>NC_074682.1:38420488-39051488 GCF_029448725.1 Salvelinus fontinalis
AAATAGGACCGATCCAGATTATAAACCATGACATGGATTTCAAGCAAAGTTTCCTAGCACAGATTCCTCATAGCTCATTTTCTCACCACTAAATGATTTTATACCAGTTTTATGATCATGTTATTCATGTTATGATCCATGTTATTTTCCCTCCATCCTGTAGATAAGGCAGCACAACAGGAACAGAGTGATCCCAGCCCCAGTGACTCAGAGGCCTGCTGCGTATTGATGACATCACTAGTGGAGGAGCCCTCTGAGAAGCAGCAGCAGCAGCCTTCTGTTGTAGCGGTCATCTCCAGGTCACCCAGCCCATGTCTCAGTGAGGTGTCCATCAGCAGGTGAGGGAGCCCAGGAGACAGCAGAATTGAGTAAGGTGAAGTTGCCCGGATACTCTTATCTTGGGTCGTTTTCCCCACTAATGGTTAAGGTTAGGCTTGGCGGAGGGTATAGGGCTGTTGCGATGACCATATTAGCCACTCTATTGTCCCTGGAATCACTCTGACATCATTGCAAATGTAATCGAAATCTAATCAAACACTTCATGAGAGCCCATGAGCAACATTTCTATAGACTATGAAATTGCTTGAGAAAACAGAGTGAGGGCCTCTTAAAAAGAGGAGGATTTCATCAGCTTTCTATAGGCTAGGCCAACTGTATTTATTTCTCAACTTTCCTAATATTAAGCAAATATTAAGCACATTGCTTATCTTTACGACAGGTGTATAACCTACCTGGCTGGCATGATAATTAACCACAGGAAAAGTGTCTTCCATTTGCTATTGTAAGTCCAGATGACAGGCATTTTTTCCCTGCCCCTGTTTCGAGACAGGTGCATGATAATGGTCCATTCTATATCAAAACGAATTTCACACATTAAATACAACTTTATTTGTCACATGCGCCGAATACAACAGGTGTAGACCTTATTGTGAAATGCTTACTTACAAGCCCTTAACCAACAGTGCAGTTCAAGAAAGAGTAAAAATAATACAAAAGTAACACAATAAAATAGCAATAACGAGGCTATATACAGGGGGTACCGGTACCGAGTCAATGTGCAGGGGTACAGGTTAGTCTAGGTAATTAGTACATGTAGGTAGGGGTGAAGTGACTATGCATACATTATTTAGTAAATGTAAAGTCAAGATTAAATCAAGAATAGTCTGATGGGTGACTATTAGCTTATCAGTTGTGAATTATATATTATCACTTGTGAATGAAGCCCAGTTTAAGGCAAGAAACAATGCCAATTTAAAAAAAAAACTTTTCAGAATCATAGTCACGCACTTCATGTAGACTAGCCCATAGGCCTATATGTTTTGATAAGATTATAGCTAAAGTGGCCAAATAACTTCTTAAAATTAAGCACATTAATCTCCTTTACAAGGGGTGTAGAGCTTAACTGGCAAACATAAGCAGCATGTGAGTTTCAAGTTTGGAGAAGATAATTTTCACCATAAAAATACACCTTTATAATAAAAGCGTTACATGCATATTCACATTTGTGGTCAATTTTGATAATGGTGTTTTCCCACTAATGGAACATTTGCCCTTAGTCTACTGTCGTGTGTGCATTGCTGTGCTTATAATGTGAAGAAATAGCCTAATAGTTTATCAACATTTTGAGCTAAATGTTCTGAACTGTTGCGTCAACCTCATTGTGTAAAAAAGTTTTTTTGATGGTAGTGGTTGTATTAATTTGTGATCTATCACATCTCACAACTGTCCCAGACTATGGAATATTTATTTATCGCACAGAATATAATAGGAACAACTTGTATACTATGGGGGATAGTAGATTGACATAGGCTAGTGCTTTTGCTGTTTGTTAGGCCTGACGAAAAGTAAATGTGGACAGTTCTTCCAATATCTTCATTATGCACCTAGGAATTGGATAAGGATGCGCGCAATTGCGTCCCCGATGTCTGTCTTCACTTGTAGCCTGTGAACGAGAAGTGCTTTGGAGCAGGTAGCACTCGGGAGAAGGGCTGCAAAAGGCATGGAGTTTTTTTCCAGTGCATTATGGCCACACAAAGAGGATGCCCCTGGGAAATTTGAGGCATTATCAAGTGCTTCTCTAATTGTGAATGAGAGACTGAGGAAGTGTGTACAGCAGGTGCAAAAAACAAAGCGGAGCTCATGCCTTACAATGTATTAAAAATCAAAACGTATAGCCCAATGTTTGTAGAACACTACATTAATAACTCTAAATTAAGCATATAGGAATACCTAATTCTTTCTTAACCGCTCAACACAGAATAGCCGCATGTGTGCACTCCCTCAAATTGTTTGGAGAAAATATCCTTTCTATTTTATTCAGCTTTGTTCAATTGTATTCTTCATACTGTAAAATAATATAAAATAATGCCACTAAGCAAATTTTGTCTGCTAAATAATCTAGTGTAGCCCACAGCCATATGTCATAGCCAGGTCAGGACCTATCATACGGTCAACTCAGAGTATGCTATTCTGTTCTTCTGAAATAGACAACATTTTCTTCATATCATGTTTCGTTAGACCTGTCTAAAGTAAATCATGGATTTATTGTGAAGGTGTAGACTATATTACATGGATTTTTTCAACTTTTCAAAATGTACTCTAACAGTCAAAAGTTTTAGAACACCTACTCATTCAAGGGTTTTTCTTTATTTTTACTACTTTCTACATTGTAGAATAATAGTGAAGACGTCACACTATGAAATAACACATATGGAATCATGTAGTAACCAAAAAAGTGTGAATCAAAATATATATATATATACAGTGGGGAGAACAAGTATTTGATACACTGACGATTTTTCAGGTTTTCCTACTTACAAAGCATGTAGAGGTCTGTAATTTGTATCATAGATACACTTCAACTGTGAGAGACGGAATCTAAAACAAAAATCCAGGAAATCACATTGTATGATTTTTAAGTAATTAATTTGCATTTTATTGCATGACATAAGTATTTGATCACCTACCAACCATACTCCCTTACACAGGAGTATACTTTTTGAGGCTGTCACATTGCTGAAAAGAGAGAACAGTAACTTATTAGTTCAGGTTCATGTTTTGTCTACTGGTACTACATTATCATCTACTGCTCATATACATGTATAATACTGGATTAAATAATGATGTTGTAATAACTGCTTACTGTACCTCCACTGATCTCCACAGTGACCTGCTCAAAGGGTTCCAGGATGCTGTACACCTCCTCACATTCCTCTTGGGTCAGCACATCAACAGGTGCATTGACAATGGCCAGGGTAGAGATGATGGCATCCGTTGACTCAAGAATCCGCTTCAACAAATAAAATGTTGAATTCCCCCTTGTAGTGCAGTCTTATTTAGGCCTCAGCTCAGGCATTCCCATCTGGCATTGTGTAGACTTTCGTTTTTTAGCACCTACTGTGCTCCTGTGGAAGTATTCCACAGCTGCTTTCACTTTGTCCACAGTGGACTTCATCACCTTCAGAGCATCTCTTACAATCAGGTTGATTGTGTGGGCAAGACATGGATGATGGGTCCATTTAAACATTTTCATGGCTTTGTTTATATTAGCTGCATTGTCGCTAACACAACAGACCACTTTTCCATCTACTTGCCATTCTCTGGCCACTCTCAACAGTTCCTCTGCCAAGTTCTCTGAGGTGTGTCTGTCACTGAATTCAAAGCAGTCCAGAAGACAGCTAGACATCGAAAAATCTTCAATGAAGTGACATGTAACCGACATGTAAGAAGTGGTTACCCTTGATGTCCAGCAGTCAGTGGTAAGGCAAACTGCAGTAGCTTTTTGGACTCTTTCCCGCTCTGAAGCCTGTGTGCTCTCGTACAGTCATGGAATAAGTGATTTTTGAAAGGGTTTTCTTGCTTGGGATTGTGTACATTGGATTTAGACTATTGCTATACGTTCTAAAACCTCTGTCCTCCGTGATCGAAAATGTCTGGAAATCAGTGGCAATCATTTTAACCAATGCAATATCAATTTGGCCTTCTTTTGCTACAGACATAGACTTTGGCATAAACTGGTCCATAGAAGACTTTGTTGGTGGTTCGCAGAGTAGGCCGACTTGACTGAGTAGATACATCTCCACGTCTGGAGGTTCTGGCTCGACCACTATCACTAGCAGGCCCGCTAGTTTCTCAAAGCTCCGCTAAAGCTAGCTTCACAGTTGGGTGCACAGTTCGCATATGCCGGTGTAGGTTGTGCGTAGAACCAGCTTTATGAGATTTTGTTTTTGAAAATTCTACACTGTGCTCTAACATTGTCTACAATATTAAAATACATCCAAATGCTACTGTGCTTCCGACTCATTTTCCAGCTGTCCTTCCTCTCTCTCCTCGGCTGCTAAGTGTGTGACTGTGAGTGAGTTGGCTCGGCCCTCCCTCACGCATCTTTGGTTCATTGGTTGACACTGCGTGTCTGATTGACAGGAACAACAGGTGAGGCTGTTAGTTTGAGCAGACAGTCAGAACGAATGTGTGCACTTGAACATTTAGGCCTATATTATAATTTTTTTTTGTTATTTGAATTTTATATTTTTATAAATAGATTTGGCTCTTCTAATATGCGAGCCGGCTCGAAAACGTTCACCTACAAGAGCCGGCTCTTAGAGTCAACTCGTTCCCGAACGACCCATCACTAGGAGTTTGCCAGTTTGCATTATTAAAAAACTGAAATTAGTTACCTCTGGTTCGTTCAACGATTACTATGGGGGATATTCATTGAATGGGAAAGAATAGGGTTTTGGGATAAACGCCAAAAATAAGGCCAGAGGTAGAGGGCTGCATTCCAGTTGGATGCCCGTGGAACATTTCAGCACGGTCTGCATTTTTCATGCTGCGGTTGGGAGTGGGTAGTAAGACTGACAATTTTGGGATGAAAATATTTTTGTTGTCCCGTGGATTATTTGGAAACAGTCGTCTTTCTGTGTTGTGTGCGTTAGCCTACCTATGGATATTAAAAGCACATCTTTGTCACGTTATTCACACACTTACAGAATTTCCTGCTTAAAGTTAAGTAGCCTACCTCCATGTTGGGCATGCGAGATCAAGTGTGCCTAGTAGTAGTGTGGTCTCAATGAAATAGAGTAGACTGACTATATTTTACTACAGTGTCTGTAAATAAAATGTGGATAATGAAAATAAGTGGAGGATGCTCAACCAACGTTAGTCAAGGTGCAATACATGTTTTTTTATCATCATTGAAAAGGCGCAACGCAAAAGGCTACCGTGGTGAGTGAGCGATGCACATTTTCATTAAATATTTGTTACCCATTTATTTGTCTTGCTGCAAATAATCCTAAAACGTAGGCTATATCCTATATGCAAAACGTAGCTCAAGAGAAAGTGCACGTGTCCAATCTCATCATTCTTGCTGTTTCCAATTCATTAGCCATATGTGCAAGACCAGGTGTGGGTGTGGTCTCAATGAAATAGAGTAGTCTAAAGCCTATGCTTGGGCGGAGAAGCACCAGGCAGTTATCTTTTCAACGAAATATCATTCCTAAATATGATTAGGGTAAAGTTTACTACATTGCTTAGAAATAAATATTGATCACCCATATTGATCACCCAAGTCTGAAAATCATCCCTCTCCTAGAAGGTAGGCTATATGTAACGGGTGTCTAGTTCTTCCTCCTCCTCGGACGAGGAGAGGAGAGAAGGATCGGATGACCAAAATGCAGCGGGTTGTGAATACATAATGATTTATTTACAGACGAAAACGAAAACACGAAAAACACTTGAATCAACTACAAAACAAATAAACGATGTAGACAGACCTGACTTGAGAACTTACAAATAGACGAAGAACGCACGAACAGGAACAGTCTACATACATGAACGAACAAACCGAAACAGTCCCGTGTGGTGCAACATACACAGACACGGAAGACAATCACCCACAAACAAACATTGTGAACAGCCAACCTTTATATGGTTCTCAATCAGAGGAAAACGTCAAACACCTGTCCCTGATTGAGAACCATATAAGGCTAATTACAAGTGACCTAAATATAGAAACACAAAACATAGAATGCCCACCCCAACTCACGCCCTGACCAACTAAACACATACAAAATAACAGAAAACAGGTCAGGAACGTGACACTATAACACGTAGCTTTAGAGAAAGTGCAAGTCTCTCTAACTCCGCTCTCTTCAAACTACGTCTAGCCTATTGGCTGATATAGCCCAGTAATACCGAATGCCTAATAGAATAGCGACTTGAGAATATCTGGTAATTTAACCTATTTGTGGATAACACAGGCTTGGGAGATCTTATACATTTTGTTATATGAGATCATTTCAGTCAGTTGACATGACATTTATGAATTTTAAGCCTTTGTGGTTTGTGATTTTTTTAATTAGCCTACATAAATGCTTCAAAATTCACAAAAAGTGACATTAGCTGATAAAGATTATCTCAAAAAGCAAAAGTATAAGATATCCTAAAAATGTGTTTACCACAGACCTTATTTTCAGCGTTTATCAAAAAACCCTACAAAAACTCCTTTAACGCCTCCTCTGTGAAGTGTGCATGTGCACAAACTCATTCGATCTTGCTCTCCTTCTAAACAACGCAATTTAAAAAAAACTTTGGCAAAGGGTGACATTTATAAAGCTTAGTTCACTGTGTTTGTAACCGATTATAGTTTTGGAAAAAGGAAACATGTATTGAGATCAGATGTTTCGTTGATGAGAAAATTAGCAGAATGTCGGCCCAGTTTCAGTCCATCCTCTCCCGCTACCCGCGACTGCACTTCCTCTTACTACCATATTGGGTAGTGAGAAAACGTAATAATCAGATGCTTCTGCTTTATAGCCCCTGTGAAGTGTCTGGGTTTCCACTTCTGCCTGTGCTGTTAAATCGCCTAAACAAACGTTCAGCATTATCTGAGATCCTTGGGACGTCCCTACCCTAAACTTAACCTTAACCATAATCCTTACTTAACCTTAACCTTTACCTTAACCAGTAGTTAATTTGTAAATTGAGAGGTGCCGGAACACAAAGTTAGCGCTAGAGGGGAGTGACCGGAACGCATGAGAAAAAAATCACCTTTATAATTAAGCATTGCATGCATATCATCCAGTGGCGTGTTCAGCATGTATATCTTGGTGGTGGGGGGGACACAACCTTTTTGGGGGATGCATGCCAGCAAAGCCACTACACAACACTAAACAATACATGTATTGCACTATAAGGGTGACAAACGGTGCCCACAAACTGTTATGCCAAAAGCTGTCCCAACAGCAGAGTCCCAACGGCAGTCCCAACACCTTACCACTGCTACTCTTGGCTATAAGCGGAGCCTTGTCTGGCAGTGAAATAGTTCAATAAGCCTAAAAACATAGCTGATATGGCTGACTTGCTTAAACAAATGTGGTTTCTACTGACAATTGAGATTTACAAACAATGGCATAAGGGGACGACAAGCGGATAAGAGGCAATCCGTAATTTCAATTAAGAAATTTTTGAGCGAGCTAGGGCGGACGTAGTCATTATAACTATTTGTTCAGTACTTTTGAAATGTACAGCGACAGAATTCAGAACATGGGCCGTTCTTACAATATTCTCCCTGTACACCAAGTCAGAACCGTAGGATAAATAAAGGGGGGCATATAAGCAGGCAATGAAAGCTCTTACAATATTCAATGATGAAGTTTCGCTAAAACAGGTTATAAGCTACATGTGCACCACCAAGTCAGAAATGTAGGCAACATTTTAAGAGGTGAAAATAGACCAAATTATTAGGGTGAGGCACATGGCTACTAACAGCTTACTACACAACATAAACTGAGTATTACTTTCTTAGCTACAGTATAGAGTGCATTCGGAAAGACCCCTTGACTTTTGACACATTTTGTTACGTTACAGCCTATTCTAAAATGAATTTAAAAAAATAAAAATAAAAAATCTAAATCAATCTACACACATAATGACGAAGCGAAAACAGATTTTTTGAAATTGTTGCACATTTATAAAAAAATAAAATAACTGATACCTTATTTATATAACTATTCAGACCCTTTGCTATGAGACTCGGCATTGAGCTTGGGTGCATCATGTTTCCATTGGTCATCCTTGAAATGTTTCTACAACTTGATTGGATTCCACCTGTGGTAAATTAAATTGATTGGAAATTATTTGGAAAGGTACACACCTGTCTATATAAGGTCCTACAGTTGACAGTGCATGTCAGAACAAAAACCAAGCCATGAGGTTGAAGGAATTGTCCGTAGAACTCCGAGAGAGGATTGTGTCGAGGTACAGATCTGTAGAAGGGTACCAAAAAATGTATGCAGCATTTAAGGTCCGCAAGAACACATTCTTAAAAAAACTAAGTTAGGACCACCAAGATTCTTCCTAGAGCTGGCCAAACTGGGCAATCGGGGGTGAAGGGCCTTGGTCAGGGAGGTGACCAAGAACCCGATGGTAACTCTGACAGAGCTCCATAATTCCTCTATGGAGATGGGAGAACCTTCCAGAAGGACAATCATCTCTGCAGCACTCCACCAATCAGGTCTTTATGGTAGAGTGGCCAGACGGAAGCCACTCCTCTGTAAAAGGCACACCACAGCCCGCTTGGAATTTGCCAAAGGCACCTAAGTGACTCTCAGACCATGAAAAACAAGATTCTTTGGTCTGATAAAACCAAGATGGAACTCTTTGGCCTGAATGCCAAGCATCATGTCTGGAGGAAACCTGGCACCATCCCTACGATGAAGCATGGTGGTGGCAGCATCATGCTTTGGGGATGTTTTTCAGCGACAGGGACTGGATCTTGGGAAAAATGAACGGAGCAAAATACAGAGAGACCCTTGATGAACACCTGCTCCAGAGCGCTCAGTACCTCTGGACTGGGGCGAAGGTTCACCTTCCAACAGGACAACAAACCTGAACACACAGCCAAGACAACGCAGGAGTGGCTTCGGGACAAGTCTCTGAATGTCCTTGATTGGCCCAACCAGAGCCCGTACTTGTACCTGATCTAACATCTCCAGAGAGATGTGAAAATAGCTGTGCAGCGACGCTCCCCATCCAACCTGACTGCGCTTGAGAGCATCTGCTGAGAAGAATGGGAGAAACTCCCCAAGCTTGTAGCGTCATACCCAAGAAGACTCAAGGCTGTAATCACTGCCAAAGGTGCTTTAGGAAAGTACTGAGTAGAGGGTCTGAATACTTATCTAAATGTGATATTTTATATTTTAGTTTTTTATACATTTGTAAACATTACTAAAAACCTCTAACGTAACAAATTATGGAAAAGGTTAAGAGGTCTGAATACTTTCCAAATGCTCCGTACATATCTCCCTGGCATATTACATAATTTATGAAGCAGCATACAAAGACATTTTTGGAATCACCTTGTTGTGGTGTGCTCACTTGAACAGGAAGGTGGCGTGGCAGTCCTTCGGCAGATTTTGTCATCAAAGTCTGGCATTCACTGGATTTATGGTGCTTTCAAGACAACTGGGAACTCTGAAAAAAACAAGGTCAAATCATGATGATGTCAGTGATCTTCAGTTCGTAGCTCTAGAAAGAGGCCCGAGTTCCCAACTTACAATTCCGAGTTGGATGACCGTTCAAAGCGTATTTTCTCAGTCGGAGCTCGTTTTCCCCCCCCGAGTTCCCAGTCACTGAAGTCAGATTTCCCAGTCCTCAACAGGCAGCTTCATTAAATAGTACCCGCAAAGTTCCCAGTCTCAACGTCAACAGTGAAGAGGCAACTCCAGGATGCTGGCCTTCTAGGCAGAGTTCCTCTGTCCAGTGTCTGTGTTCTTTTGCCCATCTTAATCTTTTCTTTTTATTGGCCAGTCTGAGTTATGGCTTTTTCTTTTCAACTCTGCCTTGAAGCCCAGCATAATTTAATGAAGCTGCCAGTTGAGGACTTGTGAGGCATCTGTTTCTCAAACTAGACACACTAATGTACTTGTCCTCTTGCTCAGTTGTGCACTGGGGCCTCCCACTCCTCTTTCTATTCTGGTTAGAGACAGTTTGCGCTGTTCTGTGAAGGGAGTAGTACACAGCGTTGTACGAGATCTTCAGTTTCTTGGCAATTTCTTGCATGAATAGCCTTCATTTCTCAGAACAAGAACTGTAGTCAAACCCACAAAGGATGATGCTCCAGATACTCAACTAGTCTAAAGAAGACCATTTTTATTTCTTCTTTAATCAGAACAACAGTTTTCAGCTGTGCTAACATAATTGCAAAGGCTTTTCAAATGATCAATTAGCCTTTTAAAATATTAAACTGCCTCCCGGGTGGCGCAGTGGTCTAGGGCACTGCATCGCAGTGCTAACTGCGCCACCAGAGTCTCTGGGTTCGCGCCCAGGCTCTGTCGCAGCCGGCCGCGACCGGGAGGTCCGTGGGGCGACGCACAATTGGGCTAGCGTCGTCCGGGTTAGGGTGGGTTTGGCCGGTAGGGATATCCTTGTCTCATCGCGCTCCAGCGACTCCTGTGGCGGCCCGGGCGCAGTGCGCGCTAACCAAGGGGGACAGGTACACGGTGTTTCCTCCGACACATTGGTGCGGCTGGCTTCCGGGTTGGAGGCGCGCTGTGTTAAAGAAGCAGTGCGGCTAGGTTGGGTTGTGCTTTGGAGGACGCATGGCTTTCGACCTTCGTCTCTCCCGAGCCCGTACGGGAGTTGTAGCGATGAGACAAGATAGTAATTACTAGCGATTGGATACCACGAAAATTGGGGAGAAAAGGGGATAAAAGAAAATATATATATATTAAACTTGGATTAGCTAACACAACGTGCCATTGGAACACAGGAGTGATGGTTGCTGATAATAGGCCTCTGTACGCCTATGTAGATATTCCATAACAAATCAGCCGTTTCCAGCTAAAATGGTCATTTACAACATTAACAATGTCTGCACTGTATTTCTGATCAATTTTATGTTATTTTAATGGACAAAAAATGAGCTTTTCTTTCAAAAACAAGGACATTTCTAAGTGACCCCAAACTTTTGAACGGTACTGTATACTATGTTATGACGATATAGACGGATGGATGTGTTCTAGACAAGTATGGCCATACCATCTATTGGTTGATTTAGTGATCTGGAGTGCAAGTAATTGTTTTAAAAGCGTTATGAAATGTCATAGTTATTCCGTATCTCCAGTGACAAGAACGTTATTGTGATGACGCATTACAACACGATTTCCTTATTTCACAGACAAATACTTAGTAGTTATATCATGGTTGAAATAGTCTATGTTCTATGAGTAGGTAAAATAACTATCACCAAATTGATAGGAGTTTCATTTCTGAAGTGGGTTATCTCTTTAATTTATTCAACGTGGTGGGTTTTGTTGAAGTTTCCTTAGAAGTAGTGCTGAGCTCTCTGCAGATGTTGGGTGTTTTGAATGTCTCTGAAGAGAACATTTAATGCAGTCTTCTAATCATAGAAAGACCAGTTTAGGGAGGTGAATACTAAGTGTTCTAAAAGCAGGGCATTGTTTGGTTTTGATTTAATGTTTAGGAGAGACTCATTACTTCCAGCTTTTTGCTCATTATGGGATAAATCAGGGCTGCTCACAGCAGCTGTTAGGGATAGAATGTGTTTTTTTTTTTGTGGTTCTCTCCGGTCTTTCTTTCTGGTGAATCTCATTCCCTCTAGGCACAACTGTAGATTATTCTGCCTACATTTGCTTTATTGATTTTTACTTTTAAGTTGCGCTCCCCTGACATGCATTGATTTACTTCCATGAGCAAAGAGGGGAGTAATATATCAAAGAGCATGCAAAAATAACCCCAAAACAGTGAGTAGGCATAGTCTTCAACAATTATAGCCAGATGAATTTGTATCGTAATAAGGCCATCTTAGAGCTGGAATCATTTGAACTTAGATAAGCTTCTGCAAAGTACTAGTTCCACAGTCAGTATTAAGCCCTCTGTCATTGTGTTGCAGCAGCCCTCAGTATATCTGCAGTGCATCCAGGCAGGGTCTGAGCAGTCACATCAGGACACACCCTGCAGAGAACCCACAGGAGGGCAGAACGCCATCATGCTTGGATGTGTATGTCCTGCAGTCACAGCAGATAAACACACCCTGATGTTCTTCACCACTACCACTCTCACTCTCTGTCTGATACCTGGTCCACAGAACATGGTACCAGCTACTGTAGGATCCTGTCAGGTCTCCCATCAGGGTTGTGGTCATGCTACACATTGCTTGACAGGGAAGTTTAGATTATCCCTGCCACAACGTTTGGAGACTGGAAGTTAAAATAGAAGAGGATGTGTAGATGTTAACATTTTGGCCTTGGGTAAGAGGTTATAATGAGGACCTAACACATTCATCAGACATGGAGACAAAACCGCTTCAGTGTTGAGAGAGAAATGACTGAGTTCAAGGGCCAGCTTAAGTCAAGGACTGCCTCTTCAATCTAATTATGAGCAGCATGGGCAACACAATGTAAGATAAGGATTTACTTTACCCGATACATTTCTCTCAGGGATGTACCACTGTATGAAGATAAAACCAAACAACAATTTAGTGAAATACACTCAGTGGCCAGCTTATTAGGTACTCCACCCAGTTCACGAAAATGGTTCACTCCTACAGACAGTGAGTCAGATGGCAGTGGCTCGCTATATAAAGCAGGCAGACAGGCATCGATGCATTCAATTACTGTTTGATTGAACATTAGAATGGGCAAAACGAGTGACCTAAGCGACTTTGAGCCTGGTATGATCGTTCGTGCCAGGCTCGCCGGTTCCAGTATCTCAGAAACAGTCGACATCCTGGGCTTTTCAGGCACGGCAGTGTCTAGGGTTTACCGACAATGGTGCTACAAACAAAAAACATCAAAGCATCAACAAAACAGCTCGTGCAAGCTACCAGGCGGGCTATAAACAGATGCAGAACGGCATCTCGGGAATGTACAAATCGTCGGTCCTTGTCACGGATGGACTATTGCAGCAGATGACCACACGTGTTCCACTCCTATCAGCTAAAAACAAGACAAAGCAGCTCCAGTGGGCACACAACCATCAACACTGGACAATTGAGGAGTGGAAAAACATCACCTGGTCCATCGAATCCCGGTTCCTGTTGTGTCATGCTGATGGCATAAGCAGCATGAGTCAATGGCCCCATCCTGCCTAGCGTCAACGGTACAGGTTGGTGGTGGTGGTGTAATGGTGTGGGGAATGTTTTACTGGCACACGGTAGGTCCCTTGATACCATTTGATTAATATGTCCATGCCCGAAGAATTCCAGCTGTTCTGCAGGCAAAAAAAGAAATGCACGTAATATACAGCATATGTCAAATTACCTAGGTTTCTTTGAATTATGCAATCAAAATGTGGTAACACCTCCCATCCCAGTATAACGACTCATTAATGTAATGGACTCAGCGGGACTTTGTAGTTTTTACAAAGTCAGAGTTAATCCCCTGAAAAAGTGTGCTTTATTAGCACTCAGTAGTTCACTAGAGGTTCCTCTCTGTTAGTTCATTATTTTTTGTTCATTTTCCCCTAGTCTCAAAGCATTTACGCTGGTCTTTTCATTATTAATAGCTTTCCAATGACACTGGAACCAGCTTCAAAAAGACCTGCTTAAATCCCCAGACATGTGCTCCTTGTGCTGGGTTGTCCTTACCTGCCTCCCAGGCCCTCTGTGGCTCCAAGACACTGATCTCAGTGGATTTAAGCTTGATAAGGGGTCATATTTGATTATGCCTCGCGGCACACACTCTCCGTTCCTCTGTTCCAAGGCCAAGTTTGACTCATCCTTTCAGTTGCTGTTTTTGGATAAAGTACTCAGTGGACCTCACATTATCCCGGCTTTTGTATTTCATTCAGACCCAAACTATCTGCTTGATATGATGACCATGGGATATGGTTGTCTGTCCGCAGTTGGCGTGTACTTGGAAGATCTACAACTCTTTTGGATGCGTACCATGAACAAAATCATATCACATCCTTTATTGCTCACCCCTTCCACACACAGACTGTCATAGCGCTGGAAGTTATGTTATTCCAAAAGTTTTTTAAATTCTCTGTCATTTTGATACAGTGGGGAGAACAAGTATTTGATACATTGCCGATTTTGAAGGTTTTCCTACTTACAAAGCATGTAGAGGTCTGTAATTTTTTATCATAGGTACACTTCAACTGTGAGAGACGGAATCTAAAACAAAAATCCAGAAAATCACATTGTATGATTTTTAAGTAATTAATTTGCATTTTATTGCATGACATAAGTATTTGGTACATCAGAAAAGCAGAACTTAATATTTGGTACAGAAACCTGTTTGCAATTACAGAGATCATACGTTTACTGTAGTTCTTGACCAGGATTGCACACACTGCAGCAGGGATTTTGGCCCACTCCTCCATACAGACCTTCTCCAGATCCTTCAGGTTTCGGGGCTGTCGCTGGGCAATGCGGACTTTCAGCTCCCTCCAAAGATTTTCTATTGGGTTCAGGTCTGGAGACTGGCTAGGCCACTCCAGGACCTTGAGATGCTTCTTACGGAGCCACTCCTTAGTTGCCCTGGCTGTGTGTTTCGGGTCGTTGTCATGCTGGAAGACCCAGCCACAACCCATCTTCAATGCTCTTACTGAGGGAAGGAGGTTGTTGGCCAAGATCTCGCGATACATGGCCCCATCCATCCTCCCCTCAATACGGTGCAGTCATCCTGTCCCCTTTGCAGAAAGGCATCCCCAAAGAATGATGTTTCCACCTCCATGCGTCACGGTTGGGATGGTGTTCTTGGGGTTGTACTCGCCCTTCTTATTTCTCCAAACACGGCGAGTGTACTTTATATCTATTTTTTTCTCATCAGACCACATGACGTTCTCCCATTCCTCCTCTGGATCATCCACATGGTCATTGGCAAACTTCAGACGGGCCTGGACATGCGCTGGCTTGAGCAGGGGGACCTTGTGTGTGCTGCAGGATTTTAATCCATGACGGCGTAGTGTGTTACTAATGGTTTTCTTTGAGACTGTGGTCCCAGCTCTCTTCACGTCATTGACCAGGTCCTGCCGTGTAGTTCTGGGCTGATCCCTAACCTTCCTCATGATCATTGATGCCCCACGAGGTGAGATCTTGCATTGAGCCCCAGACCAAGGGTGATTGACTGTCATCTTGAACTTCTTCCATTTTCTAATAATTGCGCCAACAGTTGTTGCCTTCTCACCAAGCTGCTTGCCTATTGTCCTGTAGCCCATCCCAGCCTTGTGCGGGTCTACAATTTTATCCCTGATGTCCTTACACAGCTCTCTGGTCTTGGCCATTTGTGGAGAGGTTGGAGTCTGTTTGATTAAGTGTGTGGACAGGTGTCTTTTATACAGGTAATGAGTTCAAACAGTTGCAGTTAATACAGGTAATGAGTGGAGAACAGGAATGCTTCTTAACAGGTCTGTGAGAGCCGGAATTCTTACTGGTTGGTAGGTGATCAAATACTTATGTCACGCAATAAAATGCAAATTAATTACTTAAAAATCATACAATGTGATTTTCTGGATTTTTGATTTTTTTTAGATTCCGTCTCTCACAGTTGAAGTGTACCTATGATAAAAATTACAGACCTCTACATGCTTTGTAAGTAGGAAAACCTGCAAAATCGGCAGTGTATCAAATACTTGTTCTCCCCACTGTATGTTTGCTGCTGAATGTCACTTTCCTCCCGGCACGTTCCCCACACATTTGTTTCCATGTGGGTCACAGGGGCGTTTTCAATCTGGTTGAAGTTCTGAGTGGTGAGAAATGGGCAGGTTTCCATTTTCGTTCTCAAAATCACACTTTTACAACAAAATTGGATGTTCTAAGTCTACAACGGGTGCACTATGCAGAAATCGCTCCCCCATTTCCTGGTTGCAAAAAATGTGAATAGGTTGCCTAATTTAAGTTTATGTGAGAAAAACATGCAAATATAGTGTAAGGAGTCATTGTACCATCTAAACCGCTGTGAAATATATTTTACACAACCAAAAATATTGTATGTTCAGCTGTTTGAAGCTTGTGTACAAAACCGAAAGTAAAAGACGCAAAAACAAAACTTAAGCCCGGGAAGCATAGAAATAGCGCACATAGAACAGATATACCTCTTGTTAGACTTGCTTTCAATGATAATGACAAATCTATAGCTCATATTTCTATATGGATTTGGTCGGTTCGCCCCAAAAATAAAATTTTGCAGCTTTAAACCACATCAGGAGACCACTTTTGAGGTCTGGGAAAATCTGAGAGATTTAGAGATTTGGTTGTAGTTACCCTTCAATTCAAGTGTGCACCTAGCAAGAGGCTGTTGTTTAGCGGTGTTTTTGTAGCACACATGTAATGGCAGAGTTTGCTAAACAAATACCCACTGGTATTACAGAAACAATCATGATATCATTCTGCCAAGTAAGCGTAGGCTACTTTCTTGTTAACATTTAATTGAGAAGGTTTTTGGGAAAGCCTTTCCGTCTACACGAAGACTGTTTTCATTAGCATCATCGCTAATGGCTACACAAAGTGACACACACACACAGATAGGGGCATTCTCATTGCCTCTTCAGAAGTTGCAGGAAATACAAATCACTGATGCATTATGTTCATGTCTTATGATTAACTTGGGCAAATTAAGACATTGTTAATACCTTTTTTTATGTTGTTGAATTCCATTTTAATGCCTGGATTCTGTGAGGGCCCTAATTATCATATTTGGAACAGAATGAGGCCCTCCATTTCCTTTTGTTCCTGCAATTTTGATTCTTCATCAAATGTTTTCATAATTTATCTGCAGATAATTGAGAAAAAGCCTAGGCCTACAAGTAGCCATAGCAAATGAGGGAGCCAAATGAGCGACTCTCTCACCGATGCGATTCGGTCGGCTACACTGACAGATAAGTCACTCACTTTAGTGGCAAGCCTCGACATCCTAGGAAAGGAAACTTATGAAATCCTTTGGTTTATTTGTCCCGATGCGATACTATGGACATATAACCACGTTGCATGATTTATGAATGGAAAAGGGATATTGGAGATCGACTTTATTCAGACCGTTCGACCCCTTTTATAAACTAGTCAACACTTGCTGTTCAGTTGTCAATCAAAGCATAGTAAATAGCCTACTATGCGCCACGACTCTGTGTGGCTGGCTATGTGAAACACGCAAAAGAAAATAAATGAATGTGCTAGAAAACAATAACTAAGTCATGGATTTCAACTCATCTGTCACAAATACTACCGAAGGTGGCTCCCCTTCCCGTTCGGGTGGCGCTCGGCGGTCGTCGTCGCCGGTCTACTAGCTGCCACCGATCCCTTTTTCCTTTTCGTTCATGTCTGTCTAATTGTTTTCACCTGTTCCTTGTTGGGGTTTTGGGAGGTGTACTATTTAGTTTTGTTTCGCCCGCTAGTGTTTGTGCGGGCTTATTGGTTGTCATTGTACGTCGGAGGTGGATTATTGATTTTGGGTTTTCGCTGTCCAGTTTATTTAACAGTGGTCTTTGGGTTGTGTTTGCGCCTGTGTTTTGGCATCACCCCTTTTGTACCTGTTCCTGTTTGACTGTGGACATTAAAGCGTTTGTTCCCGTGAAACTTCTGCTCTCTGCGCCTGACTCCACACCCATCATTCTCCTGACGTTGCATCATCGTTACCACTTACATTACATGGGACGTGCAAATTCACGAGCATCTCTCTTTAAAGAAATTTGACTGCAACCAACCATGGCGCGCACACATTGTACCAGGAGGCGAGCCAGACAGCAGACTGCGTTTCCCTGTTATCGCTCGCTTTGTGACTGACAGGCACCTATCCTATCAATTGCTAGAATATGCATATAGTTCATTCTAGTGTGAGATGGCTTTTAAATGAAAAGTAACCTAGTTAATATGAAGTGGAAAAAGTATCCGTCTGAAAAGTAGTCTGTAACCGGCTGATTAGTCGTTAGCCGGTGCTAATGGAAAACACTGGGTTCTAGTGAGATTTCCCAACACTGAATAAGCCTAAACAGTAGGCTAAGACCTGCTCCTTCCAGTTTAGCTATCTCATCTATCATTGGCCTCCGTCTGTCTGAGCTGGAGTGTGTACGGTATATAGGAGTCACCTCATAGAGATGAACAGTGCAATGTTTTAGTATTAAAAAAATCTCATCTACATCCACTTAGGTACACCCTAGAACAGATTGCATTTGCATTACTTTCTTGTATTGTCCTAGCCTTGACAACTAGCTTTACTTAGTTAGTATCGTTTAATTAGATTTTTCCACACACAATTGCAGGAGACACGCATGTGCGCCCACACACCTTCCCCTTTGCCGTAAGTGGCAACCGTTGAGTTGTCTGTGGAGAGTAATGAGTAAAGCAGACCAACGAAATAGACATCTTATTGGATTGTGGCAGAAACTTTCTACAGTGATTATTCTCCCTTTTAATGCTGCTGCTTTAATTGTTCTATGCAGCTGTGGTGTTTCACGTTGACTAACAGCTGCCTTATATAACTGTTTAGGCTTCATATTGCCCAAGCCTCTTGCTATTTACTACCGTTGACTGTAGCTGGTCTTTTAAGCAGAGAAAAGAAACATCCCCTGTCTGAGCGGGGGCCACTGCGGCTAGTCTGCACTGCACCCTGTAACGTCTGATCAGCAGACGTAAGACCATCCAATAAAGCTAAAAGGCCACTGACCTTCTCCAGAGAGGGACTGACGCTCAATTGGCGATAATTGCCATCAGGAATAGTCATGAGCTAAACAAACCAACGCCAGCAGCCGGTCAAATAGTCTGCCCTATGGCACTCTGCATAGGCCTGATGAATTGCTGCTTGATCCTACAGGGGTGTTCAGATAATGCCAAGTAAACTTAAATAAATGTATTCGACCCTAATCTATGTATTTCAAATGACTGGGAATACAGATATGCACATATTGGTCACATGTACCTTAAAAAAAGGTAGGTGCATGGATCAGAGAACCAGTCAGTATCAGGTGTGACCACCATTTGCCTCATGCAGCTTGACACATCTCCTTTGCATAGAGTTGATCAGGCTGTTGATTGTGTCCAGTGTAATGTTGTCCCACTTCTCTTCAATGGTTGTGCAAAGTAACTGGATATTGGTGGAAACTGGAACACGCTGATCCACATGTCAATCCAGAGCATCCCAAACATGCTCAATGGGTGAGATGTCTGGTGAGGATGAAGGCCGTGGAAGAACTGGGACATTTTCAGCTTCCAGGAATAGTGTACAGATCCTTGCGACATAGGGCCGTGCATTATCATGCTGACACATTAGTGTATGACGGCAGATGAATGGCACGACAATGGGCCTTAGGATCACGTCACCTTCAAATTGCCATCGATGAAATGCAAGTGTGTTCGTTGTCCGTAGCTTATGCCTGCCCATACCATAACCCCACCGCCACCATGGGGAACTCTGTTCACAACATTGACATCAGCAAACCGCTCGCCCACACAACGCCATACACGCTGTCTGCCATTTGCCCAGTACAGTTGGAACTGGTATTCATCTGTGAAGAGCACTCTTCTCCAGGCGTGCCAGGGCCATCAAAAGAGAGCATTTGCCCACTGGAGTCGGTTACGAAGTTGTGCTGTAGTCAGGTCAAGACCCTGGTGAGGATGACGAGCACACAGATGATCTTCTCTGAGACAGTTTCTGACAATTTGTGTCAGTTCTTCGATTATGCAAACCCACAGTTTCATCAGCTATCCGGGTGGCTGGTCTCAGACGATCCCACAGATGAAGAAGCTGGAAGTGGAGGACCTGGGCTGGTATGGTTACATGTGGTCTGCGGTTATGAGGCCGGTTGAACGTACTGCCAAATTCTCTAAAATGACATTGCATGTGGCTTATAGTAGAAAAATGAACGTTCAATTCTCTGGCAACAGCTGTGGTGGACATTCCTGCGGTCAGCGTGCCAAGTGCACGCTCCCTCAAAACTTGAGACATCTGTGGCATTGTGTTGTGTGACGAAACTGCACATTTTCTGTTAGGTTGGATGGGGAGCGTCGCTGCACAGCGTCACTGCATAGCTATTTTCAGGTCTCTCCAGAGATGTCCTTGTCCCATCGCACTCTAGTGACTCCTGTGGCGGGCCGGGCGGGTGAACGCTGACACGATAGCCAGTTGTACGATGTTTTCTCCGACACATTGGCTGGCTTCCGGGTTAAGTGAGCAGTGTGGCAAGAAGCAGCGAGGCTTGACAGGGTCGTGCTTCTTGACACACTGCTCGCTTAACCCGGAAGCCAGCCAATGTGTCGGAGAAAACACCGTACAACTGGAGACCATGTCAGCGTGCATGCGCCCGGCCTACCACAGGAGTTGTTAGAGCGTGATGGGACAAGGACATCCCGGCCGACCAAACCCTCCCATAACCTCGACGACGCTGGGCCAATTGTGCTCTGCTTCATGGGTCACTCTGTCGCGGCCGGCTGCGACACAGCGTGGGATCGAACCCGACTCTGTAGTGGAGCCTCAAGCACTGTGATGCATTGCCTTAGACTGCTGCGCCACGCCGGAGGCCCTTATTGTCACGCCCTGGCCTTAGTTATCTTTGATTTCTTTATTATTTTGGTTAGGTCAGGGTGTGACGAGGGTGGTTTGTGTGTTTTTGTCTCGTCTAGGGTGTTTGTACTGTCTAGGTTTTTTTTGTAGAGTTATGGGGTTGTGTTCATTATAGGTGTTTATGTAAGTCTATGGTTGCCTAGATTGGTTCTCAATTAGAGGCAGGTGTTTATCGTTGTCTCTGATTGGGAACCATATTTAGGTAGCCATGTTCTTTGGGTATTTTGTGGGTGATTGTTTCCTGTGTCAGTGTTTGTGCCACATGGGACTGTTACGGTTTGTTCACGTTTATTGTTTTTGTATTGGTGTTCATAGTTCAGTTTTTTATATTAAAACATGGATACCTACCACGCTGCGTATTGGTCCGATCCTTGTTACACCTCTTCAGAGGAGGAAGAGGAAGACAGCCGTGACACTTATAAAATAATTACAATTAATTTAAAATGAAAAGCTTAAATGTCTTCAGTCAATAAGTATTCAACCCCTTTGTTATGGCAAGCCTAAATAAGTTCAGGATTACAAATGTGCTTAACAAGTCACATAATAAGTTGCATGGACTCACTCTGTGTGCAATAATAGTGTTTAACATGATTTTTGAATGACTACCTCATCTCTGTACCTCTTACATACAATTATCTGTAAGGTACCTCAGTCAAGCACTGAATTTCAACCACAGATTCAACCACAAAGACCAGGGAGGTTTTCCAATGCCTTGGAAAGTAGGGCACCAGTTGGTAGATGGGTAGAAAAAAGTAGCATTGCATATCCGTTTGAGCATAGTGAAGTTATTAATTACACTTTGGATGGTATATCAATAGACCCAGTCACTACAAAGATGTAGGAGTGCTTCCTAACTCAGTTGCCAAAGAGGAAGGAAACTGCACAGGGATTTCTCTGAGGCCAATGGTGACCTTAAAACAGTTAGAGTTTAATGGATGGGTCAACAACATTGTAGTTACTCCCCAATACTAACCTAATTGAAAGAGTGAAAAGAATGAAGCCTATACAGAATAACATGCGTCATGTTTGCAACAAGGCACTAAAGTAATACTGCAAAAAATGTGGTAAAGCAATTCACTTTTTGTTCTGAATATAAAGTGTAATGTTTGGGGAAACCCAATACAGCACGTTACTGAGTACCACTCTCCATATTTTCAAGCATGGTGGTGGCTGCATCATGTTATAGGTATGCTTATAATGGTTAAGGACTTGGGAATTTTCAGGATAAAAAAAGAAATGGAATGGAGCTAAGCACAGGCAAAATCCTAGAGGAAAAACTCTTTCAGTCTGCTCTCCACCAGACACTGGGAAATAAATGAATCTTTCAGCAGGACAATAACCTAAAACACAATGCCAAATATACACTGGTGTTGTTTACCAAGAAGACAATGAATGTTCCTGAGTGGCCGAGTTAGTTTTAACTTAAATCTACTTGAAAATCTATGTCAAGACCTGAAAATGGTTGTCTAGCAATGATCAGAAAAATATATTTTGTACCTAAACTTTCCTCTTGTTTGCTTACGATTAAACATTTCCTGAAAGCTGGGTTGACCTTTTATCTTGTTGTGTGCCCCATGCTTGTAACGGCGGTCCTCCTCCTCTTCATCTTCGGAAGAGGAGGAGTATTGAGGGAACCAAGGCGCAGCGTAGTGAAATGACATTTTATTAACGAAAAAACACGAACTTGAATAAACTAACAAAAATAACAAACGGTGTAGACAAACCTATACGACGAACTCACATAAAACAAGAAGAACGCACGAATAGGACATTTAGACTACACAAACCGAACAAACCGTACACAGTCCCGTATGGTGCAAACAATTACACAGACACGGAAGACAATCACCCACAACGAACACTGTGACAACGCCTACCTAAATATGACTCTTAATTAGAGGAACGCCAAACACCTGCCTCTAATTAAGAGCCATACCAGGCAACCCAAAACCAACACAGAAACAGAAAACATAGAATGCCCACCCAACCTCACGTCCTGACCAACTAACACACATAACAAACTAACATAAATAGGTCAGGAACGTGACAATGCTGATCTCTGAATCCCATATCATCCCCCAGGTTCAGTCAGCCAAGAACCCTGACTGGTATAAATCCTACTGCTTAGGCCCTTTCTTTCCCAGACCCAGAGCTCTGAGTCACCATGTCCTTCAGCAGTATGACTTGTTTAGCAACGTTTTACAGAGGTTTTCCCTGTGGCAGGCTGTATGTGTGATAAATGCCGAGCTAAGAGAAGTGAAAGCCCATGGACATCAGTGACAGATTCAGGAGTGTTATAGTCCTATTCATAGCCTGTTGGTATTGGTGCCAATGACTCTCTCGCTCTCTCTTCTCTCTTTCTCTCTGTCTGTGTGTTACTTTTGTACTGCATTGCTATCAAATGCTGCTGCATTGCTGTTCCAATGAGGTGATGCCCTGCTGGGATGACTGACTGATGCTCTGAGAAGTTTATTAATGGTATGTTCTCCTCTCTGTTTTTTCAGCTCCGTCTCCGACATCTTCGCTGGCAGATGCTATGAGTAAGTGACTCTGCTCTTCAGACAAAGTTAAAAAGAAAACCTTCACACCAACACACTCCTGATCTTCATCAACATCATAAGTATCACCCATGTCAGCTCCTGCCATGTTGCCACTGTTGTCATCTGTTGGAGAAATACATTCTTCTGCTCAGTTCACTCTGCTGGTTTTTTTTCATTTGGAGTTAGCTGATGCAGCGAAACTACCAATAGCAGGTAATTGTAGGCCTCATTGTTATATTACTGAGGCATCTGCCAGGACAGCTGTCTCACTTGACTTGACACAGATTAATGCTTTTTCCACTACATTTTTTAAAGTTTATGTATGTCATGTCTTAGCTGTATACTATCAGTAGCTCCTTTCATCTAGCTCAGGGATGGCAACTTTGATTAGGGTGGGGGCCACAAAAAAATCTGAACTCATCAAGAGGGGCCAGGTAGGCCAGTTGAGAACAAGTTCTCATTTACAATTAAACACTGAAGTGAAAGATGAATGTGCAAGTAGAGATACAGGGGTGCAAAGGAGCAAAAAATAAATAACAATATGGGGATGAGTTAGTTGGTGGGCTATTTATAGATGGGCTATGTACACATAGCAGTCAGAGTTGGCCCTAGCCTTTTGGGGGACCAAAGTGGAATTTAGGGCAAAACATTTTTGGGGTCCCCCACTTGACAGCGCAGAGGAAAAATGTGCGAGTTAATTTCCTGCAATTCTACACATTATGCCATGGGGTGTAGAGAAAATTGTGCATTTTAAGGCAAGTTTCCTGCAATTGTACACATTTTGCCATAGGACAGAGATTTTATTTGCGTTTTTTAATATGATCTCTGAGTGAGAGTGACTAACAAAATCAATGGGGGTCCAATGGTCGGGAATTTAACCATGGTTACTACAAGTTTAGATAGCTGGCTAGACTTATTTACCAATCTAAAAAATGTCAGCTGACATGGGCTAATTGATTGACTGACATAACAAGATAAAAACTGCTGGTGCGCAACCAAATTTGTAAATTGTACCTTGTGTATTCTACTATTCTGGCTCTCAACAGTAAGTTGACACCCCGACTGAGTTCCTAAAAGAAATATACACATTACCAGTCAAAAGTTTGTACACACCTACTCATTCAAGGGTTTTTCTTTATTCTTACTATTTTCAAATAAAATCAAACTTTATTTGTCACATGTGCCGAATACAACAAGTGTAGACCTTACCATGAAATGCTTACTTACAAGCCCTTAACCAACAGTGCAGTTCAAGAAATAGCAAAAAAATATTTCCCCAAAAAACTAAAGCAAAAAATAACAAAAAGTTACACAATAAGATAACTATAACGAGGCTATATACAGGGGGTACTGGTACCGAGTCAATGTGCGGGGGTACAGGTTAGTCGAGGTAATTTGTACATGTAGGTAGGGGTAAAGTGACTATGCATAGATAATAAACAACGAGTAGCAGCAGTGTACAAACAAAGGGGGAGGGGGTGTCAATGCAAATAGTCCAGTGGCCATTTGATTAATTGTTCAGCAGTATTATGGCTTGGGGGTAGAAGCAGAGAAAACAATCTGACTTGGGCAACGAGTCTCTGACAATTATTTGGTCTTTCCTCTGACACCGCCTACTATATTCATCCTGGATGGCAGGAAGCTTGGCTCCAGTGATGTACTGGGCCGCACGCACTACCCTCTGTAGCGCCTTACGGTCAGATGCCGAGCAGTTGCCATAACCAGGCGGTGATGCAACTGGTCAAGATGCTCTGGATGGTGCAGCTGTAGAACTTTTTGAGGATCTGAGGACCATGCCAAATCTGTTCAGTCTCCTGAGGGGGAAAGGGTCTTGTCGTGCCCTCTTCACGACTGCCTTGATGTGTTTGGACCATGATAGTTTGTTGGTGATGTGGACACCAAGGAATTTGAAACTCTCGACCCGCTCCATTACAGCCCCGTCGATGGGAAGGGGGGTGTTCAGCACTCCTCTTCCAGTAGTCCACGATCAGCTCCTTTGTCTTGCTCACATTGAGGGAGAGGTTGTTGTCCTGGCACCACACTGCCAGTTCTCTTACCTCCTCCCTATAGGCTGTGTAGTAACCTGGTATATTTATGTTTACAAATAGATGGCAGTATTGACTCAAGACGGGGGGTTTGCTTCCCGCTATCCGTAGCTATTTCCTATGTCTGCCTATATTACCATGATTAAGAAAGCTTCAGAGGAAGTTTAAGCCAGGTGCCTAAAATGATGTAAATCTAAGTTACAATTAAATACTAAACCGTATGTAAGTCTCATGAGTCGTAATTCTAAGAAGCCTTTAGGGATACTACATATTTGGCGATGAGGATAACTATGGAAAACTGCGTTGGATTTTTTTTGCCACGAAGTTAACGGAGTGTTTGGCGTGCGACGCGGGAGGTGAGACTCAAGTGAACGGTGGAAGATCTGAAGGATTGATTCCCTGGATACCGGTAGGACAAATTAATGACTGTGTGAGGGGAGAAAGAATCGGAAAAGATGGCTTTGGCAACAATAGGCTCGCTAACACCATTTGATCCTAAAAATCAGGAATGGGAGGAGTACTGTGAAATAATGGAACATTTCTTTGCTGCTAATGAAATAACTGATGCCGCTAAACAGAAATCCATACTCATAAGCGTTGTCGGTGCACAGACGTACAGCTTAATGAGAAACCTGTTGAGCCCAGATAAACCAGGAGAAAAGTCATTCATAGATTTAGTCGAGTTATTAAAAAATCACTTCAACCCCAAACCCAGTGAAATAGTACAAAGATTCAAGTTTGATTCACGCATGAGAAAACCTATCGAATCAGTGGGGGAATATGTGGCTGAGTTGAGAAAACTAGCATTGGACTGTAATTATGGGAATACACTATCGCAAATGCTACGCGATCGGCTGGTGTGTGGGATTAATGATGACAGGATACAAATACGATTGTTATCAGAGCCTAATCTCACGTTTGAGAATGCACTCAAACTGGCCCAGGCCATGGAGTCCGCAAATAGAAATGCACTGGATTTGCAGGCAAGGGGCGCAACTGCGTGCCACACAGTAAAAGAGAGCAGCGCTGAGCGCGTAGAATTTCAAAGAACAGAAAGCCGTGGGGCAGCAGCCAATAGAGATTGTTATCGTTGCAAAGGCAAACACGCAGCGTTTGACTGTAAATTCAAACACGAAAAGTGTTATGCATGTGGGATAATAGGCCACATTGCGAGGGCGTGCCGCAATAAAAAAAAAGCCACGAGCTGTAGAAAAGAGGACGGACAGAAAACCGAATACCTCCAGACGCTCTAGCTACAGCTCTAATCAAGTGAGAGAAAGTGAAAGTGAGTGCGCAGACGCAGAGCAAGCATTCTCAATGTACAGTGTACAGGGGGCGAATATGAAGAAGGTGGAGCCTTTCATTGTGGAAATGGGAATAAATGGATTGAAGGTACCGTTTGAACTAGACACAGGATGTAGTGTCACTCTGATGAACAGGTCCCAATTCTATAGCAAGTGGAAAACCGTTGAAGTGCCTAAACTGAGAGACACCCCCATTAAACTCAAAACGTACACAGGGGAGAAGATCACTGTGATTGGAGTTGCTGATGTTCAAGTGGAATATCATGGACAAAAGAAAAATCTGCCTCTCTTAGTAGTGGAAGGTACTGGCCCCAGCTTACTAGGAAGAGGGTGGTTGGAGGAAATAAAATTGAACTGGGATGAAATCAAACATGTCACCACAGAGACATTGACACTACAGCAGGTGCTTTCAAAGCATGAGTGTGTTTTCAAAGAAGAGCTCGGGACAGTAAAAGGGGTCCAAGCTACCATTCATGTTGCTGCTGATGCTACTCCCAGATTCTATAGGCCAAGATCAGTTCCATATGCCATGAAGCCTAAAGTGGATGTGGAAATTGACAGACTCTTAGCAGAGGATATAATTGTACCTGTCAAGTTTTCTGAGTGGGCAGCACCAGTTGTTCCCATACTAAAACCAGATGGTTCAATCAGATTATGCGGTGACTACAAGCTGACTGTAAATAGAGTTTCTTCTCTGGAGCAGTACCCCATACCCAAAGTGGAGGATTTGCTTTCAACGTTAACCGGAGGGCAACAGTTTACAAAACTGGACATGATATCAGCAAGTCACGCATATCAGCAAGTGCTAATGGATAAAGCTTCACAGAAGTACTTGACCATAAACACCCACCGAGGGATGTTTACCTATAAACGCTTGCCTTTCGGGGTGTCTTCTGCACCAGCTATCTTCCAAAGAACTATGCAGGGAATTCTGCAGGGGATACCCAAGGTAGCAGTTTACCTCGACGACATTCTTGTCACGAAGGAGGAACATCTCAGAAACTTAGGTGAAGTTTTGAGGAGGATGGAGGACGCCGGTCTCCGGTTGAAGAGGAGCAAATGTACACTGTTAGCTGATGAAGTGCAGTACCTGGGTCACAAGGTGGATGCCAAGGGGTTACACACTGTCAAAGCTAAAGTGAGGGCTGTTGTGGAAGCTCCAGCTCCGACAAACGTTACAGAGCTGAAAGCCTATCTAGGCTTACTGAACTATTACAATCGCTTCCTCCCGAACCTCTCTACCCTCTTAGCTCCTCTACATCAACTGTTAAGGAAGGATGTGGCCTGGAAATGGTCAGAAAGTCAGGAAGAAGCTTTTGCAAAGTCAAAGGTGTTACTGCAATCAGCTGAAGTGCTAGTGCACTACTCATCAGACAGAGATCTTATCTTATCGTGTGATGCCTCAGCGTATGGTGTGGGGGCGGTGCTATCCCACCGGATGGAGAATGGTGCAGAGAAACCTATCGGGTTCATGTCAAGAACGTTGTCGCCAGCGGAGAAAAAGTACTCTCAGCTGGACAAGGAAGGACTGGCTGTCATATTCGGAATACAGAGATTCCACAAGTACTTGTACGGGAGAACATTCACTATTGTGACGGATCATAAGCCTCTGATCTCTCTGTTCCATGAACAAAAGCCAGTACCACAAATGGTCTCTCCAAGAGTTCAACGTTGGAATGTGTGGCTCAGGGCCTACGAGTACAATATCATTTACAAACCAGGTAGATACCATGGGAATGCTGATGCTCTGAGTAGGCTGCCCGTTCCAGAAATCATCATTCAGGAAGAAGAAAATGACCAGGTTTTGATGATCGACGTGTTGGATGATGCACCGGTGAACACAGCACAAATCAGGCAATGGACTTCAAAGGATGTGACGTTATCACAAGTGCATGAATTTATCCTGAAAGGATGGCCTACAGTGACAGAGCCTCAGATCATGCCTTACTACACTCGCCGCTTGGCATTGAGTGTTCGGGATGGATGTGTTCTGTGGGGTTCAAGAGTAGTTATCCCACCACAAGGGCGGGGGTTGCTACTGAAGTTGTTGCATCAGTCGCATCCAGGTATGTCGAGGATGAAAGGCCTAGCGAGGTCATATGTCTGGTGGCCAAAGATGGACCACGATGTGGAAAATGAGGTTAGCCGGTGTGAGGATTGTCAGAGTAACAGGAAGTCACCCCCCACCGCTCCATTACATCCTTGGGAATGGCCAGAAAAACCATGGACACGATTACATGTGGACTACGCTGGACCTTTCCTAGGGAAAATGTTCCTTGTGCTGATTGATTCTCATTCAAAGTGGATGGATGTTTACCCCATGAACACGTCAACATCGTACGCTACGATTGAGAAGTTGAGACAAAGCTTCAGTGTTATGGGATTGCCTCAAATGTTGGTTAGTGACAATGCTACTTGTTTTACAAGCACTGAATTCACAAGTTTCATGAAACAAAATGGTATTCAGCATGTAACGTCGGCCCCTTTTCACCCATCTTCAAACGGATTAGCAGAACGTGCAGTTCAGACCTTGAAGGAGGGGATGAGGAAGATGCAAGGGCCCAGCATTGAAACAAAGGTGTCAAGATTCTTGTTTAGCTACAGGATTACTCCTCAAGCTACGACTGGGTTGTCACCTGCAGAAATGTTGATGTCAAGGAGGTTAAGGTCAACCTTGGATCTCATCAGACCAGACCTGAAAATGAAAATACAACAAAAGCAATGGAATCAAAAATGTAATCATGACACCAGAGCCAAACTCAGAAGTTTCTCACCTGGAGATGATGTCTATACAAGAAACTATGGGTTTGGTCCTAAATGGATTCCAGCTACCATTGAGGATTGCTCAGGACCAGTATCTTATACTGTGATTATCGGAAGTGGACAAAGACTAAGGAGACACGTGGATCAGTTCCGAGCTCGAATTCCAGTTCCATCCGGAGATCTGGATCAATTCTTAAACGAGCAGGACAGGACATTGGAACGTTCCCCAGAGTTGCAGTTGGACAAACCACCTGAGACCAACAATGCTCAACTTCCTGAGACCACCAGTCCTGGACGACCTCCTCCTGTGAAGTCTCCACAAAAGGACTTTGTTTCACCATCAAGGGGTGAAGATCTGGTGGCACCAGCTACACCACCTCTGAGACGCTCTATTAGAGAGAGACGTCCGCCAGACTTTTTCAGATCCTAAAAGAGATAATTTTTGTAAAAATGTAAATAAGAATATAGCATAGCTCAGAAAGGAATGAAATTGGGTTATTAGCTTTAAAGGGGGGGAATGTAGTAACCTGGTGTATTTATGTTTACAAATAGATGGCAGTATTGACTCAAGACGGGGGGTTTGCTTCCCGCTATCCGTAGCTATTTCCTATGTCTGCCTATATTACCATGATTAAGAAAGCTTCAGAGGAAGTTTAAGCCAGGTGCCTAAAATGATGTAAATCTAAGTTACAATTAAATACTAAACCGTATGTAAGTCTCATGAGTCGTAATTCTAAGAAGCCTTTAGGGATACTACAGGCTGGGTCATTGTTGTCGGTGATCAGGCCTACCACTGTTGTGTCGTCAGCAAACGTTTTTATTTTATTTTATTTCACCTTTATTTTTATTTCTATTTAATTTTAGCCCCTTTTTCTCCCCAATTTTCGCGGTATCCAATCGCTAGTAATTACTATCTTGTCTCATTGCTACAACTCCCGTACGGGCTCGGGAGAGACGAAGGTCGAAAGCCATGCGTCCTCCGAGGCACAACCCAACCAAGCCGCACTGCTTCTTTAACACAGCGCGCCTCCAACCCGGAAGCCAGCCGCACCAATGTGTCGGAGGAAACACCGTGCACCTGGCCCCCTTGGTTAGCGCGCACTGCGCCCAGCCCGCCACAGGAGTCGCTGGAGCGCGATGAGACAAGGAAATCCCTACCGGCCAAACCCTCCCTAACCCAGACGACGCTAGCCCAATTGTGCGTCGCCCCACGGACCTCCCGGTCGCGGCCGGCTGCGACAGAGCCTGGGGGCGAACCCAGAGACTCTGGTGGCGCAGTTAGCACTGCGATGCAGTGCCCTAGACCACTGCGCCACCCGGGAGGCTATTTCACCTTTATTTAACCAGGTAGGCCAGTTGAGAACAAGTTCTCAAACAAACGTACAGTCAATAACACAATAGAAAAAGTCTATATACAGTGTGTGCAAATGGTGTGAGGAGGTAAGGCAATAAATAGTCCATAGTAGTGAAGTAATTACAATTTAGCAAATTAACACTGGAGTGATAGATGTGCAGATGATGATGTACAATTAGAAATACTGGTGTGCAAAAAAGTAAATAAAAACTGTATGGGGATGAGGTAGGTAGATTGGATGGGCTATTTACAGATGGGCTGTGTACAGCTGCAGCGAACGGTTAGCTGCTCAGATAGCTGATGCCTAAAGTTAGTGACGGAGATATAAGTCTCCAACTTCAGCGATTTTTGCAATTCGTTCCAGTTATTGGCAGCAGAGAACTGGAAGGAAATGCGGCCAAAGTATGTGTTGGCTTTAGGGATGACCAGAGAGATATACCTGCTAGAGCGCGTGCTACGGGTGGGTGTTGTTAGGGTGACCAGTGAGCTAAGGCAGAGCTTTACCTAGCAAAGACTTATAGATGACCTGGAGCCAGTGGGTCTGATGACGAATATGTATCGAGGGCCAGCCGATGAGAGCATACAGGTCGCAACTTAATGATGCTGTTGGAGTCGTGTTTGGCCACGCAGTCGTGGGTGAACAGGGAGTACAGGAGTGGACTAAGTACACACCACTGAGGGGTCCCAGTGTTGAGGATCAGCGTGGCAGACGTGTTGTTGCCTACCCTTACCACCTGGGGGTGGCCCGTCAGGAAGTCCAGGATCCATTTGCAGCCGGAGATGTTTAGTCCCAGGGTCCTTAGTTTAGTGATGAGCTTTGTGGGCACTATGGTGTTGAATGCTGAGCTGTAGTCAATGAACAGCTTCTCACAAAGGTGTTCCTTTTGTCCAGGTGGGAAAGGGCAGTGTGGAGTGCGATTGAGATTGCGTCATCTGTGGCTCTGTTGGGCGGTATGCGAATTGGAGTGGGTCTAGGGTACCTCGAAGGATGCTGTTGATGTGAGCCATGACCAGCCTTTCAAAGCACTTCATGGCTACCTACGTGAGTGCTATGGGCCGGTAATCATTTAGGCAGGTTACCTTCGCTTCCTTGGGCACAGGGACTATGGTGGTCTGCTTGAAACATGTAGGTATTACAGACTCGGTCAGGGAGAGGTTGAAAATGTCAGTGAAGACACTTGCCAGTTGGTATGTGCATGCTTTGAGAAGAACAGTGTTGCTTGCCTCGAAGTGAGCATAAAAGGCATTTAGCTCATCTAGTAGGCTCGGGTCACTGGCCAGCTCGCGTCTGGGTTTCCCTTTGTAGTCTGAAATAGTTTTCAAGTTCTGCCACATCCGACAAGCGTCAGAGCCGGTGTAGTAGGATTCAATCTTAATCCTGTATTGACGCTTTGCTTGTTTGATGGTTGCCGAAATGACACATGCGTCCAATTTATATCAGTGCATTCGTAATAACCTAGCCATTACGAAACTTCTGTTCGATCTAGTGAGCACCACGTAGTAAATTAGAAATAACAGTTTTTGATGACCAAATTCAACACTCATTGACCCCATACAAAAATCCCTCACTTTATGTGTTTATTTTCTAACTCTGACCAATGGTAACAAAGTAAACCTTGAAGTTGGAGGTTTTAGAATCTCCCTCTGGTGGCCAAGTTGGCCTGTTGTAACAAATGCAATTGGATGGTGGCTCTACAGTGTAAGATCTCGGATAGGTTTATTCGTTATTCTGTTACCGGATATAATCAAGGTGCTTAGCTGTTCCTAGTAGTGGCTAATAGTGGCTAATTGTGCCAGGTTTGCTAGCGGCTAGCAATTTTAGACCAAAGTTCTAAGCAAAAGTTTGAGTAAGGACCCGTAGAGTTTTTTTTATTAATCTTTACATTTTTGTCATTTAGCAGGTGCTCTTCTCAAGGGCGACATACAGTAGTGAGTGCCTACATTTTTCAAACTTTTTCATACTGGTCCCATGTATGAATCGAACCCACAAACCTGGCGTTGCAAGCGCCATGCTCTACCATTCAACAGATGTAGTTGGCCATCAGTGCCTTTTTCCTACAGTTATTTTTATCAAGTTTCAGGAAAGTCTACCCCGGGGAGAAGTCCAGATGTCAATTTGATCCGCATCAGTCTTGGTGTGGCCTCCTGAGTGGCGCGGTGGTCTAAGGCACTGCATCGCTGTATTGCAGCATCACTACAGCCTGGGGTTTGGTCATCAGTTGAACTGTCATCGGTCATCAGTTGACCTGTGTTTCCTCCAGCACATTCGTGCAGCTAACTTCCGGGTTAAGCGAGCAGGTGTTAAGAAGCGCGGCTTGGTGGTTCATATTTCAAGGGACGCATGACTCGACCTTCGTCTCTCCCGAGCCCATTGAGGAGTTGCAGCAATGAGACAAGATCGTAATCACGAAATTGGGTAGTTAAAGGGGGTATAAAAAAAATAGCCATTAGAATTTAGCTGTCCACTTCTCACACTCAGATTTGAGTGTGTGTATCTGTGTAGACAATTTTTTCACCGAACAAAAGTGTGGGTTTGATGTTCCTTAAAAGGCTTAGTGGATTAAATTTCAGCAGTGCTTTTTATGCAACTAAAATGTGTATGTGGTACGGTACTGCATCAAACTCTGAACATATGCAGAGCTGTGCCACCCCCACCACCTACAGTGGGGAGAATAAGTATTTGACACACTGCCGATTTTGCAGGTTTTCCTAATTACAAAGCATGTAGAGGTCTGTAATTTTTATCATAGGTACACTTCAACTGTGAGAGACGGAATCTAAAACAAAAATCCAGAAAATCACATTTTATGATTTTTAAGTAATTAATTTGCATTTTATTGCATGACATAAGTATTTGATACATCAGAAAAGCATAACTTAATATTTGGTACAGAAACCTTTGTTTGCAATTACAGAGATCATACGTTTCCTGTAGTTCTTGACCAGGTTTGCACACACTGCAGCAGGGATTTTGGCCCACTCCTCCATACAGACCTTCTCCAGATCCTTCAGGTTTCGGGGCTGTCGCTGGGCAATACGGACTTTCAGCTCCCTCCAAAGATTTTCTATTGGGTTCAGGTCTGGAGACTGGCTAGGCCACTCCAGGACCTTGAGATGCTTCTTACGGAGCCACTCCTTAGTTGCCCTTGCTGTGTGTTTCGGGTCGGTGTCGTGCTGGAAGACCCAGCCACGACCCATCTTCAATGCTCTTACTGAGGGAAGGAGGTTGTTGGCCAAGATCTCGCGATACATGGCCCCATCCATCCTCCCCTCAATACGGTGCAGTCGTCCTGTCCCCTTTGCAGAAAGGCATCCCCAAAGAATGATGTTTCCACCTCCATGCTTCACGGTTGGGATGGTGTTCTTGGGGTTGTACTCATCCATCTTCTTCCTCCAAACACGGCGAGTGGAGTTTAGACCAAAAAGCTCTATTTTTGTCTCATCAGACCACATGACCTTCTCCCATTCCTCCTCTGGATCATCCAGATGGTCATTGGTAAACTTCAGACGGGCCTGGACATGCGCTGGTTTGAGCAGGGGGACCTTGCGTGCGCTGCAGTATTTTAATCCATGACGGCGTAGTGTGTTACTAATGGTTTTCTTTAAGACTGTGGTCCCAGCTTTCTTCAGGTCATTGACCAGGTCCTGCCGTGTAGTTCTGGGCTGATCCCTCACCATCCTCATAATCATTGATGCCCCACGAGGTGAGATCTTGCATGGAGCCCCAGACCGAGGGTGATTAACGGTCATCTTGAACTTCTTCCATTTTCTAATAATTGCGCCAACAGTTGTTGCCTTCTCACTAAGCTGCTTGCCTATTGTCCTGTAGCCCATCCCAGCCTTGTGCAGGTCTACAATTTAACCCTGTTGTTCTTACACAGCTCTCTGGTCTTGGCCATTGTGGAGAGGTTGGAGTCTGTTTGATTGAGTGTGTGGACAGGTGTCTTTTATACAGGTAACGAGTTCAAACAGGTACAGTTAATACAGGTAATGAGTGGAGAACAGGAGGGCTTCTTAAAGAAAAACGAACAGGTCTGTGAGAGCCGGAATTCTTACTGGTTGGTAGGTGATCAAATACTTATGTCATGCAATAAAATGCAAATGAATTACTTAAAAATCATAAAACTTACTTTGCGTATGACATTCACTACCTATATTCACTACCTAGTCATACACAAAGTATATGTCCTAACCGACCTGCCAAAACTATAATTTGTTACAAGAAATTTGTGGAGTGGTTGAAAAAATAGTTTTTTTTATTTTTAATGACTACAACCTAAGTGTATGTAAACTTCCGACTTCAACTGTAAGTAATACATAAAAAAACAAAATACTGCAAAGTTTCCTAAGAGCTAGAAGCACGTCAACCCTCTCTGTCGACTCTAGTGTGTTTGTGTTGGTGTATAAGAGTAAAAATGTGTTTAATTGGAGGTGGCTTATAAAAGTTGAATAACTAGGCAGCAATCAAAATTAACTATTAATTCGATTTTTTTTCCTGGCATGTGTCCTCTCTCATTGTAACAAAGTTGCTTTGAGAGGGAGGGAAGCACATAATAACTTCTCTTCTGTGGTGCCATTGCATTAGCAGGGCACATCCATTCTGCTGCCTAGCGAGGATGCCAAGCGGACAAAGCTCGATGTGATAATTGGCTGTGTGACTTGTTGGCCATGCGCTGGCCAAAGTAGAGTGAACCTCAAGCCACAGATAATTCTTCTATGCTGCTCCCTTCATTTTCCCATATCTCGGGGCAACTTAGCCAGTCTGTTCCAGTTATTCTACATTAAATGGAGATGGTGGAAAATTATTTGGGCAGATTGTCGACCCGAAAACCAGCTTACCCTTGGTGTTAATTAATTTTGATGCACTTTTTCTCGGAGAGAACATCGTGTGACTGTTTCTCAGGTTTCTGTGTCACCCTGGCAATTGGCGGCCGAGCAGACATGGAGAGAGAGTGAGAAGAAGAGAGAGAAAGAGGTGAGAAAGTTCAGGAGAAAGCACGTCGTCTATGAGATTTCATAATTTCAGAGAGGAAATCAGCAGGCCTTGGAAGATCAGTTGGGGCATTTAATTCAGACCTGGAGCACAGATAGTGGGGAGCAAAATTATTGACACCCTTGGCAAAAATGACTGTATAAAATAAATAATTCAAATAATGAGCTATATTGTAGGCAAAAAACTGGGAAATTATACACAGAGTGTATAAAAGATTATGAATACCGGCTCTTTCCATGACAAAGACTGCACAGGTGAAAGCTATGATTCCTTATTGATGGGGGGTTGCAACTCGGTAGTAGGAAGGTATTCTTAATGTTTTGTACACTCATTGTATAATTTTATACTAATTGCTCTTAGAAAAATATTTTGTTTAACAAGTAATTATTTTTTTATCAAAATGGTAGGGTTCAAAATTATTGGCACCCCTGTTTTCAGACTGAGATAGCCATTTCAAAATGTACATTTTGTGGCCAATGAATCATTTCTTTGTGGATTTTGATGTGTGCTTGGAGTTACCTGTTTGCCTTCTTGCTGGAAGGCAAACAGGTTGAAAAACAGAAGCATATGCAGAAAAGTACATCATAACTACTGTAAAATATGGTGGTGGATCATTGCTGTTATGGGGCTATTTTGCTTACACTGGTCATGGGGCTATTGTTAAGGTCAACGGCATTGTGAACTTTACCAATTACCAGGACAATTTAGCCAAAAACCTGGTTGCCTCTGCCAGAAGGTTGACACTTGGCCGCAAGTGGATCTTCCTGCAATACAATAACCCCAAGTACTAATCAGAATCCACGCCAAAAAAATAGTTTATTGACCTCAAAGTCAACATTTTGCAATGGTCATCTTAGCCTCCGGACCTGTGGTTTGAATTGAAGAAGGCAGTTCATACGAGTAGATTAAGATTATCAAGGATCTGGAAAGATTCTGTAAGGAGGAAGGGTCTAAGATCCCTCCCAAAGTGTTTTCCAATCTCATAAAACATTTTAGAAAAGGTTATTGAAAAAGAGTATTGAAAACAGGGATGCCAATAATTTTGACCCCATCTTTTTGAGATTTGTTTAATTACTTGCTAAACAAAATATATTTCCCTGAGCAATTCTATTAGTATAAAATAATATGATTTACTCATTTCTTTGAGCATACAATATAGATCAGTATTTGTATTTATTTTTGGTGGTCATCTTTATTAAATGGTGCCAGTATTTATGGACCTGACTGTATCTCGGGCGTGATCCCTAGGGCCTGGAAGGCTCCTCATGTGCTCCCTCTCCTCAAGGTGGTGCCCCTATGACATTAATAATTATCACCCAATCTCTAAACTGTCTTGCTTAGCGAAAAATGTTGAATCTTTAATAAACACTCAGCTTAGTGTCCATCGGTCTGGTTTCAGGCCATTCATAGCACTATATCTGCTGCTTCTTTGGTGACAAATGACATTGTAAATTGCCTGGGTCAGGCAGCCTGCAATTGGTTTTAAAACTACCTGACAGGCAGGACACGTGTTTCTTCTGATGGTGTTAAATCAGGATACCTTGATATTATGAAAAGTTGTCCCCCAATGGTCGATGTTGGGCCCTGTACTTTTACTATCTATATAAACAATATTTTCTTGTGTGTAAGAAATTGTAACCTCCATCTTGTATGCGGATGATACTTTAGTGCATTCTGTTGGCCCTTCTGTTGACAAGGCTCTTTCAGAACTTTTATGGTTTTCAGAAAGCCTTTGTTGAACTGGACTTGGTACTTAATGCAGGTAGAAATAAGTATACAGTTGAAGTCGGAAGTTTACATACACCTTAGCCAAATACATTTAAACTCAGTTTTTCACAATTCATGACATGTATTCCTTGCAAAAATCCCCTGTCTTCGGTCAGTTAAGATCACAACTTTATTTTAAGAATGTGAAATGTCAGAATAATAGTAGAGAGAAGGATTTTTTTTCAGCTTTTATTTCTTTCATCACATTCCCTGTGGGTCAGAAGTTTACATACACTCAATTAGTATTTGGTAGCATTGCCTTTAAATTGTTTAACTTGGGTCAAACGTTTCGGGTAGCATTCCACAAGCTTCCCAAATAAGTTGGGTGAATTTTGGCCCATTCCTCCTGACAGAGCTGGTGTAACAGTCAGGTTTGTAGGCCACCTTGCTCGCACACGCTTTTTCAGTTCTGCCCACACATTTTCTATAGGGTTGAGGTCAGGGCTTTGTGATGGCCACTCCGATACCTTGACTTTGTTGTCCTTAAGCCATTTTGCCACAATTTTGGAAGTATGCTTGGGGTCATTGTCCATTTGGAAGACCCATTTGTGACCAAGCTTTAACTTCCTGACTGATGTCTTGAGATGTTGCTTCAATATATCCACATAACTTTCCTCCCTCATGATGCCATCTATTTTGTGAAGTGCACCATTCCGTCCTGCAGCAAAGCACCCCCACAACATGATGCTGCCACCCCCGTGCTTCACGGTTGGGATGGTGTTCTTCGGCTTGCAAGCCTCCCCCTTTTTCCTCCAAACATAACAATGGTCATTATGGCCAAACAGTTCTATTTTAGTTTCTTCAGACCAGAGGACATTTCTTAAAAATCTACGATCGTTGTCCCCATGTGTAGTTGCAAACTGTGGTCTGGCTTTTTTTATGGTGGTTTTGGAGCAGTGGCTTCTTCCTTGCAGCCTTTCAGGTTATGTCGATATAGGACTCGTTTTACTGTGGATATAAATACTTTTGTACCTGTTTCCTCCAGCATCTTCACAGGGTCCTTTGCTGTTGTTCTGGGATTGATTTGCACTTTTCGCACCAAAGTACGTTCATCTCTAGGAGACAGAACGCATCTCATTCCTGAGCGGTATGACGGCTGCGTGGTCCCATGGTGTTTATACTTGCGTACTATTGTTTGTACAGATGAACGTGGTACCTTCAGGCGTTTGGAAATTGCTCCCAAGGATGAACAAGACTTGGGGAGGTCTACAATTTTTGTCTGATTTCTTTTGATTTTCCCATGTCAAGCAACGAGGCCCTGAGTTTAAAGGTAGGCCTTGAAATACATCCACAGGTACACCTCCAATTGACTCAAATGATGTCAATTAGCCTATCAGAAGCTTCTAAAGCCATGACATCATTTTCTGGAATTTTCCAAGTTGTTTAAAGGCACAGTCAACTTAGTGTATGTAAACTTCTGACCCACTGGAATTATGATAGAGTGAATTATAAGTGAAATAATCTGTCTGTAAATAATTGTTGGTAAATGTACTTGTGTCATGCACAAAGTAGATGTCCTAAGCGACCTGCCAAACTATAGTTTGTTACAAGAAATTTGTGGTGTGGTTGAAAAACGAGTTTTAATGACTCCAACCTAAGTGTATGTAAACTTCCGACTTCAACTGTATGTTACTTTCCAAAAAGCTTTCAAATGTATCTGATGGTTTCTGCATATGTGCTTTGGATGGTGCCCACATTGTTTGTGTCTCGGCTTATAAATATCTGGGTATCTGGATTGAAGAAAAGCTATCTTTCAAGAAGCATATTGATGACTTAGTTAAGAATTCAAATGGGCTTCCTTTATAGCAGTGGTCACCAACCTTTTCTGAGTCAAAATGCAAGCAGAGATCTATCACTCAGTTTTTTTTTTACATAAAAAACAAGCCTATGCAACATTAACCAAATAAAAAATGTTCTGTAGCGATAAGGTTTGTGCAGTAGACTATAGGCCCAATACATTTTCACTGCATATTGGCTACGCTTGAATTTCTCTGCCAGTGTTGTTCTTCTCAGACCATTTAGAAATTATATTTCAACATTTTAGGTATTTGATCCCACTGGTACTAGATAATTTGTTGTAATACTTGTGAGGCACAGCTGAGTGAGCATAATTATTTATTTATTTATTTACTGGACTGATGGATGGCATCTGATGGTCAATCAGAGGAGAGAGTGGTGAGGCTGCCTCCCACCTGACTCACCATCCCTCCTCTCTCCCTCCGCTGAGATAATGGGACACAGTCTTCTAGCTTATGGCGAGCCTAAGTCGCACTGCATTACTTCTGCCTCATGCACCAATTCATGTTGTTACTCCTATGACCAGAGAAAGTGAAATATTCCTTGATATTAAAAAAGACACAAGCTGCTAATAATAAGAACGCAAACTTATCGAAATGCACATTTACGGCTTATTGTTGAACAAAGTGTTGACAGTGCTGAATAACAACGTAAACATGAATTTACTCATAAAAACAGCAGCTCTGTGTTGTATTCGTTGAGTCTCTAGTCATGTTTTTAAAAGTTTGAATTTCACATTATCAACTTTGCTGTGCATTCAAGTCTTCCTTTTACTGTCTGGTGCGAGGTAACTGTGCAGACACAGTGATCTGAGCTGTCTGATTGGCCAGCGGTATGCCTATAGTTGCACTTGATTTGCACTCTGGAGCTGCCGGCTGGACGGAGTTCTACTTTCAGACACATTCAATTGTTCAAAATGGGAAGACTGCCTTCCCGGCACTAGGCTGCTGAATCAAGTGCACCTACAGTTAATATTTTTCTTTACAGAAATGTTTGGTGATCAACTAGGAATTGCTTGGAGTTTGACCGGTTGGTGACCACTGCTTTATAGGAATAGGTCTTGCCTTTCGTTAAATAGCAACAAAAAAAACAGACATTCAGTTGACATTCATCCCGGTTATAGATTATGGTGATATTGTCTATATGAATGCTGCTGCCGCTGTATTGAAACCATTGGATGTTTGTCATAATGCACTCACTGCACTTTCTTATGGGCTACAGTTTCCGTACACGTCACTCCATTCTGTATCAGAAAGTAGGCTGGCCCTCTTTTAAGTCTCGTAGATCAATGCACTGTTCTCTATCTTTATAAAACCCTCTTTTGCAAACTTCCGCCATACCTTACTTCATTGTTAAATTACAGACATACGTATCAGCAGACCCGATCACAGGGATGGTTAACTCTAGATGTCCGGTTGATCTCTACGGAATTAGGTATGTCTGCATGCGCCCTGTATATGGAATGATCTGCAGAGCTCTCTGCACCTTGATGTTCTGGTGCGTTTAGGGCAGTTCAAGTTGATAATGGAGGACCTCATTGTTGAGGAATGTGTTTTGCTTCTTAAATTAATTGTAGTATTGTATGCTTTTATTACGTTGTCTGTTAGAATGTTGTACATTTTATATTTTGTGTTCATGCAGGGCTCCCTTGAAAAAGAGGCCTTGGTCTCAATTGGACTCCCTACTAAAATAAAGGTGAAATAGAATAAAAAATCCTAGGAGGGTGACCTGAAGGGCCACCATAGCTCTTATTGAGACTGTGCTCTCTGTGCTGCAGCACCCTGCCAGGCTGACACTTTACGTCAGGGATGGGCAATTGCGGACCAATAACTTACTGTTAAGAGTTAGAATAATAGAATACACAAGGTGTAATTTCAAAATGTGGTTGTGCATCGGCTGTCGCTCAATTAGCCCATGTCAGCAAAACAATTTTAGATTGGTAAGTTAGTCCAGCGTCCGGCTATCTAAACTTGTATTAAGAATGGTTGAATTACCAACCGGGATAGGGCCCATTGATCATCAAAAAACTGCTAACATGTGTTGAATTGCAGGAAATCCGTTATAAAATTGCTAAGTCTTCTCTCTGCCCCATGGCAAAATGTGTTGAATTGCAGGAGGGGTGTATGGATGTGGGTACTGCAGACCCATGAGCCACTGCGGCCCCCCAGGATGAGTTCCGTTTTTCTGTGGCCTCCACTCCCATCAAAGTTGCCCACCCCTGCTTTACATGTAGTGATGTTTTATATTCACTCCACAGGGCCCTACTGAGCCTGACAATGTAGAGGGGTCTGTGACCTGCTGCCCCCTGCAGAGACATGACCTCCACATGTTGACCTTCTGTCTGTATTCATGGGTATGTGGCCACAAGGGAATGTGAGAAGAGAACAGAGCAGAACAGGGAGATTCTTTATGTTATTAGCCATCTGCAGTGACCGTAGACAGTCAATTAGGATCTGCACTGTACTGCATTGACCACCATGACCAACACTTCAACACGTCAGCATCGTTTCCCTGGAAACACTGTTGTCAAGGAGTGCTTTAATCTAGCTATATCATTAGTGGTGATACCACATAGGGATGGGAGATATCACCATAATGTTCTTCTGTTCTTTCCCCCGGAACAACCACATGAACCAGGACTCATCTGGGCTAATAGACAGCTGTTGCTGTTCCGTTTGTCTGTGAGAGAATATCTCCATAGATGTCCTGCATTGTCCTACTTTATTATTTTCTAATACTGTGATTTGGCCTTTCTGCTCCATTAACCTGGGGCTTGATATATGATCAAAGGCCCTAGACTCACTTCTGAGATTTTCTCTCCCCAGAGTTCTGGAGAACGCCTCGAGTGGGAAACGGGCTTCCTGCTCCAAGGAAGAAGACTCTTCTCCGCCACTTGTCCTGGGAAAACGAGCCCGGAAATCCTGGGAAGAGGACAGGAAGGAGTCGAGCTGAAATCTGTTAAACGCCTTCACCTTTCTATCTAATTACTTTAAGCAAATTTTCAGGATATAGCATGTTATGCAATACATTTTATAACGGGGTTGTTCCACCAATTAGATACATTTTGAGTGGTGAAACTTGGTGGAGAAAACCCCAGTTTATTTCACCTAATTGTAACATTCTGTCATAAAGAGCACATATGTGAAATTCTGTTTTTTAACACTGGATAAAAGTAGAGACTCAGAGCTACAAAATGGTATATCATATACTGCATTTTCGAGGAACAATGGGAAAGTAATTCTGCATTGAAACTTGATACATTTATAACCTCACTTTTGAGAAAAGGACCTTTGAATGTTTTGGTACCTACTGGAGACCTCTCCCTTGTCTATACCCATTCAGCATTGTTCACACCCTGTTATGCCAGCCCCACCATCTTTTTAAGGATTCACATGTGAGGTCATGTGCTAAACAGTGAGTCTTAAACATTAAAGATTAAGACTTAATATCCTAATATCCAACGAGTATCCTACGATAAGGACAAATTCCAGGTAAACAGAAAGTAAAAATATTTAATAAATATTAGACACACTTGTCTAAATTGATTGGTCGTGTGAAAGAAATTCCAGCCACATCCAGTGGTGAAAAAAGTAGTAAATGGTCAAACTTGAGTAAAAGTAAAGATAGAAAATAACTCAAGTAAAAGTCACCCAGTAAATTTTATTTTACCATTATTCAACTAGGCAAGTCAGTTAAGAACAAATTCTTATTTTTAATGACGGCCTAGGAACAGTGTTGTTCTGAACTGCCTTGTTCAGGGGCAGAACGACAGATTTATGTACCTTGTCAGCTCAGGGATTCGATCTTGCAACCTTTCGGTTACTAGTCCAACGCTCTAACCACTAGGCTACGCTGCCGCCTCTACTTGAGTAAAAGTCTAAAAGTATTTGGTTTTTAAAAAATGCTTAAGTATCAAAAGTAAATGGAATTGCTAAAATGTACTTAAGTATAAATAAAGACGGCACAATTTTTTTACATTTTTTTTATTGACGGATAGCCAGGGGCACACTCCACCAGTCAGATTTAATTTACAAATAAAGCATTTGTGTTTAAAGTGTCTGCCATATCAGATGCAGTTGGGATGACCAGGTATGTTCTCTTGATAAGTATATGAATTAGACAATTTTCCTGTCAAAATGTAACGAGTACTTTTGGGTGTCGGAAAATTTATGGAGTAAAGAGTACATTATTTTCTTTCGGAATGAAGTAAAAGTGAAAGTTGTCCAAAAATAGAATTAATAAAGTACAGATACCCCCCAACAATACTTAAGCAGCACTTTAAAGTATTTTTACTTAAGTACTTTACACCACATCTTTCTAAGTGGATGGGTCTCTACAGAAGGTGTAAACGGTACAGCCATTTGGTTACTTGCATAGCAGAAATATAGATATGTTTTTTTATTTCACCTTTATTTAACCAGGTAGGCCAGTTGAGAACAAGTTCTCATTTAAAACTACGACCTGGCCAGGATAAAGCAAAGCAGTGTGACACAAACAACACAGAGTTACACATGGAATAAACAAAGTCTATATACAGTCTATATACAGCTTGTGCAAATTAAGTAAGATTAGGGAGGTAAGGCAATAAATAGGCCATAGTGGTGAAATAATTACAATTTAGCAATTAAACACTGGAGTGATAGATGTGCAGAAGATGAATGTGCAAGTAGAGATACTGGGGTGCAAAGGAGCAAAAAAATAAATTACAATATGGGGATGAGGTAGTTGGGTGGGCTATTTACAGATGGGCTATGTACAGGTGCAATGATCTGTAAGATGCTCTGACAGCTGATGCTTAAAGTTAGTGATGGAGATATGAGTTTCCAGCTTCAGTGATTTTTTTCAATTCGTTCCAGTCATTGGCAGCAGAGAACTGGAAGGAAAGGCGTCCAAAGGGGGAGTTGGCTTTGGGTGTGACCAGTGAAATGGATGTGGAGGTTCTGGGCTCGCGTGGTTACTCGTGGGCTGTGGTTGTGCGGCCGGTATTGCCAAATTCTCTAAAATGACATTGGAGGCTTATGGTAGAGAAATTAACATTCAATTCTCTGGCAACAGCTCTGGTGGACATTCCTGCTGTCAGAATGCCAATTGCACGCTCCCTCAACTTGAGACATCTGTGGTGTTGTGTGACAAAACTGCACATTTTAGATTGTCCTTTTATTGTCCCCAGCACAAGGTGCACCTGGGTAATAATGATCATGCTTTTTAATTTGTTACTTGATATGCCACACCTGTCAGGTGGATGGATTATCTTGGCAAATGAGAAATGCTCACTAACAGGGATGTAAACAAATTTGTGCACCACATTTTAGAGAAATACACTTTTTGTGCATATGGAACATTTCTGTGATGTTTATTTCAGCTTATGGAATATGGGACCAACACTTTACATGTTGTGTTTATATTTTTGTTAAGTGTAATTACTGATTGCCTAGGAGAGGAGATACCATTCCCCCTCCAATACAGCCACTGATTACGGAAACAACAACAGTCCCAAATTGCCCTACCCCTTAATCCTGGTTGATGTGTCAACAATCATCTGCAAATTATGAGCAGTCAGCAGTTCACACACCAAGTAGGCTACTGGGAAGACAGACAACACTTCAAGTAGATGGCCCTACATACAGTTGAAGTCGGAAGTTTACATACACTTAGGTTGGAGTCATTAAAACTTGTTTTTCAACCACTCCACAAATTTCTTGTTAACAAACTATAGTTTTGGTAAGTCGGTTAGGACATCTACTTTGTGCATGACACAAGTCATTTTTACAACAATTGTTTACAGACAGATTATTTCACTTATAATTCACTGTATCACAATTCCAGTGGGTCAGAAGTTTACATACACTAAGTTGAATGTGCCTTTAAACAGCTTGGAAAATTCCTGAAAATGATGTCATGGCTTTAGAAGCTTTTGATAGGCTAATTGACATCATTTGAGTCAATTGGAGGTGTACCTGTGAATGTATTTCAAGGTCTACCTTCAAACTCTGCCTCTTTGCTTGACATGGGAAAATCAAAAGAAATCAGGCAAGACCTGCTGGAGGAAACAGGTACAAAAGTATCTATATCCACAGTAAAATAAGTACTATACCGGCATAACCTGAAAGGCCATTCAGCAATGGAGAAACCACTGCTCCAAAACCACCATAAAAAAGCCAGACTACGGTTTGTAACTGCACATGGGGACAAAGATCGTACTTTTTGGAGAAACGTCCTCAGGTTTGATGAAACAAAAATAGAATTGTGTTGCCATAATGACCATCGTTATTTTGGGAGGAAAAAGGGGGAGGCAACCCGAAGAACACCATCCCAACCGTGAAGCACGGGTGTGGCAACATCATGTTGTGGGGGTGATTTTCTGCAGGAGGGAATGGTGCACTTCACAAAATAGATGGCATCATGAGGGAAGAAAATTATGTGGATATATTGTAGCAACATCTCAAGACATCAGTCAGGAAGTTAAAGCTTGGTTGCAAATGGGTCTTCCAAATGGACAATGACCCCAAGCATACTTCTAAAGTTCTGGCAAAATGGCTTAAGGACAACAAAGTCAAGGTATTGGAGTGGCCTTCACAAAGCCCTGACCTTAATCCTGTAGAAAATGTGTGAGCAGAACTGAAAAAGTGTGTGCGAGTAAGGATGTCTACAAATCTGACTGTTACTCCAGCTCTGTCAGGAGGAATGGGCCAAAATTCACCCAACTTATTTGGGAAGCTTGTGGAATGCTACCCGAAACGTTTGACCCAAGTTAAACAATTTAAAGGCAATGCTACCAAATACTAATTGAGTGTATGTGATGAAAGAAATAAAAGCTGAAATAAATCATTCTCTCTACTATTATTCTGACACTTAACATTCATAAATAAAGTGGTGATCCTAACTGACCTAAGACGGAATTTTTACGAGGATGTATTTGTATTTGGCTAAGGTGTATGTAAACTTCCGACTTCAACTGTAGCAAAGAGACAATACTAGACAACGTATACTTGGAGATATCAGGAGTCCTCTAGCTATAGGATTAACCCCCCCCCCCCCCTTCCTCACATACTTTGTGCATGACACCCCTGATAGCAGTGCACCGGGGACTCAATATACAGGTGGTCTTGTGCACAAAGACCTGGTACACATTTACAGGGGGTAGGTGAGATGTTCTCTACAGGAGCTCTGCTATTGTGCTTAAGATTGCAGCTGTGCAAATGACTCCAGGGACGACAAATTTAGGAGGAAAGTTATGTGAAAAACCAGGATGATTCTTCTGGTAATTCACCTTGCCCTTCCCCAGCTCTGTGCCTGTGCAGTTGTTGGATGTGTGATGTGGTTGTTTCAATGTTAATCTGTTCCTTTAGTTTGTCCGACTCTCAATCCCCACATCAGGTGTTCGCTCCCATGCCTGGCCTGCTGTTTGTCTGCCAAAGATTAGCTGGAGTTGAGACGGGTTGGATTTGCCTGTCATTTGCAATTCACGCTGAGCGCCTATGTATAAACAGCTCTCAAACTGATTTTGGGTTTGTTTGAAAGCATAGAGCGGGCCAATATAATTCAATATGTAGTCAAGGTCAGAAAGAAAACAAAAGAGAGCGAGAGAACTGTAAGGAGGAGGCCTGCCGGTTTTGTATGTCGGGGTGAATAAGCAGGAGCACTTTGGAGAACTGACCTCAAATGAAAACAGCATAGCTGGAGCAAGGCAGGACCATGACATGATGTTGCTCCAGTCACTGGACCAGAGCAGGGAGGCGGCTCGGCCCCTCACACTGCAGGGGCCAACTGCACTGACTGGACACTGAGCAAAGACGGGCAGGGGCACCTCACTGCGGCACAGAGATACAGACACTGGCCCAATATTAAAGTGACGTGCTCATCCCGGCACACTGCTTCCTCACTCTCTCCCAGTTTTCCTCCCTCCGTCCCCCACGCTGGAGAGCAAACTTGGATGCACTATGCAAAAATCACACAGCCATTTCCTGGTTGCCAAATCAGTTTGCCTAATTTCAGTTTGTGACAACAAAACAATCAAGTATAGTGTAGATAATAATTGTACCATCTAAACTGCTGTTAAGTATCTTTTCTATAACCAAAAATATTGTATTCAACTGTTTGAAGCTGGTGTGCAAAACCGAAAGTAAAAGATGCAAAAACAAAACTTAAGAATGGGAAGCATAGAAATAGTACACACAGAACATCTACCACTTCTCATCTTGCTTTCAATGATAATGCCACATTTCTATATGAATATGGTCAGGCCGCCCAAAAAAGTTACATAGTGCAGCTTTAAAGAGGGAGAGTTAAACAGCAGTCTAGCTCTTTTAACATCTCTCATGCCACCTGTAGCATTGGCTCTGCAGCTATTAAATATCACCTGTGCCAGCACAGGTGAAACTAATGACTTACTATTGAGGCAACAGGTGCAACACATCCTGACCAACGAGGATGACTCCAATCAGGGCATGTTCACCCCCAAATAGAACCAAACTCCAAAACCTGTAACAAAAGGTACAAGAATATCCTAGAAGACAGTAGGGTTGTCCCAGTTAAGACCCTCAGGGGGACCACAAGCCTCCAGAGAGTGGTGTCAAATCTCAATGTCACAGGGATCAGAGCAATCTCTCCCTCAGGCAGGGCCTGTTTATCCCACTCTCCTTCACACACAGCCAGTCACGCACCCCACCACCCTGTCTGCCATGCTGAACTCCTCCACTGCTGGGTTGGCAGTACATTATGGGCTCAATTCAATTATTACTGCATTGCAGCATTTACACAGTACAGAGCAGGGCCTAGTTTCACATTTCCAATTTTCAGAATAAGATGTGCCAAGTCTTGTAAACAAAGACACTATTAACATTGCTATGAGGGGTTATATTGAGTTCCTGCCTTGGGTGCCCCAGTCTGTCTTAGCGCTGGGTTGCTCTTCTCACATTCAGCACCCCGTCCATTGCTCAGCCTGTCCATAATTTGAGTCAATTGGAGGTGTACCTGTGGATGTATTTCAAGGCCTACCTTCAAACTCCTTGTCTCTTTGCTTGACATCATGGGAAAATCAAAAGAAATCAGCAAAGACCTCAGGAAAAAAATGTAGACCTCCACAAGTGTGGTTCAACCTTGGGAGCAATTTCAAAACGCCTGAAGGTACCACGTTCATCTATACAAACAATAGTACGCAAGTATAAACACCATGGGACCACGCCGCCATCATAGCGCTCAGGAAGGAGACGCGTTCTGTCTCCTAGAGATGAACGTACTTTGGTGCGATAAGTGCAAATCAATCCCAGAACAACAGCAAAGGACCTTGTAAAGATGCTGGAGGAAACGGGTACAAAAGTATTTATATCCACAGTAAAACTAGTCCTATAGCGACATAACCTGAAAGTCCGCTCAGCAAGGAAGAAACCATTGCTCCAAAACAGCCATAAAAAAGCTAGACTATTGTAACGGCAGTTGTAATCCTCCTCCTCAGACGAGGAGAGGCGAGACGGATCGGACCAATACGCAGAGTGGCTAGTTTCCATAGTGATTTAATAATTAACAACAACAATATGCGATACAAAATAACTACCATGACAGTCCTGTGTGGCGGAACACTGACACAAGAACAAACACCCACAAAACACACGTGAAACCCGGCTGCCTAAGTATGATTCTCAATCAGCGACAACGGTTGACAGCTGTCTCTGATTGAGAATCATACCAGGCCGAACACAAAACCCCAACATAGAAAATAACACATAGACAACCCACCCCAACTCACGTCCTGACCAACTAAATAAATACAAGAAAAAGGAAAAACAGGTCAGGAACGTGACAACTATGGTTTTCAACTGCACATGGGGACAAAGATCGTACTTTTTGGAGAAATGTCCTCTGGTCTGATGAAACAAAAATAGAACTGTTTGGCCATAATGACCATTGTTATGTTTGGAGGAAAAAGGGGGAAACTTGCAAGCCGAAGAACACCATCCCAACCATGAAGCACGGGGAAGGCAGCATCATGTTGTGGGGGTGCTTTTCTGCAGGAGGTACTGGTGCACTTCACATAGTATATGGCATCATGAGGCTGGAAAATTCTGTGGATATATTGAAGCAACATCTCAAGCCATCAGTCAGGAAGTTAAAGCTTGGTCGCAAATGGGTCTTCCAAATGGACAATGACCCCAAGCCTACTTCCAAAGTTGTGGCAAAATGGCTTAAGTACAACAAAGTCAAGGTATTGGAGTGGCCATCACAAAGCCCTGACCTCAACCCCATAGAAAATTTGTGGGCAGAACTGAAAAAGTGTGTGCGAGCAAGGAGGCCTAACAAACCTGACTCAGTTACACCAGCTCTGTCTGGAGGAATGGGCCAAAATTCACCTTAATACCTTCCCACCTTACTTATTGTGGGAAACTTGTGGAAGGCTACCCGAAACATTTGACCCAAGTTAAACAATTTAAAGGCAATGCTACCAAATACTAATTGAGCGTATGTAAACTTCTGACCCACTGGGAATGTGATGAAAGAAATAAAAGCTGAAATAAATAATTCTCTCTACTATTACTCTGACTTTTCACATTCTTAAAATAAAGTGGTGATTCTATCTGACCTAAGACTTGGAATTTTTACTAGGATTAAATGTCAGGAATTGTGAAAAACTGAGTTTAAATGTATTTGACTAAGGTGTATGTAAACTTCCGACTTTAACTGTAGATGTACATATTACCTCAATTACCTCGACTAACCTGTGCCCAAGGGATATACTGTCCCCGTCCGTACAGCCATCTGGGTTCTTAGTACATCGCGCAGACAAGAATAAAAAACTCTCCGGGAAGAAGAAAGGCGGGGGTGTATGTTTAATTATTAACCACTCATGATTAATACAGAAATTCAAGTCCTTTTGTTCACCTGACTTAGAATACCTCACAATCAAATTCCGACTGTATTACCTCCAAAGAGAACTCTCTTTGGTTATAGTCACAGCCGTGTATATTCCCCCTCACACCGATTCCACGACAGCCCTCAAGGAACTACACTGGACTTTATGCAAACTGGAAACCACATGTCCTGAGGCCGCATTTATTGTAGCTGGGGATTTCACAAAGCAAATTTGGGGAAAACGCCACCTAAGTTAGACCAACACATTGACTGTAGTACTCGCGCTGGTTAAACATTGGACCACTGCTACTCAACTTTTCGAAATGCCTACAAGGCCCTCCCCTGCCCCCCATTAAAAAAACGTAATTTTCCTCCTCCGTTCCAGGAACTCAAACAGGAAGTACCTGGTCAACGCTGGTCTAACCAATCGGAATCGATGCTTCAAGATTGTTTTGATCACGTGGACTGGGATATGTTCCGGGTAGCCATTTAAACATGGCAAGGTGACTGGGAATATGGCCGCAAAACATCACTACAGAGACAAAGTGGAGTCGCAGTTCAACGGCTCAGACACGAGACGTGTGTGGCAGGTTCTACAGACAATTACGGACTACACAGGCAAAACCAGCCATGTCGTGGACACCAACGTCTTGCTTCCGGACAAGCTAAACAACTTCTTCGCCCGCTTTGATGACAACACAGTGCCACCAACGCGTCCCACTACCAAGGACAGTGGGCTTTCCTTCTCCGCTGACGTAAGACATTTAAACGTGTTAACCCTCGCAAGGCTGCCGGTCCAGATGGCATCCGTAGCCGCATCCTCAGAGCATGCACAGACCAGCTGGCTGGAGTGTTCACAGACATACAGTACAGTTAGTCAGCCACCAATTGTGCAAGTTCTCCCACTTAAAAAGATGAGAGAGGCCTGTAATTTTCATCATAGGTACACATCATAGGCAGACAAAATTAGAAAAAAAAATCAGAAAATCTCATTGTAGGATTTTTTATGAATTTATTTGCAAATTATGGTGGAAAATAAGTATTTGGTCACCTACAAACAAGCAAGATTTCTGTCTCTCACGGACCTGTAACTTCTTCTTTAAGAGGCTCCCCTGTCCTCCACTCGTTACCTGTATTAATGGCACCTGTTTGAACTTGTTATCAGTATAAAAGACACCTGTCCACAACCTCAAACAGTCACACTCCAAACTCCACTATGGCCAAGACCAAAGAGCTGTCAAAGGACACCAGAAACAGAATTGTAGACCTGCACCAGGCTGGGAAGACTGAATCTGCAATAGGTAAGCAGCTTGGTTTGAAGAAATCAACTGTGGGAGCAATTATTAGGAAATGGAAGACATACAAGAACACTGATAATCTCCCTCGATCTGGGGCTCCACGCAAGATCTCACCCCGTGGGGTCAAAATGATCACAAGAACGGTGAGCAAAAATCCCAGAACCACACGTGGGGACCTAGTGAATGACCTGCAGAGAGCTGGGACCAAAGTAACAAAGCCTACCATCAGCAAGGGCATTGAAGATGAAACGTGGCTGGGTCTTTCAGCATGACAATGATCCCAAACACACCGCCCGGGCAACGAAGGAGTGGCTTCGTAAGAAGCATTTCAAGGTCCTGGAGCGGCCTAGCCAGTCTCCAGATCTCAACCCCATAGAAAATCTTTGGAGGGAGTTGAAAGTCCGTGTTGCCCAGCAACAGCCCCAAAACATCACTGCTCTAGAGGAGATCTGCATGGAGGAATGGGCCAAAATACCAGCAACAGTGTGTGAAAACCTTGTGAAGATTTACAGAAAACGTTTGACCTCTGTCATTGCCAACAAAGGGTATATAACAAAGTATTGAGATAAACTTTTGTTATTGACCAAATACTTATTTTCCACCATAATTTGCAAATAAATTCATTAAAAATCCTACAATCTCATTTTGTCTGTCATAGTTGAAGTGTTCGTATGATGAAAATTACAGGCCTCTCATCTTTTTAAGTGGGAGAACTTGCACAATTGGTGGCTGACTAAATACTTTTTTGCCCCACTGTATTCAATCTCTCCCTGTCCCAGTCTGCTCTCCCCACTTGCTTCAAGATGTCCATAATTGTTCCTGTACCCAAGAAAGCAAAGGTAACTGCACTAAATGACTATCGCCCCATAGCACTTGCTTCTGTCATCATGAAGTGCTTTGAGAGGCTAGTTTAGGATCATATCACCTCTACCTTACCTGAAACCCTAGTCACACTACAATTTGCCGCCCCAATAGATCCACAGACAATGCAATCGCCATCGCACTGCACACTGCCCTATCTCATCTGGACAAGAGGAATACCTATCTAAGAATGCTGTTCATTGACTATAGCTCAGCATTCAACACCATACTACCCTCCAAGCTCATCATTAAGCTCGGGGCCCAAGGTCTGAAACCCACCCTGTGCAACTGGGTCCTAGACTTCCTGATGGGCGGCCCCCCAGTGGTGAACATATGAAACAACACAGGGGCCCCACATGGATGCATGCTCAGCCCCTCCTGTTCATCCATGACTGCGTGGCCATACACGCCTCCAACTCAATCATCAAGTTTGCCGACGACAAGACAATAGCAGGCCTGATTACCAACAATGATGAGACAGCCTACAGGGGAGGAGGTGAGGGCCCTAAGAGAGTGGTGCCAGGAAAATAACCTCTCACTCAATGTCAACAAAACAAGGAGCTGATTATGGACTTCAGGAAACAGCAGAGGGAGTACGCCCCTATCCATATCAACGGGACCGCAGTGGAGAAGGTGGAAAGCTTCAACTTCCTTGGTGTACTCATCTCTAACAATCTGAAGTGGTCCTCCCACACAGACTATGTGGTGAAGAAGGCGCAACAGAGCCTCTTCAACCTCAGGAGGCTGAAGGCATTTGGCTTGTCCCCTAAAACCCTCACAAACGTTTACAGATGCACAATTGAAAGCATCCTGTCGGGCTGTATCACCGCCTGGTACGACCAACAGCACCGCTTGCAACTGTTAGGGCTCTCCAGAGGGTGGTGCGTTCTCCCCAACGCATCACCAGGGGCAAACTACCTGCCCTCCAGGACACCTACAGCACACGATGTCACAGGAAGGCCAAAAAAATCATCAAGGACATTAACTAACCGAGACATGGCCTGTTCACCCCGCAATCATGCAGAAGGCGATGTCAGTAGAGGTGCATCAAAGCTGGGGCATCAAAGCTGATGGCCAACTTAAGGCCATCAGACTGTTAAATAGCCATCACTAGCCGGCTTCCAGCCGGTTACGCAACCCTGCACCTTATGAGGCTGCTGCCCTATATACATAGACTTGGAATCACTGGCCACTTTAATAATGGAACACTAGTCACTTTAATAATGGTTAAATAATGTTTACGTACTGCTTTACTGATCTCATATTTATATACTGTATTATATTCATTCTACTGTGTTTTAGTCATTGCCACTGACATTGCTCCATCGAATATTTATATATTTTTTAATTCCATTCTTTTACTTTTAGATTTGTGTGTATTGTTGTGAACCGTTTTTAGATACTACTGCACTGTTGGAGCTAGGAACTCAAGCATTTTGCTACACCCACAATAACATCTGCTAAATATGTGTATCTGACCAATAACATTTGATTTGAAGGTACTGTATGCAGTGCTGGATGACTGCAGCAACATAATTGTGCTGATAGCAATATGGAAATGGTTCACTGCAGTAAACTCTTTGTTGGAAGCACAGAGCTGGTGTCATAGTGTCTATGCCTAGGGCTTTGAGCATTTGTTTTGTTGCTGTTGAATTGGACTATTCTTGTCCCTGTACCTCATTTTAATTATCAGTGTGGTAGTGGTGTTTGTGCGTCATGTTTAGTCTGTAAGGAGTTTCACTGGAAAGGTCAGAGTCATTATGGGTGGCTAATCAGTGCTGCATCAATGGAGACGTACGCTTAACACCTGTAGCCGTCCATTGCCCTGCAGACCTGTGTGTGTATGTATGTGTGTGTGTATGTGTGTCAGAGGGGAAGGATGTCACGTTGTGTGCCACCAGCACATCTCCTAGGAGCTCTGAACGTGAGCAGGTTCATCATTGCCCTTCAGACTGGGGGGAAAAGGGGTGGAGGGTGCAGAGCGTGACAAACAAGTGATGGCGACACTGAGCGATGACCTCGGGGGCGGGCGGGGTGGTCCAACTTGGACTGGGTCCAAATTCTCCGAGGAACTCTTAATAGAAAAGAGAATGGATGTACAATATGTTTCATGTACGTTTCTATGTAACACGACAGCTAGGCTTGCAAAGCTAACAGTAATTTACCAAAGTTACCTAGAACTTTCAGTAATTTTGGTAATTAACAGGTAATCTATGGCAATTTATGGTAATGTAGGCTTGGCCCTAATTTATGTGCTCTCTGTCACCTGGAGCTGCATTGCAAATGGTCCAGGAACATAAGGAAGCACAAAGGACAATGGCCAAGGACTAGTCAGCCATTCTCTAAGGGGCCAAAATGTATCTCTCTGTTACAATATCCAGAGGACTGACTATTGAATGTGTGATAGAATAATACTATACCAGCCATGTCTGGTATCTACATATTGTCCAATTACGGACACTTGTGATAATCTGAAGTACCCAAAAAGGCCACTAACTTTAAAGTTACAAAAATGTGGGTAGTTTACTGGTAAACTTTGAAAGTTACCAGAGATATACCCTCATTTGGCAACCCTAATAACAGCAGAATAAATTAATGTGGAATTGTCAGACATAGTGCCCATCACTGCCAAATAGACTAGTACTGGGGTGTATGCCTTATGATTAACGAGACGTGGTGTGATCATAACAACATACAGGAACTCAAGTCATTCTGTTCACCTGATCTAGAACTCCTCACAATCAAATGTCGACCGCATTATCTACCAAGGGAATTCTCTTCGATTATAATCATAGCCGTATATATTCCCCCCCAAGCAGACACATCGATGGTCCTGAACGAACTTTATCTGACTCTTTGTAAACTGGAAACCACACACCCTGAGGCTGCATTCATCGTAGCTGGGGATTTTAACAAGGCTAATATGAAAACAAAACTCCCTAAATTCTATCAGCATATCGATTGTGCTACCAGGCCTGGTAAAACCTTGGATCATTGTTATACTAACTTCCGCGACGCATATAAGGCCCTCCCCCGCCCTCCTTTCGGAAAAGGTGACCACGACTCCATTTTGTTGCTTCCAGCTTACAAACAGAAACTAAAACAACAAGCTCCCTCGCTCAGGTCTGTTCAACGCTGGTCCGACCAATCTGATTCCACGCTTCAAGACTGCTTCGATCACGCGGATTGGAATATGTTCCGCTTTGCGTCCAACAACAACATTGACGAATATGCTGATTCGGTGAGCGAGTTCATTAGAAAGTGCATTGACGATGTCGTACCCACAGCAACGATTAAAACATTCCCAAACCAGAAACCGTGGAATGACGGCAGCATTCGCGTGAAACTGAAAGCGCGAACCCCTGCTTTTAACCAGGGCAAGGTGACCGGAAACTTGACCGAATACAAACAGTGTAGCTATTCTCTCCGCAAGGCAATCAAACATGCTAAGTCCCAGTACAGAGACAAAATACAGTATATCACAAAAGTGAGTACACCCCTCACATTTTTGTAAATATTTGAGTATATCTTTTCATGTGACAACACTGAAGAAATGACACTTTGCTTCAATGTAAAGTAGTGAGTGTACAGCTCGTATAACAGTGTAAATTTGCTGTCCCCTCAAAATAACTCAACACACAGCCATTAATGTCTAAACCGCTGGCAACAAAAGTGAGTACACCCCTAAGTGAAAATGTCCAAATTGGGCCCAAAGTGTCAATATTTTGTGTGGCCACCATCATTTTCCAGGACTGCCTTAACCCTCTTGGGCATGGAGTTCACCAGAGCTTCACAGGTTGCCACTGGAGTCCTCTTCCACTCCTCCATGACGACATCACGGAGCTGGTGGATGTTAGAGACCTTGCACTCATCCACCTTCCATTTGAGGATGCCCCACATATGCTCAATAGGGTTTAGGTCTGGAGACATGCTTGGCCAGTCCATCACCTTTACCCTCAGCTTCTTTAGCAAGGCAGCGGTCGTCTTGGAGGTGTGTTTGGGGTCGTTATCATGTTGGAATACTGCTCTGCGGCCCAGTCTCCGAAAGCAGGGGATCATGCTCTGCTTCAGTATGTCACAGTACATGTTGGCATTCATGTTTCCCTCAATGAACTGTAGCTCCCCAGTGCCGGCAGCACTCATGCAGCCCCAGACCATGACACTCCCACCACCATGCTTGACTGTAGGCAAGACACACTTGTCTTTGTACTCCTCACCTGGTTGCCGCCACACACGCTTGACACCATCTGAACCAAATAAGTGTATCTTGGTCTCATCAGACCACAGGACATGGTTCCAGTAATCCATGTCCTTAGTCTGCTTGTCTTCAGCAAACTGTTTGCGGGCTTTCTTGTGCATCATCTTTAGAAGAGGCTTCCTTCTGGGACGACAGCCATGCAGACCAATTTGATGCAGTATACGGCGTATGGTCTGAGCACTGACAGGCTGACCCCCCACCCCTTCAACCTCTGCAGCAATGCTGGCAGCACTCATACGTCTATTTCCCAAAGACAACCTCTGGATATGACGCTGAGCACGTGCACTCAACTTCTTTGGTCGACCATGGCGAGGCCTGTTCTGAGTGGAACCTGTCCAGTTAAACCGCTGTATGGTCTTGGCCACCATGCTGCAGCTCAGTTTCAGGGTCTTGGCAATCTTCTTATAGCCCAGGCCATCTTTATGTAGAGCAACAATTCTTTTTTTCAGATCCTCAGAGAGTTCTTTGCCATGAGGTGCCATGTTGAACTTCCAGTGACCAGTCAGTATGAGGGAGTGTGAGAGCGATGACACCAAATTTAACACACCTGCTACCCATTCACACCTGAGACCTTGTAACACTAACAAGTCACATGACACCGGGGAGGGAAAATGGCTAATTGGGCCCAATTTGGACATTTTCACTTAGGGGTGTACTCACTTTTGTTGCCAACGGTTTAGACATTATTGGCTGTGTGTTGAGTTATTTTGAGGGAACAGCAAATGTACACTGTTATACAAGCTATACACTCACTACTTTACATTGTAGCAAAGTGTCATTTCTTCAGTGTTATCACATGAAAAGATATACTCAAATATTTACAAAAATGTGAGGGGTGTACTCACTTTTGTGATATACTGTAGAGTCGCAATTCAACAGCTCAGACACAAGAGGTATGTGGCAGGGTCTACAGTCAATCACGGATTACAAAAAGAAAACCAGCCCCGTCGCGGACCAGGATGTCTTGCTCCCAGACAGGCTAAATAACTTTTTTGCTCACTTTGAGGACAATACAGTGCCACTGACAGGGCCCGCTACCAAAACCTGCGGGCTCTCCTTCACTGCAGCCGAGGTGAGTAAAACATTTAAACGTGTTAACCCTCGCAAGGCTGCAGGCCCAGACGGCATTCCCAGCCGCGTCCTTAGAGCATGCGCAGACCAACTGGCTGGTGTGTTTACGGACATATTCAATCAATCCTTATCCCAGTCTGCTGTTCCCACATGCTTCAAGAGGGCCACCATTGTTCCTGTTCCCAAGAAAGCTAAGGTAACTGAGCTAAACGACTACCGCCCCGAAGCACTCACTTCCGTCATCATGTAGTGCTTTGAGAGACTAGTCAAGGACCATATCACCTCCACCCTACCGGACACCCTAGACCCACTCCAATTTGCTTACTGACCCAATAGGTCCACAGACGACGCAATCGCAACCACACTGCACACTGCCCTAACCCATCTGGACAAGAGGAATACCTATGTGAAAATGCTGTTCATCGACTACAGCTCAGCATTTAACACCATAGTACCCTCCAAACTCGTCATCAAGCTCGAGACCCTGGGTCTCGACCCCGCCCTGTGCAACTGGGTCCTGGACTTCCTGACGGGCCGCCCCCAGGTGGTGAGGGTAGGTAACAACATCTCCACCCCGCTGATCCTCAACACTGGGGCCACACAAGGGTGCGTTCTGAGCCCTCTCTTGTACTCCCTGTTCACCCTCGACTGCGTGGCCATGCACGCCTCCAACTCAATCATCAAGTTTGCGGATGACACTACAGTGGTAGGTTTGATTACCAACAACGACGAGACGGCCTACAGGGAGGAGGTGAGGGCCCTCGGAGTGTGGTGTCAGGAAAATAAACTCACACTCAACGTCAACAAAACAAAGGAGATGATTGTGGACTTCAGGAAACAGCAGGGGAGCACCCCCCTATCCACATCGACGGGTCAGTAGTGGAGAAGGTGGAAAGTTTTAAGTTCCTCGGTGTACACATCACGGACAAACTGAATTGGTCCATCCACACAGGCAGCGTTGTGAAAAAGGCGCAGCAGCGCCTCTTCAACCTCAGGAGGCTGAAGAAATTGCGCTTGTCACCAAAAGCACTCACAAACTTCTACAGATGCACAATCGAGAGCATCCTGTCGGGCTGTATCACCGCCTGGTATGGCAACTGCTCCGCCCACAACCGTAAGGCTTTCCAGAGGGTAGTGAGGTCTGCACAACGCATCACCGGGGGCAAACTACCTGCCCTCCAGGACACCTACACCACCCAATGTCACAGGAAGGCCATAAAGATCATCAAGGACAACAACCACCCAAGCCACTGCCTGTTCACCCCGCTATCATCCAGAAGGCGAGGTCAGTACAGGTGCATCAAAGCAGGGACCGAGAGACTGAAAAACAGCTTCTATCTCAAGGCCATCAGACTGTTAAACAGCCACCACTAACATTTAGCGGCCGCTGCCAACATACTGACTCAACTCCAGCCACTTTAATAATGGGAATTGATGGAAATTATGTAAAAATGTACCACTAGCCACTTTAAACAATGCCACTTAATATAATGTTTACATACCCTACATTACTCATCTCATATGTATATGTATATACTGTACTCTATATCATCTACTGCATCTTGCCATCTTTATGTAATACATGTATCACTAGCCACTTTAAACTATGCCACTTTATGTTTACATACCCTACATTACTCATCTCATATGTATATACTGTACTCTATACAATCTACTGCATCTTGCCTATGCTGTTCTGTACCATCACTCATTCATATATCTTTATGTACATATTCTTTATCCCTTTACACTTGTGTGTATAAGGTAGTAGTTGTGGAATTGTTAGGTTAGATTACTCGTTGGTTATTACTGCATTGTCGGAACTAGAAGCACAAGCATTTCGCTACACTCGCATTAACATCTGCTAACCATGTGTATGTGACAAATAACATTTGATTTGATTTGTACTGTGAATTTAAATATCACAAACATACACACATGATTGGTTGTTTTTTGTCTGCTATTACCCTGATTGAGATTTCTGAACATTATTTGTAGTGTTCTTTAATATCCTGTTAATGGAAGTTGATATGCAAAACCTCATTCTTTCCTCATTTACACTGGTTTTGAACTTTACCAACAGCTGCGTTTGGGTTGGAGCTATTGGACAGAACTTCACTGTGACTGCATACAACACATCAAGCTTGTTTGTCTCCATGTTGTTTAGATATTCAGATACAGTATAATTTGATCCTTTGTTTGTAACTCCCACAAGGCAATTCTAATCATCCCGGCGGCTGCTCCGAGACGCCGTTGACAGAGAAGAGGAATAAGGTCTGCGCTCCTAGTCAGACCCAGGAGGTGTGAATAACATCCACCACTTCAGAGTATGTTACCAGATATCGTTCATGTCCCTGGACAATACAGTAGACAAGCTCAGGGCGAAGATTTCATTCCAGAGAGACATCAGGGACTGTCACATATTTTGTTTTACGGAATTTTGTTTTACTTTCTCCGGATGTACTGTCCCCGTCCATTCAACCACTGGGGTACTCCGTCCATTGCACGGACAGGAAGAAAGAACTCTCCAGGAAAAAGAACAATGGAGGTGTATGTTTCATTGTGTGATTGTGGTAACTCAATCATTAAGTTTGCTGACTACACAACAGTGGTAGGCCTGATTAACAGCAATGATGAGACAGCCTACAGGGAGGAGATGAGGGCCTTGGCAGAGTGGTGTAAGGAAAATAACCAACTTAACGTCAGCAAAACGAAGGAGCTGATCGTGGACTTTAGGAGGAGGCAAAGAGAACACACCCCCCATCCACATCGATGGGGCCGCAGAAGAGAGGGTGAAAATTTCCTCAGCGTGCACATCACTGACAACCTGAAATGGTCCAGCCACACAGGCAGTGTGGTGAAGAAGGTGCAACAGTGCCTCTTCAGCCTCAGGAGGCTGAATAAATTAATCTTGGCCCCTAAGACCCTCATGAACTAATACAGATGCACCATTGAGAGCATCCTGTCAGTCTGTATCACCGCCTGGTACAGCAATGCACCGTCCTCAACCGCAGGGCTCTTCAGAGGGTGGTGTGGTCAGCCAAACGCATTTCCGGAGGCACACTGCCTGCCCTCTAGGACATCTACAGCACCTGGTGTCACTTCAGCCACCCGAGCCACGGCCTTTTCACCCGGCTACCATTTAGAAGGCAGAGACAATACAGGTCCATCAAAGAAGGGACCGAGAAACTGAAAAACAGCTTCTATCTCCAGGCCATCAGACTGTTAAATAGTCACCACTAGCCGGTCTCCGCCCAGTACCCTGCCCTGAACTTAGTCACTGTTTCTAGCCGGCTACCACCCGGTACTCTACCCCGCACCTTAGAGACTGCTGCCCTTCAGAAAGTATTCATAACCCTTGAATTATTCCATATTTAGTTCCATGTTACAGCCTGAATTCAAAATGTATTCAATATATTTTTCCCTCACCCATCTACACACCATACCCCATAATGACATATTTTGAAATTGTTGCTAATTTATTAAAAAGGAAATACAGAAATCAAATTTACGTAAGTATTCACACCACTTAGTCAATACATGTTAGAATCACCTTTGGCAGCGATTACAGATGTCAGTCTTTCTAGGCAAGTCTCTAAGAGCTTTGCACACCTGGATTGTACAATATTTGCACATTATCATTTTTTTATTATTCAAGCTCTGTCAAGTTGGTTGTTGATCATTGCTAGACAGCCATTTTCAAGTCTTGCCATAGATTTTCAAGCCAATTTAAGTCAAAACTGTAACTAAGCCACTCAGGAAAATTCAATGTCATCTTTGTAAGCAACTAGAGTATATATTTGGCCTTGTGTTTTAGGTTATTGTCCTGCTGAAAGGTGAATTCATCTCCCAGTGTCTGCTGGAAAGCAGACTAAACCAGCTTTTCCTCTATGATGTTGCCTGTGCTTAGCTTCCTTTTAGTTTTTATTCTGAATAAACTCCCCATTCCTTAACAATTACAAGCATTCTCATAACATGATGCAGCCACCACTATGCTTGAATATTTTGAGAGTGGTACTCAGCAATGTGTTGTGTTGGATTTGGCCCAAACATAACACTTTTAATTGAGGACAAGAAGTGAATTGCTTGGCCACATTTTTTGCCGTATTACTTTAGTGCCTAGTTGCAAACAAGATGCATGTTTTGGGTGTATTGATACACCATCCAAAGTGTAATTAATAACTTCACCATGCTCAAATGGATATTCAATGTGTGTTTATTTTTATTTTTACCAATCTACCAATAGGTGCCCTTTTTGCGAGGCATTGTGTGGGGTACAAAGATGAGGTAGTCATTCAAAAATCATGTTAAACACTATTATTGCACACAGAGTGAGTCCATGCAACTTATTGTGACTTGGTAAGTAAATGTTTACTCCTGAACATATTTAGGCTTGCCATAACAAAGGGGTTGAATACTTATTGACTCAAGACATTTCAGCTTTCCATTTTTTGGTCATTTGTAAACATTTATATAACCAAATCCAGAAAATCACATTGTATGATTTTTAAGTAATTCATTTGCATTTTATTGCATGACATAAGTATTTGATCACCTACCAACCAGTAAGAATTCCGGCTCTCACAGACCTGTTAGTTTTTCTTTAAGAAGCCCTCCTGTTCTCCACTCATTACCTGTGTTAACTGCACCTGTTTGAACTCGTTACCTGTATAAAAGACACCTGTCCACACACTCAATCAAACAGACTCCAACCTCTCCACAATGGCCAAGACCAGAGAGCTGTGTAAGGACATCAGGGATAAAATTGTAGACCTGTACAAGGCTGGGATGGGCTACAGGACAATAGGCAAGCAGCTTGGTGAGAAGGCAACAACTGTTGGCGCAATTATTAGAAAATGGAAGAAGTTCAAGATGACGGTCAATCACCCTCGGTCTGGGGCTCCATGCAAGATCTCACCTCGTGGGGCATCAATTATCATGAGGAAGGTGAGGGATCAGCCCAGAACTACACGGCAGGACCTGGTCAATGACCTGAAGAAAGCTGGGACCACAGTCTTAAAGAAAACCATTAGTAACACACTACACCGTCATGGAATAAAATCCTGCAGCGCACGCAAGGTCCCCCTGCTCAAGACAGCGCATGTCCAGGCCCATCTGAAGTTTGCCAATGACCATCTGGATGATCCAGAGGAGGAATGGGAGAAGGACATGTGGTCTGATGAGACAAAAATAGAGCTTTATGGTCTAAACTCCACTCGCCGTGTTTGGAGGAAGAAGAAGGATGAGTACAACCCCAAGAACACCATCCCAACCGTGAAGCATGGAGGTGGAAACATTCTTTGGGGATGCTTCTGCAAAGGGGACAGGACGACTGCACCGTATTGAGGGGAGGATGGATGGGGCCATGTATCGCGAGATCTTGGCCAACAACCTCCTTCCCTCAGTAAGAGCATTGAAGATGGGTCGTGGCTGGGTCTTCCAGCACGACAACGACCCGAAACACACAGCCAGGGCAACTAAGGAGTGGCTCCGTAAGAAGCATCTCAAGGTCCTGGAGTGGCCTAGCCAGTCTCCAGACCTGAACCCAATAGAAAATCTTTGGAGGGAGCTGAAAGTCCGTATTGCCCAGTGACAGCCCCGAAACATGAAGGATCTGGAGAAGGACTGTGTGGAGGAGTGGGCCAAAATGCCAGCTGCAGTGTGTGCAAACCTGGTCAAGAACTACAGGAAACGTATGATCTCTGTAATTGCAAACAAAGGTTTCTGTACCAAATATTAAGTTATGCTTTTCTGATGTATCAAATACTTATGTCATGCAATAAAATGCAAATTAATTACTTAACAATCATACAATGTGATTTTCTGGATTTTTGTTTTAGATTCCGTCTCTCACAGTTGAAGTGTACCTATGATAAAAAAAAATTACAGACCTCTACATGCTTTGTAATTAGGAAAACCTGCAAAATCGGCAGTGTATCAAATACTTGTTCTCCCCACTGTATATAAATAATGCTGTACACAACTTTCCTATTCATAAACTGTCCATAATGTGTCCACATGCCATTACATTCATTTTAAATCTACACTGAAAAAATATAAACTCAAAATGTAAAGTGTTGGTTTCATGAGCTGAAATAAAAGATCCCAGAAATGTTGAATATGCACAAAAAGCTTATTTCCTTCAGATTTTGTGCACAAATTTGTTTACATCCCTGTTATTGAGCCTTTCTCCTTTGCAAAGATAATCCATCCTCCTGACAGGATCATTACACAGGTGCATCTTGTGCTGGGGGCAATAAAAAGCCACTCTAAAATGTGCAGTTTAGTCACAAAACACAATGCCACAGTTGTCTCAAATTTTGAGAGAGGGTACAATTGGCATGCTGAGTGTAGGAGTGTCCACCAGAGCTGTTGCCAGATAATTGAATGTTCATTTCTTTACCATTAGACACCTCCAACATCGTTTTAGAGAATTTGGCAGTACGTCCAACTGCCTTCACAACCGCAGAGCACATGTAACCACGCCAGACCAGGACCTTCATATATGGCTTCTTCAAATACGGGATTTTCTGTACCAGCCACCCGGACATTTTATGAAACTGGGTATGCACAACCAAAGAATTTCTGCACAAACTGTCCGAAACACACATACTGTTGCTGGTATTTTGGCCCATTCCTCCATGCAGATCTCCTCTAGAGCAGTGATGTTTTGGGGCTGTTGCTGGGCAACACGGACTTTCAACTCCCTCCAAAGATTTTCTATGGGGTTGAGATCTGGAGACTGGCTAGGCCACTCCAGGACCTTAAAATGCTTCTTACGAAGCCACTCCTTTGTTGCCCGGGCGGTGTGGTTGGGATCATTGTCATGCTGAAAGACCCAGCCACGTTTCATCTTCAGTGCCCTTGCTGATGGAAGGAGGTTTTCACTCAAAATCTCACGATACATGGCCCCATTCATTCTTTCCTTTACACGGATCAGTCGTCCTGGTCCCTTTGCAGAAAAACAGCCCCAAAGCATGATGTTTCCACCCCCATGCTTCACAGTAGGTATGGTGTTCTTTGGATGCAACTCAGCATTCTTTGTCCTCCAAACACAACGAGTTTAGTTTTTACCAAAACGTTCTATTTTGGTTTCATCTGACCATATGACATTCTCCCAATCTTCTGGATCATCCAAATGCTCTCTAGCAAACTTCAGACGGGCCTGGACATGTACTGGCTTAAGCAGGGGGACACGTCTGGCACTGCAGGATTTGAGTCCCTGGTGGCGTAGTGTGTTACTGATGGGAGGCTTTGTTACTTTGGTCCCAGCTCTCTGCAGGTCATTCACTAGGTCCCCCCGTGTGGTTCTGGGATTTTTACTCACCGTTCTTGTGATCATTTTGACCCCACGGGGTGAGATCTTGCGTGGAGCCCCAGATCGAGGGAGATTATCAGTGGTCTTGTATGTCTTCCATTTCCTAATAATTGCTCCCACAGTTGATTTCTTCAAACCAAGCTGCTTACCTATTGCAGATTCAGTCTTCCCAGCCTGGTGCAGGTCTACAATTTTGTTTCTGGTGTCCTTTGACAGCTCTTTGGTCTTGGCCATAGTGGAGTTTGGAGTGTGACTGTTTGAGGTTGTGGACAGGTGTCTTTTATACTGATAACAAGTTCAAACAGGTGCCATTAATACAGGTAACGAGTGGAGGACAGAGGAGCCTCTTAAAGAAGAAGTTACAGGTCTGTGAGAGCCAGAAATCTTGCTATTTTGTAGGTGACCAAAAACGTATTTTCCACCATAATTTGCAAATAAATTCATAAAAAATCTTACAATGTGATTTTCTGGATTTTTTTTCTCATTTTGTCTGTCATAGTTGAAGTGTACCTATGATGAAAATTACAGGCCTCTCTCATCTTTTTAAGTGGGAGAACTTGCACAATTGGTGGCTGACTAAATACTTTTTTGCCCCACTGTATATACTGGGGGGAGGGGGAATTGTGTGTTTTGTTAGGTATATTGTACTGTTGAAGCTAAAAACATAAGTATTTCGCTGTACCTGAAATAACATCTGCAAAATATGTGTATTTGACCATTTTATTTGATTGTGTGGTCGCACTCAACAGATGGGTTTTTTAACTAGGAGTAATGCTAAAATTTGCTCACGGACACCATTGACCTCATCCAAAAAGTACATTTCCTTGTGGATGGTTTCTGTTCCATTTTAGTGCGTAGCAGTCTAGTGCCAGGGATGTCTGGAGTGCCTCTCCAATCAGTCATTGGACAGCCTGTAATTGACTCTGATTCCCAATAGCTACAAAGCATGAAGCGTTCTCTCAGTCATTTCCCCAGACCAGAGCTCTGCTCGACTACACTGTTGCCATGTTCACCTGTTGAAGTGATAATGATAGAGAAGAAAGACAGTGTTCTTTACCCTCATGGGAGAAACTTCCTTTTCACTACTTGGCAGAGCGAGAGAGAAAGAAACTGGATTGTCAAAATCAAATCAAATTGCATGTGTCACATGCTTCGTAAACAACAGGTGTAGATTTACAGTGAAATGCTTACTTACGGGACCTTCCCATCAATGTACAGAGAAAATTATAGAAAAACAATTATAACACAAGGAATGAGTAACTTGTAAAGTAGTTAATGATTGGAGTTGGTGATTAAACTATTGCCTTGTGTTTTTTAATAGCACATCAACAAAGATGAATAGGCAGATTCCCATAGATAGAGGACTCTCAAAGACTTTCTCTGCTGACATACGCTTTATCAAAGGCTACATGACAGCTGGTAATGATGTGATTCAGGAAAGACATGATGAAGCCAGACAGTTTCCCTAGAGTCAGCTGGCTAACATGAGCCAGCTGAACCTCTCTCTGCTCTAGCACGTAACCTCAGCCCCCCTGTCAGTCCTCCTCTTCCCACAGCTAGTTAAGATGCAGAGGGGGAGGGGCCTGGGGAACGGGGGCAAGACATCTGCTAATGAAATGGACAAGAGGTTTAATTAGCAAATAAAATACAACTCAATGAAGGACTCTTCTTTTAGAAACACTATCATCCCCTCATCCACTTTCATCCTAATTATTTGTGAAGGGAGCCCCTCTATTTGGTGCCATGGAACCCCACTCCTGGGCCTGTTCTGTTCTTGCTCTGGCTGTTTGGGTTGTTTGGTGTTCAGTCCAGATGACTTTACCTCCTTCAGTCAGTGGAGACTGTTCAACAATGGTGAGCACTCCAGCCAAGAGAAATTAGTACAAGTTGAATATGAAATCCAATGGAATATTTTTATAATTATCCCTCTATTTGGAGGCAACAGGGAAGCACACTGTCCTTTCTCTCCTAGACCCGTCTGTCTGTTTTCATTCCTGCAATCTTCACACTTCAAATTCATTAATGGTCTGTTTTTGTTAGACAATGGCAACAAAGAAAGCAAAATGACAAATATAAAATCTGAAATGGACATGAAATTATCAAGTGGGTGTCACCCACCACTCAATGCACTGAGCCAACTTTCCTAGAAATGCAAGAACATGCAGTGCTTTCAGAAAGTATGCATATCCCTTTACTTAATTTACATTTTGTTGTGTTATAGCAGGAATTAAAAATGTATTAAATATTTTTTTAAATGCTCACCTATCTACACACTACCCCATAATGACAAAGTGAAAACATGTTTTTAGAATTTTTTTGCACATTTATTGACAGTGAAACATGTATTTATATAAGTATTCACACCCCTCCGACTGAACCAGTTTTTCCTCCAGTATTATGCGTGTGCTTAGCTCTACTCTATTTAGTTTTATAAACAAACAAAAAAACTCCCTAGACCTTGCCAATGACAAGCATACCCATAACATGATGTGGCCACCATCATGCTTGAAAATATGAAGAGTGGTACTCAGTGATGTGTTGTTTTGTGTTGGACATGTGTTTGAATTCAGGCTGTAACACAACACAATGTGAAAAAATGTAAGGCTTGTGAATTCTTTCTGAAGGCACTGTATCAAACCAAATCAAATGTATTTATAAAGCCCTTCTTACATCAGCTGATATCTCAAAGTGCTGTACAGAAACCCAGCCTAAAACCCCAAACAGCAAGCAATGCAGGTGTAGAAGCACGGTGGCTAGGAAAAACTCTTTGGAGAGGCCAGAACTTAGGAAGAAACCTAGAGAGGAACCAGGCTATGAGGGGTGGCCAGTCTTCTTCTGGCTGTGCCGGGTGGAGATTAAAACAGAACATGGCCAAGATGTTCAAATGTTCATAAATGACCAGGGTCAAATAATAATAATCACAACGGTTGTCGAGGGTGCAACAGGTCAGCACCTCAGTAGTAAATGTCAGTTGGCTTTTCATAGCCGATCATTCAGAGTATCTCTACCGCTCCTGCTGTCTCTAGAGAGTTGAAAACAGCAGGTCTGGGACAGGTAGCATGTGCGATGAACAGGTCAGGGTTCCATAGCCGCAGGCAGAACAGTTGAAACTGGAGCAGCAGCACGGCCAGGTAGACTGGGGACAGCAAGGGGTCATCAGGCCAGGTAAACCTGAGGCATGGTCCTAGGGCTCAGGTCCGAGAGAAAGAAAGAATTAGAGAGAGCATACTTACATTCACACGGGACACCGGAAAAGACAGGAGAAATACTCCAGATATAACAGACTGACCCTAGCCCCCCAACACGTAAACTACTGCAGCATAAATACTGAAGGCTGAGACAGGAGGGATCGAGATACACTGTGGCCCCGTCCGACGATACCCCCGGACAGAGCCAAACAGGCAGGATATAACCCCACCCACTTTACCAAAGCACAGCCCCGACACCACTAGAGGGATATCTTCAACCACCAACTTACCATCTTGAGACAAGGCCGAGTATAGCCCACAAAGCTCTCCGCCATGGCACAACCCAAGGGGGGGCTCCAACCCAGACAGAAAGATCACGTCAGTGACTCAACCCACTGAAGTGACGCACCCTTCCTAGGGACGGCATGGAAGAGCACCAGTAAGCCAGTGAGCACCAGTAAGCCAGTGGAGAGAGGGGAACCAGCCAGGCAGAGACAGCAAGGGCGGTTCGTTGTTCCAGTGACTTTCTGTTCACCTTCACACTCCTGGGCCAGACTACACTCAATCAAATGACCCACTGAAGAGATGAGTCTTCAGTAAAGACTTAAAAGTTGAGACCGAGTCTGCGTCTCTCACATGGGTAGGCAGACCATTCCATAAAAATTGAGCTCTATAGGAGAAAGCCCTGCCTCCAACTGTTTGCTTAGAATTTCTAGGGACAGTTAGGGGCCTGCGTCTTGTGACCGTAGCGTACGTGTAGGTATGTACGGCAGGACCAAACCAGAAAGATAGGTAAGAGCAAGCCCATGTAATGCTTTGTAGGTTAGCAGTAAAACCTTGAAATCAGCCCTTGCCTTAATAGGAAGCCAGTGGAGAGAAGCTAGCACTGGAGTAGTACGATCCAATTTTTGGGTTCTAGTCAAGATTCTAGCAGCTGTGTTTAGCATTAACTGAAGTTTATTTTGTGCTTTATCCGGGTACCCGGAAAGTGGAGCATTGCAGTAGTCTAATCTAGAAGTGACAAAAGCATGAATTAAATTTTCAGCATAATTTTTGGACTGAAAGTTTCAGATTTTTGCAATGTCACGTAGATGGAAAAAAGCTGTCCTTGAAACAGTCTTGATTAATATGTTCGTCAAAAGAGAGATCAGGGTCCAGAGTAACGCCGAGGTCCTTCACAGTTTTATTTGAGACGACTGTACAACCATCAAGATTAATTGTCAGATTCAACAGAAGATCTCTTTGTTTCTTGGGACCTAGAACTAGCATCTCTGTTTTGTCCGAGTTTAAAAGTAGAACATTTGCAGCCATCCACTTCCTTATGTCTGAAACACACACTTCCAGCAAGGGCAATTTTGGGGCTTCACCATGTTTCATTGAAATGTACAGCTGTGTGTCATCTGCATAGCAGTGAAAGTTGAAAATATGTTTCCAAATGACATCACCAAGAGGTAAAATATATAGTGAAAAGAATAGTGGTCCGAATACGGAACCTTGAGGAACACTGAAATGTCAGGTGATTTGTCAGAGGACAAACCAGCCACAGAGACAAACTGATATATTTCCGACAGATAAGATCTAAACCAGGCCAGAACTTTTTCGTGTAGACCAATTTGGGTTTCCCATCTCTCCAAAAGAATGTGGTGATCGATGGTATCAAAAGCAGCACTAAGGTCTAGAAGCACGAGGACAGATGCATAGCCTCGGTCCGACACCATTAAAAGGTAATTTACCACCTTCACAAGTGCAGTCTCAGTGCTATGTGTCACGGCCGTCGTAAGAAGCGGACCAAAGCGCAGCGTGGTGAGCGTACATTTTCCCTTTATTAAAAATGACGCCAACAAAAACAATAAACCATACAAAACGACCGTGAAGCTTAAGGGCTATAGTGCCACAAACAAAGACAACTTCCCACATAGAAAGGAGGGAAAAGGGCTACCTAAGTATGGTTCCCAATCAGAGACAACGATAGACAGCTGTCCCTGATTGAGAACCATACCCGGTCAAAACATAGAAAACAAAAACATAGAATGCCCACCCCAAATCACACCCTGACCAAACCAAGTAGATAGGGCGTGACACTATGATGGGGTGTAAAACCAGACTGAAGCGTTTCGTATACATTGTTTGTCTACAGGAAGGTAGTTGCGCAACAGCTTTTTAAAAAATATTTGAGATGAATGGGAGATTATAGGCCGTTAGTTTTTTATATTTTCTGGGTCAAGGTTTGGCTTTTCAAGAGAGGCTTTATTACTGCCACTCTTAGTGAGTTTAGTACACATCCGGTGGATAGAGAGCCGTTTATTATGTTCAACATAGGAGGGCCAAGCACAGGAAGCAGCTCTTTCTGTAGTTTAGTTGGAATAGGGTCCAGTATGCAGCTTGAAGGTTTAGAGGCCATGATTATTTTCATCATTGTGTCAAGAGATATAGTACTAAAACACTTGAGTGTCTCCCTTGATCCTGAGTCCTGGCGGAATTGTGCAGACTCAGGACAACTGAACTTTGGAGGAATACGCAGATTTAAAGAGGAGTCCGTAATTTGCTTTCTAATGATCATGATCTTTTCCTCAAAGAAGTTAATGAATTTATCACTGATGAAGTGAAAGCCATCCTCTCTTGGGGAATGCTGCTTTTTATTTAGCTTTGCGACAGTATCAAAAATACATTTTGGATTGTTCTTATTTTCCTCAATTAAGTTGGAAAAATAGGATGATCGAGCAGCAGTGAGGGCTCTGCGGTACTGTCTTTCCAAGCTAGTTGGAAGACTTCCAGTTTGGTGTGGCGCATTTTCCGTTCCAATTTTCTGGAAGCTTGTTTCAGAGCTCGAGTATTTTCTGTTTACCAGGGAGTTAGTTTCTTATGACAAATGTTTTTGGTTTTTAGGGGTGCGACTGCATCTAGGGTATTGCGCAATGTTAAATTGAGTTCCTCAGTTAAGTGGTTAACTGATTTTTGTATTCTGACATCCTTGGGTAGGCGGAGGGAGTCTGGAAGGGCATCTAGGAATCTTTGGGTTGTCCGAGAATTTATAGCACAACTTTTGATGATCCTTGGTTGGGATCTGAGCAGATTATTTGTTGCGATTGCGAACGTGATAAAATGGTGGTGCGATAGTCCAGGATTATGAGGAAAAACATTAAGATCCACAACATTTATTCCACGGGACAAAACTAGGTCCAGAGTATGACTGTGGCAATGAGTAGTTCCGGGGACATGTTGGACAAAACCCACTGAGTCGATGATGGCTCCGAAAGCCTTTTGGAGTGGGTCTGTGGACTTTTCCATGTGAATATTAAAGTCACCAAAAATTTGAATATTATCTGCCATGGCTACAAGGTCCGATAGGAATTCAGGGAACTCAGTGAGGAACGCTGTATATGGGCCAGGAGGCCTGTAAACCGTAGCTATAAAAAGTGATTGAGTAGGCTGCATAGATTTCATGACTAGAAGCTCAAAAGACGAAAACGTTGTTTTTTTTTGTAAATTTAAATTTGCTATCATAAATGTTAGCAACACCTCCACCTTTGCGGGTTGTGCGGGGGATATGGTCACTAGTGTAACCAGGAGGTGAGGCCTCATTTAACACAGTAAATTCATCAGGCTTAAGCCACGTTTCAGTCAGGCCAATCACATCTAGATTATGATCAGTGATTAGTTAATTGACTATTACTGCCTTGGAAATGAGGGATCTAACATTAAGTAGCCCTATTTTGAGATGTGAGGTATCACAATCTCTTTAAATAATGGCAGAAATGGAGGAGGTCTTTATTCTAGTGAGATTGCTAAGGCGAACACCGCCATGTTTAGTTTTGCCCAACCTAGGTCGAGGCACAGACACGGTCTCAATGGGGATAGCTGAGCTGACTACACTGACTGTGCTAGTGGCAGACTCCACTAAGCTGGCAGGCTGGCTAACAGCCTGCTGGCTGGCCTGCACCCTATCTCATTGTGGAGCTAGGGGAGTTAGAACCCTGTCTATGTTCGTAAATAAGATGAGAGCACCCCTCCAGCTAGGATGGAGTCTGTCACTCCTCAACAGGCCAGGCTCGGTCCTGTTTGTGGGTGAGTCCCAGAAAGAGGGCCAATTATCTACAAATTCTATCTTTTGGGAGGGGCAGAAAACAGTTTTCACCCAGCTATTGAGTTGTGAGACTCTGTTGTAGAGCTCATCACTCCCCCTAACTGGGAGGGGGCCAGAGACATTTACTCGATGCCGACACATCTTTCTAGCTGATTTACACGCTGAAGCTATGTTGCGCTTGGTGACCTCTGACTGTTTCATCTTAACAGTGGTGCCAACGTGGATAACAATATCCCTATCCTCTCTACACTCGCCAGTTTTATCTTTAGCAAGCACCATCTTCAGATTAGCCTTAACGTCGGTAGCCCTGCCCCTGGTAAACAGTGTATGATCGCTGGATGATTCGTTTTAAGTCTAATACTACGTGTAATGGAGTCGCCAATGACTAGAGTTTTCAATTTGTCAGAGCTAATGGTGGGAGGCTTTAGACCCCGTAACGGGAGGAGTAGAGACCAGAGAAGGCTTGGCCTCTGACTCCGACTCGCTGCTTAATGGGGAGAACTGGTTGAAACTTTCTGTCGGCTGAATGAGCGACACCGGTTGAGCATTCCTAAAGCATTTCCCTCCAGAAGCCATGAGAAAGTTGTTCGGCTGCGGGAACTGTGCGAGGGGATTTATACTACTATCTGTACTTACTGGTGGCACAGATGCTGTTTCATCCTTTCCTACACTGAAATTACGCTTGCCTAACGATTGCTCCTGAAGCTGGGCTTGCAGCACAGCTATCCTCGCCGTAAGGCGATCGTTCTCCTGTATATTATGAGTACAGCGAGTGCAATTAGAAGCCATCATGTTAACGTTACTACTTATTTTCGGCTGGTGGAGGTACTGACGAACCACATCCAGATAAAGCGTCCGGAGTGAAAAAGTTGAATGAAAAAAAAGTTGAGCGACGGAAAAACCAAAAATATAAACCGTAATTAAAATGTAAAAACCGTAAAGTTGTCAGGTAGCAAAGTAAGGTTAGCAACAAAACGCACAGCAGCACGTAAACAAGTCAGCACGTAAACAAAAATCCCATTTTATTGGTAGCATTAACATATTTTGCAGATGTTATCGCAGTGAAATGCTTGTTTCTAGCTCTAGCTCCTACAAACACAAATCCCAAAAATAATAATAACGAAATGATGAAATATCAGAAAGAGCAAAGGGTGGCTACTTTGAAGAATCTCAAATATAAAATATATTTTCATTTGTTTAACACTTTTTTGGTTACTACGTGAGTCCATATGTGTTATTTCATCGTTTTGATGTCTTCACTATTATTCTACAATGTAGAGCATTTTAAAAATAAAGAAAAACCATTGAATAAGTAGCTGTGTTCAAACCTTTGACTGGTACTGTACGTCTGGTGTCTGAGCCATTGAATTACAACTCCACTTTGTCTGTCGTTTTGCCTCTATGATTGCCTTACGGAGGCCATAGCTGGTCTGTTTGTGCACATGCATGTTCCCAGTCACCTTGCCGTAGTTGAATGCTGTGGTTTGAACTTTCTATCTACAGTTTTTGGTTTGAATAAGTTCTAGTCATCACAGTGGGAACAACATCCTCTATGCACTTCCTGATGAAATCCGTCACCGAGTCATTATCAGAGGCAACCCGGAACATTTCCCAGTCCACGTGATCAAAACAATCTTGAAGCATAGATTCCGATTGGTCAGACCAACGTTGAACAGTCCTTACCACGGGTACTTCCTGTTTAAGCTTCTGCCTATAGGAGGGGAGTAGAAAAATGGAAGTGTGATCTGATTTGCAGAAGGGAAGGTCGGGGAAAAGCCTTGTTGCCATCCCAGAAAGGGGTGTAGCAATGGTCCAGAGATCTCGATGTGCGAGTAGCACAGGAGATGTGTTGATAGAACTTTGGTAGCATTTTTCTGAGATTTTTTTTAAATTCCCCAGCTACAATAAATAATGCCTCAAGAAATGCAGTTTCGAGTTTGCACAAAGTCCAGTGTAGTTCCTTGAGAGCTGTCACGGTGTCGGCTTGGGTTGGGATATATACGGCCGTGACGATTAAGAAAATGTGTTTTTTTGTGTTTGTGTGTGTTTGTTGGTGTTGGTGTGTCATTGTATGTGCGAATGTGAATAGGATGGATAGGACATTTCTGAGTAGTCTATGACAAGTCCTGCTACACCTTTATTGCTGCCTTTATTAAAATATGGGTTGTGGGTTGCGGACATGTTAATGGTGGGTCACGACGTGTCAGAGTATAATTATTTCATTAATTACTGGAATTGATTTGGCCAAGTGCAACTGAGCTCTCTGTTCAGTGCGCTTTTTGCTTTGCTGCGGTGTCTCTGCTCAGTTTGGCAGCTGCGCGAGTGGGAGTGAGATGCACATGTGCTTCGCTGTTTGACAGATCTTTTATCTGCAGTTTTCTTCAAGATCACTCCGCGCACCACATGCTGCAGCGCTGTCGTTCAGCAGCAGATGATGCGCTGTCAGCCACTGACTTATCATTCCCACTCGCCATCACTCACCGATGTCACCAAATGGACCCAAGCTAGCCACAAGTTCTGACTGAGCTCAATCGTCATGAAATGCAAATACAGCAATGACTTTCTCTCTCTAGGTTTCATACAAACTTTGATATATAACAAGGAGCGCCCACAATGTTTTTTTGTGCGGGGAAGTGCTTAGTGATTAGTCTCTCAAAACGAACAAATTAATAACGATACATCCTGACCAAACATCCACAGCATGATGTTAAACCCAGGGAGTACTTTCAGAACAGGGCATAATGCTTCAGGAAACAGTGTTTCGACAATGGAAGAGTAAGTCAACTAGCAAGGCAATGTTGTCATTTTATAACAGGTGATGATAAGCAGAAAAAAGGGAGTACTATCTCTCATAGTTGTCACGTTCCTGACCTTATTTCCTTTGTTCTGTATTGTTTAGTTGGTCAGGACGTGAGCTGGGTGGGCATTCTATGTTATGTGTTTCTATGTTGGGTTCATTGTCAACTAGCCTGATATGGTTCTCAATGAGGGGCAGGTGTTTTACGTTTCCTCTGATTGAGAACCATATTAAGGTAGGCTGTTCTCACTGTTTGTTTGTGGGTGATTGTTGCTGTGTCTGTGTTTGTTCGCCACACAGTACTGTTTCGTTTCGTTCGTTCGTGTGTTCCTTCCTGTTCGTGCGTTCATGTTTTATGTTCTCAAGTTCAGGTCTGTTCACGTTGTTTTGTTATTTTGTATTTTGTCAAGTGTTCTTCATGTTCGTCTTTCTTAAATAAATCAATATGTATTCACACTACGCTGCGCTTTGGTCCGATCCTTGCTCCTCCTCAGACGAGGAGGAAGACGAGCGTTACAATAGTAGTAGATGTGAGTTTCTCTTTCAAACAATTCCCTTGTACACAGCTAATGGCTAGCTATCTAATGTTAGCCAACGCGAGCTAGCTAGCTACTTAGTGCAACCCTAAGTAACAGTACAGATGAAGACGAAAAATGATCAGGCCTAACGTAAACTCACCCCATTCCGTACAAATGTGCGTAACCGTGACATTCAAACGGGTCTACAAAGAAAACTAATGGGACTGTAGCGACTGTGTTGACTTCAAAATCGGGGGTGTGAACTAGGTTTCTATTCAAGCGGTGATCGACATGGTAATGGCTCTATAGTATTGGAGAAAAGTTGAAAAACCTGACCCTCCGTTACATCTTGACGTGTCATGTCGTAACGTACAGCACGCATAAAGCAACTATTTCTGTCTTACAATCTCTCTCCACCAGGTGTAGCACTTCTCTCATCGTTTAAAAACAAGAAATGGACAGTGACGGGGTTAAGGGGGGGATACCTAGTAATTTTTTTCGTCATCATTGCATGCGATCATCATTCTCAAAGCCGATGTTTACTTCTAAGATCACATTAACGCCGCCCTAAAAACCCCATTCAAATTCGACACAAACCTTCAAATAGGTATGTAATGACACATTATATAAACTCTTTATAGTGTTTTATTTACATTTTAGAGGCGATAAGGTGATAAGTTGGACAGATCGAGTGAAAAAAGCAATTTTCCCACACGACATCTGTCCTTCTCACTATAACGCATTAGTTTCGCTTCCCCACCCGCCATTTTTAAAAAGTCCTGACGGGGCTCATTGCCTGCTTGAATTATGCAGAAACTCGCAGTGTTTAGGTCATGTAATTGATTTTGTTGGAAAGGGGAGAAATTGTGCTTTACAATGGTATTGACACTACAGTTGATCTGGAAGTATTACGTTTTTGGGGCGCTAAAATAAGGGCAATTGTACGGACCAAGGCGATGTACGAGTTTACGTGAGTTTACGTTACTGTACATCTTACTGTAGAAAATATTTTTGAAAACAAGTCTAGGTTGGAACTGTTGCTGTTAAAATACAATTAATTTTTATTCTGAACTGGAAGAAAATTATTAAACCCATCACACAGATGTAGACCAGAACACACACCCACAGCTGATAAGATAAATCAAGAGTAGGTCGAATTCAATTCAACATATTTCGAATTCATTTTAGTGCATGATAGTTCATTGTAGGTGGCTAACAGGCATTCAAAGGGAACAGAGCTATCCTCAAAGCTTCATACCAGGTGATTGTGAATATTGCCAAGGGAAAAAATAAGCCCCACAATAATGAGATATGTCAGTTGACATACAAGCATCTGTGACAGAAAAGATGAAACAGCACAATAAATTATCTCTTCAATTAGATGAGTCAGTGGATGTGGCTGTAATTCCGCAGTTGATGGTATATGCAAGATACTTATTTGATGATGAGGAATTTATTCCAGGAGGAATTTATTTTCTGTAACCATATACAAACAACAGCAAGGGGAGAGGACATGTTCAGGGTGGTAGACACTCATTTGAAAGACTTGCAACATGAATGGGGAAATTGTGTTTGGATTAGCACTGATGGTGCAAGATGCATGATTTCATAACGCATGTCCGCAGAGTGGTGCCTAACGTGAAGCTGACACATTGTATTCTGCACAGGTAGTCTTTAGCCAGCAAAGCATTAAACCTAACCTGAGGGCCGTTTTTGACTCAGTGTTAACGGTGTTGAATCTGATCCAGAAGAGACCTCTTCAAACAAGGCTGTTCAGAGAGCTTTGCAAGGAGATGGGAGCAGACCACGATCACCTGCTCTTTTATTGTGAGGTTAGGTGGTTTCCAGGGGGAGGGTCCTGGAGAGGCTGTGGGAACTGAGGAGATCAATTCACCCATGTGTGAAGCTGTGAAGAAAGACATGGCTGAGATCACATGGCCAGCCTTCAGCAGAACTTTGACCGGTACTTCCCTAAACAACAGAGATCTCAAAAACTTCAATGGGTGAGATATCCCTTTCAGGCAGTCTCCTCATCAGACCTAGGACTGTCTGACAGAGATAGAGGCCTTAGTGACATTGCAAGCAAGCAATGGCAGCGAGATGCTTTTTGAGGCAAACACACTCATACAGTTCTGGGTTGCTCATCTATAGCAGGAAGCGGTCTCCTGCCTGGCTGAGAAAGCAGTAGATGTTCTGATCCAGTTTGGCACCACATACATATGCGAGTCAGGGTTCTCAACTCTGGAGTACTTAAAAAACAAGTACAGAAACAGACTCAATGCTGAGCATGACCTCAGGTCTGCACTGTCAAAAACTGAGCCCAGAATAGACCTGCTTGTTGAAAACTTCAACCAGCCACACACCTCTCATTAGGAGTGTGTGTGTGTTTGTGTTTTCTGTTATACATCTGTATGATGACGTTATTTCGTAACAGGTCATTTGATGTCAACACAATAGTATTTCATTTTTTTATGATGGTAAGGAAAAGAAAAATACTACATACACATTACACCAGAGCTCTCCAAACCTGTTCCTGTTTTTTTGCTCCAACCCTAATCTAGCGCACCCAATTCTAATAATTAGCTGGTTGATAAACTGAATCCGATTAATTACAACTGGGGCTGGAGCAAAAACCTAAAGGCTAGCTCTCCAGGAATAGGTTTGGACAGCACTGCATTACACCAATAAAAGTGCAATGCACTTTTGATGATATTTGGATGAAACCAGATCAAAAAAGTAGGATAACCAAAGTATAAAAAATTACCGTTGCTGGTACATTGATAAAGTTTGATCATAAAGTGACTGACCCCTTCCCCCGTGTCAAAAACTTGAATTCAGGAGGCAGGATTATTAAGGGCTTAGTGTGACATCACATGAAGCCTCTCATTTGAATACATCAATGGTAACATCTTATCTCTTACCTAATTTAAATAAGAACCCTCTTGTAACTGTCATTGCAGCAAGCAGGTTCGCAGAGTGGTGTGGTTTACGTAGCTAGCTAGCTTGTCTACTGGTGCCAAAATTTGACTGTAGGGTGTCAGCAAATATAATTGCAGGTTTTCCCTATTTATTTACGGCAAAGATACTTATAGGTTTTCCCTTTCATCTGTGTCTGGTGTTAGCTAGTTACGGGCTAGCTAGGTCTTCAGCCAGCATGGAGCAAAAGGGAGGGAAGAGTTGTTCAAAACTCCCACACAGTTGTCATGTCAACACATCTGTCAGTGCTGCGGCAAACTGGAACAGATGAGAGAAGCCAAACTGGAGATGTACACTGACTATACATAACATTAAGAACACCTAAGCTGTGTTCGAATACTTTTGGACCTAGACTTGGCGCTCCGGTACCGCTTGCCGTGCGGTAGCAGAGAGAACAGTCTGTGACTAGGGTGGCTGGAGTCTTTGACAATTTTTAGGGCCTTCCTACCGCCTGGTATAGAGGTCCTGGATGCAGGAAGCTTGACCCCAGTGATGTACTGGCCTGTACGCACTAACCTTTGTAGTACCTTGCGGTGGTAGGCCGAGCAGTTGCCATACCAGACAGTGATGCAACCAGTCAGGATCTTCTCGATGGCACCATCGGAGAGGATCTGAGGAACCATGCCAAATCTTTTCAGTCTCCTGAGGGAGAATAGGTTTTGTCGTGCCCTCTTCACAACTGTCTTGGTGTGCTTGGACCATGTTAGTTTGTTGGTAATGTGGACGCCAAGGAACTTGAAGCTCTCAACCTGCTCCACTACAGCACCGTTGATGAGAATGGGGGTCCTCCTTTTCCTGTAGTCCACAATCATCTCCTTTGTCTTGATCACTTAGAGGAAGAGGTTGTTGTCCTTGCACCACACGGTCAGGTCTCTGACCTCCTCCCTATAGGCTGTCTCATCATTGTCAGTGATCAGGCCTACCACTGTTGTGTCATCAACAAACTTAATGATGGTGTTGGAGTCTTGCCTGGCCGTGCAGTCATGAGTGAACAGGGAGTACAGGAGGGGACTGAGCACGCACCCCTGAGGGGACCCCGTGTTGAGGATCAGCGTGGTGGATGTATTGTTACCTACCCTTACCACCTGGGGGCGGCCCGTCAGGAAGTCCAGGATCCAGTTGCAGAGGGAGGTGTTTAGTCCCAGGGTCCTTAGCTTAGTGATGAACTTTGAGGGCACTATGGTGTTGAACGCTGAGCTGTAGTCAATGAATAGCAATCTGACATAGGTGTTCCTTTTGTCCAGGTGGGGAAAGGGCAGTGTGGAGTGCAACAGAGATTGCATTATCTGTGGATCTGTTGGTGCGGTATGCAAATTGGAGTGGGTCTAGGATTTCCGGGATAATGGTGTTGATGTGAGCCATGACTTTCAAAGCATTTAATGGCTACATACGTGAGTGCCACGGGTCGGTAGTCATGTAGGCAGGTTACCTTAGTGTTCTTGGGCACAGGGACTATGGTGGTCTGCTTGAAACATGTTGGTATTACAGACTCGGACAGGGAGTGGTTTAAAATGTCAGTGAAGACACTTGCCAGTTGGTCAGCGCATGCTTGGAGTACACGTCCTGGTAATCCGTCTGGCCCAGCGGCCTTGTGAATGTTGACCTGTTTAAAACCTTTTTGGGATGGGGGCAGCATTTTCACTTTTGGATGAATAGCGTGCCCAGAGTGAACTGCCTCCTACTCTGTCCCAGATGCTAATATATGCATATTATTATTAGTATTGGATAGAAAACACTCTGAAGTTTCTAAAACTGTTTGAATGATGTCTGTGAGTATAACAGAACTCATATGCCAGGCGAAAACCTGAGAAAAATCCAACCAGGAAGTGGGATATCTGAGGTTTGTAGTTTTTCAATGCTTGGCCTACCGAATACACATTGTCTATGGAGTCAAGTTGCACTTCCTACGACTTCCACTAATTGTCAACAGTCTTTAGAAACTGGTTTGAGGATTCTACTATAAGGAAGGGGCTCATGAGACCTGTTTGAGTCAGTGGTCTGGCAGAGTGTCTCAGGCTCGTGACGCACGCTCCTGACAGAGTTAGCTCTTGTTCCAGTGCTTTTCTTCAGACATAGGAGTTCTCTGATAGAAAACACTCTCAAGTTTCTAAAACTGTTTGAATTATATCTGTGAGTAAAACAGAACTCATTTTGCAGCAAACTTCCATACAGGAAGTGAAAAATCTGAAAACGAGGCTCTGTTTCAGAGCCTGCCTATTCAACTGGCTTTTATTTATTGATATGCATGCACTTCATACGCCTTCCACTAGATGTCACCAGGCAGTGGAAGGTGGACTGGGGTGTCTAGCTTGATCTGAGGCCGAACAAGAGCTTTTGGAGTGACAGGTCCGGTATTTTCTTTGTCTTCAACGGCGCGCGAGGGACCTCGACATTGTCTTCTGAAAAGCGTTCGGTATACACGGTGAATATCTCCGGCTCTGATTTTATTTGACACATATGATAATAACATCATAAAGTAGGTTTTTTCAACCGAGTTTTATCAGGTTATTCAACATTTATTGGGACTTTTGGAGTTTTCCGTTCTTTGCACCAAGAGAGGATGGGAATGTTAGCAACCTTGGCTAGCATTGTGGCGCAAATTCAACAGAAGAAATGGACATTCTAAAACCAAACAATGATTTATTCTGGAAATAGGACTCCTTGTACAACATTCTGATGGAAGCTCAGCAAAAGTAAGACAACATTTATGATGTTATTTCGTATTTCTGTGTAATATGTTGATGTCTATTCTCCGCCGTGTTGGTGAGCACTGTCTCACAATAACCCAAGCTGTATGTTGTGGTAAAGTTATTTTTAAAAATCTAACACAGCGGTTGCATTAAGAACCAGTGTATCTTTCATTTGCCGTACAACAAGTATTTTTATGTAAAGTTTATGATGAGTTCTTTGGTCAGATTAGGTGAGTGTCCAAAATATCTCCGGAGATTCTGGTGAATCGTTGCTACGAATTCACAATGTATAACCAGGATTTGTAGATATAAATATGCACATTTTCGAACAAAACATAAATGTATTGTATAACATGATGTTATAAGACTGTCATCTGATGAAGATCTTTTGCTGGTTTTTGCGAAAGCTACCTTTGCGGTGAATAAATGCGTTTGTGTGTTTGGCTATTGTGGTAAGCTAATATAATTCTATATTGTGTTTTCGCTGTAAAACACTTAAAAAATCTGAAATATTGGCTGGATTCACAAGATGTTTATCTTTCATTTGCTGTACACCATGTATTTTTCATAAATGTTTTATGATGAGTATTTATGTATTTCACGTTGCTCTCTGTAATTATTCTGGCTGCTTTGGTGCTATTTTTGATGGTGGCTGCAATGTAAAACTATGATTTATACCTCAAATATGCACATTTTCGAACAAAACATAAATGTATTGTATAACATGTTATAATACTGTCATCTGATGAAGTTGTTTCTTGTTTAGTGACTAATTTTATCTCTATTTTGTCGGTTTTGTGAAAGCTACCTATGCGGTGAAAACATGGTGAAAATATGCGGTTGTGTGTTTGGCTATTGTGGTTAGCTAATAGAAATACATATTGTGTTTTCGCTGTAAACATTTTAAAAATCAGAATGATGGCTGGATTCACAAGATGTTTATCTTTCATTTGCTGTATTGGACTTGTGATTTCATGAAAATTATATTATATGATATCCCTGTCCTGTTAGGCTAGGCTATGCTAGTCAGCTTTTTTGATGAGGAGGATCCTGGATCCGGAAGGGTGATGAAGTAGAGGTTAACATGCTGATAGAGATGTTGTAAAACTGATTTAAGTTTCCCTGCATTAAAGTCCCCGGCCACTAGGAGCGCCGCCTCTAGATGAGTGTTTTCCTGTTTGCTTATGGCGGAATGCAGCTCATTGAGTGCTGTCTTAGTGCCAGCCTCGGTCTGTGGTGGTATGTAGACAACTACAAAAAAATACAGATGAAAACTCTCTAGGTACATGGTGTGGTCTACAGCTTATCGTGAGATATTCTACCTCAGGCGAGCAAAACCTTGACTTCTTTAGATATCATGCATCAGCTGTTGTTTACGTATATGCATAGGACCTCACCCTGAGTCTTACCAGAGGCTGCTGTTCTGTCCTGCCAATAGAGTGTTTAACCCGTCAGATGTATGTTCTTAATGTTGTTTAAGATATTACAGTTTTTAATGTCCTGTTGGTAAGATATACGTGCTTTCAGTTCGTCCTATTTATTTTCCAGTGATTGAACGTTAGCTAGCAGGATGGAAGACAAGGGCAGATTAGCCACTCGTCTCCTGATCCTCACAAGGCATCCTGATCTTTTTCCGCAAAACTAACATTTCCTTTTCCAGCGAATCACAGGGATCTGGTCCTGGTCGGGTGTCTGTTGTATATCCCTCGCATCTGACTCATTGAAGAATAACTCCTGGTCCAATTTGAGGTGAGTAATCCCAGTTCTGGTGTCCAGAAGCTCTTTTCAGTCATACGAGATGGTAGCAGCAACATTATGTACAAAACAAGTTATGGATAACGCGTAAAACAAACAAAATAGCATGGTTGGTTAAGAGCCGATAAGACTGCAGCCCTGTCCTACTGCGCCATCTTTAGGTCTCGAACACAGCTCTACTCTTTCCATGACATAGACTGACCAGGTGAATCCAGCTGAAAGCTATGATCCCTTATTGATGTCACTCGTTAAAACCATTTCAATCCATGTAGATGAATGGGAGGAGACAGGTTAAAGAATGATTTGTAATCCTTGAGACAATTGAGACATGGATTGTGCATCTGAGGCATTCAGAAGGAGAATGGGCAAGACAAAAGATGTAAGTACCTTTGAATGGGGTATGGTAGTAGGTGCCAAACATAGGGCTGTTATGGTGTCAATATTATCGGCAGTCAGGAGTCATGACTGCTGTCATGGTAACTAGCCTTCTTCAAAACTGCGCTCTGATGCCTCTGATGATCATTAGTAGCCTACCAAACTTGAGCCTACAATATGTGCGTCTCCACATACACAGACCTAGGCTATTGATGGATTCAAGACAAAGTATTTTTATTGATCTCAGATTCTCAGTTTGTCAGTGGCGAAGTAGCCTGTCATTTCGATAATTTGTGCGATATTAAAAAAGATTTTGCCTGTCTCCAGTCATCTAAAATGACTTGCATGAAATGCGTTTATAAAACGACACATTTCTCCGGAATCCTAGGCTACTAAAAATGTTCCCCATGTGTGCAACTTCTGTAAGTGCCTTAACTCTACTGTTCTATGCCACAATGCAAATGTGAAGATATGCATGCAATGCTTTATTATAAAGGTGATTTTCTTTAAATCATGCATTCCGCTCGCCAGGTCACCACCCTCTTGAGCTCACTTTTTGTTCCGGCACCTTTAAAAAAAAAAAAGTTTTTTTGTCGTATCCAATTGGTAGTTACAGTCTTGTCTCATCGCTGCAACTCGCGTACGGACTCGGGAGAGGTAAAGGTTGTGTTCAAAAATGCTTTCCAGTCTCTCTGACTCACCATTGATGCGCAGCTCAAAAGCCTATCTCGCTCTTGTTTTACTTAAAACAATATTTGGAATTTGATCAAATATTTTGGTAGCCTACAGCATAAGGATTAGAGTCTTCTCTTTTCAGCAGGAGTCATTGCTTTTCAACCTGTGTTTTCCCGCGATTGTATTTGAACTATTACCTGTTTTGTCTGCATGCTGTTCACTTACTGATTTTCACATTATGTGGCAGGGGAACTACTGGAGAGGCAACTCGAATCAACTTAGATTTGCTTTATTATAATTTTAACATTGCAAAAAGTGAAGAAAAAAATGTAATGCATTGTGAGGTACCGGATCCAGCCAAATAGATTCTGGAACGAAACAGTCCAAAACTGAGAGGTGCAGTGACCTGTTCCGGCAGGATCCGGCTTAAGTAAGTACTGGTAAAGACAAGATTAAATTGAGAATAGTCTGAATGGTGAGAATATTATCACTTGTGGATGATACACAGCCCATGCATTTCTTTTGTGACTTTTTCAAATCATAGTCATCATGTAACCTAGCCCATAAGCCTATTAGTTTTGCTAAGGTTTGTATCACAAATGAAGTGGCCAAATAACTCCAAACGTAGCATATAGGCCCAAGACCTCTAGAACATGGTTGGAGAGCCCATAGCCTGCAAGTGTTTTCCAAACTCGGTTCTGGGCGCACTTCCCTGCAGCAATGTTCCAAAATCTAGTCGAAAGCCTTCTCAGAAGAGTGGAGGCTGTTAAAACAGAAAAGGGGGGATGTTCAACGAGCAGGTGTCCACATGCTTTTGGTCATGTAGTGTAAGTTCAGATTTAAAAATGTGCTCAACAAGTCACATAATGAGTTGCATGGACTCACTCTATGTGCAATAATAGTGTTTAACATGATTTTTAATTACTATCTCATCTCTGTACCACACACATATAATTATCTCAGTCGAGCAGTGAATTTCAAACACAGACTCAACCACAAAGACCAAGAAGGTTTTTCCAATGCATCGCAAAGTAGGGCGGGCACCTATTGGTAAATAGGCGAAAATATTTAAAAAAGCAGACATTGAATATCCCTTTGTGCATGTTACAGAGTTTAATGGCTGTGATTAGGGCTGTTGTGGTGATGGTATTACCGCCACACCGGCGGTCACGAGTCACGAAGGCAGTCAAATTCCATGTGACCGTTTAGTCACAGTAATTAGGCTTCTTTAAGATCTGATGCTGATGGTCATTAGTAGCCTACCAAACGTGCTAACTGCCTGATACTCAGCACTCTATTGTCTCTCTATTCACTGTGACATCAATGCAATTGTATTTGAAAATCTAATCAAACACTTCATGAGAGCCCATGAGCTCATGTTGCACAACATTTCAATAAGCTATGCAATTGCATGAGAAAACAGAGGGATGGCCTCTACTAAAAAGAGGAGGATCAGCTTTTTATAGGCTAAGCCTACTATATTTATTTCTCAACTTTCCTAATATTAAGCACATTGCTTATATTTACAACAGGAGTATGGCCTACCTGGCTGGCATAAAAATAAACCACAGGGAAAAGTGTCCTCCATTTGCCATAGAAGTGCATATAATTTTTTCCCGCTGCCCATTTCGATACAGGTGCATGATAATGGTCCATTCTAAATCAAAACAAATTTCACACATATATTATTTAATAAATGTAAAGACAAGATTAAATCAAGAATAGTCTGATGGGTGACAATATTAGACTATCAGTTGTGAATTATATATTATCAATGATTCCCAGCATAAGAAACAATACCTTTTTCCCCAACTGTTCAGAGTAGACTTCATGGTCGATTTGCGCAAAGAAACCACTACTAAAGGACACCACTAAGAAGAAGAGACGTGCATGGGCCAAGAAACATGAGCAATGGACGTTAGACTGGTGGAAATTTGTCCTTAGGTTTGGTGAGTCCAAATTTGAGATTTTTGGTTCCAACCGCCGTGTCTTTGTGAGACGCAGAGTAGGTGAACGGCTAATCTCCACATTTGTGGTTCCCACAAATAGAGCAGGAGGTGTGATGGTGTGAGGGTGTATTGCTGGTGACACTGTCTGTAGTTTATTTAGAATGCAAGGCACACTTTACCAGCATGGCTACCACAGCATTCTGCAGGGATACGCCATCCCATCTGGTTTGCGCTTAGTGGGACTATTATTTGTTTTTCAACAGGACAATGACCCAACACACCACCAGGCTGTGAAATGGATATTTCACCAAGAAGGAGAGTGATGAAGTGCTGCATCAGATGACCTGGCCTCCAAAATCACCTGACCTCAACCCGATTGAGATGGTTTGGAAAGAGTTGGAACGCAGAGTGAAGGAAAAGCAGCCAACAAGTGCTCAGCATTTGTGGGAACTCCTTCAAGACTGTTAGAAAAGCATTCCAGGTGAAGCTGGTTGAGAGAATGCCAAGAGTGTGCAAAGCTGTCATCATGGCAAAAGGTGGCTGCTTTGAAGAATCTAAATTATATTTTGAATTGTTTAACAGTTTTTTTGGTTACTACATGATTCCATACGTGTGTCATTTCATAGTTTTGATGTCTTCACTATTATTCTACAATGTTGAAAATAGTCAAATTAAAGAAAAACCCTGGAATGAGTAGGTGTGTCCAAACGTTTGACTGGTACTGTATATATCATTTTAAATACAGTTGAAGTCGGAAGTTTACATACACCTTAGCCAAATACATTTAAACTCAGTTTTTTACAATTCCTTACATTTAATCCTAGTAAAAATTCCAAGTCTTGGGTCAGTTAGAATCACCACTTTATTTTAAGAATGTGAAAAGTGAGAGTAATAGTAGAGAGAATGATTTATTTCAGCTTTTATTTCTTTCATCACATCCCCAGTGGGTCAGAAGTTTACATACACTCAATTAGTATTTGGTAGCATAGACTTCAAATTCTTTAACTTGGGTCAAACGTTTCACGTAGCCTTCCACAAGCTTCCCACAACAATTTGGGTGAATTTTGGCCCCTTCCACCTGAGTCAGGTTTGTAGGCCTCCTTGCTCGCACACATTTTTTCAGATCTAACCACAAATATTCTATAGGCTTGAGGTCAGGGCTTTGAGATGTCCACTCCAATACCTTTACTTTGTTGTCCTTAAGCCATTTTGCCACAACTTTGGATGTATGCTTGGGGTCATTGTCCATTTGGAAGACCCATTTGCAACCAAGCTTTAACTTCCTGACTGATGTCTTGAGATGTTGCTTCAATATATCCACATATTTTACCTCACGATGTCATCTATTTTGTGATGTGCACCAGTCCCTCCTGCAGCAAAGCACCCCCACAACATGACACTGCCATTCCCGTGCTTTACGGTTGGGATGTTGTTCTTCGGCTTGCAAGCGTCCCCCTTTTTCTCCAAACATAACGATGGTCATTATGGCCAAACAGTTCTATTTTTGTTTCATCAGACCAGAGGACATTTCTCCAAAAAGTACAATCTTTGTCCCCATGTGCAGTTGCAAACCGGAGTCTGGCTTTTTTATGGCGGTTTTGGATTAGTGGCTTCTTCCTTGCTGAGCGGCCTTTCAGATTATGTCGATATAGGACTCGTTTTACTGTGGATATAGATACTTTTGTACCTGTTTCCTCCAGCATCTTCCCAAGAACCTTTGCTGTTGTTCTGGGATTGATTTGCTCTTTAAACCAAAGTACGTTCATCTCTAAGAGACAGAATGCGTCTCCTTCCTGAGCGGTATGATGGCTGCGTGGTTCCATGATGTTTATACTTGCGTACTATTGTTTGTACAGATGAACGTGGTATCTTCAGGCGTTTTGAAATTGCTCCCAAAGATGAACCAGACTTGTGAAGGTTTTCTTGCTTTTTCTGATTTATTTTGATTTTCCCATGATGTCAAGCAAAGAGGCACTGAGTTTGAAGGTAGGCCTTGAAATACATCCACAGGTAAACCTCCAATTGACTCAAATTATGTCAATTAGCCTATCAGAAGCTTCTAAACCCATGACATAATTTTCTGGAATTTTCCAAGCTGTTTATGTCACACCCTGGCCTTAGTTATCTTTGTTTTCTTCATTATTTTGGTTAGGTCAGGGTGTGACATGGGGGATGTATGTGTTTTTGTATTGTCTAGGGTTTTTTGTATGTTTATGGGGCAGTGTTCAGTCTAGGTGTTTGTATGTCTATGGTTGCCTAGATTGGTTCTCAATTAAAGACAGCTGTCTATCGTTATCTCTGATTGGGAGCCATATTTAGGCAGCCATAGTCATTAGGTGGTTTGTGGGTGATTGTCTATGTCTTTACGTTAGTTGCTTGTGTCTGCACTTTCGTTTTATAGCTTCACGGTTGTTTGTTGTTTTTGTATAGTTTGTCAGTGTTCGTTTCGTGTTCGTCTTCGGTAATAAAAGAAGATGTACTGTTATCACGCTGCGCCTTGGTCCTCCTCTCTTCATTGTTACGACGATCGTGACAGTTTAACTTCTTTGGGACTGGGGGGCAGTATTGAGTATCTTGGATAAAAAGGTGGCCAGAGTAAACTTCTTGCTACTCAGGCCTAAAAGCTAGAATATGCATATAATTAGTAGACTTGGATAGAAAACACTCTGAAGTTTCTAAAACAGTTTGAATGATGTCTGTGAGTATAACAGAACTCATATGTCAGGCAAAAACCTGAGAAAAATCCAACCAGGAAGTGGGAAATCTGAGGTTTGTAGTTTTTCAAGTCATTGCCTATCAAATATACAGTGGCTATGGGGTCATTTTGCACTTCCTAAGGCTTCCACTAGATGTCAACAGTCTTTAGAACCTTGTTTGAGGCTTCTACTGTGAAGGAGGGGGGAATGAGAGCTGTTTGAGTCAGGGGTCTGGCAGAGTGCCATGAGCTCAGTCTCGCGCACTCCCGTGAGAGTTAGCTGCGTTCCATTGCATTTCTACAGACAGAAGAATTCTCCGGTTTAAACATTATTGAAGATTTATGATAAAAACATCCTAAAGATTGATTCTGTACTTTATTTGACATGTTTCTAAGAACTGTGATATGACTTTTTGTCTGAACTTTCGCCTGGACTTGCCCGTGCCTCCTGAGTTTGGATTTGTGTACTAAACGCGCAAACAAAAATGAGGTATTTGGACATAAATTATGGACTTTATCGAACAAAACAAACTTATTGTGGAACTGGGATTCCTGGGAGTGCATTCTGATGAAGAGCATCAAAGGTAAGTGAATATTTATAATGCTATTTCTGACTTCTGTTGACTCCACAACATGGCGGGTATCTGTACGGCTTGTTTTTGTGTCTGAGCGCTGTACTCAGATTATTGCATGGTGTGTTTTTTCCATAATGCTTTTTTGAAATCTGACACAGCGGTTGCATTAAGGAGAAGTTTATCTGTAAATCCATGCATAACACTTGTATCTTTTAGCAATGTTTATTATGAGTATTTCTGTAAATTGATGTGGCTCTCTGCAAAATCACCAGATGTTTTGGAAGCAACACATTACTGAACATAACGCGCCAATGTAAACTGAGATTTTTGGATATTAATATGAACTTTATCTAACAAAACATACATGCATTGTGTAACATGAAATCCTATGCGAGTCATCTGATGAAGATCATCAAAGGTTAGTGATTAATTTTATCTATATTTCTGCTTTTTGTGACTCTTCTCTTTGGCTGGAAAAATGACTGTGTTTTTCTGTGACTAGGTGCTGACCTAACATAATCGTTTTGTGTGCTTTCGTCGTAAAGCCTTTTTGAAATCGGACACTGTGGCTGGATTTACTACAAGTGTATCTTTTAAATGGTGTAAAATACTTGCATGTTTGAGGAATTTTAATTATGGGATTTCTGTTGTTTTGAATTTGGTGCCCTGCAATTTCACTGGCTGTTGGCGAGGTGGGACGGTCCCGTCCCGAATATCCCAGAGAGGTTAAAGGCACAGTCAACTTACTGTATGTACATTTATGACCCACTGGAATTGTGATACAGTGATTTATAAGTGAAATAATCTGTCTGTAAACAATTGTTGGAAAAATTATTTGTGTCATGCACAAAGTAGATGTCCTAACCGACTTGCCAAAACTAAAGTTTGTTAACAAGAAATTTGTGGAGTGGTTGAATAGTTTTAATGACTCCAACCTCAATGTATGTAAACTTCCGACTTCAACTGTATATATTTTTTTAAATATATTTTCCTTCTTTATTATTTCCCCCTAACCCTGCCACCCTTACCCTATTTGGAGTAAACTAATGGACCACAATAGTTCTACTTCCAGCTTATACATACTATATACATTTTACGGGCACACTATATTTTACATTAGTTTTCTTTTGTTTGTTTTTAGTCCCAGCCTTCAGCTACCCTCAACCCCTCCCATTTATCTCTGAAGACCATCCAGTTTTAACTGCCATATATGTTTCCACCGTGCTGTGATGTTTAATTAACAAAAGTTCAGAATCTTTCTATTCTCATAGTTGCTACAGATTATATAAATAACATTTTTGCTAAGAGTATTGTTATATTATTGATCGATTGACAATGACTTTTCAAATCTTCCAACAGTGCTATTTGCAGAGTTAGCTCCAAGTTAGCAACTAAAAACAAGCTACATATGGTCAGTACCAAAACAAGGGATCTAATGATTCAGTCTCTTCCCAGCAAAATCTGCAGAGCTGGGATGGTTGTATCCCCCTTATATAGAACATTATATTGGTTGCCAGAATCCTGTATAATAATTTAAATAGAAAAACTCAAAGTTTTGTTTTGTGTATCAGTTCATAAACCATGTGCCATGGAATGGGTACATCGAAAATCTCCTGCCAATTATTTTGCAACCTGTATGGCACAACTGTACTTTTTTTGGTCCTTAAATGGAACTGGCATACTTTTTTATTTAGCACAATTTTCTTTAGTCTTTAATGCCGACAGACATGTTCCTTACCTTCTACCCTTTCCACTTTTTGCGATAATGCTGCAATCAGTTGGTTGTAATTTTGGGATTGAGCAGACATTTCCATATATTTCTGTTAACTGTATGTGTGAGGGAATCAGTTAGTATATTTTAGTTTAACCATAATATTTGTTGAAATATTTTTTCTGTCTTTTCAGGTGGATTCAACTGAAATATTAACCAGCTTTCTATGGCTTGCTTTAAAAATAGCAGTATTTTGGAGATGATTTCATTTTCAAATATCCAAAAGTGAGAGGATGTAATCTGAATGAAGTGAAAAGGGCCAATCTTGAACACAGGGTGAGCCATTCTTACTGATCCACTAGAGAACCAGTTTGGATTTAAGTATAGTTTTTGTATGACTGAAGCCTTTAGTGAGAGGTCTAATGCTTTAATATTTAATCATTTCTGCCCTCCAAATTCATATTCATTATATAAATATGCCCATTTACATTTACATTTACATTTAAGTCATTTAGCAGACGCTCTTATCCAGAGCGACTTACAAATTGGTGCATTCACCTAATGACATCCAGTGGAACAGCCACTTTACAATAGTGCATCTAAATCTTTTAAGGGGGGGGGGGGGCAGAAGGATTGCTTTATCCTATCCTAGGTATTCCTTGAAGAGGTGGGGTTTCAGGTGTCTCCGGAAGGTGGTGATTGACTCCGCTGTCCTGGCGTCGTGAGGGAGTTTGTTCCACCATTGGGGTGCCAGAGCAGCGAACAGTTTTGACTGGGCTGAGCGGGAACTGTACTTCCTCAGTGGTAGGGAGGCGAGCAGGCCAGAGGTGGATGAATTTACATGTTATTATGTTTATCTTTGGTCTATTAAGGGGGCACTCGGCACTGCTGCAGGAGGGATCCCTCTCCGTACATATAGTGTGAGGAGATTTACTAGGTGATGAAAGTGCACGGAACATTGTGGTTCACATTTCTTTCGAGGGTTTGGAGACCACGCAACCACAACTTCACTCAGAGAAATACAGATCTTATAACGCAGATGTCCAGAATGAAAGTGTGAATTTGTGTAGTGCTATATTCCTATAGCCAGACTCAGGATTACAGTCAGTGATGAGGTCTAGGTTAACATTTTATGAGTGTGAAATCGATATAATTAAAAAGGTGCACAGTGGTGTGCCTGTCTGCTCTGCTCGTTGGAATGGCTGAGTGCTGAGCTGAGCGCTGACATAGACCTGATGTGTATTAAAGAGACCTGATTCTTTCCTATCTCCATAATTCTATTCCTGTCTGTGGAGCCATAAGGAGCCGTGTTGGGACCTGTGACAGAATGTGAAATGGAGAGGGTGAAATATGTTTTTAATGGACTTCTCTGATTTAGGCACTTCCAGTTGTCATGGGGATTGTAAAGGAGCGTAATAGGATGAGGGATAAAGGAGCCATCAGCACTTTTGTGAATTAGTATTGAACCGAACATAGAGCCTGTAATAATTCCAATGGCTGGGAAATTAAATGGTTCCTTGGCGACATCACATTATGTTCACAATGTCGAAGCTGCTTAACTGCAAGGCTGCTCAGCTCACCAGAGACAGGTCCTTATAGTGCTGTGTGTTGTTACTATGTAATAACCACTTTAGCTCCTTCACATGTTATTTACTGGATTAGATGCCAGCACTATATAATTCAAGAGGAGGGAACGAGATGGGCTAAGGAAGATTGAATTTCCAGGACTGCACTTACTGACAGATGATGGATGTGGTTGAGGTATAATTTCCACCTGCAAATGACTACTACTGTATATCTTCCTACTTACCACATATTAGGTGTGAAGTCACATCCGTAAATCCTCTGAACCATATGCATCTATCAACACGCCGATGCATGAAAGCAGACCTCTACCATTCAAAGCATGCGATTGACCGATCCCATGTCTTCACTATTCAAATCTCTTTTCTCCTTTGCTTAGTTATATTCAAGTTGGGACCTTTCTCCAGCATTGCGTCACAGTTCCACTGAATATTTCAGAACAAATATCCAATCCACCATGCAGGCTGCACCATAGAAATAGAAATATCATTACATTTCTATGGACCGCAAACTGGGAGCTGTACTCCTGAGGGAGGTTCTAACATTCCAGTCAGAACTTGAGGAATGCCCCAAGGTGGGGTTTCCCGGACTGGACCCGCAATTAGGCTTCCGTCCCTGGGCTGTGTTGGGCCAGACATCCATCTACAGGCTGTGGATGTCTCTTCCACTGGTCTGACTACAGACGGATGTAGACAGAGTTGTAGGACAAATAGTGTAGACAACATTCTGTTAGGCCAAGTGTTCTCTGCTGCATGCTGCAGTACAGCAGAGCAAACGTTCCTGGCTGTAGCGGCTGGTCCGGAGTTATTACTGGCCTCTGTGGGCCTCATTAGCACCTCTGAACAGAGCCCCATTACCTTTACATTCTCTCTTCCTTGTTCTCCCTCTCACTCTGTCTCATTTTGATATGATACACCCACTCCGGGGACAGTGGCAGGTGGGGAGTTTGACTGGGGCGGTACACCTGTCAAACGGTAACGCAGGTGTCCTAAGGCGAGCTCAGGGAGGACAGAAACCTCCCGTGGAGCAGAAGCCCCTAGGGATGTGTATCCATATCCACAGCCAGTTCCATGTCAAACTAGCCTACTATGCAGGGGCACACTGGCTGCGGACATGGCTCTCTGGTTACAGAGTATGGATGATGACATTCCTCATCCATCACGACTGGCACTGATGATGGACCGTAAAGGCCTTTGTTATCTTTAAGGAAACACAGAGTACGGGGGAGTGGTGGTGTAAAGGTCCTTTAGTCCCATATGAAAAACTAACATCCATTCCAATTTCCTACAGGGTATATACTGTAGTTAAAGAAACCATCCTCCTCTCTCATTTGTACTGAGGAGGCCAGGTGAATGACATTTGTCATCATAGTGCTATATCATCCCATTCTTACAGGCAACATGGGATAGAGAATACACATTAATGTGAGAGAATATCAGGGATAACATCCATGATCTCAGTCACATGGGATGTACACTCAAAAGAAAATGTTCCTGAAGGCACCTTTAGGGGCTCCTCAGATTGCAGAACCCCGGCAGAACCCCTAAAGGTGCCTTCAGGAACCTTTTCCCTGAGGAACCTTTTTCATATAACTTTCTAGGGTTTTACATTTCTGTAGGAACCTTTTATGTCCCATGTATTCTATTAATAATAACAATAATAAATACTTAACAATAATAATACAAAAAACATTGAGTGGCAAACTTGTAAAGACACAAATTAATTGTATTAACTTTGAAAGTTACAGAAATCCAAATGTGCAATCAATAAATAAAAACACAATAACAATTATTGTTATTAACTATACCAATCAAAAGACCCCATCTTACAGATACAAATTATATGTTTAGATACATACAAAATATTTCACAGGCCATTAATAAAACTCATAGGCATGTAGAGACACTAAAAGCATTAGCACATTGAATAACAGCTTCTAAGTGGTTTCTAATTTGAGTAGTTTGGCTGTTACAACTGACCTGCCTTTACTTCATGCTCTGGTCTCCCCTATCCCTCTCCGCAGCAAAAAGTTTGCAATTCAACTTTTGTTTAGCAATTTACCTCCCTCATCAATTCCCACAGAACATTTCTGAATGCACAGAAAAGTGCTTTTCACTAATGCTGCATACCAAATATGAAAAAAGAAATGAATCCCCATTGCCAGTCCCAATCACATGGAGATGTCCTCAGGCTCTTCAGTGAGTAGCTCCTCTCCATCCAGGAAGACTTGGACATGGCTCTCATCCTCAAAGGGATTCCCAACTATTCTTATGGTTGGTGATGGGAACTTTACACAATGTAAGAATAAAAAAATAAAAAATAAGATTAAAGTTGCTCAAGTCATATTTCTAAGTAAGTTAAGTTACTCACTAGCTTTAAGCACCAGCTGTCAGAGCAGCTCACAGATTACTGCACCTGTACATAGCCCATCTATAATTTAGCCCAAACAACTACTGTACCTCTCCCCCTACTGTATTTATTGATTTTGCTCCTTTGCACCCCATTATGTCTATCTCTACTTTGCACATTCTTCCACTGCAAATCTACCATTCCAGTGTTTTACTTGCTATATTGTATTTACTTCGTCACCATGTCCTTTTTTTGCCTTTACCTCCCTTATCTCACCTCATTTGATCACATTGTATATAGACTTATTTTTCTACTGTATTATTGACTATATGTTTGTTTTACTCCATGTGTAACTATGTGTTGTTGTACGTGTCGAACTGCTTTGCTTTAACTTGGCCAGGTCGCAATTGTAAATGAGAACTTGTTCTCAACTTGCCTACCTGGTTGAAAAAATGTGAAACAAATAAATAAATATAAAAACAATGTAGCACATTGAGAGCATCCTGGGTGGTTGCATCACTGCCTGTTATGGCAACTGCTCAGCCTCCGACCGCAAGGCACTACAGAGGGTAGTGCGTATGGCCCAGTACATCACTGGGGCCAAGCCCAAGCTTCCTGCCATCCAGGACCTCAATACCAGGCAGTGTCAGAGGAAAGACGTAAAAATTGTCAAAGACTCCAGCCACCCTAGTCATAGACTGTTCTCTCTGCTACGGAATGGCAAGAGGTACCGGAGCGTAGTCACTTTTACTCTTTTACTCACTTTTACCTACATGTACATACTACCTCAATTACCTCGATTAACCGGTGCTCCCGCACCTAGCCACCGTGCTTCTACACCTGCATTGCTTGCTGTTTGGGGTTTTAGGCTGGGTTTCTGTACAGCACTTTGAGATATCAGCTGATGTAAGAAGGGCTATATAAATACATTTGATTTGAATTTGATTTGATATAGCCTCCACATTGACTCTGTACCGGTACCCCCTGTATATAGCCTCCACATTGACTCTGTACCGGTACCCCTTGTATATAGTCTCCACATTGACTCTGTACCGGTACCCCCTGTATATAGCCTCCACATTGATTCTGTACCGGTACCCCCTGTATATAGTCTCCACATTGACTCTGTACCGGTACCCCCTGTATATAGCCTCCACATTGACTCTGTACCGGTACCCCCTGTATATAGCCTCCACATTGACTCTGTTCCGGTACCCCCTGTATGAAGCCTCCACATTGACTCTGTACCGGTACCCCCTGTATATAGCCTCCACATTGACTCTGTACCGGTACCCCCTGTATAAAGCCTCCACATTGACTCTGTACCGGTACCCCCTGTATATAGCCTCCACATTGACTCTGTACCGATACCCCCTGTATAAAGCCTCCACATTGACTCTTTACCGGTACCCCCTGTATATAGCCTCCACATTGACTCTGTACCGGTACCCCCTGTATAAAGCATGGCTGTTAATTTACTGCTGCTCTTTAATTATTATTATTTTTTATTTTTTATTTTAAAATGTATTTATTATTTACTTGACACTTATTTGTTTTTAAATTGTATTGTTGGTTAAGGGCTTATAAGTAAGCATTTCACTGTAAGGTCTACACCTGTTGTATTTGGCATATGTGACAAATAAAATGTTATTTGATTTGACCTTACACAGTATTACTTCTAACTTTGCATTTGACCGAGGTCAGTGGAACAGACTCAGTCAATTACATAACCTGCGATTCTCTCGCTATGCTGCTAAAAATGTGATGGAATAAACAATGTGAGAAGAAAAAATCCAAACCAGCACATTATGATCTGGGTGGGCACAATGTGGTGTAAAAAATGTATTAGTGTGTGAATAATGTGAGAAGGACAATTAAAGAATTCTTACAAATCCCTTCCCCTTGTGGTCTCTCAGCGAGGAGTACTTCTGAATGAGTGCTGTTCACACATCCATGTATTTCTGGTTAGAGGGGTACCCAAAGCAAAATAGAAAAATACAAGATTGCATTAGACTAACAATTATGTTTGGAATACAAATTACATTGTTTGAAAGCATTGATTATTATCAAGTAAAAGTTTAGTATGTGCTTTGCCATCAGCTGCAGTGATTATGACAAGACAGTACTAAACATTCAGTTAGTATTGGAAAAGACAAAGGAATAACACAGAACACAATTTAATCACACTTCAAATACATCCAAAGACTTTACAGAGGCTAAACTGTTTGTAGATCCATAGTGAACTTTAAGAATTGTCTTGTTTTGATCTGAAATGCAGAAGACAAGATCAGGCCACCCAATACACCAACCTGAAATACATTAAGAAATAAACACAACATAAACAACATGAGTATTCAATATCAAATGCATCTAACTAATTTCATCTGTTTTATCTATTCTTATTTTTGTTAAGTTGAACATAACCTACATATATTGGGTCTTCTCTCTCTCTGTATGTATGTATGTATGTATGTATGTATGTATGTATGTATGTATGTATGTATGTATGTATGTATGTATGTATGTATGTATGTACTGTGCATTCGGAAAGTATTCAGACCCCTTCACTTTCTCCACATATTGTGACATTACAGCCTTGTTCTAAAATGAATTTAAAACAATGTTTCCTCATCAATCTACACTCAATACCCCATACTGACAAAGCAAAAACAGGTTATTAGAAATGTTTTCAAATGTACAAAAAAAACTACCAGAAATGCCTTCTTTACATAAACAGACTCTTTGCTATGAGATTAGAATTTGAGCTCAGGTGCATCCTGTTTCCATTGATCATCCTTGAGATGTTTTTACAACTTGATTGGAGTCCACCTGTGGTAAATTCAATTGATTGGACATGTTTCAGAAAGGTTCACACTTGTCTATATAAGGTCTCACAGTTGACAGTGCATGTCAGAGCAAAAACCAAGCCATGAGGTCGAAGGAATTGTCTGTATAGCTCCGAGACAGGATTGTGTCACGGCACAGATCTGGGGAAGGGTACTAAAAGATTTCTAAAGAATTGAAGGTCCCCAAGAACACAGTGGCCTCCATCATTCTTAAATGAAAGAAGTTTGGAACCACCAAGATTCTTTCCTAGAGCTGAGCAATTGGGGCAAACTGAGCAATTGGGGGAAAAGGGCCTTGGTCAAGGAGGTGACCAAGAACCCGATGGTCACTCTGACAGAGCTCCCAAGTTCCTCTGTGGAGATGGGAGAACCTTCAAGAAGGACAACCATCTCTGCAGCACTACACCAATCAGGCCTTTATGGTAGAGTGGAAACACGGAAGCCACTCCTTAGTAAAAGGCACATGACAGCCAGTTTGGAGTTTGCCAAAAGGTACCTAAAGACTCGCAGACCATGAGAAACAAGATTCTCTGGTCTGATGAAACCAAGATTAAACTGTTTGGCCTGAATGCCAAGCGTCACACCTGGAGGAAACCTGGCACCATCCCTACGTTGAAGCATGGTGGTGGCAGCATCATGCAGTGGGGATGTTTTTAAGCAGCAGGACTGGGAGACTAGTCAGGATCGAGGGAAAGATGAAAAGAGCAAAGTACAAAGAGATCCGTGATGAAAACCTGCCACAGAGCGCTCAGGACCTCAGACTGGGGGAAATGTTCACCTTCCAACAGGACAACAAACCTAAGCACACAGCCAAGACAATGCAGGAGTGGCTTCGGCACAAGTCTCTGAATGTCCTTGAGTGGCCCAGCCAGAGCCCGGACTTGTACCCGATCTAACATCTCTGGAGATACCTGAAAATAGCTGTGCAGCAATGCTCGCCATCCAACCTGACAGAGCTTGAGAGGATCTGCAGAGAGAATGGGAGAAACTCCCTAAATACAGGTGTGCCAAGCTTGTAGTGTCATAACCAAGAGGACTCGAGGCTGTAATCGCTGCCAAAGGTGCTTCAACAAATTACTGAGTAAAGGGTCTGAATAGTTGTGTAAATGTAATATTTCTGTTTTTTTACTTTTAATGAATTAGCAAAAAATATGTATATATTTTTTTGCTTTGTCATTATGGGATATCGTTTGTAGATTGATGAAGAAAGGCTGTATCACACCTGTGATTGGGAGTCCCATAGGACGGCACACAATTGGCCCGCGTCGTTCCAGGTTTGATCGGTGTAGGCCGTCATTGTAAATAAGAATTTGTTCTTAATTGACGGCATCCCTAGCCGCGTCCTCAGAGCATGAGCAGACCAGCTGGCTGGTGTGTTTACATACATTCAACCAATCCGTGTCCCAGTCTGTTGTCCCCACATGCTTCAAGGTGGCCACCATTGTTCCTGTTCCCAAGAAAGCTAAGGTAACTGAACTAAATGACTATAGCCCCATTCCACTCACTTCTGTCATCATGAAGTGCTTTGAGAGACTAGTCAAGAACCATATCACCTTCACCCTACCTGATACCCTAGACCCACTCCAATTTGCTTACCGCCCCAATAGGTCCACAGACGACGCTATCGCCATCACACTGCACACTGCCCTATCCCATCTGGACAAGAGGAATACCTATGTAAGAATGCCGTTCATTGACTACAGCTCAGCATTTAACAGCATAGTACCCTCCACCCTCCTCAATAAGCTCGAGACCCTGAGCCTCGACCGTGCCCTGTGCTACTGGGACCTGAACTTTCTGACGTGTCACCCCCAGGTGGTGAAGGTAGGAAACAACATTTCCACCCCGCTGATCCTCAACACCGGCGCCCCATAAGGGTGCGTTCTCAGCCCTCTCCTGTACTCCCTGTTCACCCATGACTGCGTGGCCATGCACGCTTCCAACTCAATCATCAAGTTTGCCGACGCACTATAGTGGTAGGCCTGGTTGCCAATAACGACGAGTGATGAGGGCCCTCAGAGTGTGGTGTCAGGAAAACTACCTTTCACACAACGTCAACAAAACAAAGGAGATGATCGTGGACTTCAGGAAACAGCAGAGGGAGCACCCCACCCATCCACATCGACGGGACAGTAGTGGAGAAGGTGGAACGTTTTAAGTTCCTCAGCGTACACATCACGGACAATCTGAAATGGTCCACCCACACAGACAGCGTGGTGAAGAAGGTGCACCAGCCCCTCTTCAACCTCAGGAGGCTGAAGAAATTTGGCTTGTCATCTAAAACACTCACAAACTTTTACAGATGCACAATCGAGAGCATCCTGTCGGGCTGTATCACCGCCTGGTACGGTAATTGCACCGCCCTCGACCACAAGGCTCTCCAGAGGGGCAAACTACCTGCCCTCCAGGACACCTACAGCACCCGATGTCACAGGAAGGCCAAAAAGATCATCAAGGACAACAACCACCCGAGCCACTGCCTGTTCACCCCGCTATCATCCAGAAGGCGAGGTCAGTACAGGTGCATTAAAGCTGGGACCGAGAGACTGAAAAACAGCTTCTATCTCAATGCCATCAGACTGTTAAACAGCCATCACTAACATAGAGAGGCTGCTGCCAACATACAGACTCAAATCTCTGGCCACTTAAATAAACAGACTTAATAAATGTATCACTAGTCACTTTAAATAATGCCACTTTATATAATGTTTACATATCCTACATTACTCATCTCATATGAATATACTGTATTCTACACCATCTACTGCATCTTGCCTATGCCGCACGCCATCACTCATCCATATATTTATATGTACATATTCTTATTCGTCCCTTTACATTTGTGTGTATTTGTTGTACTCAGCTAGTCTAAAGAAGGCCAGTTTTATTACTTCTTTAATCAGCACGACAGTTTTAAGCTATGCTAACATGAATGAAAAAGGGTTTTCTAATGATCAATTAGCCTTTTAAAATTATAAACTTGGATTAGCTAACACAACGTGCCATTGGAACACAGGAGTGAGGGTTGCTGATAATGGGCCTCTGTACGCCTATGTAGATATTCCATTAAAAGTCAGCTATTTCCAGCTACAATAGTAATTTACATGAACAATGTGTATCATTTTGTTTAAATTAGGACTAACATTTCTAAATATTGAATCTAGCTAGCTAAAGTTAACTAACGTTAGCTAAAATATACATGTAGCTACCAAAGATTATAGCTACAACAATTACCAGCTAACATTAGGCTACAGTCTATAGCTTTGCTGATGAAAAATGAAGAGTACATTACATGATGTACATTATGGTTTTTTTTTGTTTTTTTGATAGTTTGATGAATTATTATCTTAGCTAGCGAATAGCAAACGTTCGCTCACCTTCCCCGTCGATCCATTGCAAGTCATCTCTTATCTGTCGCGTCTCCAACCATCTGTGCACTTCCAGCTTCCAGTCTTTTAACCAACCTTCTCAATTTTAATTACGAGCGCCCTTTACTCATGAGCGCACCACTGATTCCAAAACGAACCCTTCTTTTGAAAAGGGTTCTTCAAAGCACCCCTTAAGTGTTACGATCAATGAGGACAATTGTAAGGAGTCAGGCGCAGAGAGCAAAGGTAATGGGGAAAACCACTCTTTAATGTCCAACCAGATGAACAACTGGTAACGTCAAAAACATTTGGCGTAAAAATCCGACTTGAATAAAGTACACACTGGAAAATAAATCCAGACTGTGGAAAAACCCCAACGTGAAAAATAACAACCTCATACACAAACAGAGAGACAAGCCCGCACAAACAGAAACGGGCTAAACGAACTTAAATAACACCACCCTAACAACCAAACAATAAACAGGTGAAATCAATCAGTCAAAACCAAACGAAAAGGAAAAAGGGATCGGTGGCAGCTAGTAGACCGGCGACGACGACCGCCGAGCGCCACCCGAACAGGAAGGGGAGCCACCTTCGGTAATACTCGTTACATTAAGTCTACAAAGGTTAAAAAAACTAACTGACGGCAGAGTATAGGTTCGTAAATTAACCTTAAGGTTCTTTTTTTTAACCTTATATTTTCCTAAAGGATCCTACGGGAGCCTTAAGGTTAATGTTTTACCTTAAAATTTCCTGAAGGATCCTGCAGGAACCACTTATTTTTAGAGTGTAGTACAGGTTTGTGCAAATTTCATTAAGACGAACAGCAACACTAAGACAAAACATCAAAAGAAGTGGATCCGGCATTAAGTCTTTTAAAATGCAAACTGAAATCCAATATGCCCAGGATTTCTCACTTTCTTCCATTTCTTTAGGCAGCAAAGCAGTCACAGATCATATTGAATATTTTTTTTATATTACAACAAACAGATTTCTATCAGATTAGCTGTGTAATGGCTTCAGTTTCACAGTCTTACCGTTCTAAGAGTTTCTGAAGTGTTTTTGATAAAGCTATCATTTTCAAGCCAACACCAATTCAATTTCGACTCAACTGTTGTGAATAATTAAAGGCCCAATGCAGCCATTTTTACATCAATATCAAATAATTTCTGGGTAACAATGAAATACCTTATTGTAATAGATTTTCATTAAAATGGGCATAAATACTGAAAACTAGATTTTATTGGCAGAGAGGTTGGGAACAATTGTTTTTATTGGTCTAATAACAAATTTACCGCATGGTGATGTCACTATGGAAAGCTGAACCTCCCACCCATGAAAACCTGCTGATTAGAAGGTCCTGTGTATATTGTATTTTCAACCAGCAACTAACAGGACATTTTTTCATACTTTTACAGTGTTAGTTTCATCAGCTCTTGTACAATATGATACAAACACAGAAAAACATATTTTGACTGCACTGGGTCTTTAATCGTGTAGCCTGTCTTAAAATATGCTGAATTGCCCAGTGTAATGGAAATACCATGGGTTAGAAAGCAGAAGGTTTTGTCAAACAAATTTCCTGCAAAATAGAAATGGATACTTTCTTTCTAGAATGTTCTTAAAACATTGCGATTTGTCTTTTATGTTGGCAGTATTTTCAATGGTTTGAACATCCTATCCTCTGCCTGGTCATTCAAGTATCAATGGAAGAGAAATTGTGCCATCCAGTTGTCACACAGTATTACGTTTACTACTTTTAGACGTCTACAGTAATGGTCAATGTCATTGCCAGACATGTTCTTAGTGGAGCTGCTCTGACACACTAGTTCTGTCCTGTCATAGGGATTGCAGGTAGCTGATTGGTACCCATAACATTTTTAAGTGAATTTCACTTTAATACTGTATCACTTGTTTATGCTCCTTTCTGTGTCAAACCAGTTTTTGATAACTCACTTATGAACCAGATTTTCCATTACAAATAGGGCCTAAAAAATGTAAGAACACCATGTTTACTTGATTGATTAAGTGCTCTTCATTACCCTGGCATGACACAATGCCACAATCTGAAAAGTCCATTAACAATTGCCCATCATGTAGAGTATCAATGTCGACGATAATCTGAGCAAACTCCATATTTGAGCATGCACCAAGTTTGGCTGTTTTCTACAGGTTGATGAGGTATTTCAAATGTAGACCTGCAGTTCTGTTTCTTTTATCAGCAACTGTAACATTCAACGTAATCAGTGCTTTATGTTTCAGGTAGACCACTACGTTTGCCTGGAATAAATCTAAGTAATCACAAGTAATCTAATCTAGTATAATCTTATTTGAGGTCCATTTTATAGATTATACAGTGAATTAAAATGATTTGGCAAGCTGCAAATCAGATAAAAGATCAAATAGTTGTTTTATAAAATCACAATTACACTGAGATCTACTTTAACCTGTCTAGGATCAGCGTGGCGCTAGCGGCACACCCCCCCCCCCCCCACTGAAAAACCAGTGCCGCGAAATTCAAAAAAAATATTTTTTTAAAATATTTAACTTTCACACATTAAGATCTCCTGTGGGGTCTTAAATTCCAACCTCTGATCATAGTACACACAGTGCAGTACAGCACATCATAAATGGTAACTAAATATTAGTGTCATGGACAATATTTTCTTACTTTAATTCCTGTCAGATTTAGTTCAATTATCGGACTTTTATTGTATTTGATAGAATTCAGTGATAAAGTGAGCCTTCAAAGTCTAAAGCCCTCAAACTCAACTCTGGACCACGAAGCCAGTTCCACTGAATCTTTTTATTGCCTCCCTCTAATCAGGGACTGATTTAGACCTGAGACACCAGGTGTGTGCAATTAATTATCAGGTAGAACAGAAAACCAGTGGGCTCCGGACTTCGTAGGGTAAGAGTTGAATACCCCTGGTTCTGAGTATCTGTATTTTCTCCTGCTAATTCCTCCGATTACTTTATTGGAGTTCCCGACACCTTTGATCCATATTACATCCAAGCAGGATATTAGGGAAAGTTATTTAGTTCATCTCTAACATCAGTGCATGCGCATTATTGCATTTTTATTTGATGGGATCCTCTTCATTGAACTAATATCATGTCCTGTAATCCAAATTGGTCCAGTAATTGGAAAGGCTATATCTATGATGACCGACGGGCGTGGGCAACCAAGATGAGCACCGTGTGATAACAAACATTGCCTCTGACCAGACCCGGCGTAGAGGAGAGAAGGAACAAACAAAATAAACAATAGGAGGACAGGGAAGTGAAATGGGATTAGTAAACCAGACAGGAATGACAGGAATGACGGGAAGGATTAAACACAGACAGCTTCAAAGCATCACCTTGGCTGGGACTGCCTGCCAAACCGTCAGATATTTTCTTCATCTGAAGAATCCCCTTTACTCTCATTCCTTTTCTAGAATCAACTTCCTTGTGTCTTGTAAAGATTGAGGGAGAAGCTGGAGTGAAAATGGATTGACTGGAGTTGCCTTCTCTGTAGTCATAACTGCCTAGCTGTAACATTGCCTATGAGGTAATGCCTCGGGCATGTAACAAACCACTGATGCTCTCTCACTATGTGGTCATTCAGCAGTAGGCTATGCATATAATGTGTATTATTATTTTCTCTCACCTGTAAAGTGTGAATGGAGTGAAAAACTCAAACTAGCTTGACAAATGTTTGTAGGCTGACCGACAAACTGAACAAAAGAGCAGGGCGAGTTTTAATGGGCTCACCCTGCCTTACTAATAAGCTACATTTCAAGAGCTAAGAGGATTATGTTTTGTTTCAAGTAAATGAGATTTATCAGACAGTGATTTCATGCTCTTGGTGCTGAGATTGGGAGTGGGGCAAAAGTTCACTCCTGTAATTCCCACCTACTGCCCAACAATAACATAATTAAACTCTTATGACTTCTGACACATGCAGAGGTTTTTGAGCTACGGTTCTTTCTTAAAAGCTACTAAGAGCAGTCTCCTGCACGCTATGGCTTTCTGCAACTGTATGAGTGTTACGCAATCTGCTAGGCAGATATCATCAATCTACAATCTAAACAGCCCATGGATTATTCAAGAGAGCTTTTTTGGATGTACCTTACTGTTCAGTTTTGTTCTTAACCTTAAAATATGGGGGAAATAGTTTTATATGAGCCTATACATTTTCATATTTCCCATTATCTGACATTTCTGTATAGTCCTCCTGAGGCTTTTTGTCTCTTACCTCACCGTACTGTCAAAACAGTTGAACAACAACCTTGTGGAGAGGTGAGGTGAGAGGGATTGAGGGATAATAATACAAATCTCTGGTACTCCAGTGCATTGTGGGCCAAGCCAAACCTTCAGATGCTTCCTCTGTCCTGACAGCACTTAGTCTATTCATTCCATCTATGGCTGATCAATCACAATCTGTCCACAATCCAATGGATTTTAGTTTGATTGAAAAGAAAGCCTACTGTGTTTTTTATGTTCCCTCTGTTATTTCATTTTGTCTTTATAAGAAGCCCTGCTTCCAAAATCCGAGTGAGAAACGTCTTTATGATGCAGCCATGGCAAATTTTGCCTGCTGGGGTACGATAATGACTAGCATTTTTACCAACTTCGTTCCCATCCTAACTCAAAACATAAACATGCTAAAACATATTTCTCACGAGAAAGAAACATAACTGGAGTTGTTTTCCTGACTGTGAGCTCCCTTGTGGTATGCTAACTCACCATGACGTTGTGACAGATAGCAGAGTTGGTCTGACATGAATTAAATCTGAAATGAGAGGCAAAAGCTAAACCCTTGCCAAAGAGCAGAGCCTTGGACGCCGTCCCGCTGGTGTGAAATATGAGAGCCCCAACTAACCCCTCCAGTCCACACACACCTAACCCCACAGTGATCAGATACCAGGTGTATTGGTCATGATAAACTCAACAACAACAAAAAATTGACAGATTTTTCACATTGTTGGCTTGGGTATTCAAACCTTAACCTTTTGGTTACTGGCCCAACTCTCTAACCACTAGGCTATGTGCCCCTTCTGGGAAGGATGTTTATCCTCCCATACTCTTGCACACACACATACATATACTATACACACACAAACATGCTTCTGCTGGGTCTGTTCGGACTTATAACATGGAGGTCCAATAACCTGTTTCTTATCATCCTCTCTACATTACCTGAGTAGTGATGGAGAGCAGTAAGATGGTAGGACAACAGTTGGGATGGACAATACCTTTTAAATCCTAATTTAGAGACAAAATAAGAACAGGGTAGAGCCGTCTTACCTTGGTCACATGGACAAACTCTAAATTAGTCCAAAAAATATTAACATCATTCAGTAATTATTACTTATTTTTGTCTTCCCACATCAATGCAGTGCATTCGGAAAGAATTCAGATCCCTTGACTTTTTACAATTATTTTTAAGTTACAGCCTTCTTCTAAAATTGATTAGATCGTTTCCCCCCTCATCAATCTCCACAAAATACATTTTTTTTTGCTAATTTATAAAAAAAATAAAAATTGGTATCGCGTTTACATAAGTATTCAGACCCTTTACTCAGTAATTTGTTGAAGCACCTTTGGCAGCAATTACAGCCTCGAGTCTTCTTGGGTATGACGCTACAAGCTTGGCACACCTTTATTTGGGGAGTTTCTCCCATTCTTCTCTGCAGATCCTCTCAAGCTCTGTCAGATTGGATGGTGGGCGTTGCTGCTCAGCTATTTTCAGGTCTCTCCGTAGATGTTTGATCGGGTACAAGTCCGGGCTCTTGCTGGGCCACTCAAGGACATTCAGAGACTTGTCCCAAAGCCACTCCTGCATTGTTTTGGCTGTGTCGTTGTTCTGTTGGAAGGTGAACCTTTGCCCCAGTCTGAGGTCCTGAGCGCTCTGGAGCAGGTTTTTATGGAGGATCTCTCTGTACTTTGCTCTTTTCATCTTTCCCTCGATCCTGACTCCCAGTCCCTGCCGCTGAAAAACATCCCCACAGAATGATGCTGCCACCACCATGTTTCAACGTAGGGATGGTGCCAGGTTTCCTCCAGGTGTGACGCTTGGCATTCAGGCCAAATAATTCAATCTTGGTTTCATCAGACCAGAGAGTCCTTTAGGTGCCTTTCTGGCAAACTCCAAGCGGGCTGTCATGTGCTTTTTACTGAGGAGTGGCTTCCGTCTGGCCACTCTACCATCAAGGCCTGATTGGTGGAGTGCTGCAGAGATGGTTGTCCTTCTTGAAGGTTCTCCCATATCCACAAAGGAACTCGGGAGCTCTGTCAGAGTGTCCATCGGGTTCTTGGTCCCCTCCCTCCCTGACCAAGGCCCTTCTGTCACAATTCCAATGGTGAAATTAAGGAGTCAGGTGCAGAGAGCAGGGTAGTTCCGAGCAAGTGGATATTTATTATTTCAACCAGAAATAATCTATGAGACGGCTACGCCACACAACAAAGGGTGCGTCAAAAAATACAGTCCAACATAAATTAGGACAGAATCCACTATATAAATCACCACCACAAAAAACAGAATAACAATCCCGCACAAAAGTCGGCGGGCCAACTGGGTTTAAATAACCCCCTACCCTAAACACAAAACAGGTGATACCAATTAGACAAACCTAAACGAAAACAGAAAAGGGGATCGGTGGCAGCTAGTAGGCCGGAGACGACGACCGCCGAGCGCCGCCGGAACGGGAAGAGGCACCATCCTCGGCGGGATTCGTAACAGTACCCCCCTCCCGACGCGCGGCTCCCGCAGCGCGCCGACCCCGGCCTCGAGGACGACCCGGAGGGCGAGGAGCAGGGCGATCCGGGTGGAGGCGGTGAAAGTCCCTCAAGAGGGAAGGATCCAAAATGTCCCCCACCGGTACCCAGCATCTCTCCTCCGGACCGTACCCCTCCCAGTCCACGAGGTACTGCAGGCCCCTCACCTGGCGTCTCGAGTCCAGAATAGTTCGTACCATGTATGCCGGGGACCCCTCGATGTCAAGAGGGGGCGGAGGGACCTCTGGCACCTCATTTTCCTGAAGGGGACCAGCTACCACCGGCCTGAGGAGAGACACATGAAACGAGGGGTTAATACGATAGTAAGAGGGAAGTTGTAACCTATAACACACCTCGTTTATCCTCCTCAGGACTTTAAATGGCCCCACACACTGCGGCCCCAGCTTCCGGCAGGGCAAGCGGAGGGGCAGGTTTCGGGCCGAGAGCCAGACCCTGTCCCCTGGTGCGAACACAGGGGCCTCACTGCGGTGGCGGTCAGCGCTCCTCTTCTGCCGTTCACTGGCCTGCCTGAGAGAGTCCTGGACTGCCCGCCAGGTCTCTCTAGAGCGCTGTACCCACTCCTCCACCGCAGGAGCGTCGGTCTGGCTCTGATGCCACGGAGCCAGGACCGGCTGGTACCCCAGTACGCATTCGAAGGGCGACATGTTCGTTGATGAGTGGCGGAGTGAGTTCTGGGCCAATTCTGCCCACGGGACGTACCTTGCCCACTCTCCTGGCTGGTCCTGGCAATACGACCTCAGAAACCTGCCCACTTCCTGGTTCACTCTTTCCACCTGCCCATTACTTTCGGGGTGATACCCAGAGGTAAGGCTGACCGAGACCCCCAGACGCGCCATAAACGCCCTCCACACCCGGGGACCTCGATCAGATGCGATGTCATCCGGCACCCCGTAATGCCGGAAGACGTGGGTAAATAGAGCCTCCGCAGTCTGTAGGGCCATAGGGAGACCAGGCATTGGGAGGAGACGACAGGACTTAGAGAACCGATCCACAACGACCAGAACGGTAGTGTTCCCCTGAGATGGAGGAAGATCAGTCAGAAAATCTACCGATAGATGAGACCATGGCCGTTGTGGAACCGGGAGGGGTTGTAACTTCCCTCTCGGTAGGTGCCTAGGAGCCTTACTCTGTGCGCATACCGAACAGGAGGAGACATAGAGTCTCACGTCCTTAGCCAAGGTGGGCCACCAGTATTTCCCCCGAAGACCCCGCACTGTCCTCTCAATCCCCGGATGACCCGAAGAAGGTAGTGTGTGAGCCCACCGAATCAATCGATCACGGACACCAAGCGGTACGTACGTAAGGCCAGTCGGACACTGAGAAGGCGCAGGTACTACCCTCAACGCCCGCTCGATGTCCGCGTCCACCTCCCAGACCACTGGGGCCACCAGCCAAGAGGCTGGAAGGATAGGAGTCGGATCGATGGGCCGGTCCTCGGTGTCATAGAGACGGGACAGCGCGTCGGCCCTAGTGTTGAGGGAACCTGGTCTATAAGAGATCATAAATCTAAAGCGTGTATAGAAAATGGCCCACCTAGCCTGACGCGGATTCAGTCTCTTCGCCGCTCGGATATACACCAGATTGCGGTGGTCAGTCCAGATGAGGAAAGGGTATTTAGCCCCATCAAGCCAGTGTCTCCACACCTTCAGGGATTTTACCATAGCTAGTAACTCCTGGTCCCCCACATCATAGTTCTGCTCCGCCGGACCCAATCTTCTTATAAAAGAAAGCACAGGGACGGAGCTTCGGTGGCGTGCCCGAGCGCTGTGATAGCACGGCTTCAACACCAGCCTCGGACGCATCCACCTCAACTATGAACGCTAATGAAGGGTCCGGATGCGCCAACACGGGAGCCTCAGTAAACCGTGCCTTCAACTGGTTGAAGGCTCCCTCTGCCTCGGCCGACCACCGTAGACGCACCGGCCCCCCCTTCAGCAGTGAGGTAATGGGCGCCGCCACTTGGCCAAAACCCCGGATAAACCTCCGGTAGTAATTGGCAAACCCTAAAAACCGCTGCACCTCCTTTACCGTGTTCGGAGTCGGCCAATTACGCACGGCGTTAACGCGGTTACACTCCATCACCACCCCTGAGGTGGAAATGCGATAACCCAGGAAGGAAACGGCTTGTTTGGAGAACACACATTTCTCAGCCTTGACGTATAGGTCATGCTCCAGCAGCCGCCCAAGGACCCTGCGCACCAGGGAGAGATGTGCGGCGCGTGTGGCAGAATAGATCAAGATGTCATCAATATATACTACCACACCCTGACCGTGCAAGTCCTTGAGAATCTCAAATACAAAGGATTGGAAGACGGCTGGAGCATTCTTCAACCCATATGGCATGACGAGGTACTCATAGTGGCCTGATGTGGTACTAAACGCTGTTTTCCACTCGTCTCCTCCCCGAATACGCACCAGATTATACGCGCTCCTGATGTCCAGTTTTGTGAAAAAACGCGCTCCCTGGAATGATTCCACCGCAGTAGCGATGAGAGGTAGCGGATAACTAAATCCCACTGTGATTGAATTGAGACCTCGATAATCAATGCACGGACGCAGTCTTCCCTCCTTTTTTCTAACAAAAAAGAAACTCGAGGAGGCGGGTGACATGGAGGGCCGAATGAATCCTTGTCTCAGAGCTTCCGTGACATATGTCTCCATAGCCAACGTCTCCTCCTGTGACAATGGGTACACGTGACTCCTGGGAAGTGCAGCGTTCTCCTGGAGGTTTATCACGCAATCCCACCGTCGATGAGGTGGTAATTTGGTCGCTTTTTTCTTACTAAAAGCGATAGCCAAATCGGCATATTCTGGGGAAATGCGCAAAGTGAACACCTGTTCTGGACTCTCCACCGATGTGGCACCGATGGAAACTCCCACACACCTACCTGAACATTCCTCTGACCACCCCTGAAGAGTTCCCTGTCTCCAGGAAATAATGGGATTGTGAATGGCTAGCCAGGGAACCCCCAACACCACTGGAAACCCATGTGAATCAATAAGGTAGAAACTGATCTGCTCCCTATGATCCCCCTGCGTTACCATGTCCAGCGGAATCGTGGCCTCCCTGATCAGCCCTGACCCTAACGGTCGGCTATCTAAGGAGTGCACAGGGAAAGGTGGGTCTATCTGCACCAGCGGAATACCCAACTTACGGGTGAGTCCGCGATCCATAAAACTCCCAGCTGCGCCTGAGTCTACTAGCGCCTTATGCTGGAGAGAGGGGAAAAACGCAGGGAAAAAAATAACCAAAAACATGTGACCGACAGGACGCTCTGGGTGAGTCTTGTGCCTACTCACCTGGGGTGGCTGAGAAGTATTCCGCCTGCCATCTCTACTCCCAGAGGCACTCCTCCAGCACCGGTCCGAAGTGTGTCCTCTTCGGCCACAATAGGTGCAAGAGAAGCCACCTCCTCCGGCCCCCCTAGACGCAGCCCCTCCCAACTCCCTCCGAGTTGGAGCGGGAGGGCTGGGAGGTGGAACTGACAGTACCCCCTCTGAACGCCCGCGGGCAGCTAGCAGGTTGTCCAGTCGTATTGACATGTCAATAAGCTCATCGAGGGAGAGTGTAGTGTCCCGACAAGCTAGCTCCCGACAGACGTCCTCCCGAAGGCTACATCGGTAATGGTCCATCAGGGCCCTGTCATTCCACCCCGCACCAGCAGCCAAGGTCCGGAACTCTAACGCGAAGTCTTGCGCACTCCTCGTCTTCTGTCTGAGGTGGAACAGTCACTCACCCACCGCACGGCCCTCCTGAGGGTGGTCAAATACGGCCCGAAAGCGGCGGGTGAACTCTGGGTAGTGGTCTCGAACCGAGTCTGGGCCGTTCCAGACCGCGTTAGCCCATTCCAGGGCTCTACCCGTCAGACAGGAGATGAGGAGGCTAACACTCTCCTCTCCCGAGGGAGTCGGATGAACAGTAGCCAAGTAGAGCTCCAACTGGAGCAAAAACCCCTGGCACCCAGCCACCGCTCCGTCGTACTCCCTCGGGAGCGCGATACGCAACGCACCGGAACCAGACGCTGACGTGGAAGGAGTAGGTTGCGACGTCCGTGAAGGAGCTGGGGTAGACGTCGGGAAACCACTCCTCTCCCATCGCTCCATCCTCTCCATCATCATGTCCATCGCCGATCCAATCCTATGGAGAACGGCGGTGTGATGGAGGACACGCTCCTCCATCGATGGAAGAGGGGTGGTTGCTGCTTCTGCTGACTCCATGGTTTGGTGCAGGCTTCTGTCACAATTCCAATGGTGAAATGAAGGAGTCAGGTGCAGAGAGCAGGGTAGTTCCGAGCAAGTGGATATTTATTATTTCAACCAGAAATAATCTATGAGACGGCTACGCCACACAACAAAGGGCGCGTCAAAAAATACAGTCCAACATAAATTAGGACAGAATCCACTATATAAATCACCACCACAAAAAACAGAATAACAAGCCCGCACAAAAGTCGGCGGGCCAACTGGGTTTAAATAACCCCCTACCCTAAACACAAAACAGGTGTAACCAATTAGACAAACCTAAATGAAAACAGAAAAGGGGATCGGTGGCAGCTAGTAGGCCGGAGACGACGACCGCCGAGCGCCGCCCGAACGGGAAGAGGCACCATCCTCGGCGGGATTCGTAACACCTTCTCCCCCTATTGCTCAGTTTGGCCGAGCGGCCAGCTCTAGGAAGTGTCTGGGTGGTTCCAAACTTCTTCCATTAAGGAAAGACAGAGGTCACTGTGTTCTTGGGGACCTTCAATGATGCAGAAATGTTGAAGCATTGAAGGTCCCTTGCCCAGATCTGTGCCACGACACAATCCTGTCTCGGAGTTCTATGGACAATTCTTTCGACCTCATGGTTGTGTTTTTGCTCTGACATGCACTGTCAACTATAGGACCTTATATAGACAGTTGTGTGCCTTTCCTAATCATGTCCAATCCTTTGAATTTACCACAGGTGGACTCCAATCAAGTTGTAAAAACATCTCAAGGATAATCAATGGAAAGAGGATACACCTGAGCTCAATGTCGAGTTTCATAGCAAAGGGTCTGAATACTTATGTAAATAAGCTATTTCTGTTTCAAATTTTGGATGAATTCGCAAAAATGTCTATTTTCGCTTTGTCATTATGGGGTATTGTACACACAAGATTGATGAGGAAAAAAGTTATTTAATCCATTTTAGAATAAGGCTCTAACGTAACAACATGTGGAAAAAGGGAAGGGGTCTGATTACTTTCCGAATGCACTGTAGCAATTACTGCTATAATGATTATGTTTTTGACTGGCCAATTCTCATAACCATTAACTTCAATTTAAGAAACCTTGATTTCCCTAGTGAAAGTGGAATCTCCATCTCACAGTGCATGTCTCTCTGCTGCCAGTCAGTTTGCTGTGAATGTGACATTGACAATCCAGTGGTGGTGAGTCAGACTCTGTATCAACTGACTTTAGAAGGGTGTCCAGTCCCGATCAGGGCCACAGTGCCCTTGGCTCAGCCTACGCACTGTCCATTAGCAAGCATTAAAGCCCTACACTGCTCTTGCAGTTCCCTCCCAGCTCCCAGCCTGTCCTTGCATTAGCTTAGGCTTCAAGGTCCTTCTGCTTTTACAGACAGAGGAGAGCCCCGCTTAGAATGGGGGTGTTCTGAAGGTCAACCTGCACTTGATTTTTCCATTTTATTGCACTGGATGGATTGGATTCTAACGTTTGAGCTGACGCTGGTCCATTGTGGGAAAAAAAACATACATTTATCTGAAATAAAGGTTCAGAGAGTAGAGCCTACTGCTCTCTAACAGAAATCAGTAATTTAATTAATTAATTAAAATGTATAATCTCATAGTGGCAATGGGAAAGAGAGATTATTTCTGAAGCAGACGAACAGAGCTGTGTGTGATTGTCAATAAAGACAAACAACATTAAGCTGCCAGGTGTGATAGCGTGATCCCTAAACCCTGGCTAATGTTGATACTAGACAGGTAGAAGACCAGTGGCTGAGACACGTGTGGCTATTGACTGGACAGGATCTGTCATGAGCTATAAACTGGTTTCCACAGGATGGCTTCACTTCCAAGGCAGTTATAGTCAATGAACTAATCACTGATCATAATCGTGATGTTATTGGCCTGACTGAAACATGGCTTAAGCCTGATGAATTTACTGTGTTAAATGAGGCCTCTCCTCCTGCTTACACTAGAGACCATATCCCCTGCGCATCCCGCAAAGGCGGAGGTGTTGCTAACATTTACGATAGCAAATTTTAATTTGCCTCCCCAAAAAATGACTGCGTTTTTGTCTTTTGAACTTCTAGTCATGAAATCTATGCAGCCTACTAAATCACTTTTTATAGCTTTTGTTTACAGGCCTCCTGGGCTGTATACTGCATTCCTCACTGAGTTCCCTGAATTCCTATCGGACCTTGTAGTCATGGCAGATAATATTCAAATTTTTGGTGACTTTAATATTCATATGGAAAAGTCCACAGACCCACTCCAAAAGGCTTTTGGAGCCATCATCAACTCAGAAGGTTTTGTCCAACATGTCTCCGGACCTACTCACTACCACAGTCATACTCTGGACTTACTTTTGTCCAGTGGAATAAATATTGTGGATCTTAATGTTTTTCCTCATAATCCTGGACTATCGGACCACCATTTTATTACGTTTGCACCTACCCAAGGACGTCTGAGTACAAAGATTGGTTAACTACCTAACTGAGGAACTAAATTAAACCTTGCGTAATACCTAAAATGCAGTCGCACCCCTAAAAACAAAAACATTTGTCATAAGAAACTAGCTCCCTGGTATACAGAAAATATCCGAGCCCTGAAGCAAGCTTCGAGAAAATTGGAACGGAAATGGCGCTACACCAAACTGGAATGTCTTCCGACATTTTTTTCACTGCTGCTCGATCATCCTATTTTTCCAACTTAATTGAGGAGAATAAGAACAAGTCTACATTTATTTTTGATACTGTCGCAAAGCTAACGAAAAAGCAGCATTCCCCAAGAGAGAATGGCTTTCACTTCAGCAGTGATAAATTCATGAACTTCTTTGACGAAAAGATCATGATCCTTAGAAAGCAAATTACGGACTCCTCTTTAAATCTGCATATTTCTCCAAAGCTCAGTTGTCCTGAGTCTGCACAACACTGCCAGGACCTAGGATCAAGAGAGACACTCAAGTTTTTTAACACTATATCTCTTGACACATTGATGAAAAAAGTATTGGCCTCTAAACCTTCAAGCTGCATACTTGACCCTATTCCAACTAAACTACTGAAAGAGCTGCTTCCTGTGCTTGTCCCACCTATGTTGAATATAATAAACAGCTCCCTATCCACCGGATGTGTACCAAACTCACTAAAAGTGGCAGTACTAAAGCCTCTCTTGAAAAAGCCAAACCTTGACCCAAAATATAAAAAACTATCGGCCTATATCGAATCTCCCATTCCTCTCCAAAACAAAATGGGAAAAAGCTGCTGTGCAGCAACTCACTGCCTTCCTGAAAACAAACATTGTATACGAAACGCATTAATCTGGTTTTAGACCCCATCATAGCACTGAGACTGCACTCGTGATGGTGGTAAATGACCTTTTAATGGCATCAGACCAAGGCTCTGCATCTGTCCTCATGCTCCTAGAACTTAGTGCTGCTTTTGATACCATCGATCACCACATTCTTTTGGAGATATTGGAAACCCAAATTGGTCTACATGGACAAGTTCTGGCCTGGTTTAGATCTTATCTGTCGGAAATATATCAGTTTGTCTCTGTGGATGGTTTGTCTTCTGACAAATCAACTGTAAATTTCGGTGTTCCTCAAGGTTCCGTGTTAGGACCGCTATTGTTTTCACTATATATTTTACCTCTTGGTGATGTCATTTGGAAACATAATTTTAACTTTCTCTGCTATGCGGACGATACACAGTTGTACATTTCGATGAAACATGGTGAAGCCCCAAAATTGCCCTCCCTGGAAGCCTGTGTTTCAGACATAAGGAAGTGGATGGCGGCATTTTTTTTTACTTTTAAACTCGGACAAAACAGAGATGCTAGTTCTAGATCCCAAGAAACAAAGAGATCTTCTGTTGGATCTGACAATTAATCTTGATGGTTGTACCGTCATCTCAAATAAAACTGTGAAGGACCTCGGCGTTACTCTGGACCCTGATCTCTCTTTTGACGAAGGACAGCTTTTTTCCATCTTCGTAACATTGCAAAAATCTGAAACTTTCTGTGCAAGAATGATGCAAAAAATGTATCCATGCTTTTGTCCTTTACAGATTAGACTACTGCAATGCTCTACTTTCCGGATACCCGGATAAAGCACTAAGTAAACTTCAGTTAGTGCTAAACACAGCTGCTAGAATCTTGACTAGAACCAAAATATGTGATCATGTTACTCCAGTGCTAGCCTCTCTACACTCGCTTCCTGTTAAGGCTAGGGCTGATTTCAAGGTTTTACTGCTTACCTAAAAAGCATTACATGGGCTTGCTCCTACCTATCTTTCCGATTTGGTCCTGCAGTACCTACCTACACGTAGGCTACGGTCACAAGACACAGGCCTCCTAACTGTCCCTAGAATTTCTAAGCAAACAGCTGGAGGCAGGGCTTTCTCCTATAGAGCTCAATTTTTATGGAATGGTCTGCCTATCCATGTGAGAGACGCAGACTTGGTCTCAACCTTTAAGTCTTTATTGAAGACTCATCTCTTCAGTGGGTCCTATGATTGAGTGTAGTTTGGCCCAGGGGTGTGAAGGTGAACGGAAAGGCACTGGAGAGACCAACCTCCCTTGCTGTCTCTGCCTGGCCGGTTTCCCTCTCTCCACTGGGATTCTCTGCCTCTAACCCTATTACAAGGGCTGAGTCACTGGCTTACTGGTGCTCTTCCATGCCGTCCCTAGGAGGGGTGCTTCACTTGAGTGGGTTGAGTCACTGACATGATCTTCCTGTCCGGGTTGGCACACCCCTCGGGTTCATGCATGGGGGAGATCTTCGTGGGCTATACTCTGCCTTGTCTCAGGGTAGTAGGTTGGTGGTTGAAGATATCCCTCTAGTGGTGTGGGGGCTGTGCTTTGCCAAAGTGGGTGGGGTTATATCCTGCCTGTTTGGCCCTGTCCGGGGGTATCGTCAGACAGGTCCACAGTGTCTCCCGACCCCTCCTGTCTCAGCCTCCAATATTTATGCTGCAATAGTTTGTGCCGGGGGGCTAGGGTCAGTCTGTTATGTCTGGAGTATTTTTCTCCTGTCTTATCCGGTGTCCTGTCTGAATTTAAGCATGCTCCCTCAAATTCTCTCTTTTTCTGTCTTTCTCTTTCTCCCTCTCTCTCTCATTCTCTCTCTCTTCTCTCTGAGGACCTGAGCCCTAGGACAATGCCTCAGGACTACCTGGCCTGATGACTCCTTGCTGTCCCCAGTCCACCTGGTCATTCTGCTGCTCCAGTTTCACCTGTTCTAGCTGCGGCTATGGAACCCTGACCCGTTCACTGGACGTGCTACCTTGTCCCGGACCTGCTGTTTTAAACTCTCTCTCTACCGCACCTGCTGTCTCTAACTCTGAATGATCGGCTATGAAAAGCCAACTGACATTTACTCCTGAGGTGCTGAGGTGGAAGCAAAATACCCTCTACAACCACTGTGATTATTATTGTCTGACCCTGCTGGTCATCTATGAACGTTTGAACATCTTGGCCATGTTCTGTTATAATCTCCACCTGGCACAGCCAGAAGAGGACTGGCTACCCCTCAGAGCCTGTTTTTTTCCTAGGTTCCGGCCTTTCCAGGGAGTTTTTCCTAGCCACCGTGCTTCTACATCCGCATTGCTTGCTGTTTGGGGTTTTAGTCTGGGTTTCTGTACAGCACTTTGTGACATCGGCTGATGTAAGAAGGGCTATATAAATACATTTGATTGATTGTCAGCTGGTTGATTTTGTACTCAGGTGTAACTGGACAATAACATTTCCCTCTCGTGCAGATCCATATTGTCTGGTCAATAAAGCAATAGAGCGACTCACAGGCGCAATTAGTGTTTAGCGCCTTGCGCAAGGGCACGTCGATAGATTGTTAATCTTTTTGACTCAGAAATTCAAACCTTTTTGACTCAGGAATTCTAACCAGTGACCTTTTGGTTATTGGCCCAACACTCTTAACCACTAGGCTACCCACAGTGGGGTCTGAATTGATTGACACCTTTATAAAGATGAGCAAAAATGACTGTATAAAATATATAATTCAAATACTAAGCTGTGTTCATGCAACAACAAAAAATTAGAAATTATATTATTTAATACTAATACAATTACTCTGAGAAAAATATTTTGTTGAACAAGTAATACATTTTTTTCTCAAAAAGGTAAGGGTCAGATTATTGACACCCCTGTTTTCAATATCTTTCAATACCTCACCTTGCGATGATAATGACACTGAGCCTTTTTCAACAACAAGAAAATTAGTTGGAGAACACACTGGGAGGGATCCTAGACCATTCCTCCATACAGAATCCTTCCAGATCTTTGATATCCTTCGTCTGTGCTTATGGACTACCCTTTTCAATTCAAACCACCGGTTTTCAATGGGTCTCAAGTCCGTAAACTGAGATGGCCATTGCAAAACATTGATTTTGTGGCAAATTAACCATTTATTTATTCTCTTGCTGGAAGATCGACTTGCAGCCAAGTTTCAGCTTCCTGGCAGAGGCAACCAAGTTTTGGGCTAAAATATCCTGATACTGGGTAAAGTTTCTAATTCCATTGACCTTACCAAGGGCCCCAGGACCAGTGGAAGCAAAATAGCCCCATAACATCATAGATCCACCACCATATTTTACAGCAGGTATGGGGGTGTTTCTGCTCATGCATTCTCATTTCGACACCAAACCCAGCACTGGTGTGTGTAGCCAAAATGCTTAATTTTCATGTCATTTAAAAAATGGAAATGCCAGGAGTTTGCTAAATGACATTGGCACTTGGATTGGTCAGCTGACATGAAAATAGAGCTCTTTGGCCACGCACACCAGTGATGGGTTTGACATCGAAATGAGAATGCATGAATTGTATTAGTATAAAATAATAACATTTTCCCATATTTTGAGCATATACAGTAGCTCAGTATTTGAAGTATTTATTTTATACAGTCATTTTTATTCATCTTTATCAAGTGTGTCAATCATTCTGGACCCCACTTCATATCAGTTTGTTTCTTAAGAATAAAAGTATACTTATTTCTGAAGTATGAAATAATACAGTTGGTAAAGAAGCTGCAGCATAGCTGCAAGAGGAGAGGGACTACCCACTGGGCACACACTGGTTGAATCAACGTTGTTTCCACGTTATTTCAATTAAATTACGTTGAACCAGTGTGGAATTTTTTGTGTATTGACATCTCTACCCAATGGGTACATAAACTGTTTCTTGTTGAATATGTATTGGAAAAAGAACCGGACAAGCCGCTGTGTATTCTTTGGTCCAACTAACGAGGAGCTGAAAAAACAGTAATATTTTAGGACTGTTGCCGATAGGATTGTGAATTCAGAAAACCCAATTATTCCGGTCTGACATCGACTCCACTTGAAATGAAAAGTGGATGAAAATAACACCTCGAATCACTGTGTTCTAGCTGTTTCCATCTTTACTCCTCCTAGAAATAGAGAAGCATGACTCATCCACATCCACCTATTATGATAATGGATGTTTTCATCATGAAGACAAGCAAAATGTGAATTACTAGTAATTGGTTGCTCAGTTAACACTGGATCCAAATACAGGACAGCAGCACCCTCACTTGTTGTGTTGTGTTCCATATGAACAGGACATAATCCTCTGAAATGAAAGACGGATATTGTTGGACTTGTTAGTTTCATTTCCCCCTGAGGAGCAGCCAGGGTTGACCACCCCTGCCCACGCCGTGCCCCTCAGACTGGGCTAGCCCAAATAAACACGTCTCCCAGAGGCACTCCACAGACACCACAGGAGTCTTCATCCTGCTATTGTTTGGGAGCGAGAGGGCTGGGGTCCTGACTTTACAAACAGACTGAGTCAGGCTCTGAAGAGGCTCTGCGGAGGCTGTCAGAGTGGGCCACTATTTGTGGCCAAAGCATAAATCAAAGAGAAAATACTTCAAACACCCCACCTCAAACTTGTATTTAAACAGACCTTTTCAAAAATGCTTGCTATTTCCTCACAGAACATGATGTCATGTTGGCTCATAGGCTGAGCTGGCCAATCAGCGGTCTACTCACATTCTGTTATTGGGGTGCACCCACACCATTCTAACATAGAAAAGCTATTTTTTTTAACATAATACACATTTTTGGAAGGAAAACCATTTCACTCATATTGTAATGAATTATTATGGGTTATGTTCATAAAAATCTGGAAAACATAGAACAGTTACTTTAAAGGGTAGAATCACAACACACATCCTGTTAGAATGTGTAACCTGGGTCTGCTGGCCATGTGCCTCGACTAACAGAGAGAGGAAGAGAAGAGAAGTGTCTTGTCCCCGGGGTGTGCTTATGCAACCAGTGATCCTTTTGTTAGTGATATTGCCATCCTCATCATCAGGGCTATAGAATAATTAACTCAGTAGCTGGCCCCTGCGTCAGTGGGAATTCCACAGCCACTGGAATCTGTGGGAGAATGTAGAAGTGACTGGGAGGAGCTCTGGGTAGGATGTGGGATGTGGGCTACAGTAGATTTTGGGAGTGATTTATGTCACATAGTTGAGTTTTCTTAAAGTTGACCCTGGAGACTCAATGAGGATTCTACAGTGGGGAGAGACAAGTTAGGGAGCTTATGGAAGGTCCACCATCATTCATCATTCATTACCACAATTACTAGTATAACTATAATAAACCATACTGAACAAAAATATTTCATCAGCTGAAATAAAAGATCCCAGAAGTTTTCCAAATGTTTACATCCCTGTTAGTGAGCATTTCTCCTTTGCCAGGATAATCCATCCAGTTGACAGGTGTGGCAAATCAAGAAGCTGATTAAACAGCATGATCATTACACAAGTGCACCTTGTAGTGGGGACAGTAAAAGGCTATAAGCCGCCTCCACTGTCGTTTTAGAGAATTTGGCAGCACTTCCAACTGGCCTCACAACCGCAGACCACGTGTGACCATGCCAGCCCAGGACCTCCATATCCGGCTTTTTCACCTGCGGGATCATCTGTCTGTAATAAAGACCTTTTGTTGGAAAAACCATATTCTGATGGACTGCGCCCGGGTCCCAGTGGCTACGCCCCTGCGCAGTCATGTGAAATCCATAGATTAGGGCCTAATTTATTTATTTCAATTGTCTGATTTCCTTCTATGAACTGTAACTCAGTAATATCTTTGAAATTGTTGCATGTTGTGTATACATTTTTGTTCAGTATATCTTAAAAAATGTGAACTATGTAGTTAATGGAAACAGATAATGTTTGAGGGGGTGGATAATTAAGTTATAACATTATTATTTTCCCCCTCAACTCCCTTCAAAGGAGAAAGAAGAGCACAGTTTGATATAGAAAACTTCTACCCAAGGCCTTGTTCACCATCCAGAGCTTCCTAGGACCACGTAAACGTCCTCTGTCTAATAAATGTGTATTTCCCTCCCTCTGGTGGTCGGCTGCATCATTACATCAATTTATATCACTTCACTGCAACTTTAGGTTAGATGGGCATTCCTTAGAAAAACATTTATCCAGCCCGACTGCCTCACAGCACAGACATGGCAAAGCAATCGCTGAATTTGTACGAGCAGGCAGATCTAAATACATAACTTTCATATAACTCTAATAAAGCATGCAATCCACACACTTACTACTTCTCAATAGGGGGTGCTATTTGCACTTTGTAATAATTTTGTTTCCAAATTAAACTGCCTCGTACTCAATGCTTGCTCGTACAATATGCATATTATTATTACTATTGGATAGAAAACACTCTCTAGTTTCTAAAACCGTTTGAATTATATCTGTGAGTGAAACAGAACTCGAGTTAGAGCATTTTTCCTATGAGGATGTGAGAATGCAGAAATCTGCTTGCTGTTCTGAGATCGGTTTATAAATCTGCCTGTCTTCTATTGGTTGAGATGCACTGCATACGTCTTCCCCTGGGTGTCAGCGAATAGTGAGAGTTGAAATGGGGTTGCTAGGCAGAACTGAGAGCTTATAAAAGACCTCGGAACAAAGTGTCCGGCCTTTTTTCACTTCACTCTGATGCAGGGAGGACATCTGGCTGTGGCTCTAGAACGCTCCGGTTATAGGCCTTAGATATATCCGGTCATGTTTTTATTCGTTATAGGTGTTAAAGACATCATAAGTGTCACGATCGTGTTGACATGAATGAGAGGACCAAGGCGCAACATGATATGAATACATCTTCTTTATTAACAACGACGAAGATGATCACGAAACACTTAAACAACACTAACAAAAACAACAAACGATCGTGACACTTCAAACGTAAGTGCACACACAAACTACTTACGTCGACATAGACATATACAATGACCCACAAACAGCTAAAGCCTATGGCAGCCTTAAATATGGTTTCCAATTAGAGACAACCGAAACCAGCTGTCTCTAATTGAGAACCCATTCAGGCGACCATAGACTTCCCTAGAAAACTACACACCCATAGACACAGCTAGATACATACACTCAACACAAACCCATACACTACCACCAACACCACCTCTACCATATAAATACCCCCAAACACACACATACCCCATGTCACACCCTGACCTAACTAAAATAATAAAGAAAACAAACAATACTAAGGCCAGGGCGTGACAATAAGGTAGTTAATTTAAACCGACTTATAGCAGTTTATATCAGTTTATTGCGATTTTCTGGAATTTCTTTGTCACACGCTATCACGAGTTGGACACCTCTCCTGCACATAGCTAGCGTTAGCTGCTATTTCTACAGGAGAAGAGGACATCTTTCAACCAAAAGACGATTGTTGTGGAGAAAGGACACCTTGCCCAAGATTCTGATGGAAGCTCGTCAAATAGTAAGAAGTCTTTATGCTGTTAATTCGTATTTATGTTGACAAATGTTAAACAATAATTCCGCCATGAATTTCGGTGCGGTCTCGCTTTAGCGCACGCTGTATGCGCAGTAACGTTCATTTAAAAATTCTAACACAGCGGTTGCATTAAGAACTAATGTATCTTTCATTTGCTGTCCAACCTGTATTTTTTAGTCAAGTTTATGAATAGTTAATCAATTAGATTAGGTGCCTCTCCAAGATGGTGCCGGACAGATTGCTTGAAGTTTGGCCACTACTCACATTGTATAACCACGATTTGTGCCGCTACATATGCACATTTTTGAACAAACCCTATATGCATTGTGTAATATGATGTTACAGGACTGTCATCTGAAGAAGTTAATGAAGGTTAGTCAAAAATTATATATCTTTTGCTTGCTTGTTACAATCGCTAACTTTTGCTGCTGGTAAATGGTGTTGTGTTTCTGGCTATTGTGGTAAGCTAATATAATGCTATATTGTGTTTTCGCTGTAAAACACTTAAAAAATCTGAAATATTGGCTGGATTCACAAGATGTTTGTCTTTCATTTGCTGTATGCTGTGTATTTTTCAGAAATGTTTTATGATGAGTATTTAGGTAATTCACGTTGCTCTCTGTAGTTATTCTAGTTGCTTTGGTGAGAGTTGTCATGGTGGCTGCAATGGTAAACTATGATTTATACCTGAAATATGCACATTTTTCTAACAAAACATATGCTCTACAATAAATATGTTATCAGACTGTCATCTGATGAAGTTGTTTCTTGGTTAGTGGCTATTTATATCTTCATTTGGTCGAATTTGTGATAGCTACCTATGCGGTAAAAAAATGTTGGAGTAAAAAAAGTGGTGTCTTTTGCTAACGTGGTTAGCTAATAGATTTACATATTGTGTCTTCCCTGTAAAACATTTTCAAAATCAGAAATGATGGCTGGATTCACAAGATGTGTATCTTTCATCTGGTGTCTTGGACTTGTGATTTAATGATATTTAGATGCTAGTATTTACTTGTGACGCTATGCTAGGCTATGCTAGTCAGCTTTTTTACTGACGGGGGTGCTCCCGGATCCGGGTTTGGGAGGAATTAGAGGTTAAACCTAAAATACAGTGGGGCAAAAAAGTATTTAGTCAGCCACCAATTGTGCAAGTTCTCCCACTTAAAAAGATGAGAGAGGCCTGTAATTTTCATCATAGGTACACTTCAACTATGACAGACAAAATGAGGGGAAAAAATCCAGAAAATCACATTGTAGGATTTTTAATGAATTTATTTGCAAATTATCGTGGAAAATAAGTATTTGGTCACCTACAAACAAGCAAGATTTCTGGCTCTCACAGACCTGTAACTTCTTCTTTAAGAGGCTCCTCTGTCCTCCACTCGTTACCTGTATTAATGGCACCTGTTTGAACTTGTTATCAGTATAAAAGACACCTGTCCACAACCTCAAACAGTCACACTCCAAACTCCACTATGGCCAAGACCAAAGAGCTGTCAAAGGACACCAGAAACAAAATTGTAGACCTGCACCAGGCTGGGAAGACTGAATCTGCAATAGGTAAGCAGCTTGGTTTGAAGAAATCAACTGTGGGAGCAATTATTAGGAAATGGAAGACATACAAGACCACTGATAATCTCCCTCGATCTGGGGCTCCACGCAAGATCTCACCCCGTGGGGTCAAAATGATCACAAGAACAGTGAGCAAAAATCCCAGAACCACACGGGGGGACCTAGTGAATGACCTGCAGAGAGCTGGGACCAAAGTAACAAAGCCTACCATCAGCAAGGGCATTGAAGATGAAACGTGGCTGGGTCTTTCAGCCTGACAATGATCCCAAACACACCGCCCGGGCAACGAAGGAGTTGCTTCGTAAGAAGCATTTCAAGGTCCTGGAGTGGCCTAGCCAGTCTCCAGATCTCAACCCCATAGAAAATCTTTGGAGGGAGTTGAAAGTCTGTGTTGCCCAGCAACAGCCCCAAAACATCACTGCTCTAGAGGAGATCTGCATGGAGGAATGGGCCAAAATACCAGCAACAGTGTGTGAAAACCTTGTGAAGACTTACAGAAAACGTTTGACCTCTGTCATTGCCAACAAAGGGTATATAACAAAGTATTGAGATAAACTTCTGTTATTGACCAAATACTTATTTTCCACGATAATTTGCAAATAAATTCATAAAAAATCCTACAATGTGATTTTCTGGATTTTTTTTCCTCATTTTGTCTGTCATTGTTGAAGTGTACCTATGATGAAAATTACAGGCCTCTCTCATCTTTTTAAGTGGGAGAACTTGCACAAGTGGTGGCTGACTAAATACTTTTTTGCCCCACTGTAAGTAAAGAAGTGATTTTGTGTGGAAGTCAAACATTTGTTTTACGTGTGAGGCAGACACATTGTAGAATGACAAAATCCAGCCCATCTCCCCTTGTCTATAGGAGGGACAAATGTTGTTTAAATGGCCCAAATGTTGATTTAGACATTTACAAATGTAACAGATTTTCACTATCACTAATGTAATGATTTTTTGGTAAAGTAATAAAGAATGTGAAATATTTTGGGTAGATGTTCCTAAAACAGAATATAACTATATATGGACATAATATAAAGTATGAAAAAGATTATTCATTCACAATAAAAAATAAAAATAAATGATCATTTTGGATTTATTTACAACCATCCTATATTTGCTTTATTATACTTTCATTGTGTACTAGATCATATGGGTTGAAAAGTTGTTGTTTTTAGTCAGACATAAATTAACAATTCCAGGTGAAAGCTAAAGAACAAAGATTTCTGGGGGGGCGGGGCACTACTACATTAATCAAATGTTGCCATCTTGCAAGATTGATGACTAAAACCATAGTGAAACAGTGCAAACCGGCTGTCAGTTCAACTGCTTTTAAGGGTAGGCAAACATTTGAATGAGTGATCTACAAAGGGGATCTCCTAATTTTGTTCTGTTAAATAAGCGACACCATTGACTAATTATGAAAATAAGCCCCTTTAACCTTTGCCATGTTTTAAATTAATGTGGGTGACATAAAAAACAGCAGCAGTGTCGAAACTAATGGCATGTAACATCAGCGTGTGGGCCGATTGACCTGCAGTCAGGAAGCAAAGGAGCGGTAACTAGGCCTATAATAATGTTCTAAGATTAGGCCAAGACAAGTCAGTCCACACATAGTAGTCTCTTCTAAGGCTATCTGCACAGTATCTCATAGGCCAACTTCTTCCTCAATAATCGTCCAGCAACCCCATACTTCTTATGGCTATTTTTGGGAACTTGTTGACTTTTAGAATTCAGAAGAAGTTTGTCTGCTGGCCCGGGGGACTCGGATGCAGGCGAGCTCATACCTTTCAGTGGCTGGGGTAGTGCGGTGTGGTTCATCACAGGCATACAGAATAGATTTCTGTGCCGAAAGGCTTTGTAAAACATCATCAATGAGACAAATATGCCATTTCAAGGTTATGCATGGCATGGATGTAGTCAACATTTGTATTTACAACCATCCTAAATTCGATCAATAATTTAGGCTTATGTACCTTGAGCAGCAGGCTGCCGAGGAAAGAACCCACTGGGGCACAAATTAAACTTCTATTCCACGTTGGTTCAACATAATTTCATTGAAATTACGTGGAAACAACATTGATTCAACATGTGTGCTCAGTGGGATAACAATTTTTCCACAATTGTTTCAGAGGCATTCATGGAATTAAATGGAATGTTGTACTATCCTAGCCATTTTTTATTATTATTTTTATTTCACCTTTATTTAACCAGATAGGCCAGTTGAGTCGACTGCTGTCTACTGTAAAGCTAGTGTCCATATATTTCATCTCTAGTGTGAAGTTATTTAATTAGCCATTTAATTATGATTGTTCGTTATGTTTGTCATTATAGGCTTTTAGTTGACTAGGGTAAATGATGATGATGATGATGACCACTTCGTTTTCGGAAATAGGACAGTTGTCAGTGTTTTCATTTCAGATGGAGTGAATTGTTTAGTACCAGGCCATCATCTATAAGTGGCGCACATGGACACCTAGTGGAAATAATGTCTAAATCCATTTCTCGTGTGTAATCTTGGCCAGGGCTACAAGTGGTATAAATATCATGATACTGGCCATTCCGATCGCTACTAGTGAGGGAGGCTCACTGGTTTATGAGAAAAAAAGCACTGTGGCGTTCCAGTATTCTATTTACAAGACAGAGGGTAAAGCAGATGCACATGTAAGTAGTCTACATTTACATTAGGAAAACCCATCATAATAGGCTATTTATTACTTGTAGGCTATGTTAAAATATAATTTGGATGTCTGAAGAATATGCATAGACAACGTGTTACACATTGGTGAGCCTCTATCAATCATTTCTTAAATCATATTATGTGGTTCTGTTCATTTTTCGTTTAAAGGGGCTATCTACATTTTAAACAATAACAAAGCAGACAGAGCTATGAATACAAAAACCTTCCATGCTATCAAAATTATAGTTTTAATCATATTTTTTTACTGTAAAATGTTTGTTTACAATTAAATTAGCATATATTTTGGGTTCTGATGGGGTTCGACAGTTGAACTAAGCTCATGAGGCATGTATAAGGTATATTCTTAGGAGCTACGGGTAGCCAAATCGCATTCATTTTAAATGACAAAAATGGATGCACCAATCTCAGATTGCCCCTTTAATTTGGTATTGTATAATTTCATTGTTTTGAGTTAAAACAAGGTGTTTATGTGTTTCCTCTATTTCCTCTCCTTCAGTGTCTGATCCTATTCGGATATGAATAAGAAATAAGGCTTCAGCGCAAAATTGCGATTACATTTTCCCACGTGCGTAAAAGGTAACAACACAGCTCCACACTAGGACGCTTTGCCTTGACACCTGTTAGACGAAGAGGCAAAGAATACGCGGTACTTTAAAACAACCCTCCACTGTTTACCGGTGGCTGAACATTGCTGCAATTGAATTTTGGGCGTCGCACGCGGACTGGCAGAGGATTCGGTCAACACAATGGAAAGTACCATATTAAATGAGCAGGACTTTTGGTCATTCAACAAATCCTGGAGGAACTCAACCCTTGGCAACGGGACCACCGGGGGAAACCAGACTAACCCCCTGAAACGGAACGACGAGGTGGCTAAAGTGGAGGTGACCGTGCTCGCCCTGGTCCTGTTCCTGGCCCTGGCTGGGAACCTGTGCGTTCTGGTGGCCATTCACACCACCAAGCACACACAGTCCCGAATGTACTACTTCATGAAACACCTCAGCATCGCGGATCTGGTGGTGGCTATATTTCAGGTCCTGCCACAACTTATCTGGGACATTACTTTCCGTTTCTATGGACCCGATATCCTGTGCAGGTTGGTGAAATACCTTCAAATCGTCGGAATGTTCGCCTCTACCTATGTGCTTGTTTTGATGTCCGTAGACAGGTGCTTGGCGATTTGTCAGCCGCTTCGGTCTCTGCACAAGAGAAAGGACCGCTTCTATGTGATTATATCGTGGGTCCTCAGCCTATTGTTCAGCAGCCCACAGATGTACATATTTTCTCTGAAGGATGTTGGAGCCGGAGTGTATGACTGTTGGGGTGACTTCGTTGAGCCCTGGGGTGCCAAAGCGTATATAACTTGGATTAGCCTTACCATCTACATCATACCAGTTGCCATACTGAGCCTTTGCTATGGGCTAATAAGCTTTAAGATATGGCAAAACTTTAGAATGAAAACCAAGAGGGACCAGTGCATAAGCCTCACCCCGAAGACTTCGAAAGGTCATGCGCTCGCCCGGGTGAGCAGTGTAAAGCTCATCTCCAAAGCGAAGATAACCACCGTTAAAATGACATTTGTCATAGTCCTGGCGTATATTGTTTGCTGGACACCTTTCTTCACCGTGCAGATGTGGACGGCTTGGGATCCAGCGGCGCCCCGGGAAGGTAAATTTAAACTCCACCTCGAAAATAACAAGTAAAATGCTGTGTGGTGAGCTTATGTGCGTAATAGGAGCTACTTTAACGATGGGCTTCGCAATTCTAGACTGAATAAATTATTAATATGTACATTTTAAAGTTAAACGATAATGAATGTTCATGGTTAATTTAAAACGCTCAGAACGTATTCTGCCTTGGGGTTTATCATGCGGCGTGCGTAATGTTGCATGCGGTGTACTATTATTTATCAGACTTCGGCATTCTGGGCACCGGGGCAGCCCACAGCTCCAGTAATTGTGTACGTAAATACTTTAATAATTACGAATAGCTAATAGCCTCGATGGTAATACAAATATACAAAGATACACTATACAACCTTTGCCATTGACAGTCAATTGAAATTCGCACAATATTGGACACTGCACTTTTGCCCATGAAATGTTGGCCAACCTGAGGAACATCAGAGAATGTATGCCATTGTAAGATTAGACGCATCATATGGAGTAGCCGCCCACCCACACAGGCAGTGGATGAAATTACATAAATTTAGATAATTCCGCAGCATCTCATTATAGGCCTCCAGCCAACCAAAATGCCATGTTGCAAATGAAGCTCTGCCCACCTATCGAATGTTATTGTGACTTGTGGAGACGCGGGTGCAACGATCCGAATATGTATGGCATAATGTTACATTTGCAAAAAAAAACATTATTCGTTTTATTAATTTCATATATCCCTATATAAGCCATCAAAAGTTTTGAATTTGACAATGGTTTTCAAGAATTGGTACAGTTTGTTTTATGAAGACAAAAAAACACCACCACCGTCCATTTGATTCACTCTCTGTAACGAACAACATCAACATTGACAATAGTGATCTTATTAGGCTATAATACCCCTCCACTGAAGCGAAGCAAATTATCCTACGCACGATAATTTACATGCTACCAAAATAAGTCACTGGAAGCAGTCTTTCATGAGTGTAACCTGCGTGGTTTGCGCGCATCTCTGAAGCCCAACCATCCGAGTCTGCCTGCAGTTAATCATTAGTTTGAGTATACATGTACGCCGAGCTATTGTTACCTGGGAGGCACATCGGCGCGCAAGAGTGGGGCCACGCATGTCATCTCCTCAGTCCAGCACACAGGGCAGCCGCACGGCACGACACCCTAGAGCTCTTCGATGGAGCAGCAGTCAGTCCACTGCAATTAATCTCTTAATGACCCGCTTTATGGCCACATCCAATGTTATTCATTAACTCATTGGTTTTCGTCAAATATGCTATTGCTGTTGGTAGTGGCGATTTTAGCATATAAATCTTGGTGGTGCAACAAAAAAAAGAGTGGGATGCATGCCAGCAAAGCCAGTGCACAGCACAACACTAAGCAATACATTAATTGCACTATAACGGTGACAAACGGTGCCCACCAACTGTTAGGTCCTACATAAAGCTGTCCCAACAGCAGAGTCCCAACAGCATTTCCAACACATTACCACTGCTACGCCTGGCTATCAGCGGAGCCTTGTCTGGCAGCGAAACAGTTAATTCAGCCTCATTTACTGTCTTTAAAAAAAACATAGCTGATATGGCTGACTTGCTTAAACAAATGTGGTTTCTACTGACAATTGAGATGTACAAACTATGGCATAAGGGGACGAAAAGCGAATAAGAGGAAATCCATAATTTCGATTAAGACATTAATGAGCGAGCTAGGACAGACATAGTCAATATAATTATTTGTTCAACACTTTTGAAATGTACAGCGAAAGAATTCAGAACATCTTACAGTGTTCTCCCTGTACACCAAGTCAGAACCATAAGATAAATAAAAGGGGCATATAAGCCAACAATGAAAGCTCTTACAATATTCTCATCTTGCCTATGTCATTTGGCCATCGCTCATCCATATATTTATATGTACATATTCGTATTAATTCCTTTACACTTGTGTGTAAAGTTGTGAAATTGTTAAATTACTTGTTAGATATTACTGCATGGTCGGAACTAGAAGCACAAGCATTTCGCTACACTCGCATTAACATCTGCTAACCATGTTTATGTGACCAATAAGATTTGATTTGATTTGATGATTACGGTTCTCAAAAACAGGTTATAGGCTACATGTGCACCACCAAGTCAGAACAGTAAGTAACATTTTAAGAGGTGAAAATAAACCAAATTATTAGAGTGAGGCACATGGGCTACTAACAGCTTACTACGTAACATACACTAAGTATTACTTTCTTAGCTACAGTATACATATCTCTCTGGCATATTACATAATTTATGCAGAAGCATACAATACATTTTAGGACTCACCTTGTTGTGCTGTGCTCACTTGAAGTGGTGGTCCTACTTGTGGGCAAATTTTGTCATCAAACTTTGTCATCAAAGTCTGGCATTCTCTGGATTTATGGTGCTTTCAAGACAACTGGGAACTCGCAGAAAAAAGGGTTGATGCATGATGACGCCAGTGATCTTCAGGTCATAGCTCTAGAAAGAGGCCCGAGTTCCCAATTTACAATTCCGAGTTGGATGAAAGTTCAAAACGTATTTTTCCAGTCGTGGCTCGTTTTTCCCCGAGTTCTCAGTTATCTTGAACTCACTAAAGTCAGATTTTGCAGTTCCGAGTTAACAGTTGTTTTGAGTGCAGCACAAATCATGCCTCATTGACAGCATGGTCAATGTTGAATGTTTATAATTTTGAACTAGGAAAAGAGACCCTTAATCTTAGACTTGGGACCACACAGCCACTCCACTGAACAGTAGGCTAGTGATTGCTTTGCAATGCTTGCAGTTAGCCACTGATTCCTTCCAAACCACGCATTGTTGAAGTTGCAATTTCCTACTTGTTGTGTGTTAATGTTTATGTCCAATGGCCAATGAGCACCAGCTACATTTTATCGATAATTTCTGTTTATTATTTATCTTCATTTGACAAGGATTAAAAAGGATTTGCCAGTAGATTGTCGACTTGATTCATGATGAAGACTGCTAGCTAAGATTTTGAAAGTATGATGTTGACATGATCAATCCAATCAAAGCTAATGTAGATAAAACATGATTGGATGTCATTTTATCTGTGGCCAATGACCTTCTTGGTGGGCACCTCTAATGTAACTCTATGGCAGCACCCAAGGGGGCTTGAATATTTGAGGTGACATAGTGTCTCCATGAGGGACAGAACACTGAGCCTGTGAGGACCGACACTGGAGTAGAGAAGCAGGAACGGGGAGTCAACATTTAATTAGGAACAGACATGGAACAGGACAGGAACTGCGTCAGAACCGGGTAATACACAGATGTAAGACAATTACTGCAGCAGAGGGGAACAGAGTTGGGGAACTGACAAATATAGGGGAGGTAATAAACATGTAATTGAGTCCAGGTGAGTCCAATAAATCACTGATGCACGTGACACGGAGGGGAAGAACGTGAGCAGGCGTGACAGAGCCAATCACGGCACAACGCTCCGTATTTTCCGCTGGCTGCCCCACCACCACAGAAAGCACTGAGCTAGGCTGAAACACCTGCATTTTGGAGCTGTCTTACTCAAGAAAACAGAAAAGAGACCACGTTTGTATGCAGCTTTATTAACTCAATTATATATATATTTTTTTTTTTACATTGTTTTCAAACTGATATGTGACACATATTAATGCCAAAATAACATGCAAAACAGGCAAGCCCAAATTGTACTTTATTTATTTTTGCTAAAAATGTGGAGCTCAAAACCGGTGGGGCTCTGCCCTGAATGACAGGTCGCCGCTGGCAGTTCGAGTTTTGCATGCCATTTTTGTTTACATTCCTTTATAACCAAATTGGCCTATAATTACTGTCCGGAAGGCATACACATTACACCAAGGTTAACCTCAGGTCTCCCCACTGGAAGCCTGAGGTAGGGGAGGGGAGAATCTATGAAATAGGGCACCTCTAACTTTGTACAGTACTAATGCAATTAGCAAAATCAGTCACACTACGAAATGCTACCAAATAAACCATTTGGCACATTCATTCATAATATTATGAATATATAGTTTCACAGACATATTGTTGCATTATTTCTGGTTTGTGCTAAATCGTTAAGAATAATATAAAACCAGTCTGCACACCACCAAGGTGAATTGGTTTAGTCTTGACTCTTGGTTGACAGTGTTGGGGAATGGTGGGGAATTTGGGAATTTGTTTCTATTTGTCTTTGTTACTTATTTTTGATATTTATGAGTCTTATTTTTGTATATATTTTTATATTTATATAGTTTTAAATGTTATGATAAATGATTTGTGTGGTTCCAAATGTCTGAATAAAAATGACAGTTACGGCAGAATGGTGCTTTGTTGTTGGCGGGGGGCTTCGCCCTGGGAGCCATACTAGCTAGCACCGCCACTGTGCACATTGTCAAGAAAGATACTATGTGGCACTGGTGGAAGATCATACCTCACCACCATTTGACTTATGTTGGGTGCATGGTTCTTTAAACATCTTTTCAAGTTGTGGATCAGTGTTCAAGATGTGCCAGTGTTTTTTAATGATGTGGTCGAGCTGTTTACCAAGTGGGGAGTATTGAAGGAAGCATTGAATGCTTTGGTTGGGAGGGCGGGGCAGTTTGGGCGTGAGGCTGTCGTCCTGGGTCATATTTTTATAAAGTTCCTTTGCGTCATGCAGCCATTCCTCTGGGTATCCCCGTTGTCTGAAACGCTCATCCAGATAGTTGGCTTGTTTGTCATAGTCACTTTGTGTAGTACAAATTCTGTGTATGCGACTGTATTGGCTAATTGGGAGGCTTTTTCTAGGGGTGAAGGGTAGGAGCGGTCTCCGCGTAACAGGGAAGTGGTGCAACGGTCTAAGACACTGCATTGCAGTGGAAGCTGTGTTGCTACAGATACTGGTTCAATCCCGGTGCTGGCCTTGACTGTAGGTTTTTGGTTTCTCTCCCTCTAAAAACAGAAAGAAAGCATTTTTAAATAACAAACTGGCTTTATTTGCAAATTAATAACAAGAATGGCCTTTTTGGCCTTAGAATAACTAATTTTACGTTATTTGAAAACAAAATAATCTCCAAAATATTGTTATTTTTTAAACAAAGCGATCATTATTATTAATTTAGAATTATGTATGGGCGCGCATGGTTCAAGGCACGAGGGCAGGGGGCACGGGATGGGCCGCAGAGCCGTGCACAGAAGACGGACCTACCCCATGGGAAAGGGAGCTGGAGGAAAGGAGGGGTGGTGGACCCCCACCCCGCCCAACTGGGTAGCAAACGGCTGGACAACGGACTGCACTGAAAAAACGCATGGTTGCCAAGAAAACGGTTTGTTTTGCTAGATTCTTAAAATGTATACGCAGCATGTGTATGTTGGAGTCACTTTTAATTCTTAATTGATCAACCGTTTCTATCATAGGCCACTGTAATCGAAGGGGGCTCAGGGCGGTAGCATTCTGCTCATCTGATGAAGGTGCACATGGATCAGATTCAAACTTTGAAGACCGAGATCGAGTCATTGAAGGCAAACCAGCAGAAAGAGAAACATTATCTGAGGGCAGAGGTACGGGCGACAGCTGATCCATTGGTCCCGAGCCAGGCGGCATCGGCGGAGAGTAAGGCGGAGAATGACGCGTTGAAGAGGGCGAGGATCCATGCCAGGCACACCTGTGAGCTCTGGAACTCCGCCTCCGACAGGCAGAGTCAACATACCTGGCGGGTTCATCAGGTCGTCGGTTCACCCTGCCATTTCTATTCCTCTTCTGGCAACAGAACTTGACCAACTACTCACTAGGCACAGCAAGGGCTGTTCTGCTACAGCCTAATAAACAAATGCAGGTGGCTTATATCTTCAAAATGCTTTTAATGCTTTATTATACTAATGTATACAAACGTATATACTGTACAGTACTGTATTTCTTCATCATCATGTTGATGCTTTCGTTAATAAAATAATGATAAAAATACTCTTTCAAAATGCCAATGTTTATTTAGTTATGGATCCATAACGAATTACTATGGGAAACAAATATCACTGAATTAGAGAAATATCAGAACAAAGTTGTCTAATGAAGGTAAACAAATTGTTGCTTACTGGAAAATACTCTTTCAAACACACATGGTCACGTTGTACAACGCCATTATGGCTATTAGCAGGGCTATATTTTGGACTTTATAAATATTATTTTGGCCTTTATTCAGATTACAATCGCTCACTGTTGTTTAAAAAAAAACTAAATAATGTCCAAAATATCGTTATATTTAGCCTTCCCGCTGTGGATGACTATTTCAGCACCGTTTCGCATTTCTCTGAGACAAGCATGGAGAAACGAAAATGTTCAATTATATTCCATGATATTCTTAAAATATATGTGTTGACTGAATATAAGCCAACATCTCTCTGTATTTTGATACGTTGTGAATGAGGCATCTCGAGTGACGCAGCTGTCTATGATACTGCATCGCAGTTCAAAATGCATTGCTACAGATGGAGGTTCAAAACCTGTGCTGGCTGCCACTGGGAGACCCATGAGGAGGCTTTTGGTTTTAATTTAGAATCTTCCAATCCTCTATATGTAATTATTGGCGGAGAGTCACGTCTTATTTGTTGATATACTGTAGGCCTACCATAGGCGACATGAGTCTCACCAGTGTTGAGTAATGTGCTGTTAAAAGTGGGTGTAGGTCTTATTTATTTAATGAGCATATTGAAGTTAGAAGCAATAGGATACAACTATTTTAGCAATGTTTCACACTGCTCTGAGACAAGCATGGGGACTGGTCTTGATTAATCAAAGAGATTGTTATATTCACTGAATCTCCATTTGGGTGTAGAAATGTTATGCTCTTAGTGTAACCTTTATTTAACTAAGAAAGTCAGTTAAGAACACATTATCTTTTACAAGGACAGCCTACTCCTTCCTCCCTATCAGGGAATTGAACCCCAGTCCCCCACGTGACCGCACGACACGAGGATTCTTTAGTTGAGTAGCCCAGTACTGCAGCCTACTCCTGACTGTCACGTTGTACAGCGCCATATTTTCCATTCCATCCTTATATATTTAAAAAGCATATTGAAGTTAGAAGCAATAGGATTTGAAGCAATAACTATTTCAGCATCGTTTTGCGCTGATATGAAACAAGCATGGGGACTGGTCTTGATTAATCAAAGAGATTTTTATTTTCACTGAATCTCCGTTTGGGTATTGGTTACACTACAATTAGGGTGTGGAAATGTTATGCCCCTTAGATATTAATTTAGAATCCTCCAATCCTCTTATGCTCTTAGTACTGTAGCCTTCTTGGAACAGAAACACCATAACATTAATCAAATTAATTAAGCTAAATTTATTAAAATCAATCCCATATACTATGTTCTTACAAGAAAGGTTTTAAATTCTCTAGTAATGCCAATATTGAAGACTATCAAATGCTTCTCAAAGATGCCCTCTAGTGGTCAAACTAGCACTAACTTGCATTAATGGTGAAAATGGCTGACAATTAAATAATGTGCCATAGAATTCAGAGGCAGTCCGCAAGGTGTGCTGCAGTATGACGCAACTTTTAAAGGAGGAAACACTGTATGTCCTTTTGATTTGTCTTGCCTTCCAGGTCACCTACTTGGTCATTTGGTATATATATATTATTTTCTGGAACTACTACATGTACCAATCGCATTGTTATTCAATTATTAGAGACACACAAATTGTTTTTGCACCCAGCATGCGTCATGTCCGTAATGGTCATGTGAGGTGAAATGTGTATATTTTGGCATGTGATCACTCAGTTTGTTTGTTTGACCTGATGAAGATCCGTTTCGGATTGAAACATTGTCAATAAAGCGGTGAATTGGGAGTTTTCTTGTTCTTTACTAATATACGGTATGACCAGGGTTCAATACCCAGTCAATCACACTTTACACAACTGTTCTCTTCTGTTCTGTTCCCTTCTGATTCCCACAGCAGCAGCATCACAAATGATTTCCCAACATTTCAAGACAAACACCAGGAAATAAAATGAGGTGGTAAACAGTTATTAGAATCCCCAAACAATCTTGCATTACAAGTGTATGGAAAACTATAGAAATAACAATTCTCAGCCAAAGTTATCTTTAAAAAAAAAAGTAGAGGAGATGTCCGCGCCCCCATGGAAATATATTTAGCATAATCAAAAAAAAACATCCAAATCCATCTGTTTAAGCTAGAGATAACAGTTTTTGCATGGGCTGCGTCTCAATCCACCGCATCCGCCAATGGCAGCCTTCAACATATGCGTTGGAAGGTGGCCAAGCTACAGCTGTGTTTGTCAGACCATGAGACATCCCGAAAATCGGTCTTGTCACGGAAACGTCTGTAGCGTCAGAATGGTTTGGCCTACAGACGAATATGACCACTCTATGGAAAGATGAGACCTGTTTTGCACCAGCCTCAAAAGACTCATCTGAAGGAAGTACAGTGGAAGTGGTTTAGTGCCCCCAAATATTTTGTATGGGCAAAATAAATAAATAATAATTTCCTGATCTTTATTATATCTTTCTGATATAGAACAGACACCTTAAAACCAACTTCCTTTTGATTTATTTTTGGACCATGTCACGTGTGCTTATGTTTATTGATTAAATGATTCACTCCCTGGACTTGCTTCCTGACTCCCAGCGCACATGTTACAGAATAACGCCTCACCAAAGGGAAGCATCAGGGAGTGTTTTTTTTTTTTTTTTTTGTGTTGGAGGTGATGTTGGGTCCGGGTGTCAGTACCGGAGCTACCAGGGAGGCCTCAGGCGGTTTGTCGGACTCTCATGCCTCAGCTGGCTTGACAGGTTCCCATGCCTCAGTGGGATCGATAGGCTCCCATGCCTCAGCTGGGTGAAAAGGTTCCCGTGCCTCAGCCAATGCAACCAGGGAGTTTTCAGCCGGGTCATCAGGATCTCACGCCTCAGCCGGTTTGTCAGGTTTCTGCGCCTCAGCGGAGGCAACCGGTCCGCTCCTGTTCCCCGGGATCGTCCCTTTGGTTGGCGTCCTGCGGCTGGAGCCCCGTACTGTCACGTGTGCTCTCTCTCCAGCCCTCTAGGTAGCGATGCTCCCGCGCCTCAGCTGGATTGACAGGTTCCCGCGCCTCAGCAGAGGTGACCGGTTCGCTCCTGATCCCCTGGATTGTCATTTTGGTCGGCATCCTACAGCTGAAGCAGCGCATCGGGGAGGGTGTACTGTCACGTGTGCTCCCTCTCCGGCCTCTAGGTCACCAGGCTGCTGATTATTGCGCACACCTGCCACCATGGTCACGTGCATCAGTGCCTAATGACATTCACCTGGACTCCATCACCTCCTAGATTACCTGCTCTATTTATGTCACTCCCTTTGGTTCCTTGCCCAGGTGTTGTTGTTTCAGTTTCATGTCTGTGCGTTGTTCGTGTTTCTTGTTGTGTATTATGTTCCATTTATTGATTAAATGATTCACTCCCTGACCTTGCTTCACGACTCCCAGAGCACACGTTAGACTATCTGTTGTTCCATGTAGTGAATCTTTTATTTGTTGAGTTTCTATGGGCTAACAGCAGTAAGGCCGATGCAGTTATATTGCCATATTGAGCATTAACTCTCACGGATACACATGGGATGCAACATGGTGCAAATAGTTTATTTTCACTATACGTTTCCACAAAATACAATTGGAAAATCCATAATATATTGGCTTTAAAATGGAAAAAAAATTGCTTATAAACTATTTGAAAGCAGCCATTATGGAAGAGAACCTGGCTGCATGTGGCTATGGAGAGATAAGGTATCCATTAGCTAGCAACACCACAGCCAGCATAGTGAGCCCAGACAGCCGTACAGACTAATGGCTATTACTGAGGAGGCCATTAGTAACACATGCAGTACTTTGCTAATGTTTGATAAGGACCACATCACACTGCCTATTACCTCCATCATGGCAGATAATGATGTCAGCATTACACCTATTCACATTCAGATAACAACCTATCAAGACACACTTGTAATACTATTCTGATGAAACTATAATGTAGGATTTAAGTCATGACACTTTATTACAGAGCAGATTATTTGACATAACCCGTGATAGAGCTAAAATAACCTGTAGCTTCCTTTTCTTGCCAAAGAGAAGCTCAACTGTAAATTGAAAACATCAGTACAGAATGGTTGTCAGTGGTGTTTTTCCTCCTCGAAAACCGTTATACATTGGCTCCCCAGAGATGGGCTCAAATAAGAGAATTTTCCACCACTCTCGCAATAAAATCAAACTGCAAACACAAAAATTAAAGTTCTCTGTTTCCTGCTTTCCCTGAAAAGGTGTGAACTCAGCAGAAACATGATTCCCAAACAGCAACCCACAGCAATATCATTGATTGAAGCTTCATGTGGACCTGTGCTTCCTCCCTCTTTCTACACAACAGTACCATAGCTCAAATATAAGGGATTTAGGACTTGAATACCTTCTCATACTCATATAAACAAACACACTCTAGAGTGCACACATGTAAATACATAATCACACACACACACACACACACACACACACACACACACACACACACACACACACACACACACACACACACACACACACACACACACACACACACACACACACACACACACACACACACACACACACACACACACACACACACAGTGTAAAAAACATAGACTCACCAGGTGAATCAAGTCAAATGAAATCAAATGTTATTTGCCACATGCGCCGAATACAACAGATGTAGACCTTACCGTGAAATGTAGGTGAAAGCTATGTATGTGACCTCCTGGGGGTATAACTCAATATTAGGAAGGTGTTCTTAATGTTTTGTACACTCACTGTATAATATATACATATAGTAATACTACAGTACTATAGTCTTTTTTTACAATATTTTACAATATAGTGCTAAACCCACAGGAACAAGCTCATTGTTCCTGTGGGTTTAGCACTATATTGTAATTTGTTTTGAATGGCAATATAATGAAGAAAACTGGCTAAACCGTATTTTTTTGACCAAGACAAAGTTTACTGCATATGTTGTCTCAATATTGATTATCAGATGCTGATCTGCAGCATCCCATCTATGAGTTGTGTCCATGCCCATCCATACCTGAGTGTACAGCCTTCATACTCCCCAAGTTGCCTCACCCTCTGCTCTGCTGTGTGATGCTGACTGGCAGTGACTCCATCGATCAGCATTCTGTGGTAGAAATTCTATAGTAAGAGAGACTGCAGATTCTTTCAAACAACAACTTTATTATAAGATTTGCAGAAATGAAGGAATCAACCATTACTAAGAATAGTTCAGAGTTGAAAGCTCAACGAACAGAGTTAACTCTCTCCTTTTATAGAAAGTACATCCTTGTATCTTTGTGACAGTTAGCAGTTCTACAGAAACAGGCCCTGGGAACAGAGTTGTTAAAAGTAATTTAGCTCGTCTGTGTAGATCAAGATAGCTGATATTGCCACCATTCTCTGTTCCTCCCAGCAATTCCCACATAGCTAAATTCCTGCCGATCGCAAAAACAGGAGGTCACATACTGCGGTCGCACCCAAAAAGTTTGTATCAGTAAAAAATACTAGCATGTAGCAATGGACAATTATTTAAATAAAAAACAGTATGTCTAATTAAACAGTTTAGTATGTAATGAATATTAATTTCCTCCACAAGTCTGCCTTGTCCCCGTGGACTCCTTTTGTCCATGGCCACGGTGTGCTCCTCCCTGCATTTAAAGAAGCTTTACTAAAGAGACACCAAGCCTCATTATTGGTATAGTCATTCGAAAAGTAAAGTTTTATTTTCCCCCCCCCTTTTTTTTACCCCCTTTTCTCCCCCAATTTCATGGTATCCAATTGCATCTCCTGTACAGAGTCTGGAGAGGCGAAGGTCGAGAGCCGTGCATCCTCTGAAACACAACCCAACCAAGCCGCACTGCTTCTTGACACAATGCCCACTTAACCTGGAAGCCAGCTGCACCACTATGTCAGAGGAAACACCATATATGATGGGACAAAGACATCTCTGCCGGCCAGACCCTCTCTTAACCCGGACAATGCTGGGCCAATTGTGGACCGCCCCATGGGTCTTCCGGTCGCAGACAGCTGCGACAGAGCCTGGACTCAAACTCAGAATCTCTAGTGGCACAGCTAGCACTGTGGAGGCCTTAGTAAAGTGTTATTAAATATAATGTTAGATGTGCCTTTTTATTAAAACACGGAAGTCCTTTTCAGTTGTGTCGACTCAAACAATCATGTGATCAGAGACTAAATAGAGAGTTATTGTACCAGCTTCCATTTAAGGAATTAATAGTGTAGTGCATCTGATAGCCAGGTCAGTGGTTGGCTGAGAGCCAAAACAGAGTCTTGTTTTGGAATTCTACTGCTTAGCTTCTCTGGCAGTGAATCATCTGAAGTGCAGTCTTGATATTAAACTCAGATGATTGTAAATAATTGTCTTTCTTAGAAGAGGAAATAAAATAGTTTGATGTTGTGTCAGCCTTTATGAATGTGCTAAAGAGCCTAAACCGTGGCTACCAGTCAGTACAGGACCTGACAGCAGATTTACGAATCAAGGGAAAGATTCTAATTTGCCAGTTTAGTGTGATTGATCGTCTCCTGGTAAACGGCACCATGAGCTAATCTACCAAAGGTTATTTATCATCATAATTCCTTCCTTCAAATGACATCTTGGCCCCATTCTCAGCCATGCTCCACCTTTTACAAAGCCATAAAACATTTTTATAGACATGATCTGGCAAGACATGTATTTAACTAGGCAAGTCAGTTAAGAACAAATGCTTATTTACAATGACTGCCTACACCGGCCAAACCTGGATGATAATGGGCCAATTGTGCACCGCCCTATGGGACTGTCAATCACAGCCAGTTGTGATACAGCCTGGATTTGAACCAGGGTGTCTGTAGTGACACCTCTAGCACTGAGATGCAGTGTCTTAGATCGCTGCACCCCCCAGGAGCCCATATACTGTATGCTATTTAACATAGCATACAGTATATATTGAATGTACTGTGGCATACACAGAACATTCATTTACATTTGGACCATTATTATTACTGGTAAATACTTCCAAACACGGAAGCTCTGGCTTAGCCTAACAGAGTTAGAACAAAGAAGCTGTGTGTAAGTATTAGTCTGTGTTTGTCTGTTTGACTGCTGATTAGTGCCCCTTGTGGTGTCTCTGGGTCTCAACCACCTGTCATGCCTCAGTGAAAAGATAATTGATCCAATGCCAAGATGCATTCATTCATATCCTTCCCTACCTCACATCTATCCAAGAGCAAGATTATGAATATGAGAGAAGAAACGTATTGAGTTATTCATTCATCTATCATACTGCCTTGTGTTCCTTTGAGATTTAAGTTGTGTCATTTTGTGGCTCAAAGAAAGCTACAAAGCAATAGAATTACAGAGTACCTACTTTACTAGCTGCAGGACATCCTAATGCTGCAGGACATCCTAATGCTGCAGGACATCCTAATGCTGCAAGACATCCTAATGCTGCAGGACATCCTAATGCTGCAGGATATCATAATGCTGCAGGACATCCTAATGCTGCAGGACATCCTAATGCTGCAGGATATCCTAATGCTGCAGGACATCCTAATGCTGCAGGACATCCTAATGCTGCAGGACATCATAATGCTGCAGGACATCCTAATGCTGCAGGATATCCTAATGCTGCAGGATATCCTAATGCTGCAGGACATCCTAATGCTGCAGGACATCCTAATGCTGCAGGATATCCTAATGCTGCAGGATATCCTAATGGTGCAGGACATCCTAATGCTGCAGGACATCCTAATGCTGCAGGACATCCTAATGCTGCAGGATATCCTAATGCTGCAGGACATCCTAATGCTGCAGGATATCCTAATGCTGCAGGACATCCTAATGCTGCAGGATATCATAATGCTGCAGGACATCCTAATGCTGCAGGACATCCTAATGCTGCAGGATATCCTAATGCTGCAGGATATCCTAATGCTGCAGGACATCCTAATGCTGCAGGATATCCTAATGCTGCAGGACATCCTAATGCTGCAGGATATCATAATGCTGCAGGACATCCTAATGCTGCAGGATATCATAATGCTGCAGGACATCCTAATGCTGCAGGACATCCTAATGCTGCAGGATATCCTAATGCTTTAGGATATCCTAATGCTGCAGGACATCCTAATGCTGCAGGATATCCTAATGCTGCAGGACATCCTAATGCTGCAGGATATCATAATGCTGCAGGACATCCTAATGCTGCAGGACATCCTAATGCTGCAGGACATCCTAATGCTGCAGGACATCCTAATGCTGCAGGATATCCTAATGCTGCAGGACATCCTAATGCTGCAGGACATCCTAATGCTGCAGGACATCCTAATGCTGCAGGATATCCTAATGCTGCAGGACATCCTAATGCTGCAGGATATCCTAATGCTGCAGGACATCCTAATGCTGCAGGACATCCTAATGCTGCAGGACATCCTAATGCTGCAGGACATCCTAATGCTGCAGGACATCCTAATGCTGCAGGACATCCTAATGCTGCAGGACATCCTAATGCTGCAGGACATCCTAATGCTGCAGGATATCCTAATGCTGCAGGACATCCTAATGCTGCAGGATATCATAATGCTGCAGGACATCCTAATGCTGCAGGATATCCTAATGCTGCAGGATATCCTAATGGTGCAGGACATCCTAATGCTGCAGGATATCATAATGCTGCAGGACATCCTAATGCTGCAGGATATCATAATGCTGCAGGACATCCTAATGCTGCAGGACATCCTAATGCTGCAGGACATCCTAATGCTGCAGGACATCCTAATGCTGCAGGACATCCTAATGCTGCAGGACATCCTAATGCTGCAGGACATCCTAATGCTGCAGGACATCCTAATGCTGCAGGATATCATAATGCTGCAGGACATCCTAATGCTGCAGGATATCCTAATGCTGCAGGATATCCTAATGCTGCAGGACATAATGACTTGTCATATGACTGAGTTTACTTTGTTTCGTATTACCTCTTCATTGTAGTTATCTAGTAGATCAATTCCACTTTACTCTTGCATCACTGAAAGTTGTTTCCCCCACATGTCGGCCCTATCCCCGGTAAATGTGTGTCCTCCCTGCTCTGACACTGTAATCACCAGACAAAAGAATGAGTTACAGTGTTCACATCGGGACACTTGTGCTCATATAACTCACAGCCTTAATGACTGACGGATCAATTAGTCCCTATTTACTCGGGTTGTGCCCCTGTGCCCTCCCGCCGATTGCTCCCAGTGATTTAGATTTGAGCAACCTTCGTATTAGAGCTAGAGCGCCAGTCATTAAAGATGATGTGAGAGTACCAATGTACATGGGACAATATTTTTAAATGTCAACATCAACAAAATCCAATGACTTAAAAAAATTAAATCTACCATACATTTACACAGTGGCGGTGCTAGCTTGTATGGCTCCCTGGGCGAACCCCCCCTTCAGCCCCCCCCGCCAACAACAAAGCACCATTCTGCAGTAACTGTAATTTTTATTCAGATATTTGGAACAACACAAATAAATAATCATAACATTTAAAACTATATAAATATAAAAATAAATACAAACATAAGCCTCTGAAATATCAAAAAGAAGTAACAAAGACAAATAGAAACACATTTGTGTTGATTTGGCACTCAGGCAACCAACACATTACCCATCTACCAACACTGTCAACCAAGAGTCAAGACTAAACCAATTCACCTTGGTGGTGTGCAGACTGGTTTTATATTATTTTATTATAACGATTTAGCACAAACCATAAAAAAATGCATCAATGTGTCTGTGAAACTATATATTCACAGTGTTATGAATGCATTGTGATTTATTTGGTAGCATTTCGTAGTGATGATTTTACTAATTGCATTAGTACTGTACAAAGTTATAGGTGCACTATTTGATAGATTCCCCCACTCCCCCTACCTCGGGCTTCCAGTGGGGAGAACTGAGGTCAACCTACCCCCGCCCCCTCCCCATCTCGTACTTCTGAATGGGAGACCTTCCCAGGCAGTAGCCTGCCTAGCTCACAAACTAGAATCAGGGCGCCCACTCCGACAAAGTTAATTAACCCACAGTCCCATGTGTTGACATGATATCATTGACGTGACGTGTAAATGAGCGATAGAAAACCAATCACGCAAATGTCACCATTACGAAAAAAAATTGTGCAGCCGCCCTGGGCATCTGCCCATGTCACCTATACCTAAATCTGCCACTGCATATACACATATTGAAAGCATTTAATGACACATTGACGGACCCAAACTAGCCCCATAGATAGGCTATCCAATCAGTAGCGGTGTGTGGGTAAAATCACTGGGGAAGAGAAAGAGAGAGAAAGAGTGAAAAGGAGAGATAATTAAGATGTAAATGGTTTCCTCATGTTTGTCCTTAGAAGAACCAGAGGATCATTTCATAATGAGAACGGCTGTCATGTGTATAAGATGTTAAGCTCTGTCTGAAATGTGGATCATTACAACGTGTGAATGAGATCAATGGAAATCGATCGATCCAATCAGATATCATCTTTAAAAATGTATTGGCAATTTGCAATCAATTAAAATCTAAGTGTGTGTGTGTGTCTTGTTTCCCCAGCCATGCCCTTCATCATCTCCATGCTGCTGGCCAGTCTGAACAGTTGCTGTAACCCGTGGATCTACATGTGCTTTGCGGGCCACCTGTTCTCAGACCTGAGGCAGAACTTTGTGTGCTGCTCGGCCCGCTACCTCAAGTCCTCCCAGTGCCACTGCGAGCGTGACAACGACTCCAGCCGCAAAAGCAACACCTCCACTTACGTCATCAAGAGCACCAGTAGCCAGAGGAGCGTCACACAGACCTCCACCACATGAGACGCCTTCACTCCCCACAACGGTACCCCCCCAGTCAGAACTGTAAACCCCTCACACACACCCTCCACCACCTCCCCAAACCCACATTTCTCCTTCCCCTACTCTTGTCCCGCTCCGGGGGAGGCTCACCTAAAACTATTGCACTGATTTTTACATTTTAGTCTCAGACATGGTTTGTCAAGAGTAAATTGAACAATTGATTGTTGTACAGATGGAGATTTATTTGGGGACATGTTGAACGTCTCCACTTACAGGCAAAGTTCAGAGTGAGTCATCCATTGATTGTGTTGTCAGACTGATGGATTTACATATTTGGTCCGTGGAGGAGGACAGGAGATGGTAAATGAAAAATGAAGCACTGACTGTCTGTCACTCCCAACCAAGGAGAGGAGGGAGCTGTGTTCTACTCACCATGGACTTAAAGTCCATTAACATAGGCCTCCCATGCCACAGATTTCGTGTCAATCAGATCTGTAATGGTGGTTTGGATTGTGAAGACTGACCAAGACAGTGACATTTCTTCTTAATTTTGTCAGCCTGAAGGTAAAGCTACTCTCCTCTTGCATTGCTTTGCACATATTGACATATAGGATGTCTCCTGTGCTATGTTGCTCATGTCTGTTGCATCACACCATCCGTTAGGTCACACACACAGTACGTTTCCACTATTACACAGTTTGTGAAATGACAACTGCCATATCTGTCATGCTGTACATGTTTACTTACTTAATTTTACAGAAGGCTACTCAATAAACTAGCTACCATTTTCTTCTAGGATGAACACAAACATCCAAATGTATTTCTTTGAAGATTGTGGTGTACTTTGGCAAAAATGTTCCTACACAATTAATCTGTCTGTACTTTTTGAGTGGTAGGCTGATGTCTTCTTCATTGCAAAATAGGATTGAGAAAATGGATTACACACACTCAGAACACTCAGAATTGGGAGAGCAATTTCATGAATCCTGCTTTGATCTATCTGGATTATTCAATGTATTTTTAAACCTATTGCATAAAGAGGGTGACCTGCCTTAATTATGAATCTACTTGAAACTCTGTTCCTTGTGCACATCACAAATGGCAGTATTATTTTATTTTACTTTTTACAAAGTTGGCTTCTGCTTTTACTGTAAACGTCTTGGTTTTCAATTTATCCTTAAACCTACTGAACATTTAATAGAAAACATAATTTCCTTATTTGCATTTAGAGTGTTGTATTTTGGAAAGTACATACTGTATGTATCTCTTATTTATTTTAAATAAATTGTTTGTGTTCTATCAAGTGAGTCTGAAATATTTTTTTTGTGCATCAAATGGAGTTGAGCCTTTTGGACCTCATAACTTTATGAAAAAGTATATATTTTTTTATTTAAATGTTATATTCTATGATAAAAAGAACATGTTTGACTTTCAGTAAAACATATTAGTCAAGCTCATGTACTTTTATTTGGAGGGGGGGATGGGGGGGGGGCATTTTTCTACATGTTAGGTCCATAATCCTAACAGGGTGTACATTTGGAGCCCAAATTAGCCATAGCTCTGTGAGTGAGCAAGACTGAGCTAGCATAACACTTGAAAATTATTTTTACTTCTCTACCAAACATATTTTAACATTTTGAAATGTTAATTGCCCCTGAACAAGGCAGTTAACCCCACTGTTCCCCGGTAGGCCGTCATTGTACATAAGAATTTGTTCTTAACTGACTTGCTTAGTTAAATAAAGGTTAAATTAAAACATTTAAAATAAACATTGTTTTACAACCAAAGAAATGATGACACTTTCTGAATGTGGTTTAATTTTACAAAGGGCTATTTTCTTTATTGGAGAACTATAACAAACTAACATGGTTCAAAGTGATATCAGGGGAATACAGCAAATCTTAAATAAAATAATAATAAATACAATAATCATGAAAAAAACATTATTGATGATAGAGAATTTAACTATAAAATAAACGTATTACTATTTTAATGCTTATATTTCTCGTGGAAGTTGAATGAATAGAATGGTCCAACACACCAAGACAGTTGTGAAGAGGGCACGACAAAGCCTATTCCCCCTCAGGAAACTAAAAACATTTGGCATGGGTCCTGAGATCCTCAAAGGTTCTACAGCTGCAACATCGAGAGCATCCTGACTGGTTGCATCACTGCCTGGTACGGCAATTTCTCGGCCTCTGACCGCAAGGCACTACAGAGGGTAGTGCGTACGGCCCTGTACATCACTGGGGCTAAGCTGTCTGCCATCCAGGACCTCTACACCAGGCGGTGTCAGAGGTAGGCCCTAAAAATTGTCAAAGACCCCAGACACCCCAGTCATAGACTGTTCTCTCTACCACCGCATGGCAAGCGGTACCGGAGTGCCAAGTCTAGGACAAAAAGGCTTCTCAACAGTTTTTATCCCCAAGCCATAAGAATCCTGAACAGGTAATCAAATGGCTACCCGGACTATTTGCATTGTGTCCCCCTGTCACGTAGAGTAGGCCAGAAGGCTAAACTGGATAACCTAACCTCTATCAAAATAAAAAGATGGCGGTGCCGCAAAAGTTCTTCTGTGCAAAGGTGTTTATTTACAAGTGATTCCGGAACAAAAAAAACAACAGTACTGCTATCAACGTCTACCTGATGGGACAGCTTAAAAACAATGCTGCCCCATCCACAGCTCGATCCAAAATGCCTCCAAAATGCCTCTCAAAATGCCTCTCTCCTGAACTGAAAGAGAGGCTCCTTTTGTAAGGCTAGCCCCTCCCCTCAGAACAATTAACCCTAATTAATTAATCAATTAACAATACAAACCTACATTTTCCATTAACTAAACATACTAAAGGAAATACATTGCAACACGGTTTTAAACAATATCACAACATAACATTTACAACATTACATCACTACTGACAATATCTTTCAATATGCCCATATGCATTAATGAGCCATTTGGGACAGGCACTATAAAGCCAGCCCAATTCCCTTAGCTCGGGTCCTTTTCCAGCATACCCGGAAGCTACAGAGATGGAGAGAGAGAGGAACAGAACAAACAAACAATGCGCTCATCCACAACATTGATAAGTATAATTTATATTGTATATCTCAAATATGAACATTGATATAAGTGTGAAATGTATGCACTAAGACAGAAGTTAATTTGTGTGTCGACCCACATTGTTAACTTATCTTATAATGGCACAGGGAGGAGTGATGAATGCGTGTGTACGTTGAAGAACCAATTGCTGCCCGCGGCCAGTGACGGACTTCTACGTCACATTACCTTCCTCCTCTCCTGAAGCGACCAGGTTCGGGAGCCTTGATAGGTAGTCCGCCGTGACGTTTTCCTTTCCTGCCTTGTGACGGACACAGAACCTGAAGGGCTGGAGCTCCAGATACCACCTGGTCACACGAGAATTACGGTCCTTCATGGTCTGGATCCAGGTCAGTGCTCTGTGGTCGGTGTGCAGGTCAAATTCCCTCCCAAGAAGGTAGTAACGGAGGCTATCTAGGGCCCACTTTATAGCCAGGCACTCCTTCTCGATTGTAGAATACCTGGTTTCCCTGGGCAACAGCTTCCGACTCAGGTACAGCACAGGAATCTCTTCTCCTGGCTCCCCTTGGGCCAGTACAGCTCCAATTCCCACAGCCGAAGCATCCACCTGCACGAGAAACCGCTTCTGAAAATCAGGGGTCTGGAGAACAGGAAATGAGCACAGTCGGTTTTTCAGTATCATGAAGGCTTCCTCACACTCCTCAGTCCACTTCACAGGGTTGCTGGCCACCTTTGAAGTGAGGTTGGTCAGAGGGACAGCGATGGTCGAAAACTGCGGAATGAATCTCCGGTACCACCCTGCCAGACCTAGGAAGGACTTCACCTGTGTCTTGGTTCTGGGTTGCGGGCTGTTCCTGATGGACTCCACTTTGTCCACCTGAGGCCGAACTTCACCCTTACCCAGCTGGTAGCCCAGGTACTTTGTCTCCCGTTTTGCCCACTCACACTTCCGGAGGTTAAGCGTGAGGCCTGCATCATGGATCTTCCCCAGGACTCTGCTAAGATGCTGTATGTGCTCCTCCCAGGAGTGGCTGTAGATCACCACGTCGTCCAAGTAAGCAGCACAGTAATCGTCACAGTCCTGGAGGACCTTGTCCATCAGCCTCTGGAAAGTCGCAGGGGCCCCATGGAGGCCAAACGGCATGACCTTGAACTGGAACAGGCCCATCGGCGTCCGGAATGCAGTGTAGGCCTTGGATTGTTCATCCAGGGGCACCTGCCAGTACCCTTTGCAGAGATCCAATGTGGTAATGTAATGAGCTCTACCTATTCTCTCCAGTAAGTCGTCAATGCGGGGCATGGGATAGGCATCAAACTGGGAGATGGCATTCACCTTACGGAAGTCCATGCAGACACGCAAAGAGCCATCCTTCTTTGGGACAATGACAATAGGGCTGCTCCATTCACTTGAAGATGGCTCGACAACATCCATTTCTATCATGGTGTGGACCTCTTCCTTGAGGGCTACCACCAGCCTCTCAGGCACACGGTAAGGATGCTGGCGGACTGGGTTCTGCCCAGGCTTCAAACGAATGACGTGTTCTAGGACTTTGGTTATTCCTGGTCTCTGACTGAAGAGGGCTGGATACTTGCCAAACAGCTGCTTCAGCTCATCTTGCTTGTCTTCTTCCAGGTGAGCCAGTATGACCTCTGCTCGTTCTTTCCATGCCTCTGTGACCCCATCCGACTCATCCTCTTCTTCTACTCTGCGGACCAGAAAGGACTTTCCCTTGGAGAGTTCCTCTTTCTCCTCCCAGGCCTTGAGAAGGTTCACATGGTAGGTTTGCTTCTTCTTACCCTTGTCGGGGTGCAGCACCTCGTAGGTCACCGGGCCCATCTTCCTCCCGATTAGATACGGTCCTTGCCACTGCGCAAGGAGCTTGCTGGTAGACGAGGGAAGGAGGAGCAGGACTTTCTGTCCTGGATCAAACTCTCTATGGCGAGCGTGCTGATCATACCCTCTCTTCTGGGCCTTCTGGGCTTGCTGAAGGTTTGCCCTAGCTTCCTCTCGGTACCGCTCCAACCTGTCTCGCATCTGGAGGACATACTGGACAATCCCCTGTCCCGAGGTAGCTACTGGAGAACCTTCCCAGCACTTCTTCAACAGGTCCAGTGGTCCCTGCACAGGCCATCCATAGAGGAGTTCGAATGGCGAGAAACCTGTCGATGCCTGAGGCACCTCCCTGTAAGCAAAAAGCAGAAAGGGTAACCACTTATCCCAGTCTTTACCAGTGTCAGCCACAAACTTCCTCAGCATGTTCTTGAGCGTTTGATTGAATCTCTCTACGAGCCCATCCGTTTGGGGGTGGTAGGGAGTGGTCCTCAAGCCTTTAATGCCCAGCTGTTGGTGGAGTTGAACCATCAGTCGCGAGGTGAAGTTTGTCCCTTGGTCCGTTAGGATTTCATCTGCGATTCCTACACGAGAGAAGAGCTGAACAAGAGCACTGATTATTTTTGGAGTGGTTATGGAACGGAGTGGGAAGGCTTCTGGGAACCGGGTGGCATAGTCACAAATCACCAATATATACTTGTAACCTGCGCTACTCTTCTCCAAGGGTCCAACAATGTCCATTGCAATTCTCTTGAATGGGGTAGAGATAACTGGCAGTGAACATAGAGGAGCCCGGTCAGACCTACGGACAGCACTGGTTTTCTGGCACGTGGGGCATGACTTGCAGTATGTTTGTACATCAGTATACATGGAGGGCCAAAAGAAACGGGAGCCTAGCCTAAGATAGGTCTTATGTTGCCCTAGATGACCTGCCCATGGAACTGTATGTGCAAGGTTGAGAACAAGTGGTCTACAGGTAGATGGCAACACCAACTTCCTGCTATCTGCCTCTGACCCAAGGTAGAGTATTTGGTTGTCTACCGTGTAAATCCCCCCACATGAAGATTGACTGTCCCCAGCTAAGGCCTTGTCAAACAAACATTTCAAGGTTGCATCAGACTTCTGCAGTGTAGCAACCGAAAAAAAGTTTCAAAATGCATAGAATTCCCTTTCAAAATCCACATTTTTGTGTTTTTAAGGTAAAGGACACCGACCTTCTACCTAAAGGCTTTTGGAATTGACATTTTACACTAAATAAGAAGTGATATTTCCTGGGGACAGAAAAGGCACCACATTGTAGGAATGACCCAGCTCATAAAGTATGTTGAACTTCTGTATCTTACATTTAAATTCATGTGCACATACATACATGTCATAGAAAGATAGGAAAAAGATTTGGGATGGGATAATGCTACTTTTATAGGCATGGCCTTATGTGTCTGGATCCAGACCACTGGTTCTCAATTGGCTTTTCTATCCCTAACTTCCAATGAGAATGACTGGTCCACCTGGTTACAAAAAGAAGTTTGTAATTTCCACTTTCAAATTTCAGACTTGATTTTCCCTCACGAAAAATGTATCAACCCCTAAATTTTTTTATTATAATCCACATAATAATTCAAATTTCCTGTTTCTGCAGGATTATTTTACTGCTGTAGCAAACTGGTTCAAATTAAGATCCTACATCTATAGAGGCCAAGAGGATAATAATAATCTGTGATATCAATTCAAAGAAACCCAAATACTGCTCTGGAATATTTATAGCCAGTCTTATCCATCAAATAATTATGTGCAAATGCTGATAGAGCAAATTCCCCACAGATTAGGTTCGGCCCCACTCATCAAAAATCGACAACAGATATTTGTACTTCTCTTTCTCAATCAATATATAAACAAATGCAATAATACTAATGTCGTATATCTTTAGTGAGATAGTTGGCGTCCTCTGATGCCACATACTTGGCTGAATTGTAGGACCTGCAAATAGAAAAATCTATTTATAATTTTAAAACCTGAGGCTCCTTTCTTTCTAACATTCTTACAGTTTCAACAGCCACACAGTCAAGTTATTGGTAGCTTATGTGAAAGAAATGTGAAGCAAAATTTACAATTTAGAATGTGTTTAATCAAAATTATTCAGTTGAGAAAATGCATCTTATTGATTCTGTAAAAGGTGATATAATCTTGTTGAAGCACTACAATTCCCATTTCTATTGTACAACATCAACTAGTTTATCAGCAGGCACAAAATGCACGCATACACACACACACACACACACACACACACACACACACACACACACACACACACACACACACACACACACACACACACACACACACACACCTGACTGTCTAATATACTGTATATCAATTCAGAATTGGGCTCTCCAACCCTGTTCCTGTGAATTACCCTCCTGTAGGTTTTCGCTCCAACCCTAGTTGTAACTAACCTGATTCAGCTTATCAACCAGCTAATTATTAGAATCAGGTGTGCTAGATGAGGGTTGGAGCGAAAACCTACAGGATGGGAGCTCTTCAGGAACAGGGTTGGAGAGCCCTGTGTAGGCAGTATTGTCCTACAGGTGCTGCAATGCCGTTAGAGTAACTGGGGTGTGTATGTCATGTGACCGAGAAGCCACTGTCCTCAGCATCTCAAGATACATTCCATGGTTGCCATGGCTGCCAGCGCTCTATTCCCTCAATGAACAGGCAGCTCTCTGCCTTCCAACGGAGCCAGAGCGGTCACCCAACCATGCTGCAGCTATCACAGAGCCTCTAATGGCGCTGGTCGTTCTGAACATGTCAGGACTCAAAGGGCAAGACAGGCAGGGCGGGGCCCAGGGCTCCAGGCGGGGTGAGGGTAACGGGGGGTGTCTTGGGAAATATGAGGACACCAGGACTGGTTATCTGGTCTGGCATATAAAAAGGGTGCAACATTTCATCCAAACACATGTAAACACTGTGGTGGGTGTGAGTCAGTGGTGGCTGGTGACACTTTAAATGGGGAGGACAGGCTTACAGTAATGGCTGGAACAGAATAATGGAATGGTCTCAAACACATTAAACACATGGTTTCCATGTGTTTGATCCATTCCATTGACTCCATTCCATTCATTATTATGAGCCTTCCTCCTCTCACCAGCCACCTCTGTCTAGACCTCTTTGCGCAGGGCCACTTTCACACTGCTGAAGATCTTGCCCAGGGCTTCAAAGAAGGGGTCACAGAAGGTCTGGATGCAGAGGGAGTAGATACGACTGATGCACTGTGACTCGATCAGGCAGCTCTTGATGCAGGGCACCACGGCCCAAATATGACAGAACGAGATGCAGGCGAAGAGGAATCCCCAGAGCAGAGCCACGGGGATGCCGAAGATGGCTGAGAGGATGCGGTAGCACCAGTACTTGGACACGGTGAAGGTGGTGTAGCTGAGCTTCCACACCCCATCCAGACTGTGTGTGCCGTCGGGCTCTGCGATTACATCCTCAAACTCTACCTGCAGGGAAGGAATACCATGGACGATGTTAGTGAATTCTCACTGATGAAAGGATGTCTAGTGTTTTCTGAGTACCTAACACCAGGGCCAGGATTTAATCAACGACTTGTTGTCAACAAACCCATTGCACTGTCGACAATATGCCTTTTGAAGGAAATTTTCTTAATATTCACGGAAAGTCATGGTAAATGCTGTGAATGTCGGCACAAGTGTAAATTCCCTTTTAAAGTCAAGAGCAATGCGCTTGGCAACAGTGCACCCTTGATTGAATCCCTGCCCAGTTTCCTCACAAATCAATGGATATGATTATGCAAAAATACATGTGTTATTGTGACTTAACAACATTACTGTTATCATTAGTAGTGCCTGGGATACATAGTGGATGAAATAAACACAACTATACTGAGGGCCTATACCATACTTCAATCTGTTCTGTGTACTGTACTAACATATAGACCCCTTTCTGTGTTTGCAAACATTGCCACACGAGGGACACAGGGAGTTCTCATAGACCGCTAGCAAAAAAGCCTCCATTTACATGTTGCTTATGAGTGCATTTCACACTACCTTGGATTATGATTGGATTGTAAAGCTTGTATGAATGACCTGTTATTATAATGTGTGTGTCATCGTTGCCCATTAACTGCATTATACGTAAAAAAATATATATATATATACGTCAAAACAACATTGTAAGCGTATCAGAACCCCAAAAACGTGTTTTGTTTAGAAGTAATAACTACAGTATGTAAATGTGGTCTATGTTGAATGGGCGCAGATGGTGATGGCTTTCATTCTGCCTCCAAAAGTCAGTGCGTGACGTCATTGTGTTGTGTACTGAAAAGGGGCCTATATCTTTGTTTATTTATGAGTGATGAGAACCCTGTCAACTTTCACCCTCATATGGTAATTGTTTGTTACTTTGCATTTATCTCAGTGCTAGCGTAGCTCAAATTGTCCCACAGTTTCGCACTATTGATGAATATGCATAGTCCAAACTTTTCTCAGAGGACGATTTGGATAAAGTTTCTGGAAACCCAGAGTTTCTTCACGTAAAATGCATGTCTATGATGGCCCAGTTTGTAATTGCTTGTTGTATTCAGTATCCAACACCTGGTCCTTACAAAATCCTGGCTCACTGTTGCATAGACATCTGCAACTCAACCCTGAATGGTAATTAACTTGTTACACTCAACAGATGCCTAACAGATGTAAACCAATTTCTAGGATTTGAAATACTACCACTGAATCACTGTCTATTCATTTTAATTAACACAACTTTAAAATTGATTGTAGGCATGCTTTCCAAACTGAAAAGTGGTGTGTGCGTATGTATTCACCCCCTTTGCTACGAAGCCCCTAAATAAGATCTGGTGCAACCAATTACCTTCAAAAGTCACATAATTAGTTAAATAAAGTCCACCTGTGTGCAATCTAAGTGTCACATGATCTGTCACATAATCTCAGTATATATACAACTGTTCTGAAAGGCCCCAGAATCTGCAACACCACTAAGCAAGAAACACCACCAAGCAAGTGGTACCATGAAGACCAAGGAGCTCTCCAAACAGGTCAGGGACAAAGTTGTGGAGAAGTACAGATCAGGGTTGGGTTATAAAAAAAATATCAGAAACTTTGAACATCCCACAGAGCACCATTAAATCCATTACATATATATTTTTAAGAATATGGCACCATAACAAACCTGCCAAGAGAGGGCCGCCCCACCAAAACTCACAGACCAGGCAAGGAGGGCATTAATCAGAGAGGCAACAAATAGACCAAAGATAACTCTGAAGGAGCTGCAAAGCTCCACAGCGGAGATTGGAGTATCTGTCCACTTTAAGTCGTACACTCCACAGAGCTGGGCTTAATGGAAGAGTGGCCAGAAAAAAAGTCATTGCTTATTAAAGAAAAAAAAAGCAAACACTTTGGTGTTCGCCAAAAGTCATGTGGGAGATTCCCCAAACATATGGAAGAAGGTACTCTGGTCAGATGAGACTAAAATTGAGCTTTTTGGCCATCAAGGAAAAATGCTATGTCTGGTGCAACCCAACACCTCTCATCACCCCGAGAACACCATCCCCACAGTGAAGCATGGTGGTGGCAGCATCATGCGGTGGGGATGTTTTTCATTGGCAGGGACCGGGAAACTGGTCAGAATTGAAGGAATGATGGATGGCGCTAAATACAGGGAAAGCCTTGAGAGAAACCTGTTTCAGTCTTCCAGAGATTTGAGACTGGGACGGAGGTTCACCTTCCAGCAGGACAATGACCCTAAGCATACTGCTAAAGCAACACTCGAGTGGTTTAAGGGGACACATTTAAATGTCTTGGAATGGCCTAGTCAAAGCCCTAACCTCAATCCAATTGAGAATCTGTGGTATGACTTAAATATTGCTGTACACCAGCGGAACGCATCCAACTTGAAGGATCTGGAGCAGTTTTGCCATGAAGGATGGGCAAAATTCCCAGTTAGATGTGCCAAGCTTATAGAGACATACCCCAAGAGACTTACAGCTGTAATTACTGCAAAAGGTGGCTCTACAAAGTATTGACTTTGGGGGGAGGGTGAATAGTTATGCAGGCTCAAGTTTTCAAGTTTTCTGTTGTTTGTTTCACAATAAAAAATATTTTGCATCTTCAAAGTGGTAGGCATGTTGTGTAAATCAAATGATACAAACCCCCCCAAAATATATTTTAATTCCAGGTTGTAAGACAACAAAATAGGTAAAATGCCAAGGGGGGTGAATCATTTTGCAAGCCACTGTAAGTAATGAAAATACTGAGCTATAGTATACGCTGAATTTTGTTTTTTTAACAAGTCATACTTTTTTTTTCTCTAAAAATATCTAAAATATTTCTCTAAAAAATATTGACACCCCGAAAGATTCTTAGAAATAAAGTTGTCAAAAGTTTAGTATTTGGTCCCATAATCCTAGCATGCGGTGACTACGTCAAGCTTGTGACTCTACAAACTTTTTGGATGTATTTGAAGTTCATTTGGATTGGGTTTCAGATTATTTTGTGCACTATAGAAATGCTAAATAATGTATTGTGTCATTACGGAGTCACTTTAATTGTAAAGAATAGGTTTCTAAACACTTCTACATTAATGTTGGTGCTACCATGACTACAGATAATCCTGAATGAATCGTGAATAACACAGAGGGTCAAAGATCACACCCCCAAGACATGCTAACCATTACCAATAACAGGAAAGGTTAGCATGTCTTGGGGGTACATTACAATCTTTGACCCTCTGTAATTTTCTCACTCATCATCATTATTCACGATTCTTTCAGGATTATCTGTAATCGTAGTAGCATCCACATTAATGTAGAAGTGTTTAGAAATATGGTTTACTCTTATTTAGAAAAAATGTCACTCCAAAATGACTCAATACATTATTTAACATTCATTTATATTGAACACAAAATAATCTGAAACATAACTAAGACAAACTGTAAATGCATCCAACAAGTTTAATGCAGTCATTGCATGCTAGGAATATGAGACCAAATACTAAACTTTTGATTACTTTATTTATACGAATCTTTAGGGGTAACAATTTTGACCTACCTTTTTGAAAAAATATACATTACCTTCTCTGAGCAATTATATTAGTATTAAATAATATCATTTCCCCCAAGAAATGTTTTGCATACAATATAGTTCAGTATTTACGTTTTTTATTTCATACAATCATTATTGCTCATCTTCATCAAAAATGTCTGACCCCACTGTACATGCTATACTTAACAGATGACTCACTCAAGTTAAAAAAGTTTTTCCATACGGCCTGTTTAGCCAGGCAGTAGACTATCTACTTCCACGCTCTCCTGAGCTCTGGGGAAATATAGCGCATGATAGATATTACTGTATGTAAACATGACGACAAACACAGGAAAAGCAGCGATAAAGCTCTGAAAAGAAACTACCTCATAATATCCCTGTCGGTCACAGCCCTTTAGCCCCATTCCAGAAATAAACCATGGGTGCCGTGCTGGGGCATAAGGAATAGGACTGGGACTATTTTGGGACCTTCATGGCAGCAACACAGCAACATACTGAAGTGTACAGTGTTGGCTTTAAGTTTAGACTTTAGACTTAATTTTAAACTAAGGTTTAAAACGTGTCTTTCCTTACTTGAGGCAAAAAGAGTTCAACCTGTAGATTCAGTGTGTGTGTGAGTGGGTGGCGCCGTCATGGTTTACCTACCTTGATCACATCCTCATTGATCAATTTAGGGTCTCTGTTGATCAGGTCGATCTCCTTGGTGTGGCTGTCTTTCACAAATTTCTCCTCGTTGGTGTTGTACTGGTACTGGTCGGCCATGGTGGGGCCTTGGGCTGGGGCAGAGGCAGGGAGAGTAGTGGGGCGTGGAGGGCAGGGGCAGAGGACAGTGAGTGTGAACCCACTGAAGCAGACTGCAGGCAGCCCCCTCAGTCACACTGATCCTCCCTGTTACTACTGTGACAACACGGCTGAAATTCCGGTGGACAGCTGCTGCCCCCACATGCGCACACAGATACACACACATTCATGCACACACCCACACACACACACACACACACACACACACACACACACACACACACACACACACACACACACACACACACACACACACACACACACACACACACACACACACACACACACACACACACACACACCTAGACTCACACACCTAGACACACACCTAGACACACACACACACACAGACAGAAAAAGCATGTCTTAAAGGGGACCCCAGAGCCGTGTCAAATTTCACACTGGGTTGTGGGGTCAGCAGGGCAGGGCTTACATTGTAGCATGAATTTCCACTTTAGTGTGATGCAGTGACGACTCTCCTACTCCTGCTCCCACTAACACCAACAGTTCACTACAGTACCATCCACACTGACCAACAACTTCCAGACAGGAAGAATGTAGGACTTTGTCATTAACAGTAATCGACTGTATTATGCTTAGTCAACAAAGTATATGTGAATGCATAGAACATTTTCAAAACAACATACTTCATTGATAAAGGGTTCAAGTAAAGAAGGAGAAAGTATACATATTGGATTTACCAGATCATTCATCATTCATCCATGTTTTGTTGTTGTATGATTTGTTTTTGTTTTTTATAGAGGCCAAAAGTCATTGAATGTTGTTTGACTGTGTAACAGTCCTCAGCCCTCGCATTTTTTGGAATGTAATTACTTTTAATAAGCAATGGATGATGTGCATTTCAGCCGTGAACTGACCATCATTATACAATGTCAAATGAGTTTCAGCTAGCCCTGTAGACAAAAGCCCTCTTGAGGTGCTCATTTTCATTAAGCTGTCACCCACTGTGATAAAAAAAAATGTTTTATTGAGAATCTTGTCCAGCTTTATATTCATAAACTACCGCTGACATTGCAAATGTTACAGTTAACAAGCAGTCAGTGACATATTTTACAATTTCCTTTAATGTCTGTTAACAAATTCTATGGGCTGTACAGCGAGCAATTAGACTAAAAAATAAAATGACATTTTAAATTATGAGTCAAGCCTCAGCGGTGGTAGAACACTGTGCAGTGTGTCACTGTCTCAATACGTCCACTATAAAGTATTTAATCGACCTATGGCACCTATGGCATATTGCTGGACAGCACATAGTAGTGAGTCAGTGCCAATGTATCTTGGCAAGACTAGTTACTGTAAAACGTAATAATAATGTTCATAAATAATCATCAATAAAATATGAATAGATACTACTAATAAAAGTGCTGCTGATTAAGGTGACCATTAAGGTGTTTATTTCACAGTGGTTTAAGTTGATCATGCTGAGACAGGGTGATGCTGAAAGGTTTTATTAAAAAGATAGGCAAGGAAGCAATGACACGACAATTCCACCTAGATATTCCAGATATAATGGATATAGGCTATATCCCCTTTAAGATTAAGTACTGAAAATAACGGTATATGTTTGTAAATATACAGTTTGTTTTGAAATGGGATTGTAAGGGAATCAAACCGTCTTTAATTATTATTATTATTTACATGTAAATGTTTTAATGTACCTAAATGGTTGGTGCTGTATTTTAAAGATAGCTTCCACAACACTACAGTGGCAATTCCATTGCAAAACCAGACAAAATAATACAATTTAAAAAATATAATTCAACTCTGTTGAATCAATGTATGATTATGTATGTCTCTGTAGCAATCGCCCTTTATGATATTGTCTCTAAGTATTCGACTTAAAGTCAACTCAAAACAGTTTGTGTGCAAAAGAAAATCAGACTATTGGCAAAATCCCTTTGCACTCTCTGTTCGGACTCCTCTACACTATGAAGTACAAAGTATCTATCTCGCAAGGAGAGTGTTGGCGGTGTTGACTTTACTGGAACAGCTGATGTCATCAAAGCCTGTTTTATCTGCAGAGGAGAATGTCCTTGTGTGTCTCAGGGCAAGACAACAGAACAAGAGTGACCATAGATCATTTCTGGATAACCAGGGAATTCATTCAATTTTCCCAGAATTTTGCAACCCTAGTTAGTAGTAGCTGATTTCATTGATTAACCAAAATCAATATTAAATTAGAGTACTTTGGAGACAAGAAATTGTATGTCTTATCCCATGGCTCCCGTCAACCCAGGCATATCCATCTTCTACCAGGGAAAGAGCATACTCAAACTCGTCATTGTACTGTAGGTGATAGACGCTAGGGATCCACTTCTTTGATGGCATGCATTCTGTATGAAGAAAGCAAGAGCATGTCATTGACTTCGTATAAGCCTTTATTATTATTTGTATTATTACTTAATTATCTTTATCATCCTTAAAAGCTCAACTAACTACCAGTGCATTTTGTATCTATTCTGTATTATAAGTCTGCACAAATGATCTCTACTTCTTATGGACATCATGAGTTTTAGTGGTATTTTAAAGTGGGTATTATGAAGTGGATATTATGGCCTCGAGTAGGGAAAACTGGGTCCATAAACTCAACAGAACCACAGTGACTCTCAACCCCTCCTGTCTCAGCCTCCAGTATTTATGCTGCAAAAGTTTATGTCGGGGGGTTAGGATCAGTCTGTTATATCTGGAGTATTTCTCCTGTCTTATCCGGTGTCCTGTGTGAATTTAAGTATGCTCTCTCTCTCTCTCTCTCTCTCTCTCTCTCTCTCTCTCTCTCTCTCTCTCTCTCTCTCTCTCTCTCTCTCTCTCTCTCTCTCTCCTCTCTCTCTCTCTCTCTCTCTCTCTCTCTCTCTCTCTCTCTCTCTCTCTCTCTCTCTCCTCTCTCTCTCTCTCTCTCTCTCTCTCTCTCTCTCTCTCTCTCTCTCTCTCTCTCTCTCTCTCTCTCTCTCTCTCTCTCTCTCTCTCTCTCTCTCTCTCTCTCTCTCTCTCTCGGAGGAGGAGGAGGAGGAGGAGGAGGAGGAGGAGGACCTGAGCCCTAGGACCATGCCTCAGGACTACCTGGCCTGATGACACCTTGCTGTCCCTAGTCCACCTGGTTGTGCTGCTGCTCCAGTTCCAACTGTTCTGCCTGCGGCTATGGAACTCTGACCTGTTCACTGGAAGTGCTACCTTGTCCCGGACCTACTTTTTTCGACTCTCTCTCTCTACCGCACCTGCTGTCTCTAACTCTGAATGATCGGCTATGAAAAGCCAACTGACATTTACTCCTGCACCCTCTACAACCACTGTGATTATTATTATTTTACCCTCAATTTGAACATCTTGGCCATGTTCTGTTATAATCTCTACCCGACACAGCCAGAAGAGGACTGGCCACCCCTCAGAGCCTGGTTCCTCTCTAGGATTCTTCCTAGGTACCTGCCTTTACAGGGAGTTTTTCCTAGCCACCGTGCTTCTACGTCTGCATTGCTTGCTGTTTGGGGTTTTAGGCTGTGTTTCTGTATAGCACTTTGTGACATCGGCTGATGTAAAAAGGGCCTTATAAATACATTTGATTCAAATACAAATGTTTTGATTAACTAGTTATAGATGAGTAAACAGATTTGACCTCCTAATATGAACAGTAAACTTATATATACCACTACCAATATGTCCCATAGTAGAACCAAAACAATTTTGGTCCCTCTCACATGCATATTATGTTGAGATGATGACACCAATGCAAAAGAAAGAATTTAAACTGGGATCTTTCATGATTTACAGTGTCAGCTCTTACATACCCCTATAAAACACAATACTCTCTCAAAATAAATGTATCATCTGACTTAGGATTCCTTACAGTTGTCAAGAAGAATCCAAAAGAGGGAGGAAGGAGAGGAGGAAAAAGAAGCGTTAGCTAAGCAAGTAACAGTAATAGCAGTGTATCACTATTGTAAGCCTGTTGCAATATATCTCCATCAACAGACTGCTGTCCAGTAGCATGCAAAAAAAGATTGTATTGAGTCAAGTGAAGTGTGTCTTTAGGGAAGAGCAGTGGCTTGATCATGTTTCCTGTACCAGTTCCCTTTGGGCAGAGAGACAGAGAGTGCGAGAGATGGAAACAGGGGGTGGGAGATAGGAAAGGGGAGTGGTGGAATGGGATCATAGTGTGGTCTGGGGTCTGGTGGGCTGGGGGTCGGGGCACGGAGAAGGAGGAGGGACAGAAATAGATCCCTGATTGCCACGGAGGGCATGCCTGTGTCTCCTGTGTGTGTTAATGCTGTAAACTGCAGTGGGTCCTGACGGACGGACGGACGGACGGACGGACGGACGGACAAATAGGTCAACGCAAATAGGTCAACGCTGACAAATCTTAATACTAATTGAGTGTATGTAAACTTCTGACCCACCGGGAATGTGATGAAAACAAAAGCTGAAATAAACAATTCTCTATTATTCTGACATTTCACATTCTTAAAATAAAGTGGTGATCCTAACTGACCTAAGACAGGGCATTTTTTACTAGGATTAAATGTCAGGAATTGTGAAAAACTGAGTTTAAATGTATTTGGCTAAGGTGTAAGTAAACTTCTGACTTCTACTGTAAACCAGGGTAGAGTTCATTCTACGCAAAAAAAAGAAAGAAAAAGAAATGGACTGATTACAGATTACAGCCAAACTAACAATGTCTTACTGTATTTAAATTATTTTATTTTATTTCAACTAACTTATGTATGCTTCAAAGCATTATGCCTGTGAACTGTAGAATTGTTGGACGGACGGACGGACGGACGGACGGACGGACGGACGGACGGACAGACAGACAGACGTGCAAAACCCCTTGACAGACAGACAGACAGACAGACAGACAGACAGACAGACAGACAGACAGACAGACAGACAGACAGACAGACAGACAGACAGACAGACAGACAGATGGCACCCCCACAGATAGACCTCATGGGAGTAAAAATTTTATCGTCTAAGACTCCTAGATGTTTTGACATTGATGTTGACTTCTTTACTGAACAGTACGGTCCACCAGACAACTTAAAAGGGTTTCTTACAATCCCAGAGAAGTTGAAGAATGTATCCCTGTTGTATAGGCAAGGTTCACTGCAACTTCCATTGAAAATGAACTGTATCACAAAATGAGTTGCTTCATAAGTTTGGCCCTTTCCCCTGCTGTATCTTTGCACAGCTCCTAGTTCCAGAGAATGGTAGTGTACGCATGCTAAGGGTCAGAAATCCCAATGATTAGGTCGGTAGAGTGCATTAGCATCTCACAACAGCTGTGCAGTGCTTTTAAAGTTTACATAATTTGAATTACTGGGGCAACTATAATTGCCAAAGTCTATTTAGGTTCCAGAAACAAGTCAGTAGCTCATTATGTTTGATCTTAATTGCTAACACATTTCTTCAAGCTATGGTTTAGAGATGAAACTGACTCCAATGAACCAATAATAGTTCTAAATTAGTATTTTGTACTAAAATAAAAACATAAATTATACAATTTTTAGATACGGTGTAATATGATTGAACAGATTTACTAAATAAATATGACAAGTTCTGCTTTTTTAAATCTGTCCTTTGCAGAGCAAAGGTTGCAAAGTAGTTTTTTCTTTGAGAGTAAGACACGACTGCAAACAACCAGTGCCAATGTAGTGTGCTTCAGCCCAGCCCACTACCTCCACCCTCCCTCCACCCTCCCTCCACCAGGAGGAGGGAGATGAGCCGGTAGCACCAGAGACGGGACACTTCAAACAGGGCGTAGCTCCACAGCCACACCTTATCGAAGCTCCGCACCGAGGGGGGCTCAGCTATCACGTCCTCAAACGTCACCTCAGGAGACACAGAGTACAGACAGGGCATGGCCTAGTGGGAGCTCTCTTTAGCATGGGACTTTAGTGAAGTTCTATGTATAGGGATGGTCAGAATAAGGAGGTTGGGAGGTTCTCAAATACTTGATATTTTTTATTTATTTAATGTGATGCAGAGAAGCCACAGACATGAACTGAATCACACTCACTGCAATAACCATATTACAATGGGACTGAATCATTACTTATAACATGGTCACGGTACGAGATGAAAAACAAGGTATAGTTCAAACTGTGTCCACATGAGGTCAGCATCGCTCAGCACACCAGTTTTCAACATCAGATTCCACTTTGTTGGATGCCAGATCTCCCTATCTATTGCCTTCAGATGTATGTCCAGTCTACCATTAAAGCTATGGGGTTTGAGATACATGAGTGCTCATCTCAATAAAATCCTAGCCAGTTAATCCATACCAGTGAACATTGTATGCATTGTATAGACATTACCTAACAAGTTTACCATTAACGGCTCATGGTGTACAGAGAACTCTATGTAGGTGACCCAAATCCTTCCCTATCTCAACCATAACATTTCCAGAGTATCTCAGAACATCAATACTTGATTATATCCATACTGTCTCTCTTATTTCATCCCTGTGTTTAAACCTCCCCTTCCCCTATCTGGAAGTCAACAGACAGGGGATGTGTGGTATTGTCACGATCGTCATAATAAGCGGACCAAGGCGCAGCGGGATATGAAGACATCTTCTTTTATTAAAGATGACGAAGCACGAAACAAACACTTTTACAAAACAAAACAACAAACGACCGTGAAGCTACAAACATAAGTGCATACACAAGCTACAAACGTTCAACATAGACAATTACCCACAAAACCCAAATGCCTATGGCTGCCTTAAATATGGCTCTCAATCCGAGACAATGAACCACAGCTGCCTCTAATTGAGAACCAATCCAGGCAGCCATAGACATACAAACACCTGAACAAGACACTGACCCATTAAACGTGCAAAACCCCTTGACAATCCTAAACACACATACATTCCCCATGTCACACCCTGACCTAACTAAAATAATAAAGAAAACAAAGATAACTAAGGCCAGGGCGTGACAGGTATGTGGAGTATTTGCAAGCACACGCAGTGCTTTTATCTCCCACGGAGTGCTCTCTGTCTGTATAAACCTTCACTTTAACTGGCTGTTTACCGGGCTGTGCAGCCGTGTGTGTCAGTTCCCTTTAGACACTTGTTGACTCCCCTTGGGTCCCTGTCCTTCACCAGAGGCCTGGTGTAACTGTGGATAGAGATGGAGAGTGAGACAGTCATCCTCCTGTACTGGTTCTTCTGCCTCCACTACTTCCTCCAGTAGTCCCTCTGCTGTGTGTCTGTCTGGAGGGATCCCCAGGGGTTGGACCCACAGAGGAGTCTCCTGCTCCATGTCCTCCAGGTCTAGCCTGGTCTTGGTTGGTGTACGCCCCGTGGCCATGGTGTGTGTGTCTCAGTGGCGTGCACCTTCACTGGGCTGGGACAGAGGATGAAGGGGGGCGGGGTCGCTCTGGAGGTTGACCACCATAGACCAATCCTACTCCTCTCGCCCTAGCAGCCCAGTCGCTGACACCCCAGTGGGACATAGTGGACTGGTGACTGCATCTGTGTAAACTCCCTCAATGTGGAATTCTCAAATTGGCTTTCACAGGCCCATAACGTATGACATTCTACAACTGACAGGCCAAATGAAGGAGATAATTTTGACCTGTGTGAGAACTTTCCTAAAGGAGGAGCTGTCCTCCACATTGTAATTGACAGAGTAAAATTAGCGAATTATATACAAAAAATATCTGAGGCACACGTGTTGATTTGAGTCCATTGATAACACTGTGCTAATTATAATGATGTTGGTAATGCTGCTGTACCAGTACAGCCTTCGTCCCTCTCCTCGCCCCTACCTGGGCACACATAGACAACTGACACCCACGAAGCATCGTTACCCATCGCGCCACAAAAGCCACGGCCCCTGCAGAGCAAGGGGAACAACTATTTCAAGGTCTCAGAGCAAGTGACGTCACCGATTGAACCGCTATTAGCTAGCCATTTCACATCGGTTACACTGCTTCATCCTGTAAAACATATTTTGCCGGATTTCAAGACACAAAATACATAGTGAAACAATGATATACACTATATATATATATACAAAAGTATGTATATATAATTAGTGGATTGGACTATTTCAGCCACACCCATTGCTGACAAGTATATAAAATCGAGCACACAGCCATGCAATATCCATAGACAAACATGGGCAGTAAAATGGCCTTACTGAAGAGCTCAGTGACTTTCAACGTGGCACCATCATAGGATGCCACCTTTCCAACAAGTCAATTAGTCAAATTTCTGCACTGCTAGAGCTGCCCCAGGTCAACTGTAAGTGCTGTTATTGTGAAGTGGAAACGTCTAGGAACAACAACGGCTCAGCCACAAAGTGGTAGGCCACACAAGCTCACAGTACGGGACCGCCAAGTGCTGAAGCGCGTAAAAATCGTCTGTACTCGGTGGCAACACTCATTTCCGAGTTCCATACTACCTCTGGAAGCAACGTCAGCACAAAAACTGTTTGTCGGAAGCTTCATAAAATGGGTTGTCATGGCCGAGCAGCTGCACACAAGCCTAAGATCACCATACGCAATGCCAAGTGACAGCTGGAGTGGTGTAAAGCTCGCCAGCCATTGGACTCTGGAGCAGTGGAAACGCATTCTCTGGAGTGATTAATTATGCTTCACCATCTGGCAGTCTGAAGGAAGAATCTGGGATTGGCGGATGCCAGGAGAACGCTACCTTCCCCAATGCATAGTGCCAACTGTAAAGGTTGGTGGAGGAGAAATAATGGTCTGGGGCTGTTTTTCATGTTTCGGGCTTGGGAAATCTTAACTCTACAGCATACAATGACATTCTAGACGATTATGTGCTTCAAACTTGGTGGCAACAGTTTGGGGAAGGCCCTTTCCTGTTTCAGCATGACAATACCCCTGTGCACAAAGTGAGGTCCATACAAAAATGGCTTGTTGAGTTCGGTGTGGAAGAACTTGACTGGCCTGCACAGAGCCCTGACCACAGCCCCATTGAACACCTTTGGGATGAATTGGAACCTAGACTGCGAGCCAAATCTAATCGCCCAACATCAGTGCCCGGCCTCACTAATGCTCTTGTGGCTGAATTGAAGCAAGTCCCTGCAGCAATGTTCCAACATTTAATGTAAAACCTTCCCAGAAGAGTGGAGGCTGTTATAGCAGCAAACGGGGGACCAACTTTATATTAATGCCTATGATTTTGGAATGAGATGTTCATTGAGCAGGTGTCCACATACTGTTGGTCATCTAGTGTATCGCAGGGCATATACAAGTGTCAGACATTGAATTGGTTCAATAGGTTGAATAGATCCACACCCAGCATGATTCACATGGATGTGATGTGATTTTGTTGTCATGCTGGGGGTGTCATCCACATCGCCTGGTTGAACAGCACAGGAGACAGAGCTGACGCAGTATGCCCTTCAGTCTGCAGACATGGAGAGGCAGCAAGCAGCCTGTTCAAAGCCTTGTAATAGAGCCATTGAAAGTGAGATAGAATGTATGGCTGTATAGCGCTCTCTGCTGGCCAAGACTTTGTACTCTGCATTTGTCTATTTAGAAGCCTATGAAACATAATTGCCAAACATGCAAGCTGACAGGGTGAATTAGTTTCTGCACACATCTTTGTCTGCTGTACTGTACCACTACCCATTGCGTACTGAATTGTACTGAATGGAGTGTCTCCCCCAGGTATTGATGGGGGGTTTGGTTTTACAGCAGCTGTTCTGGAGTAGGGTATTGAGACTGGATGTGATGATTGATGTATGGTGAAATCATGGTGATGGAGTGCACCAGGCATCTTGGTGGGTGAGCCGCACAGACAGAGACAGAGATGTGCCTGCTCTTTATCACACAACAGAAATGATGTAGCCTAACTCAAGCCACTGTGGCTTTGTTAATCCGTCATATTCATGTATTCAAGTATTCATACCCCTTGACTTATTCCACATATATTCTAGTTACAGCCTGAATTTTTTTTTTTTTTTTTTAATATCTCACCTATCTACACACAATAACACATAATGACAAAGTGAAACATGTTTTTCAAAAATGTTGCAAATGTATTGAAAATTAAAATATAGAAATTTCTAATTTACACAAGTATTCACACCCCTGAGTCAATACTTTGTAGAAGCACCTTTGGCAGCGATTACAGCTGTGAGTCTTTCTGGGTAAGTCTCTCAGAGCTTTCCACACCTGGATTGTGCAACATTTGCCAGTTATTCCTTTCAAAATTCTTCAACCTCTGTCAAATTGGTTGTTGCTAGACAACCATTTTCAGGTCTTTTCATAGATTTTCCAGTAAATTTCATTGCTAGACAACCATTTTCAGGTCTTTTCATAGATTTTCAAGTAAATTTAAGTCAAAACTGTAACTCTGCCATTCAGGAACATCTTCTTCTTGGTAATCAACACCAGTGTAGATTTGGCCGATTTGTGTTTCAGATTATTGTCCTGCTGAAAGGTGAATTATTCTCCCTGTGTCATGTGGAATGTAGACTGAAACAGGTTTTCCTCTGGAATTTTGCCTGGGCTTAGCTCCATTCCATTAATTTTTTATCTTTAAAAACTCCCCAGTCCTTAACCATTACAAGCCTACCCATAACATGATGCAGCCACCACTATGACTGAAAATATGGAGAGTTGTACTCAGCAATGTATTTGCTCCAAACATTACACTTTGTATTCAGGAAAAAAAGTTAATTGCTTTGCCACATTTTTTTGCAGTATTACTTTACTGCTTTGTTGCCAACAGGATGCATGTTTTGGATTATTTTTATTCTGTACAGGCTTCCATTTTTTCAGTCTGTCATTTAGGTTAGTATTGTGGAGTAACTACAATGTTGTTGATCCATCCTCAGTTTTCTCCTATCACAGCCATTAAACTAGAACTTTTTTCAAGTCACCGTTGGCCTCATGGTGAAATCCCTGAAAGCCCTTCCACTCCGGTAACTGAGTTAGGAAGGACGCCTGTATATGTGTCGTGACTGGGTGTATTGACACGCCATCCAAAGTGTAATTAATAACTTCACCATGCTCAAAGGGATATTCAATGTCTGCTTCTTTTTTACCCATCTACCAATAGGTGGCCTTCTTTGCGAAACATTGGAAAACCTCCCTGGTCTTTGTGGTTGAATTTGTGTTTGAAATTCACTGCTCCACTGAGGGATCTTACAGATAACTGTATGTGTGGGGTACAGCGATGAGGTAGTCATTAAAAAATCATGATTGCATACAGAGTCCATGCAACTTATTATGTGGCTTGTTAAGCACATTTTTATTCCTGAAGTTATTTAGGCTTGCAATAACAAAGGGGTTGAATACTTATTGACTCAAGACATTTCAGCTTTTATTTTGTATCCATTTTTAAACATAATAAAAAATTAAAAAATCCACTTTGACATTATGAGGTAAGCCAGTGACATATATATATATATATACTTTTAAATCAATTTTAAATTCAGACTAACACAACAAAATGTGGAAAAAGTCAATGGGTGTGAATACTTTCTAAAGTCACTGTAATCACGTAATGTGTGGATAGAAACATTGAATTATACAACTACTAAGCTAGCAGGCAGCCCTTTGTGGCCCTCACCTTTGCCAGACCCTAATCTATATTATCTTTGTAGATCATCAGAGAGAGGGGCTTTGGGCCAGGACCTCCAGCTGACTACAGGTTCAAATAGACAACTCTGTCTGAATTTGCTCTGAGCACATTGCCCCCTACTAGTTTTGGCACAGTGGATTCCCATGGTGCTTTAAGGGGAACATCTGCTTTGTGTGTGTGTCTGATCCCCGGATGCATCGGACTGGCATTTTAAAAGACATGTCAATAAATAATGTACATAAAGGTAGATAGACTCAGCGAAATGACATTGCCACAAGCAGCACCGCAGATATTGAGATGAGTGAGATGAAAGACTGCACTCTCAAACCGTCATACACAGTATCTTCGCATGTGCACAGGTTCACTTCACGTTGGTACAGTGTGGTAGCCAGGCAAACAAAACAGCGGAGAAGTTGTGCCTCACGATCAACGCTCTTAGTTGTTCCCGGAAATTGACCTACTATGCTGTTTACTTAATGCATCTATGTCATATCGCTGAGTCTACCTTTAAATAAATAATTTAAACATGTTTTAACGGATGAAATACACTACATGACCAAAAGTATGTGGACACCTGCTCTTCGAACATCTCAATCCAAAATCATAGGCATCAATATGGAGTTTGTCGCCCTTTTGCTGCTATAACATTCTCCACTCTTCTGGGAAGGCTTTCCACTAGGTGTTGGAACATTTCTGCGGGGATTTGCTTCAATTCAGCCACAAGAGCATTAGTGAGGTTGGGCACTGATTTTGGGCAATTAGGCCTGGCTCGCAGTCTGCGTTCCAATTCATCCCAAAGGTGTTCGATGGGGCTGAGGTCAGGGCTCTGTGCAGGCCAGAGTTCATCCACACCGATCTCGACAAACCATTTCTGTATGGACCTCACTTTGTGCACTGGGGCATTGTCATGCTAAAACAGAAAAGGGCCTTCCCCAGGCTGTTGCCACAAAGTTGGAAGCACAGAAACGTCTAGAATATCATTGTATGCTGTAGAGTTAAGATTTCCCAAGCCCGAAACATGAAAAATAGACCCAGACCATTATTTCTCCTCCACCAAACTTTACAGTTGGCACTATGCATCGGGGCAGGTAGCGTTCTCCTGGCATCCGCCAATCCCAGATTAGTCCGTCGGACTGCCAGATGGTGAAGCGTGATTCATCAGAGAATACATTTCGACTGCTCCAGAGTCCAATGGCTGCAAGCTTTACACCACGCCAGCCGACGCTTGGCATTGCACATGATGATCTTAGGATTGTGTGCGGCTGCTCGGCCATGGAAACCCATTTTATGAAGCTTCCGACGAACAGTCACTGTGCTGACGTTGCTTCCAGAGGCAGTTTGGAACTCTGTAGTAAGTGTTGCAACTGAGTACAGACGATTTTTACACACTACGCGCTTCAGCACTCGGCGGCCCGTTCTGTGAGCTTGTGTGGCCTACCACCCCAGCTGAGCCGTTGTTGCTCCTAGATGTTTCCACTTCACAATAACAGCCCTTACAGTTGACCAGAGCAGCTCTAGCAGGGCAGATATTTGACGAACTGACTTGTTGGAAAGGTGGCATCTTATGACGGTTCCAAGTTGAAAGTCACTGAGCTCTTCCGTAAAGCCATTCTACTGCCAATGTTTGTCTACAGAGATTGCATGGCCGTGTGCTCGATTTTATACATCTGTCAGCAACGGGTGTCACTGAAATAGCCGAATCCACTAATTTTAAGTGGTGAAGATCAGACCACATTTTATGAGTAATCAATGCAGAAATCCAGGTAATTCCAAAGGGTTCACAAACTTTTTCTTGCAAATGTATTTGAACCCAGGTCTAGTGTTTGTGTTTGAGAATCTACCTCCCTGTTCTTACTAACGCATGGATCGGTCATACAACCCAGGTTACATAACAATACGCAAATACTCCTGTTCTATGGCGATGCTATGTGTCATTATTTGCTGGGAACAATCCACCCTGAGCCCCAATCCAGATAAAGAGCCGTCATAAAATGACAGTGTCATCACTCCTAGAGCGTTAACGTCACTAAGTAATGATTTCCATTGGACATTCACTATCTCTTTCTCACTGGAACTGTGCCACTATGTGTAGTTAGGTAGATTCAATCACTGAGAAGTCTCATGCTGGCCTGTCTTTTTCCCTCGCTTTATTCAGATGATAATAAGCTCTGTCATTCTGTATGTCTGTAGCTATAAGCTGTGGGTAATGAGACACACAGCCTATGTAATGTGAAGAGCAGGTTCAGGCCTCTCTCTCTTTCGCTCTATGCTCTCCCAAACTGGATCAAAACCCTAGCATCCAGCACTGCAGCAGAGGACCTTGTTGCTATGTGTCCCTGCCTACTGCCTCACTGCATTTCCATGGCGACAGGCACAGATGAAATTTAAGGCCTCCCTCAGATTCATGGTGGATGGTTCCATTTTTAAATCTCCATGTTGCTGTTTTGATGTTTTATATTAGTTTTGCCTTTTATCCCTTGCATTGATATATACTTGCACATGACACGTCGTTTTTCACTGTAAGATGGTTTTAATTATTGTAATTATTAAAAAAGATAAATCCATTGTTGTTACTCTTGTAATTATGCTTTATTTAAATACTGTGTTAATGAGAGAAAGTTAATTAGAAGCTTTACATTCCCGCTGTACAATTTTAAAATAGGAAAGTATTCCAATACCTTTTTTCTTGTTCATTGGAAACATGAGTAAACACGTCCATAAATGTTATTTCAGAATATAAACTGAGCAAAAAAAGAAACTTCCTTTTTTCAGGACCCTGTCTTTCAAAGATAATTCAAAAAAATCCATACAACTTCACAGATCTTCGTTGTAAAGGGTTTAAACACTGTTTCCCATGCTTGTTCAATGCACCTGTGGAACGGTCGTTAAGACACTAACAGCTTACAGACGGTAGGCAATTAAGGTCACAGTTATGAAAACTAAAGACACTAAACAGGCCTGTCTACTGACTCTGAAAAACACCAAAAGAAAGATGCCCAGGGTTCCTGCTCATCTGCGTGAACATGCCTTAGGCATGCTGGAAGGAGGCATGAGGACAGCAGATGTGGCAAGGGCAATAAATTGCAATGTCCGTACTGTAAGACACCTAAGACAGCGCTATAGAGAGACAGGACGGACACCTGATCGTCCTCGCAGTGGCAGACCACGTGTAACAACACCTGTACAGGTTCGGTACATTCGAACATCACACCTGCGGGATAGGTACAGGATGGCAACAACAACTGTCCGAGTTACACCAGGAATGCACAATCCCTCCATCATTGCTCAGACTGTCCACAATAGGCTGAGAGAGGCTGGACTGAGGGCTTGTAGGCCTGATGTAAGGCAGGTCCTCACCAGACATCACGTGCAACAACGTCGCCTATGGGGACAAACCCACCGTTGCTGGACCAGACAGGACTGGCAAAAAGTACTCTTCACTGACGAGTCGCGGTTTTGTCTCACCAGGGGTGATGGTCGAATTTGCATTTATCGTCAAAGGAATGAGAGTTACACCGAGGCCTGTACTCTGGAGCGGGATCGATTTGGAGGTGGAGGGTCCGTCATGGTCTGGGGAGGTGTGTCACAGCATCATCGGACTGAGCTTGTTGTCATTGCAGGCAATCTCAGTGCATTACAGGGAAGACATCCTCCTTCCTCATGTTGTACCCTTCCTGCAGGCTCATCCTGACATCCTGGCATCCTGGCTCATCCTGGCATGACAATGCCACCAGCCGTACTGCTCGTCTGGGACCTGTTGGATCGGAGGGTGAGGGCTAGGGCCATTCCCTCCAGAAATGTCCAGGAACTTACAGGTGCCTTGGTGAAAGAGTGGGGTAACATCTCACAGCAAGAACTGGCAAATCTGGTGCAGTCCATAAGGAGGAGATGCACTGCGGTACTTAATGCTGCTGGTGGCCACACCAGATACTGACTGTTTCTTTTGATTTTGACCCCCCCCCCCCCCCCCCTTTGTTCAGGGACACATTATTCAACTTCTGTTAGTCACATGTCTGTGGAACTTGTTCAGTTTGTCTCAGTTGTTGAATCTTGTTATGTTCATACAAATATTTACAAATGTTGAGTTTGCTGAAAGTAAACGCAGTTGACAGTGAGAGGACGTTTCATTTTTTTGCTGAGTTTATAATTCATACAACATTATATAAAACAAGCATACACTTTAACCCCCTATGGTCGATGTCCGCGTCCCTGTGTAAATCTAATTGTAATAATAAAAAAATCTGCCTATATCGCAATTCTGCATCTGTGGTGAAAGGTGACAGAACTAGAGCGGTGTTCGTCAGACCACGAGACAATCCCGAAAATCGGTCTTCTCACAAAATCATCTGTAGCGTACCAACGGTTTGGCCTACAAACTATGGAAAGATGAGACTCTAATGAACATGATGGTGAGGCCACAGGCCTCACAAAACTCATCTGAAGGTCCCTTGGTACCAGCTGAAAAAAATGAATGGAAGTATGTATGGAGACTGTTTAACATAATGTTTCGGTTTAGGCCTGTCATGAAACAATGGTAAAGTCAATTAAATTCTGTCACAATAATTTCATATTTCACATTAAAACACTGGTCTTGTGTTGGAGACCTTACCTGAATGAATCCCATACCAATAAATAATGGACACCTACTCAGAGGCATATTATGTACAGCTTATGAGTAGGGGCCTGAGTTTTTACCAACCACATGATCTGACCTGAAAAACCTCAGGGCCCTATAGTTTTCCTGGTCAGGACACATAATCAGGAAAAACTCAGGGTGCTACGAGTACAGAGGGCTGTCATATTAACAGTCCAAATTGAAATGTGTTGTCCACTGTCCTCTGTTTAGCCGTGCTCCTCTGTTATCTGGCCAGGTATTCTGATCCCCTGGTCCAGAGTGTTCCTGGGGCTGGAGTTGGTGCAGCTGGAGCGCTTGTCGGCCGTGCAGCTGGTTCTCTGAATGAACTGGAGGAAGTTCTCCTGAAAGGAGCCCTCATGGCTGGAGGCCACCAGCTCCACCGGTCCGGAGGAGCAGCAGCGCCGGAACTTGACCAACTCCTCCCTGATCTGCCTGTTGAGAAGGCCATAAAAGAAAGGGTTGACAGCGAAGGAGGAGTAGGCCAGCCAGGTGACGGCCTCCTCCACGTCCCCGGGACTCTGCAGGGACGATCTGAAGGACAAGTGCAGGTGGAAGGAGAAGTAAGGCAGCCAGCAGAGCAGGAACTGGCTCACAATGACCACCAGGGTGAGGGCAGCCTTACCTCCGCTGAATGCCCTCTCAGGGGACAGTCTCTGGGGCAGGCTGCGGGTGGTGGTGATGATGGTGGTCTGGCTGTTGATGGAGTCAGAACGGTTGGCACGTTTGGCTGGGTTGGACGAGGCCCAGGTGGTGGTCGCGGGTGCGTGCTGCAGGGCAGCCGAGCGCGCCACCTTGTACACGTTACAGTAGACAGCAAAGATGACAATGGCAGGTAACAGGAAACACACCACGCTGAAGAGCACGGCGAACACCTTCCTCAACCGACTGTGGCTCCAGTGGAGGGAGCAGTGGTTGGCAGCGATGGAGCTGTGGGCCCCGTAGGCAGGCCAACCAAACAGGGTGACCAGGGCCAGAAGGATGGACTTGACCCATATGAGGAGCATTATGCCGATGGCTAGATTGATGCTCATCTTCACCTCGTAGCGCATGGGATGGACGATGTAGTAGTAGCGCTCCACACTGATGGCGGTGATGGTGAGGATGGAGGCACAGATGAGGAACACGTTGAGGAAGATGTAGACCTGGCACTCCAACACGGTGAACACCACGGTGCCAAAAAAGGGTGAGTTGGAGATGATGCCCAGGGGCATGAGGAGGATGGCACACAGCAGGTCCACTGCACACAGGTGGCACACAAAGGCAAACCTCTTCAGGTGAGGGGCGCGGGCGATGGCCACCATGACTCCAGTGTTGGCCAATAGGGCGATGAGATTAAGGGTCACCATTGCAAACAGCCCAATCAGATCTTTGATCTGAGACTGGGAGCTGGTGACCACTCCCACCTCTGCGGGGACTGTGGGGTTGGGTCCCCATAGGCCAGTTGTGAGGTTGGACCCTGTGCGATTGGGAATAGAGGCCAGCATCGGACCAGATTTCTCCATATTTCACAGAAGACTAGTCAGAGGCGTCACTACAGCAGCAGGCCCCATTGCAATGTTTACTTTCTTCTCTTTTCACGTACTTGTCATCATGTTGGATATGTCCTGTTAAGGAGACAAAAACACAATTTAAACATTTACTGTATAGGAGCTTGAAATGTCATGCTGATGCAGCTTGACATATGGTTTGCTCTTACGGTACATGTTGCTTTGAACATATGGTTTACTCTTACAGTACATACAGTACGTTGCTTTAATGCCTAGTAATCTTTTTCTATTAAATCAGTCTTCATCCCTGTCATGTGAGGGACAACCTAATTGATTTATTCCATTTCAGACGGCCCTGGAGACCTCATTGTATTGACAAGGAATATGTTCTACATTAAATAACCCTTTAAGCCTTCAAAGACATTCTGTCTGACAGGCTCTTGAGATAAAAATCTTCTACAAGTTGAATATTCATGACGTCTTTGCTCTAGGCTGCACTGAGCATTTCTAAATTTCTTTCAGGTCTTGTTCTAAAAAAACGTATGTAGGTGTGGGTTGATAATTAGCCCAAGGTCAGAATGGAAATGTACCGTACTTTCTATCTCATGCCTTGCTCAAACAGAATAGGATGAGAGGGTAATCAAAAAGACATTTTGGGTAAAATAAGAGTAAAAAAAAGCTGTGTTTATGAGACAAGATTGCAATTGGATCGCAATTGTATATCATGAAATTAGGGGGTAAAATACAAAATGAAATCACCCAAATTAAATCCAGCCAATTTGACACAACTGTGGGAAGCATTGGAGTCAACATGGGCTAGCATCCCTGTGGAACGCTTTCGACACCTTGTAGAGTCCATGCCTTGATGAATTGAAGCTGTACTAAGGGCAAAATATTTGTAAGATGTTCTTAATGTTATGTACACTCAGTGTATAATCTAATATAGTAATGAAGTTATAATAAAAATAAAACAAAGCAAATTAATTTGTAAAATGTTGGATATTATTTACATTTCTACAGCATTATAGTCACAAGAGGATGGCCTGAGCGCTCTCTATTTCACTGCCTGGAGGTTATCTGACAAGCCAAACTACCAGATCACATGGACCTAAAACCAAGACAGCTAAAGAAATGAGAATACACATGCATTTTCACTGTTTTGATAAGAAAAACAGGTGCACAAGTTGATTCTGAATTAGAAAAAAAACAGTTTTAGTTCAGATAAAGTACTTCCCACTGGGCAAAAACTGGTTGAATCAATGTTGTTTACATGTCATTTCAACCCCCTAAAAACATGATGAAGATGAACCAACTTGGAAAAATTATTAGATTTTCAAACAGTTATCAACATAAGGGCATATCGTATTTTCTTCACCTAACCTTTAACCTAAATATAATGACATGGTGAATAATTTAAAAAAATGTAATGTTGAACTCATGTTCGTTGAATGTAAATCAAAACTAGACAAACTGCCGTCTATGCCCAGTGGGTTACTACAGTTTGTCTAAAACATATAGTTCTTACTCCTTACTACATGGTGTCAGCATTGCATGGATTTGGGGAACACGAAGTAGGTAACAGTAAAGGGCACATTAGATACAGTGTGGTGCACAGGGCCAATGGATGGATTGTGGTGCTTTTCCTACTTTCTCTTCAAACATTGAGCAACAACAACCTTTCACTCACAGAGGAAAGCAAAACAACTCTATCCTTGCCTTTTGACTTTGATTCATAAGCCCGGTATTAGTCCCTTTAATTATTGTCCTGGTCCTTTCCATCTTTAGAAAGGTGTATTTTCTACAGACAGGAGAAAAAGTATAACATTTAAAAATAATATGTTTTACACTGAAGGATCAATGACTTCTGTTAAATGGCGCTATTTTTTGAGAGGTCACATGAGTCACCCATGCTTGTTCCTCCAATTTACCCCTCACTGCCCCCACCCCACTTCCTGTCCTTCTCTGAGCCCACCCCTTCCCTCTCCCCCAGCCATTTCAGCTCGAGCTGTCCCTGCACAGCTACTGTCAACTGGGCAACCCACTGAGATGAGTCAGTATAATATCCTTCAATGTTAATATATTAAAAGTATTTTCTTAAAATGTACATTTTGTATTTAGGATGTAGCTAAAGATAGATTTAGAGGCAAATGTTTTGTAAGGCTGTGTATTGAATGATAATAGATGGAATATAAAAACATTTCTGTTAAATTTCCATTCAGGAAATTATGGTATACTATTCTACTCAAAAGATGAAGTAATTTCTTAAGAGCACATACACATAGTGGACACTGGAGACATACTGTACATTACCCTGCATTTGAAACACATGCACCTGAACTGGAAAAGCCACCCCCCAAAAAACAATAACTCTTAAAATAGCTTGTTGCCTCAACTTTCAGCTCATCTATGACTATCTGATGAAACATTCAAAGTGATTTCACTCTATGTAAAAATGCACAGTGCATCTCCAACAGAATGTACACCTGTTAGCTATGACCCCTGTTGAGGATACATTTTATGGATTTGTGAGTCAAAATGGGTAGAACGATAAGAAGTCTTGTAACCTACCCATATGAGATTATGATATGTCCAGTCCAATTCAAAGAGACCAGGATTTTATGATTCGTCCTTTCTAGATATCCCAGGTGTTGTTTCAGTGAGGAGACGTCAGTTAAGCAGATCCAGACCTGAACAGGTCCACATAGACCAGTTACACGGGGAATTTCCACTGGATGAGCAGGACGAGCTCCACACTGCTGAGGATAGAGCTAGCCAGTGGGTTTTCCAGAGGTTTTGAAGTCTCTGGTATAGGTGTAGAGGGAATCACTTCACTTCACTCAGGATGGTGTCTAAGTCCCTGATAGATGTGAGGATGCGCTTTCCATCCCTCCTCCTCTCTATCACTGTGTAAGGCAGTGACTGTCACACATTGTGCACTGTGTGATTCCCTCCCCTCCTCCCTCCCTCCCAGACAGACACACACTCCACTGTCCCCTAAAGAGACAGTATTTCCCTGGGTCCTAGAGCACACCAATTCTAAAGACTGACATCAGCTCTGCGTTAACATGTATATGCCAGTTGCAGTTAACATGTTGGCTTTTTCCAACAATGTGTGTCTGTATTATTTCGATGCAAAAACAAACAAAACATTTTTTACAACCAAATATCACATTACTCATAGAGTGAGGTTTATTAAAACATGAGGTATAATCTTGTCGTGTCTTCTGAACTTTAAATATTGGATTTAGCTGTGGTGATATGAGAACATTTCCCCCATCTCTGGATGACGCTGTTCAAAATATAGGTTTATGGAAGAAAGTAATGGTAACCGTCTGTGTTGGTGTTGCTGTTTATCGAAATGTTGAATGTGTTGTCTGAAGAATGTGGTCAACACATCCAACTGTGCATCTACAGCATGTTGCAAACATGTTGGGCAACAACCACTAAATAGTGGCAACCCACAGAAGTAACATCAAAAGGCCTGAAAAAATAACTTAAGAGTGATTTGTCAAAACACTGGGGTCTGGGCTGAGTTACATAAATAGGTGAAAGCATATGCAGTCTCCTCAGAGAGAGAGGTCTGACAGCCAGCAGGAGGGTTATTTTTTTATTGAGCCTTCAAGTAAATAGATCAGGTGAAAAAAGGCTCAGAGGTGGTCTGAGCCTGGATGTTCACTAGTGACACCTCCTGGTTACGAGGCAGAAGGACATTCTCTCAACCGGCTGCTGTGTGCAATAAACAGCCCCATAGTCTTACAGTGTCTCAGAGTTCGAGTGCTGATCCAGAATCAGATCACCCTCAAATTATTCATTACGATTTAAAAGGCAAAACTGATCCTAGATCACGACTCCAACTCGAGACGCTTTGTGAATTTGGACCCAGGCCCAGGAAAATGTATAAACTGAGACAAGAGCATTGATCATCACCACAGGAGCTTTGAGCCTTGCTAGGTAACACATGAATATTAACATACACAGTGCACTGGGATTATAGATTTGCAAAGCCGCATGGTCTCTTTCATAGACGCACAACACATGCAAATCAAACTTCTAAACCATACAGATCAAGTCTACAGTTATTCCTTCAATCGTGCATTTTATTACATGCCAATACAGCATCTAGGCCTATCTAGTGTATTGAATTATGTTTCATGCACTAACATTCAAACAGTTATTGAAGAGAGATGTTTTCACAAAGTAGGTAAGTGAAAATAAAGCTTTATACAAGTATATTCAGAGTAGGAAATACTCACAGCTAAATGAAAACATATAATGCAGAATAAAGATACAGGTAGGTATTGTATTGCATATTAGTAAAGGTACAGTATTCACACTACATCCAGTAAAGGTAAAGAGAATAGTCCTCCCATAACAGAAATCAGTGGCCAAATAGTACAATAACATTGAAAATCCACAATACTATGATCTGCTCAAAGTAAATATTGTAGACTAATAGAATTACAATTAGGATTATAATTTTAAGTGAGAGTGCAGTATTTATACTCCGGTTAAGAGTAGAATCACCAACGACTTGCAACCAAAACTGACAATGGAAGACTTCAAAGCCTGTTGTGTAAAGCATAAGGCACAGAGAAGTATATCTGATACATTATAGACAACTTTGGTTGAATATGGTACTCAGTGACAGTGATGTCTAACAACAACCACCTTCATTTGAATAATACTCTTGATACTCTACTAATTAGACAGAGTAGGAGACATCTTTCTCCTAGAGGGCATAGGTGCCTTTCCCCTCTCCGGTTAAAACTTGAGCTCCAGCAGGTAGCGGATGCGACACTGGTTCTCCTTGTAGACCAGATACTCGCTGTTGGAGAAGCAGCTGTCCTTGTACTGGGGCTGCTTAATGGGCTCACCCTGAGGCACAGCCACCTGCTTACCATCCAGAGTCAGGAAGATGTCCTTAGACGGGTCTGAAACAACACACAGTGTTCACTACACAACCATACAGCTGAAACACACAAGTGTTTACTATACAAACACTGTACTGATATACACAACAAAAGTGTTCACTAGACTTATGCAGTCTTTTGGATATCTGCTCATCATCTACCAGATGTTTAGACATACAGTGACCACTTCAGTAGTGTATATGGAGAAAGACACTTGCAAATACAACTCTCTTTCGGTTACACAGACTCTTGGTTTCCCATGCTATTCAACTACCTCCCTCCGGCTTTTTATTCACATTACCTGATGAAAATGCTGTACAATATGTGACCCGATTCAGGAAACTATGCTTATGTCGCAAGTCACGACTTCACAGGAGAGACTTTAGAACGTAAAAAGTATTTGATCAAAATGCGTTTTCTGGCAGAAATGTCTTCTCGAACATGAACTTTAAAGTGCCTTAATAACAAACTTTTATGCCATCTGTAAACACAAATAAAGTTGTTAAATTAATAGCCTAGCTGGTTTAGCCAAAGAAAAAGCCAGGTAGATTCCCGCTAACCATGACTGGCTGAGATAATGAGTGGGCCATAATGTGGTGTAGCATCGTGTCTATAAAATGAGCTGCTCGTTATGCGTAGATAATCCTTTCTACTGCAGTTTGTTCAAAATATATAACTTTGGCCATGGAGAACTGCAAATATGTTGCTACTGCTCTCAATAACACCGCTGCCCAGAATTTATCAGGCGCTTTCGACAAAGGTCAGTGGGAAAAGGTTGTGATGGACTACTTTCTGGAGGATGACCGTGCCATGCTTACTTTCTCTCGGACTCTGTAAATGTATCAGACGATGAGGAAATCCCTGATTTAGGTAAAAACATTTTCATTGAAGACATTGTAGAGTCTTCTGATGACTGTGATGGGGAAGAAACGGCGATCAACAGTGTTGTTGTCACGGAAGATGTTGACCCGAGTTTTGAAATCAGTGGAACACAACGGGCCAAACAAGCTGTGTAAACTAAATGGAAAAGACAAAAGTCTTATTTAATGAAAGGGGGTGCAGTCTGCCGTGAAGCTTTCATCTATGTATACGGGTAAGAATCTAACTACAGTTTCAGAGAGTACACTACCGTCCAAACTTTTGGGGTCACTTAGAAAAATATTTTTGTTTTAAAAGAAAAGCACATTTTTTGCCCATTAAAATATCATCAAATTGATCAGAAATACAGTGTAGACATTGTTAATGTTGTAAATGACTATTGTAGCTGGAAATGGCAGATATCTTACTTGGCGCACAGAGGCCCATTATCAGCCACCATCACTCCTGTGTTCCAATGGCACGTTTTGTTAGCTAATCCAAGTTTATAATTTTAAAAGGCTAATTGAACATTAGAAAACCCTTTTGCAAGTATGTTAGCACAGCTGAAAACTGTTGTGCTAATTAAAGAAGCAATACAACTGGCCTTCTTTAGACTAGTTGAGTATCTGGAGCATCAGCATTTGTGGGTTCGATTACAGGCTCAAAATGGCCAGTAACAAAGACCGTTCTTCTGAAACTAATAAGTCAATTCTTGTTCTGAGAAATGAAGGCTATTCCATGCAAGAAATTGCCAAGAAACTGAAGATCTTGTACAACGCTGTGTACTACTCCCTTCACAGAACAGCGCAAACTGGCGCTAACCAGAATAGAAAGAAGAGTGGGAGGCCCCGGTGCACAACTGAGCAAGAGGACAAGTACATTAGAGTGTCTAGTTTGAGAAACAGACGCCTCACAAGTCCTCAACTGGCAGCTTCATTAAATGGTACCCGCAAAACACCAGTCTCAACGTCAACAGTGAAGAGGCGACTCCAGGATGCTGGCCTTCTAGGCAGATTTGCAAAGAAAAAGCCATATCTCAGACTGGCCAATAAAAATAAAAGATTAAGATGGAAAAAAAAACACAGACACTGGACAGAGGGACTCTGCCTAGAAGGCAGCACCCCGGAGTCACCTCTTCACTGTTGATGTCGAGACTGGTGTTTTGCGGGTATTATTTAATGAAGCTTCCAGTTGGGTGTAGTCAAAGGAGAGCTCTCCAGTAGGTATCAAAACAGTCCAAGGTCCTTTTCTCAAAACTAAGTTTACAAGTGTATCAACTTTCAAAGCAGAATAACTTTCCCATTGTTCGACAAAAATGCTGTGTATGATATCCCATTTTGTAGCTCAGTCTCTACTTTATCCAATTTTTAAAAAACAATTTAAAATGTTGCTACATAAGACCGAATCCAGGTGGTGAGTCACATATGATCTTGTTTCAATCTGATGCACATTCAAAATGTCATAAAAAAATCAACACCACAGATCTCTCCCTGTCCTCTGCCGTGCCCTGATTGTATTACTGCTGATGATATCTGGAAATGTGCATGTACACACTGGTCCATCTACTGTTGCTAGCCCCAACTCTGACATGTGCTTCGATATCTGCTTCACTGATTTCTGCTCTCGTAAATGCCTGGGTTTTCTGCACGTTAACACTAGAAGCTTATTACCTAAAATTGATCAATTGAAAGTGTGGGTTAACAGCTCCAATCCAGATGTGTTGGTCATTACTGAGACATTGTTAAGAAAGAGTGTTCTGAACACTGATGTTAACCTTTCTGATTAAAACCTTTTTCGGCAAGACAGATCTTCCAAAGGTGGTGGAGTGGCAATCTTTACCAAGGAACACATTCAGTTCTCGGTAGTCTCCACTAAGTCTGTTCCCAAACATCTTGATTAGCTGTTTATAAGCTTTCAAATAGCTATTTGTTAACTGTTGCTGAGTGCTACCATCCACCATCAGCACCCTAACTGCCCTACCTAACATGGTTTAGTCCCTTTCTTCTTTAACTTCTTGTGGGCAGGGAGCAGCATTTTCACTTTCGGATAAATAGCATGCCAAAATTCAACTGCCTGCTACTCATCCCCAGAATATAAGATATGCATATTATTAGTAGATTTTGGATAGAAAACACTCTGAAGTTTCTAAAACTGTTTGAATCATGTCTGTGAGAATAACATAACTTATGTAGCATAACTTATGTAGCCTGAGGACAAACCATTCAGAATGTATTTTTTTGATGTCACTGTCTTTTCAATGAGTTTTCTTAGAGACACCAGATTTCTAATGGACTTGCTTGCAGTTCCTACCGCTTCCACTGGATGTCACCAGTCATCGGTTGAGGTTATTCCTTTGTGTAATGAAGAAGTAGGGCTATCGTAAATGAGGGTCACGAAGTACATTATTTGAGAGAGGCACGTTACGAAAAAAGTTGCGTCAGTTTGTTTTCTTTTTGTATTGGACACAGATCATCCCGTCTTCAAATTGATCGATTATTAACGTTTAAAAATACCTAACGTTGTATTACAAAAGTAGTTTGAAATGTTTTGGTAAAGTTTACATGTAACTTTTGATACATTTTGTAGTGAAGTGGCGAAAGTTGGAAGCTGTGTTTTTCTGGATGAAACGGTCCAAATAAATGGACATTTTGGATATATATATCGACGGAATTAATCGAACAAAAGGACCATTTGTGATGTTTATGGGACATATTGGAGTGCCAACAAAAGAATTTCGTCAAAGGTAAGGCATGATTTATATTTTATTTCTGTGTTTTGTGTCGTGCATGCAGTGTTTAAATATGCTTCTCTCTTTGTTTACTGTTGTGCTATCATCAGATAATAGCATCTTATGCTTTCAACGAAAAGCCTTTTTGAAATCTGACATGTTGGCTGGATTCACAACGAGTGTAGCTTTAATTTGGTATCTTACATGTGTGATTTAATGAAAGTTTTATTTTTATATCATTTTATTTGAATATGGCGCGCTGTATTTTCCCTGGCCATTGGCCGGTGGGACGATTGCGTCCCACCTGCACCAGAGAGGTTAAGGTTACAGCCCCTAACATCGTTGAGCCTCTCTCACCTTTTTAACCTGTCTGGCTCTGGGGTTCCGCTAGCGGAACTCCTCCCACATTCCACTGAAAAGGCAGAGCGCGAAATTCAAAAGATATTTTTAGAAATATTTAACTTTCACACATTAACAAGTCCAATACAGCAAATGAAAGATACACATCTTGTGAATCCAGTCAACATGTCTGATTTTTAAAATGTTTTACAGCGAAAACACCACATATATTTATGTTAGCTCACCACCAAATACAAAAAAGGACAGACATTTTTCACAGCACAGGTAGCATGCACAAAGCCAACCTAACTAACCAAGAACCAACCAAACTAACCAAGAAACAACTTCATCAGATGACAGTCTTATAACATGTTATACAATAAATCTATGTTTTATTCGAAAAATGTGCATATTTGAGGTCAGAAATAGAAGCGAAGCAGCCAGAGTAATTAGACACCAACGTCAAATACCTAAATACTCATCATAAAACATTTCTGAAAAATCGATGGTGTACAGCAAATTAAAGACAAACATCTTGTGAATCCAGCCAATATTTCCGATTTTTTAAGTGTTTTACAGCGAAAACACAATATAGCATTATATTAGCTTACTACAATAGCCTACCACACTACCGCATTCATTCATCAAGGCACGTTAGCGATAGCAATAGGCACGTTAGCGATAGCGAATAAACCAGCAAGATATATAATATTTTGACTAACCTTGATAAGCTTCATCAGATGACAGTTCTATAACATCAGGTTATACATACACTTATGTTTTGTTCGAAAATGTGCATATTTAGAGCTGAAATCAGTGGTTATACATTGTGCTAACGTAGCATCTTTTTCCCACAACGTCCGGATATTTTTCTGACACACATATTCTGACCAAATAACTAATCATAAACATAACTAAAAAATACATGTTGTATAGGAAATGATAGATACACTAGTTCTTAATGCAATCGGTGTGTTAGAATTCTAAAAATAACTTCATTACGTCATCCAGCTTAGGTATAGCGAGAGAGTACCCCAAATCTGGGCGCAAACGACTAGTACAACATGTTCGACAGATATATGAAATAGCATCATAAAATGGGTCCTACTTTTGATGATCTTTCATCAGAATGTTGTACAAGGGGTCCTTTGTCAGGAACAATCGTTGTTTGGATTTAGAACGGCCTTTTTCCCTCTCGATTTAGCAAGCACACTTACCAAGTGGCGCGAATCTCTCCATCGTCAACAAACTCAGAGAACGGAACACGGCAAAACTCCCGAAAAATTTTCAATAATCTGATTAAACTATATTGAAAAAAACATACTTTACGATGATATTGTCACATGTATCAAATAAAATCAAAGCCGGAGATATTAGTCGTCCATAACGACAGCTTATCGGAAGGCAAATCCAGGTCCCTTCACGCGCTCTCCAGAAAACAGGAAACTGGTGACACGTCATGCCGAGAGCTATTATTCGACACCAGATCAAGTTACACACTCCATTTCTTCTCTCACTGCCTGTCGACATCTAGTGGAAGACGTATGAAGTGCATCTAAACTTTAAAATATCAAGGACTTTAATAGGCAGGCCCTAGAACAGTGCATCGATTTCAGATTTTCCATTTCCTGTCGGGAAGTTTGCTGCAAAAGGAGTTCTGTTTTACTCACAGATATAATTACAACGGTTATAGAAACTAGAGAGTGTTTTCTATCCAATAGTAATAATAATATGCATATTGTACTAGCAAGAATTGAGTACGAGGCCGTTTAAATTGGGCACGATTTTCCCCCAAAGTGAAAACAGCGCCCTCTGTCCTCAACAGGTTAACATGTCTTTCCTCTCTTGGGAATTTCCCAGTGCTTAGAAGGCACTGGGAAATCCTAACTGTCATAGGTCAATTTATATCTTGTCCTTTTTATCAAAAGTAAACTGACTGGCTTTCTTGGTCTATAGTATTCTCTCTGGTATACAATCTGGTTTCTGCTTAGGTTATGGATGTGTCACTGCAACATAAAGGTCCTATATTATGTCACCATTGCTCTTGATTCTAAGCAATGTTGTGCTGCTACTGTTATTGACTTGGTCAAAGCTTTTGATACGGTAGACCATTCCATTCTTGTGGATCGGCAAAGGAATATTGGTGTCTCTGAGGGGTATTTGGCCTGGTTTGCCAACTACCTTCAGAGTGTGCAGTGTGTAAAGTCAGAACATTTGCTGCCTCAGCCACTGCCTGTCACCAAGGGAGTACCCCAAAGGCTCGATCCTAGGACCCACGCTCTTCTTAATGTACATCAACATAGCTCAGGCTACTGTACCTGGTTCCAGCTGTCCTCTAGCCACCACGCAGTCATAGCCAGAAGGAGCCTTCTTCAGGGAGCTGTCATCCATAGTGATGGTGTTTTCCTTCCCCAGCGCCACCTCGTTCAGAAACATCACCCCCCTGTTTTTAGATGTACGCACTACACAGGGACAGGACACATATGTAGTAAGTAGCACGGTATTTCTTCACAAAACTAACAGTGTCGTAGTAGTGCACCTAACAGTCTTATACTCACTACATGAACATACATTTGGAAATTGACTGGATATTCCGAAGATGACGTCTAAAAGAGATACCGGTAGTTCAGCCACATGGTAGCTATAGCCTCACCGTATGCAGCTGACTTGCTGTTCTCCGAGGCAAAGTAGATGCCCCTGCCCACACGGCCCCCTGACTGGGGCATGATCCGCAGGCCGCCCTTCAAGATGGCTGCCACCACCGCCACATTGGTACCGTGCCACAGCAGACGCCGGTTCTCTAGTCCGTCGTTCTCCCTGAATCTCTCCGCCTGGGGAGAACAATCCCCACAGAAAGATCAATCAACTTAAATACTAATGCTAAGTCAAACAAACCTACAGTTCTAATATATTATTTTTTATTTATTTTATACATTCATCAGCACAAAAATCAAGAGCACAGCAAATTAGTAAAAAAATGAATGCTGTATTACATGCTACAAGGATTATGACATGAAGTTGTTGTGCACTATGTTACCCACCTCAGTCTCTCTGTCCACCTCCCAGACATCTATAATCTTTGGCTGGTTGTGGCTATATGCAGTGGCCTTCAGGTATTTCTCTATGACCTTTAAATGAGGCAAGAATGGAAATACAATGGAAGCTTTACATTTACAATATTCTTCTCTCTGTAGTATAAATGATGCTTTGTCACAGTAAATATAGTCACCCATTTAAATATGACCATCAGCATATCACTAAAGACTTGTCTGATTTTGAACAATACAGTGGTGTTTGTATAGAATTCAACTTCGATTAGAGACCACAGTACCTTGAATTCCTGTGAATCTCTTTGTAGTAGAACGAGTTTGCAGCTGAGAGACAGATAGTTTTGGTCCAGTGGATGAGATACTTTCTCCACCTCCATTTGCTCCTGGGCCTTCTCAGTCTCAGCCTTCAAGTTCTGGGCTATCTCTATATCAGCCAGCACCTGCAGGGGACAGCACAGTCAGGAATGGGATCAGGCCTGGCCAGGAGTTTCACCAGACCTGATCAGGGAAAACTGGGTACTTATTGTAGGCTATTAAAAAACCTTTAGGCCCTAAATAGTACTGATCAAGATCAATGTCATTCCATAAAGCACAATACCTTGACAGCGTCTAATCAAGTACAAGGTGATCTGGAAACACTTATCTCCTTCACTAGCTTTAAGCACCAGCTGTCAGAGCAGCTCACAGATTACTGCACCTGTACATAGCCCATCAATAATTTAGCCCAAACAACTACCTCTTCCCCTACTGTATTTATTGATTGATTTATTTTGCTCCTTTGCAACCCATTATTTCTATTTCTGCTTTGCATTCTTTCACTGCAAATCTACCATTCCAGTCTTTTACTTGCTATAATGTATTTACTTCGCCACCATGGCCTTTTTTTGCCTTTACCTCCCTTATCTCACATTGTATATAGACTTATTTTTCTACTGTATTATTGACTGTATGTTTGTTTTACTCCATGTCTAACTCTGTTGTTGTATGTATCGAACTGCTTTGCTTTATCTTGGCCAGGTCGCAATTGTAAATGAGAACTTGTTCTCAACTTGCCTACCTGGTTAAATAAAGATGGGGGGAAAAATGGGAAAAAAATTGAGAGAAAAAATCTCACCAGAAGCATCTCCTTCTTCTTCTCCACGATCTCAGAACTGTCGATGACTGGGGGCCTGGTGCGTCCAAAGTTGTGTGGGATGGTGGTGAAGAACTTGGAGGAGAGTTCCTCCAGTTTGGGTCTGCTGGCGTTCATGGCTCCCTCGATCTCCTCCAGCACCTCAAAGCCCTTAGCGATCTGCATCTTGCTCAGCTTTCCCAGAGGCATCTTCTTTATGTCTGGTGGCCCAAAGAGAGAGAGACAATAAGGGGGATATGATTACACACATATCACTGCTCTGTCTGAGTTTATATGTTAGGCCTATATAAACTGTGTAGGTGTCTATGTTGACTGCTCTCCTCTACATTGGTAAATGTGGTAGTTAGGGAACTTGCAACACAGCTGAATAAACATTGTATACATTTTACAGTCCTACTTACATTATCGATCAGACAGACTAGGTTTTTATATGGATTAGACATTTATCTCCAGATCGCAAAGCTTTACCCTCCATTTAAAATTACTAATGATTTAGGATACTCTTCTCTGATCACATAGAGCAGATGCCTGGGCTTCCCTGACTTCAGTTTAACAGCCAAGTATATCATTGCACTGACAAGAGTAAAACACAATACAACAAGCAGTCCAGTCCAACAGGTATGTTACATAACAGAACATGTGTACATAGACAGACCGCACCCAGGCTTACTGACTGAGGAACAGAAAGTTGATTCGGTGCTGGAGGGGTACAGGTGGTATGCTGGACAGATTGACACCCACCCAGGTTCATGCACTCCATGGCCTCTTTGAACATGTCATTGCTGAAGATGAGCTGGATGAGCTTCTGCGTGGGGCTGTCCAGGGTGCAAGGGAGGATGTTTCTGGGGCCCTTGCCAATCTTCCCATCAACACAGTCCACCTGCAAAAGCCAGAAGAGAGCATGTTATAAGAGAGGGAACAGAAATGGACACAGCAAAACTATAATGAGTCAGCCTGCCCGCCTGAGCGTATTGTAAGATATACTAATTACAGCAGCCAGGAAGGTAAAATGGTGTTATTCTTTAGAGTATGGTTGGGCGATGTCTGAAATTACAGCTATTATTTGATATCAGTTATATATATTAGCCTACCCTTTAAAAACGAATAATACAGCCATATCAAGAGCAGGCTATTGCTATTTGGGTAAGGGCATTTGCGTAATTCTTTCTTCATTTAGGCTACTTCAGACTGTAAATAATAAAAATAAAAAGGCATTTCACTTAGTAACTATAGAATAGCCTGCCTTATACTAAATCAGAAAAAAACAATGGCTGAATTGGTGGTGTTAAGCAGTCCTTCGGTTTCAGGCAATGGATGTACAGACTACAAACCTCCAACATTTACAAGTCCATCATCCTGCGGAGTTTGCTACTCTGGGCAGAAAAGGTGAACATGCTGGTGTTTTCTGCCAGAAACCTTTAGGTAGGTCTAAGACATGGTAAAAAACAGCTAAACCTAACAGTTCATCATTGCACTTTATTTTAATGTAGCCTATATCCAGATCCAGATGCATCTTATTCGAAAGACATAGCCTATAGATTAAACTAAAATATTCAGTCAAACCCTTAGACTTACATGCATAGTTTTTTTGGACTAATTTGTTATTTTAGTACTTATTTTGTTCAGGCTACTTTATTTATTTTGTAACTTGTTGGCCTATACTTAGGATTTGTACAGTTCGAAATGCAAAAAAGCATATGCTAATTGGCCTATTCATTTTTTGCCTACGCCAATGTTCATTCAAGTGTTAAAGAATGTTATAGGCTAAATAATTTGATTTTCAGGAGCTGACTTTTGTGTGTCTGTGTTATTTTGCTCATCTTAATCTTTTTTTTTTATTGGCCAGTTTGGGTAATGGTTTTTCTTTGCAACTCTGTCTAGAAGGCCAGCATCCCAGAGTCGCCTCTTCACTGTTGACGTTGAGACTGGTGTTTTGCGGGTACTATTTAATGAAGCTGCCAGTTGAGGACTTGAGGCATCTGTTTCTCAAATTAGACACTAATGTACTTGTCCTCTTTCTCAGTTGTGCACCGGGGCCTCTGTTATGAATTTTATGTATAAATGACTAAATGATTTATACATTTAAAGTAATGATAGGACTATAACTAACATAATTCTACCCTGTCTCTGTATAATGATGAAGAATGTTTGTACATAGGCAAAGAGAAAGTGTTAACAGACAACTTGTGACAGTTGCAGTAGATTGTGTAACATGTTGCAGGATATGATAAGCAATGTATGTGTTGGAGAAAACTTGTAAACAGCATTGACAGTGCTAGAGAGGAGGAGGGGCATTTATATGACCAAATGTGAGGTATAAAAGGCTATGTGCATGGTATGATTTTTAGAGCTCTCGTAAATAAACGTTTCTGACTATTGTAGACTGGCCTCTGTCTGTTTCATTTCAACCAGAACCTTACAAACTCTGGGTTGCAGACTGAGGATTTTAATTGAAGTTCAGTTTATGAACCTTGAGAACTTAATTCGCTTAACAGCCTCCCACTCCTCTTTCTATTCTGGTTAGGGCCAGTTTGCACTGTTCTGTGAAGGGAGTAGTACTCAGCATTGTACGAGCTCTTCAGTTTCCTGACAATTTCTCAAATAGCCTTCATTTCTCATAACAAAAACAGACTGACGAGTTTCAGGAGAAAGTGCTTTGTTTCTGGACATTTTGACCCCGTAATCGAACCCACAAATGCTGATGCTCCAGATACTCATCTAGTCTAAAGAAGGCCAGTTTTACTGCTTCTTTAATCAGAAAAACAGTTTTCAGCTGTGCTAACATAATTGCAAAAGGGTTTTCTAATGATCAATTAGCCTTTTAAAATTATAAACTTGGATTAGCTAACAACGTGCCATTTGAACACAGGAGTGATTGTTGCTGATAATGGGGCTCTGTACGCCTATGTAGATATTCCATTAAAAGCAGTTTCCAGCTACAATAGTCATTTACAACATTAACAATGTCTGCACTGTATTTCTGATCAATTTGATGTTATTTTAAAAATTGACAATTTTTTTTGCTTTTCTTTCAAAAACAAGGACATTTCTAAGTGACCACAAACTGTGTGTGTGTGTAAAAATATTCGTGGCCAAAAGTTTTGAGAATGACAAATATACATTTTCAAAGTTTACTGCTTCAGTGTCTTTAGATATTTTTGTCAGATGTTACTATGGAATACTGAAGTATAATTACAAGCATTTCATAAGTGTCAAAGGCTGTTATTGACAATTACACGAAGTTGATGCAAAGAGTCAATATTTGCAGTGTTGACCCTTCTTTTTCAAAACCTCTGCAATCTGCCCTGGAATGTTGTCAATTAACTTCTGGGCCACATCCTGACTGATGGCAGCCCATTCTTGCATAATCAATGCCTGGAGTTTGTCAGAATTTGTGGGTTTTTGTTTGTCCACCCGCCTCTTGAGGATTGACCACAAGTTCTCAATGGGATTAACTTCTTATGGCTGAAGGGGCAGTATTGAGTAGCTTGGATGAAAGGTGCCCATATCAAACGGCCTGCTCCTCAGTCATAGTTGTTAATATTTGCATATTATTAGTAGTATTGGATAGAAAACACTCTAAAGTTTCTAAAACTGTTTGGATTATGTCTGTGAGATTAACAGAACTCATATTGGCAGGCAAAATCCTGAGTTGAAATCAAAACAGGAAGTCAGAAATCTGAGCTTGTATGTATTCACCAGAGTCCCTAAAGAAATCCCCTTGAGTTATGAATGATTGTGCACTGCCTAGGGGTTCCACTAGATGTCAACCATCAATAGAAAATATAATGAGACTTCTATGATGTTGTGGGAGAGAATGAGAGCAGAATCAGTCAGGTGTCCATCAAGCAGCCATTTTCTGATCATGCTTTTTCCTCGTGGAAGTCACTTGCGTTCCATGGCTCACGAAGACAAGAAGGAATAATCCGGTTGGAACTTTATTGAAGCTATATGTTAAAAACATCCTAATGATTGATTGTGTACTTAGTTTGAAATGTTTCTTCGACCGGTAATATCACTTTTTGAAGTTTTTGTCCGATATAACGCTGACCAGAATTAGCGTTTGGATATGTAAACCAGACGCGCTAACAAAAGGTATTTGGACATAACAGATTTTTTCGAACAAAACAAACATTTATTGTGGACCTGGGATTCCTGGTGTGCTTTCTGATGTAGATGAAAGGTAAGGGAATATTTATCATGTATTTTCGTGTTTATGTTGACGCCATCTTTGCAGCTGTGGTATTTTACTTTTGAGCGCCGTCTCAGATTATAGCGTGCGTTTCTTTTTCCGTAAAGTTTTTTTGAAATCTGACACAGCGGTTGCATTAAGAACAAGTGTATCTTTAATTCTGTGTAAAACATGTATCTTTCATCAAAGTTTATGATGAGTATTTCTGTTATTTGACGTGGCTCTCTGCAATTACTCTGGATATTTTGGAGGCATTTCTGAACATGGCGCCAATGTAAACCGAGATTTGTGGATATAAATATGCACATTATCGAACAAAACATAAATGTATTGTGTAACATGATGTCCTATGAGTGTCATCTGATGAAGATCTTCAAAGGTTAGTGATTAATTGTATCTCTATTTCTGCTTTTTGTGACTATCTTTTGCTGAGAAAATGGCTGTATTTTTCTGTGGCTATGTACTGAGCTAACATAATTGTTTGGTGTGCTTTCCCCGTAAATCCTTTTTTAAATCAGACATGTTGGCTGGATTCACAACATGTGTAGCTTTAATTTGGTGTCTTTCATGTGTGATTTCATGAAAGATAGATTTTTATAGTAATATTTGAATTTGGCGTGCTACACTTTTTCTGGATTTTGGCCAAGTGGGACGCTACCGTCCCACCTATCCCAGAGAAGTTAAATGTGCCTTGAATTCTAAATAAATCAGACAGTGTCACCAGCAAAGCACAGACACACCATCACACCTCCTCCTCCATGTATCACGGTGAGAACCACACATGCGGAAATCATTCGTTCACCTACTCTGCGTCTCACAAAGACACGGCGGATGGAACCGAAAACCTCAAATTTGGACTCAGACCAAAGGACAGATTTCCAACGATCTAATGTTCATTGCTCGTGTTTCTTGGCCCAAGCAAGTCTTCGTCTTGTTGGTGTCCTTTAGTAGTGGTTTCTTTGCAGCAATTCACGCAGTCTGCTCTGAACAGTTGATGTTGAGATGTGTCTGTTACTTGAACTCTGTGAAGCATTTATTTGGGCTGCATTCTGAGGTGCAGCTAACTCTTATCCTCTGCAGCAGAGGTAACTCTGGGTCTTCCATTCCTGTGGCGATCCTCATGAGAGCCAGTTTCATCATAGCACTTGATGGTTTTGCAACTGCATTTGAAGAAACTTTCAAAGTTCTTCAAAATATCCAGATTGACTGACCTTCATGTCTTACAGTAATGATGGACTGTCGTGGGTATGACATTACAAGCTTGGCACACCTGTATTTGGGGAGTTTCTCCCATTCTCTATGCAGATCCTCTCAAGCTGTCAGGTTGGATGGGTAGCGTTGTCGCATAGCTATTTTCTGGTCTCTCCAGATGTTCGATCGGGTTCAAGTCCGGGCTCTTACTGGGCCACTCAAGGACATTCAGAGACTTAACCCAAAGCCACTCCTGCGTGGTCTTGGCTGGGTGCTTAGGGTCATGGTCCTGTTGGAAGGTGAACCTTCTCTCCAGTCTGAGGTCCTGAGCCCTCTAGAGAAGGTTTTCATCAATCTCTGTACTTTGCTCTGTTAATTTTTCCCTCGATCCTGACTAGTCTCCCAATCCCATCCACTGAAAAACATCCCACAACATGATGCTGCCACCACCATGCTTCACTGTAGGGATGGTGCTAGGTTTCCTTCAGACGTGACGCTTGGCATTCAGGTCAAAGAGTTGGTTTCATCAGACCAGAGAATCTTGTTTCTCATGGTCTGAGAGTCTTTAGGTGCCTTTTGGCAAACTCCAAGCGGGCTGTCTTGTGCCTTTTACTGAGGAGGCTTCCGTCTGGCCACTCTACCATAAAGGCCTGTTTGGTGGAGTGCTGCACAGATGGTTGACCTTCTGGAAGGTTCTCCCATCTCCACAGAGGGACTCTGGAGCTCTGTCAAGAGTGACCATAGGGTTCTTGGTCACCTGCCTGACCAAGACCCTTCTCCCCCAATTGCTCTGTTTGGCAGGGCGGACAGCTCCAGGAAGAGTCTTGGTGGTTCCAAATTTCTTCCACTTAAGAATGATGGAGGCCACTGTGTTCCTGGGGACATTCAATGCTGCAGACATTTTTGGGTACCCTTCCCCAGATTGGTGCCTCGAAGTGTGTCTCAAAGCTCTACAGACAATTCCTTAGACCTCATTACTTTTTTTGCTCTGACATGCACTGTCAACTGTGGAACCTTAGATGGACAGGGGTGTGGCTTTCCAAATCATGTCCAATCAACTGAATTTATCACAGGTGGACTCCAATCAAGTTGAAGAAACATCTCAAGGATGATCAACGGAAACAGGATGCACTTGAGCTCAAATTCTAATCTCATAGCAAAGGGTCTGAATGCTTATGTAAAGAAGGCATTTCTGTTTTTATTTTTAATAAATATGAGGTATTGTGTGTAGATTGCTGAGAATTATAATTTATTTAGAGCATTTTAGAATAAGGCTGTAACGTAACAAAATGTGGAAAAAGTCAAGGGGTCTGAATACTTTCCGAAGGCACTGTATGTAAACTCAACAACAAAAAAAGAAACGTCCCCTTCTCAGGACCCTGTCTTTCAAAGATAATTAATTAAAATCCCCAAAACCTCACAGATCTTCATTGTAAAGGGTTTAAACACTGTTTCCCATGCTTGTTCAATGAACCATAAACAATTAATGAACATGCACCTGTGGAACAGTCGCAAAGACACTAACAGCTTACAGACGGTAGGCAATTAAGGTCACAGTTATGAAAACTTAGGACACTAAAGAGGCCTTGCTACTGACTCTGAAAAACACCAAAAGAAAGATGCCCAGGGTCCCTGCTCATCTGCGTGAACGTGCCTTAGGCATGCTGCAAGGAGGCATGAGGACTGCAGATGAGGCCAGGGCAATAAATTGCAATGTCCGTACTGTGAGATGCCTAAGACAGCACTACAGGGAGACAGGACGGACAGCAGATCGTCCTCGCAGTGGCAGACCACGTATAACAACACCTGCAAAGGATCGGTACATCCAAACATCACACCTGCGGGACAGGTACAAGATGGCAACAACAACTGCCCGAGTTACACCAGGAACGCACATTTCCTCCATCGGTGCTCAGACTGTCCGCAATAGGCTGAGAGAGGCTGGACGGAGGGCTTGTAGTCCTCCCCAGACATCAACGGCAACAACGTAGCCTATGGGCACAAACCCGCCGTCACTGGACCAGACAGGACTGGCAAAAAGTGCTGTTCATCAAGTCCCATTGAGCACATCTGGGACCTGTTGGATCGGAGGGTGAGGGCTAGGGCCATTCCCCTCGGAAATGTCTGGGAACTTGCAGGTGCGTTGGTGGAAGAGTGGGGTAATATCTCACAGCAAGAACTGGCAAATCTGGTGCAGTCCATGAGGAGGAGATGCACTGCAGTACTTAATGCTGCTGGTGGCCACACCAGATACTGACTGTTACTTTTGATTTTGACCCCCCCTTTGTTCAGGGACACATTATTCCAGTTCTGTTAGTCACATGTCTGTGGAACTTGTTCAGTTTGTCTCAGTTGTTGAATCTTGTTATGTTCATACAAATATTTACACATGTTAAGTTTGCTGAAAATAAACGCAGTTGACAGTGAGTGGACGTTTCATTTTTTTGCTGAGTTTACTAAAAATGTACGCTATGGCAAATAGGGAATAGGCCATTTGGCTTGTAGCAATGCTGTGTATTCAGCATTGCGCTGCCAGACTCCGGTGGTGAATTCAAGTTCAAATATGCTAAAGCATAGTTTATGATATTACAATGTCTTTACCGTCGACAATGACTGTCAAACATCATTGGTACATAAAATTGCCAAACACTACTTTAGAATCCGTGGTCCTACTGAGACCCAGCCACCACTTTACCTTGACCTCTGCATCCTGGTCTCCATCTACCTCTATCAGGGTGTACTTCCCCGGGTGAGACAGAAAGTTGTCCCGCTCCTTCCAGCTGTTCTTCGTCTTGTCTTTGAACTTCTTCTCAAAGTCTTTGATGGCTTTGTCTGGGCTGTTGGAGAGTTCTGATAGGTTTGACTGACCCGTTTCTCCCTGTAAGGGAGAGAGGAGAAGATGATGCTTCAATTCTGGGTCCTCAAGAAATTAATAGCTTAGTATTTAAGATAATTAACTAAAATGTAGATTTACTACTAAAATATACACAGGAATGTGTAGTAAACTACCATCGTGTCTTTGTCTAAAATTAAGCTTACCACTCTCCCCCATCTGGTCCAGCAGTAGTAAGAGTCATCTATACACAACACTTGAATGACATAAAACTTGTTGTTGTTATTTCCAATGTTGGTCTGATTCAGCATGCAATCATAATCTTCATACACCTGTGGGGGAGATTAAAGGAGGAACATGATTCAGGAAAGCAGTCAGATAAAAAATGGGCACATTCATCTATTGCACTGCACAGCAGTCTGTCCTACTGACATGACTGCAAAGATGATCAAACAAATCAAGTCAAATACCTGTAACTAGTGACAGTTTCTCAGATTCTGCTACATATGAATGATTAGCAAACATGCTGTAGCAACACACTGGTCTTTTGAAACAGCTATAACTGAATGCAGCATATACAGTAGATATGAGTGACCTTCCACACTCATTATTACATTTACATTTAAGTCATTTAGCATACGCGTGTCTTGGGGGAGCATACATTACAACTGAGCAGAGGTAATGTCTTGAACAAGGAAAGAAGAGAATAGTCCCCTTCTGTATTAGATTAATACAAGGGGCAAGTGTCTCTCACTCTCAGGGAGTTTACTTCCAACTGAAACTATTACTGTACCCTACATGTCACTTCTAAGGTTTGTATATTGGAAAGTAGTCAAACCTCATTGAATCTAAATGAAGGGTGTGGCTGAACTGAAAGCCATACATTGTCATAGCCTTTACAGTTAGTGTGTGACAAGTGCTTCAATCACAGTAACACCTTCAAAGTACCTCAATGAGTAACACTGACTGCACAGGAGGACTTTTGAGCTGAAATAGTACACAATACATTTTTGTATGATTGGTGGCACAGGCAGCATAATAAATAGCCTACTCCTTGCCTTGATATGGCATGATGTCCAACTCACCCTTCCTGACTGCTGTTCTGACAGCAAGCAGTGCTCATCCGCCTTCCTTTTGCCCTTAACTTCTGGCCCTGCAGCCTTCAGAGCCTCTTTGGCAGAGGTAAAGGCATCCTTTGGTGTGTCAGGCTCTTGCTTGACCTTCTTTCCACCCGCTTTATTGGCTTTGGTGGATGAGGCAGCCCTTTTCTTTGGTGCCATCCCTGATCTGTATTTCAATCACTGCAGAAAAAAGAAACATTATGCATCATCAACACACTAAAATTTGAAGAATGAATGATAGTATTGATGCACTTAATCCCCTTTCACCTTTTCTGTCTCACTGGCCAATGGCAGTGGTGTTTTGATACAGCTGAGTGAGGCGGGGTACTTCCAGTAACACAGAATTAGCAGCAGCAGACAAGCTCTGACGTGGCTGGTAAATTCCCTGACCTGTCTAAGGAGGCACTGAGGAGGTTGTGCGAGTGCTAATTAGCTAACTACAGCAGCTGTCCTAGATGTATTTCCATGTACAACCCCTCAGTAATGTTAAGGTAGATAGCTAGCTAGTTTAGTTAGCTTGGCGCAAAGTCCAATAACTTCATTTTGTGGGTGTGTAGCTAGCTAGCTAACGTTAGCTAAACGCCGTTGGTATCGAGAAGTTCACGCACTAGCGTTAGCTAGCTAACTACAGGGCTATGGATGCCGCTACGGTTGACAGAAATTGGAAGCTAGCCAAATAATTTGCGAACCTTTATCGACTTGCTACTTACCTTAGAGCAGGTATTCGGCAGCTCGAGCGGTCACTGTCAGAAGTAGCAGAACACAATATTTTGACAGACACACTTCTCACCGACTGTCGAGGAAGTTCTACTTCCGCCTTAAGGGGCGGGGGGGGGTAAGTGGCATTCAGAAAGTTGCAGATAACTGGAGACCCACCGGATCAACCCCCCCCCTCCCCCAAAACGCACACACACAAGGTGCAATTTCGAAATGTTATTGTTCATCCGAAGTTTTTCTCTTATTATGTTAGTCACTGACAGTCACTCAATTAGACCAAGTCAGCTAAAACATTTTAGATTGGTAAATTTGTCTAAACATCAATCTAAAATGGCAGTAATCATGGTCTAAGTAATGTTAGTCACTCTCACTCAGATATCATATAAAAAAACTGCTAACATTTCTCTCCACCCCATGGCAGTGTGTAGACTTGCAGCAAACTTGCTTTAAAAGTACAACATTTTCTCTACGACCCATGGCAAAATGTGTAGAATTGCAGAAAATTAACTCTGAAACATTCTCTGCTGTCAAGAGGGAGGCCGCTAAAATGCTTTGGGGGCAAAAGGCTAGTGCTAGTGCGGGCTCTGGGTGCATGTGTGGGTATGGATTTGGGTACTGCAGACCCATGAGCCACTACGTGGCGGACCCATGAACCCCTCATGATGAGTTCAGATGTTTTGTGGCCACCACCCCCATCAATGTTGCCCATCCCTGTTATAGAGAGACTGTCCATTCAAGGTGTGGTCCGTAATTCATATTACACACTGAAACCTTCATGTGCACTTTATTTGATAGGGAATTCAATCTGAATTCCTGAATTCAATGTTCTGCCAATCTGTATTGAATACAAAAGTATTATCAGGCATTGAAAACGCATTGGCAATTGGTCCTCATAAATAAGGGACTGCTACCAAACTACTACAGGTATTGTTGCAAACACTATTATACAGAAGAAGAAGACTGCTACAGATGGCATAATGAGAGTTGTTCTGATCAGAGTTGCCTGGTCTCTGTCCTGTAACATCAACCTGAGAGTAGTTGGGCACAAGCTGTCAAAACGTTGAATTCAACTTGTGCAATGTGAGGATTCAGGTTTCTGTTTCTTTTCCAAAATGTCTCGCATACCTGTGGAAGGCAGACTCAGGCTCCAGATGGATTCTGGCTTGAATGTGATTTACACCAGCCTACCTACAGTACCTGACCTGACCCCACAGCAGCCTCTGAGAGCCCTGCCTTACTGACATGACCTTTGCCTCAAGGAGACTCGTGATGGGTGAGCCAGCCTCCAGATTGCACCCAATCACAGCTGCACACTGCCCTCTCTGACTCAGGTGGCAAGTGTGACTGTTTTATCAACCATGGTCTGGCCATTCATGTACAACTTGATTTGTCTGCCCTACACTGTTTTATTTTAAATGGTCATATCATATAGTACTGTATTATGATATAGGTTAATATTTGCTCAGATTATGGCACACTATATTGTCCAATCACTGGTGAAAGTGTAGCCGGTGTAACTTTTAAACAGAGAGCTCTCTATACCTAAAACTCTTCCATTACTCATATTAACAGACCTTATCAACTTTGCAGTGCGTGTTCGGAATGTCTCCTATGATTACTCAATTATGTTAACATGTGACTGTGAATGTCTGGGTGTCAGGACCAGTTTTTACAGCCTGGTCTCATAGACTGGACGAAACATAGTAAATGTTAATCCGGGACACTCAAATTAGTATGAAATGTTACTTTTGATATGTTTATATAAGACAGATAGTTACTTAAGGCAAAAATGAAAGTAGGGTGGGGTGGGTGGTCTGGTGGGCGTATAACACGAATGTCTAGCAACCCAAATCATGCACAACTTTAGCATTTTAGCTAATGAGCAAATATTAAACTACTTACTACTTTTCAGTTATTTTGCAACTACTTAGCATGCTAGATAACCCTTCCACTAACCCTAACCTTAACCCTTTCAGCTAACCCTTCCCCTAACTCTTACCTTAACCCTTTAACCTAACTACTAAACTTAACCCTAACCTTAACCCTAACCCCTAACCTAGATAACATTAGCCAGGTGCCTCAAATTAGCCACCTAGATAATTCATAACATATCATACATTTTTGCAAATTTGTAACATATTGTACGTTTTGCAAATTCGTAAAATGTTGTACTTTTTGCAAATTCATAACATATCATACGAAATGGGTCATGGACATCGACAAATTAATACATACCATACAAAACATAACATAGCATACTAAAGAGGGGTTGTTTTAAATGTGGAAGACACAGTTCAGTGGAAGGCATTCAGTTGTACAACTGACTAGGTATCCCCCTTTCCCTTTTAATGGAGTGTCTCAGTTTAGAATCATACGAAATGCTCTGAGACCAGGTTGGTTTTTAGTGTGATTGCACTCACCAGTATTGGCACACAGAATGTATTCATAGCCAGCTATTCCTATTTATTGGTGTGATCGTATGCACTCACCCAAATTAAAGAGTATAAGTTTCATAATGGATACTGATGTAGAAAATTACCAATTTGCAGTGCAGAAAATCCCTGCCGGCCAAACCCTCCCCTAACCCGGACGACGCTGGGCCAATTGTGCGCCATCCCATGGGTCTCCCAGTCGCGGCCTGCTGCAACAGAACCTGGACTCGAAACAGGTTCTCTAGTGGCACAGCTAGCACTGTGATGCAGTGCCTTAGACCACTGCACCACTCGGGAGGCCTTGTAGTAGTTTTTTTAATTAATCTAAATAAGACATTTTTCATATCACTAACTTTTTCCCGCCTTTTGCTTATATCTGAAAGGAATTGCCGGTATCAAAGCCATAACTATTATTTCCCACCTACAACCTAGTAGCCTAATCATTTTGGTAAATGTCTGCCTACAGCATAGTATTGATGGGGTTCACCTTGGGGTCATGATAGGGGCTGCACCAAATGTTTGATGTATTATAATAATTGATTATTGAATATCTTTTGACGAACATATCAAGACTGTTTCAAGGACAGCTTTTTTCCATCTACGTAACATTGCAAAAATCAGAAATGTTCTGTCCAAAAATGATGCAGAAAAATTCTTCCATGCTTTTGTTACTTCTAGGTTAGACTACTGCAATGCTTTACTTTCCGGCTACCCGTATAAAGCACTAAATAAACTTCAGTTAGTGCTAAATACGGCTGCTAGAATCCTGACTAGAACCAAGAAATTTGATCATATTACTCCAGTGCTAGCTTCTCTACACTGGCTTCCTGTTAAGGCAAGGGCTGATTTCAAGGTTTTACTCCTATAAAGCGTTACATGGGCTTGCTCCTACCTATCTTTCCGAGTTGGTCCTGCCGTTCATACCTACACGTACGCTACGGTCACAAGACGCAGGCCTCCTAATTGTCCCTAGAATTTCTAAGCAAACAGCTGGAGGCAGGGCTTTCTCCTATAGATCTCCATTTTTTTGGAATGGTCTGCCTACCCATGTGAGAGACGCAGACTCGGTCTCAACCTTTAATTCTTTACTGAAGACTTATCTCTTCAGTAGGTCATATGATTGAGTGTACTCTGGCCCAGGAGTGTGAAGGTGAACGGAAAGGCTCTGGAGCAACGAACCGCCCTTGCTGTCTCTGCCTGGCCGGTTTCCCTCTCTCCACTGGGATTCTCTGCCTCTACCCTATTACAGGGGCTGAGTCACTGGCTTACTGGTGCTCTTTCATGCCGTCCCTAGGAGGGGTGCGTCACTTGAGTGGGTTGAGTTACTGACGTGATCTTCCTGTCTGGGTTGGCGCCCTCCCCTTTGTTTGTGCTGTGGTGGAGATCTTTGTGGGCTATACTCGGCCTTGTCTCAGGATTGTAAGTTGGTGGTTGAAGATATCCCTCTAGTAGTGCGGGGGCTGTGCTTTGGCAAAGTGGGTGGGGTTATATCCTTCCTGTTTGGCCCTGTCCGGGGGTATCATCGGATGGGGCCACAGTGTCTCCTGACCCCTCCTGTCTCAGCCTCCAGTATTTATGCTGCAGTAGTTTATGTGTCGGGGGGCTAGGGTCAGTTGGGTATATCTGGAGTACTTCTCCTGTCTTATCCGGTGTCCTGTGTGAATTTAACTATGCTCTCTCTAATTCTCTCCTTCTCTCTTTCTTTCTCTCTCTCGGAGGACCTGAGCCCTAGGACCATGCGTCAGGACTACCGGGCATGATGACTCCTTGCTGTCCCCAGTCCACCTGGCCTTGCTGCTGTTCCAGTTTCAACTGTTCTGCCTGCGGCTATGGAACCCTGACCTGTTCACCGGACGTGCTACCTGTCCCAGACCTGCTGTTTTCAACTCTATAGAGACCGCAGGAGCGGTAGAGATACTCTTAATGATCGGCTATGAAAAGCCAACTGACATTTACTCCTGAGGTGCTGACTTGCTACACCCTCGATAACTACTGTGATTATTATTATTTGACCATGCTGGTCATTTATGAACATTTGAACATCTTGGCCATGTTCTGTTATAATCTCCACCCGGCACAGCCAGAAGAGGACTGGCCACCCCTCATAGCCTGGTTCCTGTCTATGTTTTGGCCTTTCCAGGGAGTTTTTCCTAGCCACCGTGCTTCTACACCTGCATTGCTTGCTGTTTGGGGTTTTAGGCTGGGTTTCTGTACAGCACTTCGAGATATTAGCTGATGTACGAAGGGCTATATAAAATAAACTTGATTAGATTTGATTTGATTATGCGTTTGTTGTATTAATAGAAAGGGAAGGGCTATAAGACCCCTCCCCCACTACATTTATAGGGTCCTAGACTACAGATTAACAATCTATATATTCAATATAAGGTTTAATATTGTTCCACTATTCTTTTCTAGTCTCTGCTTCTTATAAGAAACGGTCTGAGAGATGTGTGAGTTATTGCAGTCAAAACAGGGTGTCTGTGAGAAAGCGCCTCAAGGTTAAAAGAGATTCATAGACAGAACCCTGCAGGGGAGTGAAAGAGATAAGAGACAAGACAGACATACCACTATAAATCAACTTGGGGAGTGGACAATTACTGCTGAGCTTTTAGATAACACTGGAACTATTGTTTGTATAGCTGTGTGTGCATGGGCTTGGCCTCATGAGTAGAGGGTGTTGACATGGGTAGTGACATCACTAGGGGTTTACTGCAAGCACAATAAAGCAACTTGGACCCTTTCCTATTTTACAGAACTTACGCTGAAACATGCGTGCTATGTTCCCATTGTCAACTTCTGTCTGCAAATGCATTAATAGAGGTTTTTGATTGATTCACTGAAAGATATTGTCTGATTGCTGATTTCACCAATAAGCAAATGATTGACAAGGAACAAGGAACCTACATTAACAGTATGAAGCGTAGCCGTAATGCTGAGCATTGGCACGCACTATGCTCTTAAACTCTTGATAATTGCTAAGCAGCGGCAGTTATTAACCATCCTCTTGCCAGTTCTTAACTTTGATGCATGTCACTTCTCACATCTCTTTGCATATCCCACCAAGCATGCAGTGTTTTCTTAACCACAACTGGATGGATCCATAAAGAATTACTGTGGGAATAACTATCACTGAATGATGAAAATATTGGAATAAAGTAGGCTGATGCAATTGAAGGCATGTATCAAATTGTTGTTTACTGAAACTACCAAAGGCCAAAGTCATCCAATCATTGTAGTAAATTTGAAGCAATAGCCCTAATTCTTGTAATGAATAGTGTGGTAATGGAGCAAGTTGAGGAGACTAAACTGCTTGGAGTAACCCTGGATTGTAAACTGTCATGGTCAAAACATTGATACAACAGAAGCTAGGATGGGGAGAAGTCTGTCCATAATAAAGTGCTGCTCTGCATTCTTAATTACATTTACATTACATTTAAGTCATTTAGCAGACGCTCTTATCCAGAGCGACTTACAAATTGGTGCATTCACCTTATGATATCCAGTGGAACAACCACTTTACAATAGTGCATCTAACTCTTTTAAGGGGGGGGGGGGGTTAGAAGGATTACTTTATCCTATCCTAGGTATTCCTTAAAGAGGTGGGGTTTCAGGTGTCTCCGGAAGGTGGTGATTGACTCCGCTGACCTGGCGTCGTGAGGGAGTTTGTTCCACCATTGGGGTGCCAGAGCAGCGAACAGTTTTGACTGGGCTGAGCGGGAACTGTACTTCCTCAGAGGTAGGGAGGCGAGCAGGCCAGAGGTGGATGAACGCAGTGCCCTTGTTTGGGTGTAGGGCCTGATCAGAGCCTGAAGGTACGGAGGTGCCGTTCCCCTCACAGCTCCGTAGGCAAGCACCATGGTCTTGTAGCGGATGCGAGCTTCAACTGGAAGCCAGTGGAGAGAGCGGAGGAGCGGGGTGACGTGAGAGAACTTGGGAAAGTTGAACACCAGACGGGCTGCGGCGTTCTGAATGAGTTGTAGGGGTTTAATGGCACAGGCAGGGAGCCCAGCCAACAGCGAGTTGCAGTAATCCAGACGGGAGATGACAAGTGCCTGGATTAGGACCTGCGCCGCTTCCTGCGTGAGGCAGGGTCGTACTCTGCGAATGTTGTAGAGCATGAACCTACAGGAACGGGTCACCGCCTTGATGTTAGTTGAGAACGACAGGGTGTTGTCCAGGATCACGCCAAGGTTCTTAGCACTCTGGGAGGAGGACACAATGGAGTTGTCAACCGTGATGGCGAGATCATGGAACGGGCAGTCCTTCCCCGGGAGGAAGAGCAGCTCCGTCTTGCCGAGGTTCAGCTTGAGGTGGTGATCCGTCATCCACACTGATATGTCTGCCAGACATGCAGAGATGCGATTCACCACCTGGTTATCAGAGGGGGGAAAGGAGAAGATTAATTGTGTGTCGTCTGCATAGCAATGATAGGAGAGACCATGTGAGGATATGACAGAGCCAAGTGACTTGGTGTATAGCGAGAATAGGAGAGGGCCTAGAACAGAGCCCTGGGGGACACCAGTGGTGAGAGCACGTGGTGCGGAGACAGATTCTCGCCACGCCACCTGGTAGGAGCGACCTGTCAGGTAGGACGCAATCCAAGCCTGGGCCGCGCCGGAGATGCCCAGCTCGGAGAGGGTGGAGAGGAGGATCTGATGGTTCACAGTATCAAAGGCAGCCGATAGGTCTAGAAGGATGAGAGCAGAGGAGAGAGAGTTAGCTTTAGCAGTGCGGAGCGCCTCCGTGACACAGAGAAGAGCAGTCTCAGTTGAATGACTAGTCTTGAAACCTGACTGATTTGGATCAAGAAGGTCATTCTGAGAGAGATAGCAGGAGAGCTGGCCAAGGACGGCACGTTCAAGAGTTTTGGAGAGAAAAGAAAGAAGGGATACTGGTCTGTAGTTGTTGACATCGGAGGGATCGAGTGTAGGTTTTTTCAGAAGGGGTGCAACTCTCGCTCTCTTGAAGACGGAAGGGACGTAGCCAGCGGTCAAGGATGAGTTGATGAGCGAGATGAGGTAAGGGAGAAGGTCTCCGGAAATGGTCTGGAGAAGAGAGGAGGGGATAGGGTCAAGCGGGCAGGTTGTTGGGCGGCCGGCCGTCACAAGACGCGAGATTTCATCTGGAGAGAGAGGGGAGAAAGAGGTCAAAGCACAGGGTAGGGCAGTGTGAGCAGAACCAGCGGTGTCGTTTGACTTAGCAAACGAGGATCGGATGTCATCGACCTTCTTTTCAAAATGGTTGACGAAGTCATCAGCAGAGAGGGAGGAGGGGGGAGGAGGGGGAGGAGGATTCAGGAGGGACGAGAATGTGGCAAAGAGCTTCCTAGGGTTAGAGGCAGATGCTTGGAATTTAGAGTGGTAGAAATTGGCTTTAGCAGCAGAGACAGAAGAGGAGAAGGTAGAGAGGAGGGAGTGAAAGGATGCCAGGTCCGCAGGGAGGCGAGTTTTCCTCCATTTCCGCTCGGCTGCCCGGAGCCCTGTTCTGTGAGCTCGCAATGAGTCGTCGAGCCACGGAGCAGGAGGGGAGGACCGAGCCGGCCTGGAGGATAGGGGACATAGAGAGTTAACTTCTACTGCCTCAGAAACCCGGATCCGGGAGCACCCCCCACCCCCCACACACTGTTTAGCATAGCTAGCATAGCTTCACAAGTAGATAGTAGCATCTAAATATCATTAAATCACAAGTCCAAGACACCAGATGAAAGATACAGATCTTGTGAATAAAGCCACCATTTCCGATTTTTAAAATGTTTTACAGGGAAGACACAATATGTAAAGATGTACATCTATTACCTAAAAACACATTAGCATAATCCACCATCTTTTATTTGTCCACCAACACCAGTAGCCATCACCAATTCGGCTAAACTAAGATATTTATAGCCCCTAACCAACAAAAAAACTCATTAGATGACAGTCTGATAACATATTTATGGTATGGGATAGGTTTTGTTAGAAAAAAGTGCATATTTCAGGTAGCTGCCATAGGTTACAATTGCACCCACCGTCACAAATGGACTAGAATAATTACAATGAGCAACGTGTTTACCTAACTACTAATCATCAAACATTTCGTAAAAATACACAGCATACACGAATCGAAAGACACAGATCCTGTGAATACAGACAATATTTCAGATTTTCTAAGTGTCTTACAGCGAAAACACAATAAATCGTTATATTAGCGTAGCACATAGCACATAGCAGCCCAGCATTGATTCTAGCCAAAGTGAGCGATAAAAGTCAACATCGCCAAAAGATATTAATTTTTTCACTAACCTTCTCAGAATTCTTCCGATGACACTCCTGTAACATCATTTTACAATATACATATACAGTTTGTTCGAAAAGGTGCATATTTAGCCATACAAAACCGTGGTTACACAATGAAAATAGTAGCAAAACAAGCCTGAAAATGTCGGTCGCCATCTTTCAGAGTGATCTGGTTTAATTAATAGCTAATCAAATACTTGACTAAAAAATACAGGGTTTACAGGAATCGAAAGACAAATTAGTTCTTAATGCAACCGCTGATTTACATTTTTAAAATTATCCTTACTTTTCAATACAGGGTTCGCCAAGTGAAGCTATACCAAACAAAATGGCGAAATGTGCGTTTAAAATATTTCGACAGAAACACGATTTATCATATTAAATATTGCTTACTTTGAGGTGTTCTTCCATCAGATTCTTGGGCAATGTATCCTTTCTATGTTATAAACGTCTTTTGGTCGATAGATGTCCTCTGTCCTTCGAAATGTCCACCACCAACGACCGACACCCCAAAACGTGTCCAAAGTTTCAGAGTGCACAACAAATAAATTCCTCTAAAATCGCACTAAACGGATATAAATTGCTATAAAACGGTTCAAATTAACTACATTTTGATGTTTTTAACACCTAAAACGAGTGAAAACATGACCGGAGAAATATTGCTGGTTAGAAAACGATTTGGAACGAGGCAGGTCCGATGCCCTTCACGCTTCAGGCGCACGACGAGAAAGGGCGGTCTCTATACATTTTGGTCTTTTATACTGGCTGTGAATATCCCATCGATTCCATTGAAAGCGTGATGACGTACAGACACCCAGAGGAAGACGTAGGCAGTGTCGGTTTCTTCATAGCATTCACTGTCGCCTTAAAAACAGACCCCAGATCAGAGGTAAAAAAAATTGAAATCTGAACCCTGTCATGAAAAGTGCTGTAGAAATTGTTCTGTACAACTCAGAGACAAAATTTCAACTTCTATAGAAACTAGAAGGTGTTTTCTATCCAATAATAACAATAATATGCATATTGTACGATCAAGAATTTAGCACGAGGCAGTTTAATTTGGAGACACAAATATGCTAATGCGGAACAGCACCCCCTATAGTTCCAAGAGGTTAAAGGATGCAGAAAGGGAGGAGAGGAGGGTTGAGGAGGCAGAATCAGTAGATAGGTTCGGAGAAGGTTTGAGCAGACGGAAGAGATGATAGGATGGAAGAGGAGAGAGTAGCGGGGGAGAGAGAGCGAAGGTTGGGACGGCGCGATACCATCCGAGTAGGGGCAGTGTGGGAAGTGTTGGATGAGAGCGAGAGGGAAAAGGATACAAGGTAGTGGTCGGAGACTTGGAGGGGAGTTGCAATGAGATTAGTGGAAGAACAGCATCTAGTAAAGATGAGGTCAAGCGTATTGCCTGCCTTGTGAGTAGGGGGGGAAGGTGAGAGGGTGAGGTCAAAAGAGGAGAGGAGTGGAAAGAAGGAGGCAGAGAGGAATGAGTCAAAGGTAGACATGGGGAGGTTAAAGTCACCCAGAACTGTGAGAGGTGAGCCATCCTCAGGAAAGGAACTTATCAGGGCGTCAAGCTCATTGATGAACTCTCCAAGGGAACCTGGAGGGCGATAAATGATAAGGATGTTAAGCTTGAAAGGGCTGGTAACTGTGACAGCATGGAATTCAAAGGAGGCGATAGACAGATGGGTCAGGGGAGAAAGAGAGAATGTCCACTTGGGAGAGATGAGGATCCCAGTGCCACCACCCCGCTGACCAGAAGCTCTCGGGGTGTGCGAGAACACGTGGGCAGACGAGGAGAGAGCAGTAGGAGTAGCAGTGTTATCAGTGGTAATCCATGTTTCCGTCAGTGCCAAGAAGTCGAGGGACTGGAGGGAAGCATAGGCTGAGATGAACTCTGCCTTGTTGGCCGCAGATCGGCAGTTCCAGAGGCTGCCTGAGACCTGGAACTCCACGTGGGTCGTGCGCGCTGGGACCACCAGGTTAGAGTAGCAGCGGCCACGCGGTGTGAAGCGTTTGTATGGTCTGTGCAGAGAGGAGAGAACAGGGATAGACAGACACATAGTTGACAGGCTACAGAAGAGGCTACGCTAATGCAAAGGAGATTGGAATGACAAGTGGACTACACGTCTCGAATGTTCAGAAAGTTAAGCTTACGTTGCAAAAAATCTTATTGACTAAAATGATATAGTACTGCTGGCTGGTGAAATAGGCTAGCTAGCAGTGGCTGCGTTGTTGACTTTGTTTGAAAGTGTAGCTGGCTAGGTAACCTCTAACTGGCTAGGTAACCTCGACAATTACTCTAGACTACACAATTATCTTGGATACAAAGACGGCTATGTAGCCAGCTAAGATCAAACAAATCAAACTGTTGTGCTGTAATGAAATGAAATGTTATACTACCTGTGGAGCAAAGCGGAATGCAACTACTCGCTCCAACCCGGAAGTGCGTATCGTAGAGGGAGAGGCAATAGAAGTGTTGTTTCTTGTATTATTGTCTTTTGTGTCTTTAGAGGACTGCTTCACCTTAATGTCCCTTTTCCCCCCTTTCCCTTTTCTTCTGTCCTTATTTTGTCCCACTTTGTCCCTTCTTTGTCCCTTCTTCTCTTCTGCCAACTAGACACTCCTTGTTAGCTAGCTAGCTTCTTCCAGGAATGTCCCTAGCAACTGCCTAGCAACAGGTAAACAACTTAGCTAGCTAAGAAAACGATATAATTTTATGAAAAAATTGTTACTTTTTCAAAAGCCTTTCTTCTTTGTTTGCTGCTTGTTTGGTCTCCTATTCAGTTTGCAGTTTTCTTTTGATTTTTTTCGATGTACTTTACTCTAAAAAAACAACACCCCATGGAGTTCCAGGAACAGGGTTGGTGACCAATGCCATGCCATGCCCGGAAAGCCTGATCCCTACTAAACCTTGTATAGGCAGCCCTACTATACCTAATAGCACCGATGGTCTCTTGTTATTGTGGTGTTGGCCATCAGACCACATGAATGCAGTGTTGATCTGGGTCTGGACTCAGAGCCCAGGGTCTTAGTCCATTGGTATTAATCCCTCATCCTTGTGTCTTAATGTTATGTTATGTAATGTTAATCTTAATGTTAGGCGGGCTGTCCCGATATCGGTACACTTATGACAACATCCAGCTCTATTGCAGGGCGCGAAATTCAAAATCTATTTTTTTAAAATATTTAACTTTCACACATTAACAAGTCCAATACAGCATTTGAAAGATAAACATCTTGTCAATCCAGCCAACATGTCCGATTTTTTAAATGTTTTACAGAGAAAACACCACATATATTTATGTTAGCTCACCACCAAATAAAAAAGTGGACAGACATGTAGCAGCAGCACAAGTAGGATTCAAGTAGCATGCACAAGCCAACCTAACTAACCTAGAACCAACCTAAACAACCTAGAAAAAACTACCTCAGATGACAGTCCTATAACATGTTACACAATAAATCTATGTTTTGTTCATAAAATGTGCATATTTTAGCTATAAATCAGTTTTACATTACTGCTCCCATCATAGCTACATCATAGCTACAGTCTGAAATCGCACGGGAGTAGCCAGAGAAAATACAGACACCAACGTCAACTACTAATTACACCTCATAAAACATTTCAGAAAAACATATGGTGGATAGCTAATGAAAGACAAAGATCGTGTGAATAGAGCCAATATTTCCGATTTTTGAAGTGTTTTACAGCGAAAACACAATATATCGTTTTATTAGCTTACAACATTAGCTAGCATACGGCAGCATTGATTCTAGTCAAACGCTAGCATAGCCCAGTTCGACAGATATATGAAAAAGCATCCCAAATTGGGTCCTTATCTTTGTTGATCTTCCATCAGAATGTTGTAACGGGGTCCATTGTCCAGTACAGTCTTTAGTTGGGTTCCAGAACGAACTATTTCCCTCTTGGGTTAGCAAGCACAATGGCCGTGCGGCGCTAATCTCTCTTTCTTAAAAAAATTATTCCGTCGCATCACGTCTAAAGTCCAGAATAAATTGCAATAATATAATTAAAGTATACTTTAGGATGATTTTGTGACATGTATCAAATAATATCGTAGCCAGAGGTCATATTCACCTTTAACGAGCGTATTCCAGGAGCCGAGTCCAGGTTCTACCTCGTGCCCAGAAAAAAAATTAAACTGCGCAGGTCTCACTAGAAGATGTTGTGTTCAGTCCCTGGAAGAGATATTCGACTGCTTTTTTCTCTCACTTCCGCATTACACCCAGATGAAGGCGTGTGACGTGTTTCTACGGTCCTAAGTGACATGACCTTTTATAGACAAGGTCTTAAAGAGAGACATCGCATTTTGGAAATCTCAATTCTGGATAGGAAATGGGCTGTAAAAATAGTTCTGTTCAACTTAGAGAAATAATTCAAACGTTTTTAGAAACTATAGACTGTTTTCTATCCAATAGTAGTAAATATATGCATATTGTAAGATCAAAAATTTCTTAAGAGGCCGTTTGAAAATGTGCGCATATTTTCCATTTTTTTCAATATTCACCCTGCAGCCAGAAGAGGTTTTAACAGCACTATCAACAAGGCAGGTCCTACAGGCCCTAGTTTTGTCGCACCTGGACTACTGTTCAGTCGTGTGGTCACGACTATATTTGAGATTCTTCAAATGGCCACCTTTTGCCATGATGACAGCTTTGGCGTTCTTTCAACCAGCTTCACCTAGAATGCTTTTGCAACAGTCTTGAAGGAGTTCCCACATATGCTGAGCACTTTTTGGCTGCTTTTCCTTCGCTGTGCCGTCCGGCTCATACCAAACCATCTCAATTTGGTTGAGGTCGGGGGATTGTGGAGGCCAGGTCATCTGATGCAGCACTCCATCACTCTCCTTCTTGGTAAAATAGCGCTGACACAGCCTGTGGGTGTGTTGGGTAATTGTCCTGTTGAAGAACAAATTATAGTCGCACTAAGCCCAAACCACATGGGATGGCATATCGCTGCAGAATGCTGTGGTAGCCATGCTGGTTAAGTGTGTCTTGTCACCAGAAAAGCACCCCCAGACCATAACACCTCCTCCGCCATGCTTTATGGTGGGGAAAAACACATGCGGAGATCATTCGTTCACCCACACCACGTCTCACAAAGACACGGTGGTTGGAACCAACAATCTCCTATTTAGACTCCAGACCAAAGGACAAATTTCCACTGGTCTAATTTCCATTGCTCGTGTTTCTTGGCCCCAGCAAGTCTTTTCTTATTGGTGTCCTTTAGTAGTGGTTTCTTTGTAGCAATTTGACCATGAAGGCCTGTTTCACACAGTCTCCTCTGAACAGTTGATGTTAAGATGTGTCTGTTACTTGAACTTTGTGAAGCCTTTATTCAAGCTGTAATTTCTGAGGCTGGTAACTCTAATGAACTCTGCAGCAGAGGTAACTCTGGGTCTTCCTTTCCTGTGGTGGTCCTCATGAGAGACAGTTTCATCATAGCGCTTGATGGTTTTTGTGACTGTACTTGAAGATACTTTTAAAGTTCTTGAACTTTTCTGTATTGACTGACCTTCATGTCTTTAAAGTAATGATGGCCTTTTCTTTGATTACTTGAGCTGTTCTTGCCATAATATGGACTTGGTCTTTTACCAAATAGGGCCATCTTCTGTAAACCCCCCACCTTGACACAACACAACTGATTGGCTCAAACGCATTAAATTCCACAAATAAACTTTTAAGAAGGCACACCTATTAATTGAAATGCATTACAGGTGACTACCTCATGAACCTCTCTTTCTAAAATTATCCGCCGCCATTGTTGCAACCCCGATTACCAGTCTGTTCAACTTCTCTTTTGTATCGCCGAGATCCCTAAAGATTGGAAAGCTGCTGCGGTCATCGCCCTCTTCAAAGGGGTGACACTCTAGACCCAAGCTGTTACAGACCTATATCCATCCTGCCCTGCCTTTCTAAAGTCTTCGAAAGCCAAGTTAATAAACAGATCACTGACCATTTCGAATCCCACCAAACCTTCTCTGCTGTGCAATCCGGTTTCCGAGCTGGTCACGGGTGCACCTCAGCCAAGCTCAAGGTATTAAACGATATCATAACCACCATCGATAAAAGACAGTACTGTGCAGCCGTCTTCATCAACCTGGCCAAGGCTTTCGAATCTGTCAATCACCGTATTCTTATCGGCAGAATCAACAGCCTTCGTTTCTCAAATGACTGCCTCGCTTGGTTCACCAACTACTTCTCAGATAGAGTTCAGTGTGTCAAATCGGAGGGCCTGTTGTCCGGACCTCTGGCAGTCTCTATGGGAGTACCACAGGGTTCAATTCTCGGGCAGAATCTTTTCTCTGTATATATCAACGATGTCGCTCTTGCTGCGGGTGATTCCCTGATCAATCTCTACGCAGATGACACAATTCTGTATACATCTGGCCCTTCTTTGGACACTGTGTTGACAAACCTCCAAACGAGCTTCAATGAAATACAACACTCCTTCCATGGCCTCCAACTGCTCTTAAACGCTAGTAAAACTAAATGCATGCTTTTCACCCGATCGCTGCCCGCACCCGCCAGCCCGACTAGCATCACTACTCTGGACGGTTCTGACTTAGAATATGTGGACAACTACAAATACCTAGGTGTCTGGCTAGACTGTAAACTCTCCTTCCAGACTCATATTAAACATCTCCAATCCAAAATAAAATCTAGAAACGGCTTCCTATTTCGCAACAAAGCCTCCTTCACTCACGCCGCCAAAAATACCCTCGTAAAACTGACTATCCTACCGATCCTCGACTTCGGCGATGTAATTTACAAAATAGCCTCCAATACTTTACTCAGCAAACTGGATGCAGTCTATCGCAGTGCCATCCGTTTTGTCACCAAAGCCCCATATACCACCCACCACTGCGACCTGTATGCTCTCGTCGGCTGGCCCTCGATACATATTCATCTCCAGACCCACTGTCTCCAGGTCATCTATAAGTCTTTCCTAGGTAAAGCTCCGCCTTATCTCAGCTCACTGGTCACGATAACAACACCCACCCGTAGCACACGCTCTAGCAGGTATATCTCACTGGTCATCCCTAAAGCCAACACCTCCTTTGGCTGCCTTTCCTTCCAGTTCTCTGCTGCCAATGACTGGAACGAATTGCAAAAATTGCTGAAGTTGGAGACTTATATCTCCCTCACTAACTTTAAACATCAGCTATCTGAGCAGCTAACCGATCGCTGCAGCTGTACACAGCCCATCTGCAAATAGCCCATCCAACCTACCTACCTCATCTCCATATTGTTTTAATTTACTTTTTTGCTCTTTTGCACACCAGTATTTTTACTTGCACATCATCATCTGCACATCTATCACTCCAGTGTTAATTTTCTAAATTGTAATTACTTCGCCACTATGGCCTATTTATTGCCTTACCTCCTCACGCCATTTGCACACACTGTACATATATACTTTTTTCTATTGTGTTATTGACTGTACGTTTGTTTATTCCATGTGTAATGCTGTGTTATTGATTGTGTCGCACTGCTTTGCTTTATCTTGGCCAGGTCACAGTTGTAAATGAGAACTTGTTCTCAACTGGCCTACCTGGTTAATAAATAAAGGTGAAAAAAAAGAAGAAAAAAAAGCTGGTTGAGAGAATGCCAAGAGTGTGCAAAGCTGTCATCAAGACAAAGGGTCGCTATTTGAAGAATCTCAAATCTCAAATATATTTTGATTTGTTTAACACTTGTTTGGTTACTACATGATTCCATATGTGTTATTTCATAGTTTTGATGTCTCCACTATTATTCTACAATGTAGAAAATAATAAAAATTACGAAACCCTTGAATGAGTAGATGTTCTAAAACTTTTGTCCGCGTGTGTATGTACTATACACACACGTACACGTATATTTTGTGTTGTAGATATGTGGTAGTAGGGTAGGGGCCTGAGGGCACAATGTCACGCCCTGACCAGAGTTTGCTTTGTATGTTTTATGTTTTGGTTGGTCAGGGTGTGATCTGTGTGGGCATTCTATGTTGTTTGTCTGGTTTGTCTATTTCTGTGTTTGGCCTGATATGGTTCTCAATCAGAGACAGGTGTTTTGCGTTGTCTCTGATTGGGAATCATATTTAGGGAGCCTGTTTTGTAGTGGGTTTTGTGGGTGGTTGTCTTCATGTCTTCGTGTGTCTGCACCAGACAGAACTGTTTTGGTTATTCACATTTTGTTGTTTTGTATTTTGTAGTGTTCACATTTATTGGCTTTAATTAAAAATTATGAACACTAACCACGCTGCGCTTTGGTCCGATCCTTCGTCCACAGAAGAAAGCCGATACAGAATCACCCACCAACGAAGGACCAAGCAGCGTGGTAACGGGCAGGAGCAGGAGAGGCAGCGATGTCAGGATTTCTGGACATGGGAGCAGAATCTGGACTATAATACTTGGGAAGAGATACACAGATGGGCGGTCGACCCAGGGAGAGTGTCGGAGCCTGCCTGGGATTCGCTGGAGCAGTGCGAGGAGGGATACAGGAGAATGGAGTTGGCGAAACGAGCACGGCGGCGCGGTAGGAAGCCCGAGAGGCAGCCCCAAAAACTTCTTGGGAGGGGGAACACGGGGAGTGTGGCGAAGCCAGGTAAGAGACCTGCGCAAACTCCCCGTGCTTACTATGGCGAGAGAGAGCGCCGTACTGGTCAGGCACCGTGTTATGCGGTAGAACGCACGGTGTCTCCAGTATGCGTGCTTAGCCCGGTGCGCTACATCCCAGCTCCCCGCATCTGCCGAGCTAGGGTGAGGATCCAGCCAGGGTAGATGGTGCCACCCCTGCTTTCCAGACAGCCAGTGGGTCTCCTCGGGCCAGGATATCCTGTGCCGGCGTTGCGCACTGTGTCTCGCGTATGTCTGCACAGCCCAGTGTGTCCTGTGCCTGTGCCCCGCATGTGCCGAGCTAGAGTTACCATCCAGCCAGGACGGGTTGTGCAGGCCATTAGCTCGAGACCTCCAGTGCGTCTTCACGGCCCGGTCTATCCAATACCACCAGTGCCCACACCACGCACCAGGCTTCCTGTGCGTCTCCAGAGCCCTGTAAGCCCTGTTCCTCCTCCCCACACTCGCCCAGTGGTGCGTGTCCCCAGTCCGGTACCACCAGTTCCGGCACCACGCACCAGGCCTACTGTGCGCCTCCAGGGTCCAGTATGCCCTGTTCCTGCTCCCCGCACTCGCCCAGTGGTGCGTGTCCCCAGTCCGGTACCACCAGTTCCGGCACCAGGCCTACTGTGCGCCTCCAGGGTCCAGTATGCCCTGTTCCTGCTCCCCGCACTAGCCTTGAGGTGCGTGTCCCTAGCCCGGTACCACCAGTTCCGGCACCACGCACCAGGCCTACAGTGCTCCTCGGCAAGCCTGAGCTGCCCGTCTGTCCAGCGCCGCCTGAGCTGCCCGTCTGTCCAGCGCCGCTAGAGCCTCCCGCCAGTCAGGAGCCGCCTGAGCCTCCCGCCAGTCAGGAGCCGCCTGAGCCGCCCGCCAGTCAGGAGCCGCCGGAACCGCCCGCCAGTCAGGAGCCGCCCGCCAGTCAGGAGCCGCTGGAGCCGCAAGCCAGTCAGGAGCCGCCGGAGCCGCCCGCCAGTCAGGGGCCGCCGGAGCCGCCCGCCAGTCAGGAGCCACCGGAGCCGCCCACCAGTCAGGAGCCGCCCACCAGTCAGGAGCCGCCCTTCAGTCATGAGCTACCCCTCAGTCATGAGCTACCCCTCAGTCATGAGCTACCCCTCAGTCATGAGCTACCCCTCAGTCATGAGCTGCCCCTCAGTCATGAGCTGCCCCTCAGTCCTGAGCTGCCCCTCAGTCCGGAGCTGCCCCTCAGTCTGGAGCTGCCCCTCAGTCCAGAGTCGCCCCTCATTGGAGTGGGGTCATTTAGGAGGATCGCCATTCCTAGGAGGCCACGGAAGCGGGGATTGACTATGGTGGAGTTGGGGCCACGTCCAGCGCCAGAGCCGCCACCGCGGCTAGATGCCCACCCAGACCCTCCCCTATCGGTTCAGGTTTTGCGGCCGGAATCCGCACCTTGGGGGGGGGACTGTCACGTTCTGACCATAGTTCTTTTGTATTTTCTCTGTTTTAGTGTGGTCAGGGAGTGAGTTGGGTGGGTAATCTATGTTTTCTATTTCTGTGTTGGTTTTCTGTGTTTGGCCTGATATGGTTCTCAATCAGAGGCAGCTGTCAATCATTGTCCCTGATTGGGAACCACATTTAGGTAGCCTGTTTTCTGTTGGGTTTTGTGGGTGGTTGTCTTCAGTCTTTGTGTGTCTGCACCAGATAGAACTGTTTCTGTTTTCACTTTTGTTGTTTTGTATTTGAAGTGTTCTGTTTTTTGATTATTTATTAAATTAAGATGAACACTAACCACGCTGCGCTTTGGTCCTCTCCTTCAACAGACGAAAGCCGTTACAATTATATTGTTGCAGGAGACTAATTGCACTTTAGATCCTGTTAAAGATTGCACCTCGGGTTCAAACTACTCCAACACCAAATCTAGGAAAACCATAGAGCATTTTATGAAGGCTTTAAACTTAATAGAGATTTGGAGAGAAATAAAACCAGATGATGTGGAATACTCCTGTTACTCTAGCACTCACCAGACCTATTCCCGAATACACTATTTTTTGATCTCAGCAGTATTATGTTCTAAAATAAGAAGATTGCTTTCATGACAGTATTGTCATCTCTGACCATGCTCCAGCATCTCTTATACATTCCGATTCTAATTTAGTAGGTGACCCACCTAAATGGTGCTTCCAACCTAAATGACTGCAAGATACAAGTTTTACAGAATACATTGGACAGCAAATTGACCTATACTTTTCAATTAATACTACACAGACTTCAGCTTGTACTAGATGGGAAGCCTGTAAAGCTTTCATAAGGGGTCAAGTTATACATTTCACCAGCTCCAAGTCAAAAAATACTTGTCAAAAAATAAAATTACTTAAAACTCTGGAGAGAGACATTTTCCTCACTAATTCCACAGGTGCACACAAGGAGTTGCTCTTGCTCAGGGCTCAATATAACATAATTTCTATGGGTAGAGCTGCAGAAAGCTTATTGAGACTAAACCTATAATATTATGACAAGGCTGAAAAAGCTGGGAAGCTGTTGGCCTGGCGAATCAAACAGCAGCAAGCAGAGAGCGCAATCAATTCAGGATGCAGGGGGAGCTGTGATGGTAGCCCCTCGGGTGATAAACAATACCTTTAAATCCTTTTATGAAAAATGATATGCATCAGAGTATCCTCCTGAAACTGATACTCAGGCTAGCTTTTTAGATAGATTCATCTGAAATATTGGGAAACTCCAATCTAAGGATATTCTTAATGCTGAGCTGACTGTGGAGGAAATTTCCAATACAATTGATAGTATGAGGGTGGGGAGGGCATCTGGCCCAGAAGGGCTGTCCATTGACATCTACAAGAGATTTAAGAACAAACTTGTGCACTCCCCTCCTGGAGGTGTTTTTGGAATCTTACGAAACTGGTCTCCTGCCCCCTTCTTTGAGAGAGCTCTGATCACTCTGCTCCTAAAACCTGGAAAGCTGCATACCAAATGTGATTCCTATTGTGCTATTTCACTTTTCAATTCTGACACTAAGGTTCTTTGTAAAGCACTTGCGAGGAGGTTGGAGGGTTTTCTCCCGGATGTGGTGGGTAGAGACCAAAATGTCTTTATTCAAGGTCGTGAAGGATTTCATAATGTTAGGAGAGTGCTAAATGTTCTACATGCTAGAATTGGGTCGTCAGACACTGCGATCCTGTCGCTGGATGCAGAGAAGGCCTTTGACAGGGTTGAGTGGCCCTACCTATGTTAAGTGTTAATTCGTTTTGGTTGTGGTGAGAGCTTTTGTAAATGGATTAAGATACTACATACAAATCCCACTGCAGAGATCCTTACTACTAATACGGTATCTAAACGTTTTGACATCTGCAGGGGTTCTAGGCAGTACTGCCCTCTTTCCCCTCTCCTGTTTATCCTAGCCATTGAGCCTCTAGCCATAGCTGTTAGGTCCCATCCCAATAGTTCAGGTATCAGAATAGATCAGATGGAACATCAAATTGCCCTTTATGCTGACAATGAATTTTGTTTCTTACAGACTTGTGCAATTCCATACCCGTATTTCTGGACCTAATCAAAAAGTTTGGCGTGTTCTCGGGATACAAAATAAATAATGCAAAATCCTCAATTATGATGCTTAAGGAGGAGGAAAGATGTAGACCCACACCGCTGACTTTTTTTTAATGCAACGGAAGGCTTTACATATCTCGGCGTTCGTATTGTGCCAGAGATTGACCACATAGTCTCAACTAACTATGACCCTGTCGTAGATTTAATAACTCAATCGATAGATAGATGGTCATCTTTACCTATATCTTTAATTGGCCGGATTAACATTCTGAAAATGAATGTCCTCCCAAAATTGTTGTATCTATTTCAGAACATTCCCTTGCCGCCACCACCATCCCTCTTTACAAGGCTAAAAAAGATGTCACTATATTTATCTGTAATAACAGACGTCCCAGAGTTCGCTTGTCTTTATCGTACCTACCGTATGACAGAGGGGGGTTGCATTTGCTTAATATCCAGTGGTACTACTGGGCAGCTCAGCTTCGCACTGCTATGTACTATTTTACCTCCGAGTCTCTCACTTTGTGGATGGAGATTGAAATTTCTTCAGTTGTACCCAAATTACCCCTTAACTCTCCTCTACATATACTCAGCTGATATCAAGACACATAAAAATAATCCCTTGGTTTTTAATACGATCAACATTTGGTATAAGGTGCAGAAGTTCCTTGGTGAATTGCATTCTTTGTCATGTTTTAGTTATATCTGGGGAAACCACAATTTCACTCATGGAAGAGCTGATAGAGGTTTCAATCTATGGGCCAGCAAGGATTTAAGAAAAGTTTGAGACCTGTATAAAGAAGGTATTTTTATGTCATTTGAAGAATTCATAGCAAAATATGACATTCCTAGAAATATTGTTTTTTAAATATATATTTACAGTTAACTTCTTATGGCTGGGGGCAGTATTGAGTAGCTTGGATGAATAAGGTGCCCAGAGGTGCCCACAGTAAACTGCCTGCTACTCAGTTCCAGAAGCTAAGATATGCATATTATTAGTATATTTGGTTAGAAAACACTCTGAGGTTTCTAAAACTGTTTGAGTGATGTCTGTGAGTATAACAGAACTCATATGGCAGGCAAAATCCTGAGAAAAAATCCAACCAGGAAGTGGGAAATCTGAGGTTTGTAGGTTTGCAACTCATTCCCTATTGAATATCCAGTGGGATATTGGTCATGTTGCCCTTCCTAAGGCTTCCACTAGACGTCAACAGTCTTTAGAACCTTGTTTGATGCTTCTACTGTGAAGTGGGGGCGAATGAGAGGGGAATGAGTCAGGGCTCTGGCAGAGTGCCATGAGCTCGTGACGCTCGTTCACGTGAGAGCGAGCTCTGTTCCATTGCATTTCTACAGACAAAGACAAAAACATTATTCTACAGACAAAAACATTATTGAAGATTTATGTTAAAAACATCCTAAAGATTGATTCTATACTTTGTTTGACATGTTTCTACGGACTGTAATGGAACTTTCTGACTTTTCGTCTGCTCGTGCGTCATAAATTTGGATTTGTGAACTGAACGCGCAAACAAAAGGAGGTATTTGGTCATAAAGACTAACTTTATCGAACAAATCAAACATTTATTGTGGAACTGGGATTCCTGGGAGTGCATTCTGATGATTCTGATCATCAAAGGTAAGTGAATATTTATAATGCTATTTCTGACTTCTGTTGACTCCAACATGGCGGATATCTGTTTGGGTTGTTTTGGTCTCTGAGCGCCGTACTCAGATTATTGCATGGTTTGCTTTTTCTGTAAAGTTGTTTTAAAATCTGACACAGCGGTTGCATTAAGGAGAAGTTTATCTAAAGTTCCATGTATAACACTTGTATTTTCATCGACATTTATGATGAGTATTTCTGTAAATTGATGTGGCTCTCTGCAAAATCACCGGATGTTTTTGGAAGTACTGAACATAACTCGCCAATGTATACTGAGATTTTTTTGATATACTGTAAATATGAACTTTATCGAACAAAGCATACATGTATTGTGTAACATGAAGTCCTATGAGTGTCATCTGATGAAGATCATCAAAGGTTAGTGATTAATTCCATCTCTATTTCTGATTTTTGTGACTCCTCACTTTGGCTGGAAAAATGGCTGTGTTTTTCTGTGACTTGGCTCTGACCGAACATAATCGTTTGTGGTGCTTTCGCCGTAAAGCCTATTTGAAATCGGACACTGTGGTGGGATTAACAAGAAGCGTATCTTTAAATTGGTGTAAAACACTTGTATGTTTGAGGAATTTTAGTTATGAGATTTCTGTTGTTTGAATTTGGCGCCCTGCACTTTCACTGGCATATCGATCCCGTTAGCGGGATCTCAGCCCAACGAAGTTTTAAGGAGCTTCCTCACGGCTGCCCAGAACCAAAACCTAACAGAACCCCTTCTGTCCACTTTCGAAAATACAATCTCAACCCATTGTAACGGTAAGGGTAGAATTTCAGCTCTATACAATATACCAGAGTCCGGCTCAATCCTCCGCGCACAAACTGAACTCTTGGAAGGAAGATATTCGGGAGGACATAGACCTAGACGAATGGAGTAGTATATGTACTAAGGCTCAGACACAGACTCTGAATACTTGGCTAAAACTACTGCAATACAATTGGTTGATGCGAAGATATGTAACCCCTGCTAAGTTAAATAAGTTTAATAGTACAATTCCAGATACATGCCACAAGTGCAATCCCTCCAAAGGGACTCTGTTTCATTGTCTGTTGGACTGTGAGAAAATTCTATATGTTTGGAAGGATGTATCACATATGATATCCCAAATAGTATCAGTAAAATTGCCTCTCCATTCCAAAGTGTTCATCCTGGGGTTGTACCCATTCAATCCTTATCTACAGAACCAAGTACAAACACTTAAAGATATGTGTTGTTGCAAGTGAAACGTTTGATAGCTCTTGCCTGGAAAAGTCTGAACAGGTCTAGTATTGCCCAATGGCTTAGGGAAATATTGTCTTGCATAACAATGGAAAAGATAACATACAGTATATTGTTACGGGTAAACAAGACACTTTTGAAAAGGTTTAGAGACCACTTGGGGATTTTGTTGAGCAGAGTGATGTGGGTGAAATATTGACTAATGAAGCGAACTCTGGGTAATGTACTATGCTTTGTGTGCATGTGGGGTGGTGGTGAGAGATATCCGATTGGCTTGTGGCGCTATCTTTCATCTGAAATTTGTCCCAAATATGTTCTATCTTATTGGATCAGACCACTGTAAAATGTATTTTTTGTGGTTTTATGCTTCTGTAACACTTTTGTTTTGTCTAAGATGTTTCATCATTTACTTATTTACATTTTTTAGTGATGTTAACTTTTGGTGTGGTTTCAGGCTGGGAAAATAAGTGGAGGTGGTATAGCTAATCTATTTGTTTTCATGCAATAATGTAGCCCAAATCAAGTGTAGGCCTATTATTTTGTTATATCGCATGTAGACAACTCCAAACGCTTTTAAAAATATGATTGCTATTATTTTCTATCAGTATCACGATAAAGATAGTCTACTTTCAGTGAAGGACCCTACACCTGCTCCCTAACAAAGTGGAGTGAAGGTAGAAAAAAGAAGAAACGTGGATTCAAAATATCACTTTTCATATGACAGCGGTTCATATTATTTGTATTTTATTCTGTTATTTCCCATTATATTCTTACTACAAAATATCTGGGTAGGTGTGTTGTCTGTTTAAAACTTCTTGAAAATAGGGGGCGACATTTTCGTTTTTGGCAAAAAAACGTACCCATTTGAAACTGCTTATTTCTCAGCCACCAAAACTAGAATATGCATATAATTATCAGATTAGGATAGAGAACACTCTAAAGTTTCCAAAACTGTCTTAATATTGTCTGTGAGTTAAACAGAACTAATATTGCAAGCGAAAACCGGAGGAAAATCTAAACCGGAAGTGTATTTTTTTTTAAACCTCACAGTTCTGAGGCCTGTCTAACGAGCATTTAAAGGGATATCAACCAGATCTCTTTTTCTGTGTCTTCCCTAGGGTGTCAACAGTCATTAGACAAAGTTTCAGGCTTTTATTTTGAAAAATGAGCGTGAAGGGGCACATTGCGTAAGTGGATAGGTGGTGGCTCTCAGAGTGAGCTCTGCGTAACAGAGAAATGCGGCCATTGTTCCTCCCGTTCGTAATGAATAAGCAACACTCTTGGTTGATATATTATCGAATAGATATTTGAAAAACAACCTTAGGATTCATGATAAAAAAACGTTTGACATGTTTCTGTGAAATTTATGCATATTATTTGGCATTTTCGTATGCGTTTTGGCGAATGCTCTTTACGGTGGATTTTGGCGCATAACGAACCAAACGAACGGGAGGTATTTGGATATAAAAGTAATATTTATCGAACATAAAGAACATTTGTTGTGTAACTGGGAGTCTCATGAGTGGAACCACCCGAAGATTATCAAAGGTAAGCGATTAATTTGATTGCTTTTATAACTTTCGTGGCCAAGCCAAGCAAGCTACTATAAGGCTAAGCTAATGTAGCATAGAATGCTACACTCACAAAAGCTTGGATTTCTTTCGCTGTAATATATATTTTCAAAATCTGACACGATAGGTGGATTAACATCAAGCTAAGCTGTGTTTTTGGTATATTTCACTTGTGATTGCATGATTATAAATATTTTTAGGATATTTCTGGTGGGAAAATTGTGGGGACATCACAAAAGATATGTTCCCAAAACACCAAAACTGTCCTGTTGTGCTGACATTCAGATAATGTTTGTATCAGGGTGCACAAAACATTCATTTGATGTTGCAAGAATATTGACAGAACAGCCTTTCTGAGTTCTTTAACGGTTCCCATAACATGTAATTAGGTTGTGGGAACACTGTGGGTACATTACAAGAGATAGGTTCCCAAAACACAAATATGCTCAGTTGTGATGACATTCATGCAATGTTTAAGTTAGGTTGCACAGGACATTCCCTGTTGTAAGAATTAAATAACTCAGTTTTTGACACAAACCGGTGCGCCTGGCACCTACTATATCATCTAGGGATCATAGCATTCACCTAGATTCACCTGGTCAGTCGATGTCATGGAAAGAGCAGGTGTTCTTAATGTTTTGTATACTCAGTGTACATTTTACTTTGTCTTGGAGGTCCTCAAAACATTTCAAGAACATTTTACAAATGTTTACCTAATATTACCACAACAATCACAGCAAGCAAATTAAATCAAAGGAAAGCAGATTGGAGTACATCCCCGTTATGTTTATCTCCCGATTTAATGGCAATTCACGTTTGAGGACTGCATTGTAGATGATATAGAAACACATGGTATTTCATTTAATTAATAGGCCATTTGAACAGCATTAAATCATACAAACACAACCATATTTTTTTACACATCATATCCACACATGTGGGGTTTGACCCTGCAATGTTTGGTTCCCAAATTAGATTTCAGACATAAAGTTTGTATGTGAAAACTATTTCTAAGATACATATCTTAAGTTTTTACAAACTCACTTCACTTGCGCATAAGAGGAAGGCTTACGCTACCGGTGCTGAAACATGTGCAGATCAAATACACAGCTGGAAAGGTTCTAAGCTGATATATGGAATTGTTTTAAGGTCATACCATGGATCATTTAGCTATTTCATAAAACAATTTAGGAACCCTTTAGGTACATATACATATATATATATATATATTTATATACATACATACATACATACATACAGTACCAGTCAAAAGTTTGGACACACCTACTAATTCAATATTATAATTTTTTTACTACTTTCTACATTTGTAAAATAATAGTGAAGACATCAAAACTATGAAATAACACATGTGGAATCATGTAGTAACCAAAAAAGAAAGTGTTAAACAAATCAAAATCTATTTTATATTTGAGATTCTTCAAATATCCACCCTTTGCCTTGATGACAGCTTTCACACTCTTGGCATTCTCTCAACCAGCTTCATGAGGTAGTCACCTGGAATGCATTTTAATTAACATGTGTGCCTTTTTAAAAGTTAATTGTTGAATTTATTTCCTTCTTAATGCATTTGAGCCAATCAATTGTGTTGTGACAAGGTAGAGGGGTATACAGAAGATAGCCCTATTTGGTAAAATACCAAGTCCATCATTATGGCAAGAACAGTCAATACGGAAAATTTCAAGAACTTTGAATGTTTCTTCAAGTGCAGTCGCAAAAACCATCAAGCGCTATGTTGAAACTGGCTCTCACGAGGGCCGCCACAGGAATGGAAGAGCCAGAGTTACCCTGCTGCAGAGGATAAGTTCATTAGTTACCAGCCTCAGAAATTGCAGCCCAAATAAATGCTTCACAGAGTTCAGGTAACAGACACATCTCAACTGTTCAGAGACTGTGCGAATCAGGCCTTCATGGTAGAATTGCTGCAAGAAACCACTACTAAAGGACACCAACAAGAAGAAGAGACTTGCTTGGGCCAAGAAACACGAGCAATGGACATTAGACCAGTGGAAATGTGTCTTTTGGTCTGGAGTCTAAATCGGCGATTTTTGTTTCCAACCGCCGTGTTTTTGTGAGTGAACGGATGATTTCTGCATGTGCATTTCCCACCATAAAGCATGGATGAGGAGATGTTATGGTGTGGGGGTGCATTGCTAGTGACACTGTCTGTGATTTATTTAGATTTCAAGGCACACTTAACCAGCATGGCTACCATAGCATTCTGCAGCGATACACCATCCCATCTGGTTTGGGCTTAGTGTGACTATCATTTGTTTTTCAACAGGAAAATGACCCAACACACCTCCAGGCTGTGTAAGGGATATTTTACCAAAAAGGAGAGTGATGGAGTGCTGCATCAGATGACCTGGCCTCCACAATCCCCGACCTCATCCAAATTGAGATGGTTTGGGATGAGTCGGACCGCAGAGTGAAGGAAAAGCAGCCCAGAAGTGCTCAGGAATTGTGGGAACGCTTTCAGGACTGTTGGAAAACCATTCCAGAAAAGCTTTATCTCCATCTCTTCATTCAAAAACTTAGTCAAGGACACGCTTACTGACAGTTGTGGTTGCTTTGCGTGATGTATTCTTGTCTCTACCTTCTTGCCCTTTGTGCTGTTGTCTGTGCCCAATCATGTTTGAACCATGTTTTGTGCTGCTACCACGTTGTGCTGCTGCCATGTTATGTTGCTACCATGTTGTTGTCATCTTGTGTTGCTACCATGCTGTGTTGTCATGCGTTGCTGCCATGCTATTTTGTTGTCTAAGGTCTTTCTTTATGTAGTGTTGTGTTGTCCCTCTTGTCGTGATGTGTGTTTTGTCCTATTTTTTCACAGCCCCCATCCCCGCAGGTGTCACGCCCTGACCATAGAGAGCTTTTTATGTCTCTATTTTAGTTTGGTCAGGGTGTGATTTGGGTGGGTGTTCTATGTTAATTTTTCTATGTGTTGTATTTCTTTGCTTTGGCCGGGTATGGTTCTCAATCAGGGACAGCTGTTTATTGTTGTCTCTGATTGGGAACCATACTTAGGTAGCATTTTCCCACCTGTGTTTTGTGGGTAGTTATTTTCTGTTTTGTGTTTATGCACCTGACAGAACTGTTTGTTGTCATTTTGCTCTTTGTTATTTTGTTCAAGTGTTTTTTGAGAATAAATCATGAACACTTACCACGCTGCGCTTTGGCCCACTTCTTCATGCAATGATGACCGTTACAGCAGGAGGCCTTTTGCCTTTTGGTAGGCCGTCATTGTAAATAAGAATTTGTTCTTAACTGACTTGCTTAGTTAATTAACGGTTAAATAAAATTGTAAAAAAATGTATTTCATAGTTTTGATGTCTTCACTATTAATCTACAATGTAGGAAATAATAAAATAAAGAAAAACCCTTGAGTGAGTAGGTGTTCTAAAACTTTTGACCGGTAGTGTATTATACACTGCTCAAAAAAATAAAGGGAACACTTAAACAACACAATGTAACTCCAAGTCAATCACACTTCTGTGAAATCAAACTGTCCACTTAGGAAGCAACACTGATTGTCAATAAATTTCACATGCTGTTGTGCAAATGGAATAGACAAAAGGTGGAAATTATAGGCAATTAGCAAGACACCCCCAATAAAGGAGTGATTCTGCAGGTGGTGACCACAGACCACTTCTCAGTTCCTATGCTTCCTGGCTGATGTTTTGGTCAATTTTGAATGATGGCGGTGCTCTAACTCTAGTGGTAGCATGAGACGGAGTCTACAACCCACACAAGTGGCTCAGGTAGTGCAGCTCATCCAGGATGGCACATCAATGCGAGCTGTGGCAAGAAGGTTTGCTGTGTCTGTCAGCGTAGTGTCCAGAGCATGGAGGCGCTACCAGGAGACAGGCCAGTACATCAGGAGACGTGGAGGAGGCCGTAGGAGGGCAACAACCCAGCAGCAGGACCGCTACCTCCGCCTTTGAGCAGGAGGAGCACTGCCAGAGCCCTGCAAAATGACCTCCAGCAGGCCACAAATGTGCATGTGTCAGCATATGGTCTCACAACGGGTCTGAGGATCTCATCTCGGTACCTATTGGCAGTCAGGCTACCTCTGGCGAGCACATGGAGGGAGCACACATTTTTGTTTTTCTATTTGGTTTGGTCAGGGTGGGCATTCTATGTTTTTGTTTTCTATGATTTTTGTTTTTCTATGTTTTGGCTGGGTATGGTTCTCAATCAGGGACAGCTGTCTATCGTTGTCTCTGATTGGGAACCATACTTTGGTAGCCCTTTTCCTTCCTTTCTTTGTGGGAAGTTAACTTTATTTGTGGCACATAGCCCTTAATCTTCACTGTTGTTTTTGTATTGTTTATTGTTTTTGTTGCCGTCATTTTCTAATAAAAAGGAATATGTACGCTCACCACGCTGCGCTTTGGTCCAGTTCTTACGACGGCCGTGACATTCAGCCATATCCGTTGCTGACAAGTGTATAAAATCGAGTAGACGGCCTTGCGATCTCCATAGACAAACATTTGCAATAGAATGGCCCATACTGAAGAGCTCAGTAACTTTCAACATGGAACCGTTGTAGGATGTCACCTTTCCAAGAAGTCAGTTTGTCAAGTTTCTGCTGGCTAGATCTGCCCTGTTCAACTGTAAGTGTTGTTACTGTTAAGTGGAAACGTCTAGTAACAAGAACGGCTCAACAGCGAAGTGGTAGGCCCATAAGCTCACAGAACGGGACCACCAAGTGCTGAAGAGTGTATCACATAAAAATCGTCTGTCCTCAGTTGCAACACTCACTACCGAGTTCCAAACTGCCTCTAGAAGCAACGTCAGCACAAGAACTGTTCGTAGGGAGTTTCATGAAATTGGTTTCCATGGCCGAGCAGCCGCACACAAGCCTAAGATCACCATGAACAATACCAAGCATTGGCTGGAGTGGTGTTAAGCTCACAGCCGTTGGACTCTGGAGCAGTGGAAAAGTGTTCTCTGGAATGATGAATTACGCTTCACCATCTGGCATTTACGAGACCGACGAATCTGGGTTTGGCGGATGCCAGGAGAACGCTACCTGCCCCAATGCATAGTGCCAACTGTAAAGTTTGGAGGAGGAGACCTAATGGTCTGGAGCTGTTTTCATAGTTTGGGCCTGGCCCCTTAGTTCCAGTGAAGGGAAAACTTAACGCTACAGCATACAATGACATTCTAGACTCAAGGTGTTGCCCCTCATTCTGGTGCTGCCGCTCATTCTGGTGCTGCCCCTCATTCTGGTGCTGCCCCTCAGTCCGGTGCTGCCCCTTAGTCCGGTGCTGCCCCTTAGTCCGGTGCTGCCCCTTAGTCCGGTGGGATTAATTTGGAGGGTGGCCATTTGGAGGAGGCTGCAAAAGCGGGGTTTGACTAAGGTGGGATGGGGACCACGCCCAGAGCCTGAGCCGTCACCGTGGACAGATGCCCACCCAGACCCTCCCCTAGACTTTTGGTGGTGCGTCCGGAGTTTGCACCTTGAGGGGGGGGGGGTTCTGTCACGTTCCTGACCTGTTTTCTGTTATTTTTGTATGTGTTTAGTTGGTCAGGGCGTGAGTTGGGGTGGGCATTCTATGTTTTGTGTTTCTATGTTTAGGTCACTTGTAATTAGCCTTATATGGTTCTCAATCAGAGACAGGTGTTTGACTTTTCCTCTGATTGAGAACCATATAAAGGTTGGCTGTTCACAATGTTTGTTTGTGGGTGATTGTCTTCCGTGTCTGTGTATGTTGCACCACATGGGACTGTTTCGGTTTGTTCGTTCGTTAGTTGTAGTCTGTACCAGTTCGTGCGTTCTTCGTGTTATGTAAGTTCGTTTGTTCGGGTCTGTTTGCCTTCGTTTATTATGTTGTATATTCTCAAGTATGTTTAGTTTTCGTCTTGTTTAATAAATATTCATGTCGTATCACAACGCTGCGTTTTGGTCAAATCCCTACTCCTCCTCTTTGTCTGAAGAGGAGGAGGACACCCGTTACAGAATCACCCACCAACCAAAGACCAAGCGGCGTGGGAGAGCTCAACAACGAAACCAGGACTCGTGGACATGGGAGGAAATATTGGACGGAAAAGGACCCTGGGCTAAGGCAGAAGAATATCGCCGCCCCAAAGCTGAGCTGGAGACAGCGAAAGCAGAGAGGCGGCGATATGAGGAGCTAGCTCGGAAGCAGGAAAAGGATCTGGGCTACACTACGTGGGAGGAGATTGACAGGTGGGCGATCAACCCAGGGCGAGTGCCGGAGCCCGCCTGGGATTCTCTGGCGCAGTGCGAGGAGGGATACCGGCGTATGGAGGCAGCACGACGATGCGGTAGGAAGCCTGTGAGTAAACCCCAAAAATGTATTGGGGGGGGGGGGGGGGGGGGGGGGGCTAAGAGGGAAAGTGGCGAAGTCAGGTAGGAGACCTGCGCCCACTCCCTGTACTTACCATGGAGAGCGAGATACGGGCAGACACCGTGTTACGCAGTAGAGCACATGGTGTCTCCTGTACGTGTGCATTTCCCGGTGCGGGTTATTCCACCTCCCCGCACTGGCAGGGCTAGATTGAGTATTGAGCCAGATGTCATGAAGCCGGCCCTACATATCTGGCCACCAGTACGTCTTCTCGGGCCGGCTTACATGGCACCAGCCTTACGCATGGTGTCCCCGGTTCGCCTACATAGCCCGGTGCGGGTTATTCCACCTCCCTGCACTGGTCGGGCGACTGGGAGCATACAACCAGGTAAGGTTGGGCAGGCTCAGTGCTCAAGGGAGCCAGTACGCCTGCACGGTCCGGTATTTCCGGCGCCATCTCTCCGCCTCAACCCAGTACCACCAGTGCCTACACCACGCACCAGGCTTCCTGTGCGTCTCCAGAGCCCTGTTCCTCCTCCACGCACTCTCCCTGTTGTGCGTGTATCCAGCCCAGTGCCTCCAGTTCCGGCACCACGCATCAAGCCTCCTGTGCGTCTCCAGGGCCCTGTACGCACTGTTCCTTCTCCCCGTACTCGCCCTGATGTGCGTGCCCTCAGCCTGGTACCACCAGTTCCGGTACCACGCACCAGGCCTATAGTACGCCTTGAGAGTCCAGTGTGCCCTGTTGTTGTTCCCCGCACTAGCCTGAAGGTGCGTGTCTTTAGCCCGGTACATCCAGTTCCGGTACCACGCACCAGGCCTACAGTGCGTCTCAGCCGGCCAGAGTCTGCCGTCTGCCCAGCGGCGCCTGAACTGCCCGTCTGCCCAACGGCGTTTGAACTGTCTGTCTGCCCAACGCCATCTGAACTGTCCGTCTGCCAAGCGCCGCATGAACTGCCCGTCTGTATTGAGCCTTCAAAGCCGCCTGTCGGTACTGAGCCTTCAAAGCCGCCCGTCGGTACTGAGCCTTCAAAGCCGCCCGTCTGCCATGAGCCTGCAAAGCCGCCCGTCTGCCATGAGCCTACAGAGCCGTCCGCCAGACAGGAGCCGCTAGAGCCTTCCGCCAGACAGGAGCCGCTAGAGCCTTCCGCCAGACAGGAGCCGCTAGAGCCTTCCGCCAGACAGGAGCCGCTAGAGCCTTCCGCCAGACAGGATCAGCCAGAGCCTTCCGTCAGACAGGATCAGCCAGAGCCTTCCGCCAGACAGGATCAGCCAGAGCCGTCAGCGAGCCATGACCAGCCAGAGCCGTCAGCGAGCCATGACCAGCCAGAGCCGTCAGCGAGCCATGACCAGCCAGAGCTGTCAGCGAGCCATGACCAGCCAGAGCCGTCAGCGAGCCATGACCAGCCAGAGCCGTCATCCAGCCATGACCAGCCAGAGCCGTCATCCAGCCATGACCAGCCAGAGCCGTCATCCCGCCATGACCAGAAAGAGCCGTCATCCCGCCATGACCAGAAAGAGCCGTCATCCAGCATTAAGCCATCATCCAGCCAGGATCCGCCAGAGCCAGCCAGCCAGGATCCGCCAGAGCCAGCCAGCCAGGATCCGCCAGTCATTCTGGTGTTGCCCCTCATTCTGGTGTTGCCCCTCATTCTGGTGCTGCCGCTCATTCTGTTGCTGCCCCTCATTCTGGTGCTGCCCCTCAGTCCGGTGCTGCCCCTTAGTCCGGTGCTGCCCCTTAGTCCGGTGCTGCCCCTTAGTCCGGTGGGATTAATTTGGAGGGTGGCCATTTGGAGGAGGCTGCAAAAGCGGGGTTTGACTAAGGTGGGATGGGGACCACGCCCAGAGCCTGAGCCGCCACCGTGGACAGATGCCCACCCAGACCCTCCCCTAGACTTTTGGTGGTGCGTCAGGAGTTCGCACCTTGAGGGGGGGGGTCTGTCACGTTCCTGACCTGTTTTCTGTTATTTTTGTATGTGTTTAGTTGGTCAGGGCGTGAGTTGGGGTGGGCATTCTATGTTTTGTGTTTCTATGTTTAGGTCACTTGTAATTAGCCTTATATGGTTCTCAATCAGAGACAGGTGTTTGACTTTTCCTCTGATTGAGAACCATATAAAGGTTGGCTGTTCACAATGTTTGTTTGTGGGTGATTGTCTTCCGTGTCTGTGTATGTTGCACCACACGGGACTGTTTCTGTTTGTTCGTTCGTTAGTTATAGTCTGTACCTGTTCGTGCGTTCTTCGTGTTATGTAAGTTTGTTTGTTCGGGTCTGTTTACCTTCGTCTATTATGTTGTATATTCTCAAGTATGTTTAGTTTTCGTCTTGTTTAATAAATATTCATGTCGTATCACAACGCTGCGATTTGGTCAAATCCCTACTCCTCTTCGTCTGAAGAGGAGGAGGACACCCGTTACATACAAATATAAGATAAAGAGCACAAAGAACAGTTAGGGGTTGGGTTTGGGGATATAAATGACTTTGTGAAAAGCTTATGAGATTCAGTTTAATAAGAAATCCTTGACCATTAGTGCCCTATTTGCAATGATTGATTTGTAAATTCAATTAAAGGATAGTTTACTTTTTTACATCTTATAGTCAGTTGGTGCCTCACCCTGAAAGTAGCCCATGTTCTGGGAGAAACTGTAATCCATGGTAAATAACCACTATTAACTTGAGGGGATTTGTCCACAAACATTAAACTTTGTCTAATTGCCACCATAAACCATATAGCAAGCTTCCGGAACATACACAAATAATAAACATGTAGCCTACCCATTAACTATTTACATACTTCATTGACTGTCACATTAGGTGGCTCGGAGAGCAAGGCATAAAGTGGCACAAACTGCTCTGTGTTCTACACCAGCAGAGGGCCAGTGCTACTTCTCCCCCTGACATTGTAGTCATCCACCTTGGTGGAATGGACTTGGGCTACACCAAGGGTGTACACACTGGTGCTGCAGATGCATGGATTTAGAGGTGGTCATCCAAATGTTTCCAGGACAACCGTAGTCTTCTCTTATATCTCTCAGTGGAGGAGCTAGATGTTCCAGTGGGATCAGAAGATAAACAAGTGCATAGAGAGGGCCCCACCATCAGCTGGTGTACGCATTTCAGGGAACACAATCCACTACCCTGCCAGCGTGTCCTTACTAATCGGTGTCCTTTGCAATGGAAAACCTCTCTGGTCTTTGTGCTTGAATCTGTGCTTGAAATGCATTACTCGATTGAGGGACCTTACAGATAATTGTATGTGTGAGCTACAGAGGTAGTCATTAAAAAATCATGTTAAACACTAATATTGAACACAAAATGAGTCCATGCAACGTATTATGTGACTTGTTAAGCACAGTGTTACTCCTGAACGTATTTAGGCTTACCATAACAAAGGGGTTGAATATTAAATTCCACTGGGGTATTGTGTGTAGATCAGTGTCACAAAATCTAAAATTATCTATTTTAAATTCAGGTTGTAACACAACAAAAGGGGTGTGAATAATTTCTGAAGGCTCTGTAGGTCGGTGTAATAAATAGTATTTTTTTCACAATGCTAACCACTCTGTTAAAAAATCTCCTATGTGGTTCTCGGTAATGGCCGGACAGCTCATGACGAGAGGCGGGGAGTGTGTTGTATACCTCCAATCAAGTTGATTTGCTAATCGACATTGGTGTCATATTGGCTTAGATATGATGTTAGGGAGATATGATTTGAACATTGCACTTCAACCAATGCCATACTATTGCCCCCACATTACTACTACAATACTTGTTTTATTGGTCCATTTGCACGGATATTATATTTTTTTTGCTATCACTCTACACAACCTGACACACACATCACAGGCTGGGAGCAGCACAGGGACTGCGGCAAGTGCCTTGCTCAAGGGCACAACGGCGGTAAGTAGTATACAGGGATATTGAAACTGGATGAGATTTCCCCGCAGGCAGCTCAGGGGTTCGAACCTGCAACAAAGGCTACATTGGTGCTTAGAAAAACCTGTTTCATGTTGTGAATGTTTGAGGGAAACTGCCATGGTAGTAGAGGGATAGAGGTATGGGCCTAAGTCCCATCCATATGTCTCAGTGGAAGGCCTGGCTACACACTATTACTCCAACAATGAATGACTTGAGTGTGTCAGGCAGTGGCGACCTGTCATTCAGGGCAGGTGGGGCTCTTTTCCAAGTTTAAAATGATAAACATTCAACATTAGCCATGCTGTCAATGAAGCTTGATTTGTGCCACGCTCAAAACAACTGTTAACTTCAGTGAGTTCAAGACAACTGGGAAGTCGGGAATAAACGAACTCCGACTGGGAAAATACGTTTTGAACTATCATCCAACTCTGAATTATAAATCCGTCCTCTTTCTGGAGCTACGACATGATTCGATAAATCCAAAGAATGCCAGACTTTGATCACAAAATTTGCCGATGAAGGACCGCCGCGCTACCTTCCTGTTCAAGTGAGCACAGCACAACAAGGTGAGTCCGAAAATGTATGCTGCTGCATAAATGATGTAATATGGCAGGGAGATATGTATATTGTAGCTAAGAAAGTAATACTAAGTGTATGTTGTGTTGTAAGATGTTAGTAGCCCATGTGCCTCACCCTAATAATTTGGTCTATTTACCCCTCTTCATTTTGTCTAATATACTGACTTGGTGGTGCACATGTAGCTTATAACCTGTTTTAGAGAAATGTAATTATTGAATATTGTAAGAACTTTCATTGTCTGCTTATATGCTCCCATTATTTATCCTGCGGTTCTGACTTGGTGTGCAGGGAGAACACTGTAAGAACGGCCCATGTTCTGAATTCTGTTGCTGTACATTTCAAAAGTGCTAAACAAATAGTTATATTTACTACGTCCGTCCTAGCTTGCTCATTAATGTCTTAATCGAAATTACGGATTGCCTCTTATCCGCTTGTCGTCCTCATATGCCATCGTTTGTACATCTCAATTGTCATTAGAAACCACATTTGTTGAAACAAGTCAGCCATATCAGCTATGTTTTTTTTAAAGGCAGTGAATGAGGCTGAATTAACTGTTTCGCTGCCAGACAAGGCTCCGCTGATAGCCAGGTGTAGCAGTGGTAAGATGTTGGGACTGCTATTGGGACAGATTTATCTAGGCCCTAGCAGTTTGTGGGTACCATTTGTCACTGTTATAGTGCAATTAATGTATTGTTTAGTGATGTGTTGTGGCTTCGCTGGGATGCATCCCACTATTTTAACCCCCCCCCCCCCCCCCCCACCAATATTTACACGCTAAAATCGCCACTGGTGTCAGGAATGGATCCGTCTCGTGAGGCGCCAATTTGCACTACTCATAATTTTTATTAGGTTAATGCAAAATGATGATGTCATCAAGGAGGGACAAGATTTATAACTTTTATGAATAATAACATAGGCTGTCATGTTAGGCCACAATGGAGTGCTCATGGTCTGTGTTGAACAGATACAGTGCCCTGTTCCTGGCCATTACAACACGTGGCCTCATCTGGGGCACATTAGATTGTGTTAATAATCTGTTCTTTATGTGGGAAGGATATAATGTAGGTATGAGTGAGCATTGATACTTATATTAAGGAATGTACATTCTGTTGGCCTACTGTCTGGGATTGTACAAGTTAAAGGTATGAGCATCAATAATGTCATATTGCTCAAATTAGAATTGTATTTTGTGATGACAATCATGTAGATATAGTAGATCTTACTGCATTACACCTTTGTCACCACCTAAAGACAGTGTATCACCAAATTATCCAGTGTACCAGCTGGATTTTGCCATCGTGGAGAAAGTTCACCTCCTGCACTTAAGATGGCAGTATTGAATCAGGGATTTGGGTCCATCTTTCTGAGAAGAATCTGTCTCATGGGGAAAATCTCAATTGCATACTCCTCGTGTCAACTCTCCTCATCTCCTTCTCAAAACTCATTGGAGGAGAAGTCCAGAGAGGATGGACCTCTGGCTTTCTCATCCAAGGGGATTTGAGAAGGAGACGAGGAGAGAGGACGCGAGGAGCATGTACTTGGGATCTTCCCATTGCCTCTTTAGACTCTTCCTCTGTACAACTGATGTTTAGTGTTTTCCAAAGGCACCTGAAGAGGATTTTCTCTCATATTAACTCATGTAGATGCTTGGGCTAATTTTCACTGAGTCTGTTTGGTCTGCAGACATGGCAGATGGTGAATTAAATAGACAAATATTTGTCATCTTTCTGATTTCACTCACCAACATAACTGAAGTAAGGAATTGCACAAGGAATTGCACAAGCTAATAAAATAGTATTTTGGAGAGGGATTGTATGATAAATATTTTAATCACAGTAATATTTGCATATGCTTCTCGTACTGTCTCATGATTTGCATTATTCCTCCTGATGTTAGCGTTTCGAGTTAGAATGATAGAGCATTCAAGAGTTGAAGCGTCTCATTCGGTGGCAGTTTGCAGTGGGTCAAGGTACGCCACTGTGATTCTTCAATAAATCCATTAAGGCAAGCTTTGTCTGACTGAGAATGGCATTATTTTAAGCTGCTGGCATATTCTTATCAGTAATAAGTTCCTGAGATGTGGCCATGGTAGTCACATCAGGCCTCGTGAAAATGCCACGCTGTTAAATACCTGAAAGTTATTTTTAAATCCCCTTTCCCCAAATGCTCTGTGGGATTGAAGAAAAGTGGTAGCACAAGTATGGAAACAGGTTTACATGCAACATCATATCTTTCTGCCTCTACAGACTAGAGTTTGATGTCCTCCTTGGTGTCTCTGTGTTACGTAATATGTCTTTTGATTGAGTGACAGTTTAACTACAACCCATTTCGTTTCAGTCAGACAGCCTGTGTATGAGAGTTATAGAATAGTCAACCCATATGTAGTTTTCATATGAATAAAATACACATTTTATTTACATAAATTACAAGAAAGCACAAACCGGTTCACCAAAATCTACATTAAAAACATCTTGTATATATTACATTTAACAGATTTACCATAATTTACTCCATGTCTCAAGTAAATCTTCAATAAAAAGAAGGGCTATGATACGGAATCTTTATTGGCATCTCTTTTTAAAATCGCTACTAGTCATAGAATGAAAACAGAATCGGGACATTGTACTCACAGCACTTAGAGAACAACAAAATCAGGACAATCTTCTGTGTGACCTCTTTAATATCTGAAACAGCTGATTCTGGACTAGTGGTTATAGAACTCTGTATACAATGTTTGTCAGCAGAGGAACGTGAGGCTCAGTCAGTCAGTCTTCACAAGGAGGAAGTCGTGGAGTCCACCACTTCTCGCCCGTTACACACCGTTGGCACAATATTGGAGGCTGAAGCTTTAGAAAGAGAACAGTCCATTTTTAACAACAACATGATCAGATTACAATTCACTGAGTCAGATTAGTGGTTAGAGAAGAAGATGAGAGCAGGGGAGGGGAAAATAACGCCTCATTCTAAAGTTTGGTCTGTCAGCACACCACAGGGGTGTAGAGAAGTGATGCGTCTTCAGAAAGTATTCATACCCCTTGACTTGATCCAACATTTTTTGTGTTACAGCCTGAATTCAAAATGGATTAAATCTAGTTTTTTTTCTCACCTATCTACACATAATACCCCATAATGACAAAGTGAAAATACTTTTAAAAAACTTTTTGGGGCAAATGTATTGAAAATGAAATACAGAAATATCTCATTAACGTAAGTATTCACCTTTGGCAGCAATTACAGCAGTGAGTCTTTCTGGGTAAATCTCTAAGAGCTTTGCCCACCAGGATTGTTACATATTTGCACAATATTATTTTTTAAATTCTTCAAGCTCGGTCAAGTTGTTTGCTGATCATTGTTAACCAGCCATTTTGAAGCCTTAACATAGATTTTCAAGCCAATTAAAGTCAAAACTGTAACTAGGCCACTCAGGAACATTCAATGACGTCTTGGTAAGCAACTCCAATGTATATTTGGCCTTCTGCTTTAGATTATTGTCCTGCTGAAACCTGGATTTATCTCCCAGTTTTGGAGGATTTTGCTTGTACTTAGCTCTATTCTGTTTTTATCCTAAAAAACTCCCTAGTCCTTGCTGATGACAAGCATAGCCATAACATGATGCAGCCATCACCATGCTTGAAAATATGAAGAGTGGTACTCAGTGATGTGATTTGTTGGATTTGCCCGAAACACAATGCTTTGTATTCAGGACATAAAGTAAATTTCTTTGCCACATATTTTGCCGTTTTACTTTAGTGCCTTATTGCAAACAGGATGCATGTTTTGGAATATTTTTATTCTGTACAAGCTTACTTCTTTTCACTGTGTCATTTAGGTTTGTATTGTGGATCAACTACAATGTTGTTGTTCCATCCTCAGTTTTCTCCTATCACAGCTATTAAACTCAGTAACTGTTTTAAAGTCACCATTGGCCTCATGGGGAAGTCCCTGAACGGTTTCCTCCCTCTCTGGCAACTGAGTTAAGAAGGATGCCTGTATCATTGTGGTGACTGGGTGTATTGACACACCATCCAAACTGTAATTAGTAACTTCATCATGCTCAAAGGGATATTCAATGTTAGTTTTTTTATTAGGTGCCCTTGGTCTTTGTGGTTGAATCTGTGTTTGAAATTCACCATTCAACTGAGGGACCTTACAGATAATTGTATGTGTAGTGTACAGAGATGAGGTAGTCATAGAAAAATTATGTTAAACACTTATTGCAAACAGAGTGAGACCATGCAACTTATTATGTGACCTGATAAGAAATGTTTTATTCCTGAACTTATTTAGGCTTGCCATAACAAAGGGGTTGAATACTTTTTGACTGAAGACATTTTAACTTTTCATTTTTAATTAATTTGTAAACATTTCTAAAAACATAACTCTACTTTGACATTATGGGGCATTGTGTGTAGGCCAGTGATCCACATTTTCAATTTAATCAATTTTAAACACAGGCTGTAAATCAACAAAATATGGAAAAAGTCAAGGGGTGGTGATTTGTGAATACTTTCTGAAGGCACTTTATAGTGTAATTTGTAGAAATATCTCAATGATGAACAATGGTACTGTAAAATTACTTTTTAACGACCATGATGGTAAAAATGAGGATGATGATGATGATAATAATAATAATGGTGATGATGAAGGTTGTGATTGCCTGTCGGCTTGTACCTTGAGAGAAGCTGGATCCGGGGCCGGTGGTGACGCTGAAGCGGGTAGTGGCCACCCTGAGAGAGGTGACGTTCTTCTGGGGCTGGAACAGGATGATGTGGGTCTTAGGGGCAAAGAGGCAGCCCAGCACCACCGAGCCACTCAGACTGACAGAGATACACATGGTGGTGGTCTGCACCTGAAGGGGGGAGAGTGAGAGAGGGAGAGGACGGGACCAGAGACAGGGATTACTCATCTGATAAAGCCATATTATGGAACACAATACAGCATAGAGACTGAGGAATGTCAAAAAGCTAACAGTAGCCGGACAACCTCAGGAAATAGAAGGTTCCATGTGTGATTGTGTAGTGCTGCCAGCAGCATCTGAGAGGAGAGTGGTGTGAGTGAGCTGTTTGTTTGCCTGTCAGTCCCTCACTTAAGCCCCCTCCACCTTCCCTCCTCCCTTCCGTCCGCCCACATGCAGTTGTGTGTCATCAGCTAGTCCATTTATATCCAGCCCTGCTTTGTCTTTGTCTCTTCCGAGATGCCAGTTTAGTTATAGTGCAGCCTATAGGTAGTGGTGCATGGTGAATGGGTGTTGGGTACATCTTGCCAGCCTGCCATCCCACACACTTCCCAGGCTCAGCAGGTGTCTGTCCATGTCTCCCTGAATACTAATATCAGCATTAGAATGAGTTGGGCTGGCAGGCAGAGAGCACTCAGCAGTGGACACGACGTTCAAGCTGTGCTGTGGTCCTTCACTCACTGCTATCACTGACAGAAGGCTACAGAGAATGCAAATTCACCATAACATGACACAAGTTAATCTTTGAGTTGTGTAGCGAGTCCAATGTGAAATGCACTAGAAATAAATATTGAATTGTCGACAGCCTCTACTTCTGGCAGTCCCTTTGTTGAGCTGAATACTGTCTGTCACATGTAGGCTGCTGTACATTATGTTAAAACATTTATCCATCTTTTTAATCTGGTTCAGAAAATACCCAAAAGCTCGGATAAGAAACTGATGTCAACCTCATGTAACCTGTAGTATCATCAAAGAGTACACAGGTGCTATGTTCCACACTTTGTATTCAGAAATAGTCTTAATAACACTGCAATGTGGGCAGCGTAGCCTTCTGCATAATCATAAGCTTCTAATTGATTTTAATAATGGAAAGATGTGTCTTAGGAACAGCAGAGAGCTGGGAATCTGCTTTCTCAGTAAGACAAACTGTGTTTTCCAAGAGGGTTGAATTCAGGATGCAGAGCATGGCAACTCTGGATGTTCCCAGCCTCCTCTTACGGTGTGTGTGATTCAGTTGTTCATTATGAAAACTGACAAAGATTTTTGTAAGTACTCTCGATAAAACTGTTTTAAAAAGGCTGTGTAGCCTGTGGAAGCCATACGCTACGTATATTCAGGTGTATTATTCCACAAAGAATCTAGCCCTCACAGGGAGAGTGAGATCATTCTACATTTTCAGCCTGAATATATATTTTCAGCAGGGGAATGTACAACATGATTAGGTGATTTTAGGGCTTCTTTTGGCTTGTAGGAAAGAATGGGCAGAGGCATCATGCCCATAGGGGGCACAAGGGCACGTGCCCCCTCAGATTTTTTACAATTATTTATATAAAGGTCTGTCAGGGGTCATTTGCGAAGGGGGCACACTGACTGGACCAGGCAAAGAGTAACCCTCCTATTCTCCTTAGTAAGTGGTTCCTTCCATGGTGCACTGAGGAGCAAAGATATGCTAGGTAGGACACTAGATACTCTAGTGCATGCAGACAGTATCGTCAGTGGAGGAGGAGAGAGAGTGTCCAGTAACACACATAGTGTTTGATTTGATTTTAGCTGCCAGTGATGGGCAGGACCCGGATGTATGTTTGTAAATTAATTTGATCAAGCTATGTAGCCTATTGATTCTTTCTTTGATTAATATATAAAATGAAAATCTTTTGTTGTTTCTCTGTAATTCTAGCCACCTAGCAATTTTATGAAGTTGGCTTTAGCTAGCCAGCTAGATATGTTCCCAATCTCCCAACCTAATAACTAACTGCCAAGCAATTTCAGGCTATTAATCATGTTAGAGTAGCTTTTCTAATTATCTTAGCTGGCATGCCTGCTGGTAAGGTTTCTAGACGTTAGAAAATAAATAAATACATTGCTGTAACTCTCGGGTTATTATACTATACCAGTGTGGCAGTTGTACTAAACTCCTAAGGCATAACAGTTCTTAAAGAATCAATGTGAATCATTCATTAACATGACAATTGAACAGGTAAAGAGGTATGCTTAGATAACCTATGCTGAATATATTTTTTAATACAGTATAATTAGGCATAATGATTATGACTACAGTGCAGGAAAAAGCTGTTTCAGGTGTTTGAAAAATGACCCCCCTGGACCACCCCCATTATAAAGAAAGGTTCCACACCCACAACAGAAGCGCAATCATGGCTTCGGATTCACAGGTGGTCGGTTTCCTCTAGCTTCCACAGCCACAAATAATTTAAGGTCAGGGTTAGGCATAATGTTAACAGTGTGGTTAAGGCTAGGTTAAGATTAGGGTTAGGTTTCATATCACATTTTAAGAAGAGAAATTGTAGAAATGGGCAGGGTTTATGACTTTGTGGCTGTAGTAACGAGTGACAATCCAAGGTAATTTCTGTGGCAGCAGAAACACTAAGGCTCATGGTTAGTGTCATTTTTGGTGCTCTTTATAACCAGGAAATGACGGTAAAAACATGACTTCTCAATACAGAGGTTGAAACAGTGATAACCGATGGGCACTACATCAACATACAAATTGTTTTGCAATTTCGGGAGAAAATAGAACATCTACATTACACGGTAGTCCTAATATCGCTATCGCTAACAGATCTCATGGTTTATTTTAGGGATGAGGAGACTCTTCGTGATTCCTTACTAAAAGGGAGTTATGAAATCTGAAGACAAGTTGACAAGTTAAGCGACATATTAAACCAATCATATTCACTGTTTCAAACATTAACTTCCACTCTGCACAGGTGTCTTTTTAGTGCATAAAACTTTTTGGTTTCTTTTTTTTTTTTATCATTTAACTAGGCAAGTCAGTTTAGAACCTATTCTTATTTACAATGACGGCCTAGGAACAGTGGGTTAAATGCCTTGTTCAGGGGCAGAACAACAGAGTTTTACCTTGTCAGCTTGGGGATTTGACCCAACGCTCTAACCACTAGGCTGTCTCTTCTTTAACATAAGATGTTGCTGTTATGCCTGAATTTTACCCAAAACCAACAAGGAAGTCTGCAGGGTTGATTAATTTAATTTCAGCAAGCCATGACACCAACCATCTCAGATTGTTCTGAAATGGTTTCTGTAGTTAGAAACAGATATGGTAACAGTTCCTGCAACATTATTATGTTGAAAGACAATTCGAACTTAAGCTAATTGATTGCACCCAAATTGGCCATTTAAATGTACAGGATTCGTATGAAATTCATGAAATAAATATGAAGCTGTGGTTTGGATAATTGTTTATTCAACCTATGTAATGAATTTGGTGAGTTTTTTCCCCCCCAGTTCAGAGAAATTACTCATTGAAGTTCTTAGGTTTATGCCCCATCATACAACCTGATAATATCAGGTTCTGATCACTAGATGGTGCTGTTCCTGGTATTAGGTGAAGAATGTGTGAAGAAACCCCCCCTCAAAGTTAATTCAAAAATTAACATTCAAATGATAATGATTTATACATGTAGAGTGAAGAGTTAAAATTAGAACAATTTACACTACATGACCAAAAGGATGTGGACACATGCTCGTCAAACATCTCATTCCAAAATCATGGGCATGAATTTTGAGTTGGTCCCCCCTTTGCTGCTATAACAGCCTCCATTCTTCTGCAAAGGCTTTCCACTAGATGTTGGAAAATTGCTTTGGGGACTTGATTCCATTTAGTCACAAGATCATTAGTGAGGTCGGGCACTGATGTTGGGCGATTAGGCCTGGCTTGCAGTCGGCGTTTCAATTCATCCCAAAGGTTTCGATGGGCTTGAGGTCAAGGATCTATGCAGGCCAGTCAAGTTCTTCCACACCGATCTCAACAAACCATTTCTGTATGGACCTCGCTTTGTGCACGGGGGCATTGTCATGCTGAAACAGGACAGGGCCTTCCCCAAACTGTTGTCACAAAGTTTGAAGCACAGAATCGTCTAGAATGTCATTGTATGCTGTAGCGTTAAGTTTTCCCTTCACTGGAACTAAGGGGCCAAGCCCAAACTATGAAAAAATCCCCAGACCATTATTCCTCCTCCACCAAACTTTACAGTTGGCACTATGCATTCAGGCAGGTAGCGTTCTTCTGGCATCCGCCAAACCCAGATTAGTCGGTCGGACTGCCAGATGGTGAAGCGTGATTCATCACTCTAGAGAACACGTTTTCACTGCTCCAGAGTCCAATGGCGGCGAGCTTTACACCACTCCAGCCAATGCTTGGCATTGTGCATGGTGATCTTACACTTGTGTGCGGCTCCTCGGCTATTGAAACCCAATTCATTAAGCTCCGGACGAGCAGTTATTGTGCTGATGAGGCTTCCAGAGGCAGTTTGTAACTCGGTAGTGAGTGTTGTAACCGAGGACAGACGATTTTTACACGCTTCAGCACTTCCCGTTCTGTGAGCATGTGTGGCCTACCCAGTTCAAAGCTGAGCCGTTGTTGCTCCTAGACGTTTCCACTTCACAATAACAGCACTTACAGTTGACCGGGGCAGCTTTAGCAGGGCAACATTTGACAAACTGACTTCTTTGAAAGGTGGAATCCTATTACGTTGCTACGTTGAAAGTCACTGAGCTCTTCATTAAGACTATTCTACTGACAATATTTGTCTATGGAGATGCATGGCTGTGTGCTCGATATTAGACACCTGTCAGCAACGGATGTGGCTGAAATAGCCGAATCCACTAATTTGAAGGGGTGTCCACATACTTTTGTATATATAGTGTATTTTGTGTCCATATGCATCTAAAAAAAAAATCATATGAAAACAAAAAACTGCATTGAGGACTACTCATTCTTCATTTTATTCTTTCAGTTTATTTTCTTCACTGCATCTTCTTTTGCACTGATGTCGCTACATCCCATATCAGTGTTTCACAATCCTGGTCCTCGCGTTTCTCCAACAGTACACATTTTTGTTGTAGCCCTGGACAAACACACCTCATTCAACTTATTGAGGGCTTAATGATTAGTTGACAAGTTGAATCAGGTTATCTTGGATGCATGAATTTCACCTTACTGTCTATTACGACTGGAATACGCAGCATCCACCCAAAGGGGAAATTCATGCATTCAAGTTATCCAGCAAGGTAATTTTCTCGGCAAACAGAAAGGACACATTCTATGTACCAAAAACAAGCATCATATTCTGCACAATTAATTCACCAACCACTGCAACTGGTTGGCATTGGGTAAATCCCTTTGAATCCAATCACTTTTTGACAGCATCCATTTTGATTTGAATGACAACCTTCCATAAATATTTGCCCATTGTAGAAGTGCTCAGAAAGTAACTTTTTTGGACCTGAATGCCAAAACATTCAATAGATAAAAGTGCTCAAATTTGACCCGTTTTTGCACAACCCACCATACCGTGAGACATCCATGTCTTCATCACTGAAAAGACAAATGGTTGAGATATAATATGAAAACTTACAAACATGGTTGTCAAACTTTTTTATAATTTCTGAAAAAAAATATTTTTCATAAATATTTCGTCATTTTTTAACCATTAACGCCAATTATCTAAAAATGAGTAAACTCAGATTCTTTCATATTCGCATATTTTGTAGCTTAGATCCTATTTTACATAATCTGAGGTTTTGTGTTGTGCCCGCCACTGCTCTTGAATGCTCTTGAATTTTTTATTTTATTTTATTTTATTTCACCTTTAGTTAACCAGGTAGGGCAGTTGAGAACAAATTCTCATTTACAACTGCGACCTGGCCAAGATAAAGCAAAGCAGTGTGACACAAACACAGATTTACATATGGGATAAACAAATGTACAGTCAATAACGCAATAGAAAAATCTATATGCAGTGTGTACAAATGTAGTAAGATTAGGGAGGTAAGGCAATAAATAGGCCATAGTGGCGAAATAATTAGAATTTAGCATTAACACTGCAGTGATAGATGTGCAGAAGATGAATGTGCAAGTAGAGTTACTGGGGTGCAAAGGAGCAAAAAACAAAAAACAATATGGGGATGAGGTAGTTGGGTGGGCGTTTTACAGATGGGCTGTGTACAGGTGCAGTGATTGGGTAGCTGCTCTGACAGCTGATGCTTATAGTTAGTGAGGGATATATGGGTCTCCAGCTTCAGTGATTTTTGCAATTCGTTCCAGCCACTGGCAGCAGAGAACTGGAAGGAAAGGCGGCCAAAGAAGGAGTTGGCTTTGGGGATGACCAGTGAAATATACCTGCTGGAGCGCGTGCTACGGGTGGGTGTTGCTATGGTGACCAGTGAGCTGAGATAAGGCGGGGCTTTACCTAGCAAAGACTTATGGATGACCTGGAGCCAGTGGATTTGGCGACGAATATGAAGCGAGAGCCATCCAACGAGAGCGTACACGTCGCAGAATACAGGGTGGGTGTCATGTTTTGGCTGATAAATGTACTAAAATGGGGATACAATTTACATTTCTACTTTCAAATGGAACACAAAGATGGTTGCTGGTCCAAACCAATGTTATCTCTAAGCTTCCAAAGTGTGCGGAGGACTGCCTTGCAGAAGAAATAGCAACCCGCTCAGAAAAGCACGAGATTGACTTTACTTAACTTTCTAGAGTTTTCCCCATGAGTTAACACTATGAAGGTTTCCCTTTTCTGTGGGAATTGTGATCGAATCAATGTAATATTAGCCACCTTGTTAAGCGCAGCAGCACAGGGGATCCCAAGAGCAGACTCAGACCAGGAAACAGGGATGAATGAACCAAGATATGTATTGTAACACAGGGAGAGATGAAGTGCCGATCCAAGGAAGCTCGGATGAGTTGTAGTAAACCAGAAGTGGAGGCTGAAGTTGAAGTGAGCTGGGTTGGGACAGAGTAAGCAGGTCCGGAGGGGAATCCAAGCGAGTGATGGTGAGTTGAATACAGAACAGGGTAGCAGGGTGGTGAGATGTGAAACAGGAGACAGGAACCAGAGTCAGTGGCAAAACTGCAGTGAGAGGAGATAATGTCAGGCAAGGAAACAGGCACAGCAGGATACAGGATCTTAAATAATAACAAATAGCTAGAAGCATGACTGACTGAACAAAGATCACGATCCGGCAGAGTGGAAGTGGCAGGACTGAGTATTTGTAGAGGTCTTGATTATGGAACGGGTTTCAGCTGGTGAAGATCCGCTCTGGCTCCAGCATACCTGTCTCCAACCACACAATCACACACAAACAGAAGGGGAGGGGGAGAAAGAGAAAGTGTCCTGAAGGAGTGGCTGCAGGTCAAGGAGACACCGGATGTCCACTAGGGGGTGTGGCAGGAGCAGATGTGGCACACCTTCAATGTAACATACTGAAACAAAACAAACGTTGCAAGAGATTTTGTTGTAAGCAGAATGCATCAGAGTAGGATTCTACTGCATTGACAGGCAAGACTCAGGCCCGTACTGGTGCACCATAACCAATCAGAGCTGCAGTAGGCCTATATGCAAATAGACCATTGCCATGTATGGATCTTTCCCATTAACTTTGAAGTACACTGTTTTTACAGCATGAGCAGTGGTGAGTAGATGTGCTTGTTTTGACGTCAAAGCGAGAGCTACATGTAGCTGAAGCATGCATGAGAGCACCAGCTGTTCTGGACGACTGTGTGATCACGCTCTCCATAGCAGATGTGAGCAAGACCTTTAAACAGGTCAACATTCACTAGGCCGTGGGCCAGACGGATTACCAGGAGGTGTGCTCAGAGCATGTGCGGACCAACTTCCAAGTGTCAGACATTTTCCATCTCTCCCTGCACGATTCTGTAATACGTACCTACAGACCACCATGTCCCTGTGCCCAAGAAAGCGAAGGTAATATGCCAAAATGACTACCACCCCCAGTACTCACGTTGGTCGCCATTAAGTGTTTTGAAAGGCAGATCACGGCTCACGTCAACACCATCATCCCTGAAACCCTAGACCCACTACAATTTGTGTGTTTGGACCATGATAGTTTGTTGGTAATGTGGACACCAAGGAACTTGAAACTCTCAACAAGCTCCACTGCAGCCCCTTCGATGTGAATGGGGGCGTGTTCGGCACTTCTTTTCCTGTAGTCCATAATCATTTCCTTTGTTTTGCTTACGTTAAGGGAGAGGTTGTTGTCCTGGCACCACACTGCCAGGTCTCTTACCTGTTCCCTATAGGCTGTCTCATCGTTGTCGGCGATCAGGCCTACCACCGCTGTGTCATCAGCAAACTTAATGGTGTTGGAGCCGTGCTTGGCCACGCAGTCGTGGGTGAACAGGGAGTATAGGAGGGGACTAAGCACGCACCCCTGAGGGGCCTCTGTGTTGCGGATGAGTGTGGCAGATGTGTTATTGTCTGTTGTATTCGGCACATGAGACAAATACAATTTCATTTGAATGTAGGCCTACATAGAACACCGCACATTGGCTGCTACTGTAGGCTGAACGATTGATTTGATTTGATCTAACTTTATTTGTCACATGCGCAGAATTCAACATGTTTAGACCTTACCATGAAATGCTTACTTATAGTTGAAGTCGGAAGTTTACATACACTTAGGTTGGAGTCATTAAAACAAGTTTTTCAACCATTCCACATATTTCTTGTTAACAAACTTTAGTTTTGGCAAGTTGGTTAGGACATCTACTTTGTGCATGACACAGTCATCTTTCCAACATTTGTTTACAGACAGATTATTTCACTTATAATTCACTGTATCACAATTCCAGTGGGTCAGAAGTTTACACACACTAAGTTGACTGTGCCTTTAAACAGCTTGGATAATTCCAGAAAATGATGTACGCACATGTCACAGTGGCGTGTATAAGTGGCAGAGGAAGTCAGGCGCAGGAGAGTCAAAATAGAGTGTAGCATGGAGTACTTTAATTAAAGTCCCAGTAATCTGCTCCATAACACTCACAGAAAAATATAATTCAAATCTGGGTACGAAGACCCATCGCACACCTATACACAAACACCACAACACTTGACAACGAACAATCTCTGACAAACACATGAAGGGAAACAGAGGGTTAAATACACAACAGGTAATGAAATGGGATTGACAACAGGTGTGTGGGAAGACAAGACAAAACCAATGGAAAATGAAAAATGGATCGATGATGGCTAGAAGACCGGTGAAGTCGACCGCCGAACACCGCCCAGACAAGGAGAGGCAACGACTTCGGCAGAAGTCGTGACAGTACCCCCCCCCTGACGCGCGGCTCCAGCAGTGCGTCGACACCGGCCTCGGGGACGACCCGGAGGGCGAGGTGCAGGGCGATCCGGATGGAGGCGGTGGAATTCTTTTAACATGGAAGGATCTAAAACGTCCTCCACCGGAACCCAGCATCTCTCCTCCGGCCCGTACCCCTCCCAGTCCACGAGGTACTGAAGGCCCCTCGCCCGACGTCTCGAATCCAAAATGGATCGAATAGCGTACGCCGGGACCCCCTCGATGTCTAGAGGAGGCGGAGGAACTTCACGCACTTCAGCCTCCTGGAGCGGGCCAGCCACCACCGGCCTGAGGAGAGACACATGGAACGAGGGGTTAATACGGTAATTAATGGGCAGTTGTAATCTATAACATACCTCGTTCACTCTCCTCAGGACTTTAAACGGCCCCACAAACCGCGGACACAGCTTCCGGCAGAGCAGGCGGAGGGGCAGGTTTCGGGTCGAGAGCCAGACCCTGTCCCCTGGTACGAACACCGGGGCCTCACTGCGGCGACGGTCTGCGCCAATTTTCTGGCGCCTTATGGCACGCTGAAGGTGGACGTGGGCTGCCTCCCAAGTTTCCTCAGCGTGCCGAAACCAATTGTCCACCGCAGGAGCTTCGGTCTGACTCTGATGCCAAGGAGCCAGAACCGGCTGATACCCTAATACACATTGAAAAGGGGTAAGGTTAGTGGAGGAGTGACGTAGCGAGTTCTGGGCTATCTCTGCCCAGGGCACGAACTTCGCCCACTCCCCTGGCCGGTCCTGGCAATAGGACCGCAGAAACCTGCCCACGTCCTGGTTAACTCTCTCCACCTGCCCATTACTCTCGGGGTGAAAACCTGAGGTAAGACTAACCGAGATCCCCAGACGTTCCATGAACGCCTTCCATACCCTTGACGTGAACTGGGGACCCCGATCAGACACTATATCCTCAGGCACCCCATAATGCCGGAAAACATGTGTAAACAGAGCCTCCGCAGTTTGTAAGGCCGTAGGGAGACCGGGCAAAGGGAGAAGACGACAGGACTTAGAGAACCGATCCACAACGACCAGGATCGTGGTGTAACCCTGTGAAGGTGGAAGATCAGTCACAAAATCCACTGACAGGTGCGACCACGGCCGTTGAGGAACGGGTAAAGGTAAAAGCTTACCTCTAGGCAGGTGTCTAGGAGCCTTGCACTGGGCGCACACCGAACAGGAGGAAACATAAATCCTCACGTCCTTAGCTAAAGTGGGCCACCAGTACCTCCCATCAAGACAGCGCATCGTCCGACCTATCCCAGGATGACCAGAGGAGGGTGATGTGTGAGCCCAATAGATCAATCGGTCGCGGACAGCAGACGGAACGTACAGACGACCAGCTGGACACTCAGGAGGAGAGGGCTCTGCACGTGACGCCCGCTCAATGTCCGCGTCCAGCTCCCACACTACTGGCGCCACCAAACACGACTCTGGAAGTATGGGAGTGGGATCCATGTGTCGCTCCTCTGTGTCATACAGCCGAGACAATGCGTCTGCCTTGACGTTCTGGGAGCCTGGTCTGTAAGTAAGCGTAAACACAAAACGAGTGAAAAACATGGCCCACCTTGCCTTGCGAGGATTTAGTCTCTTCGCCTGCCGGATGTACTCCAGATTGCGGTGGTCAGTCCAGATGAGAAAAGGGTGATTAGCCCCCTCAAGCCAATGCCTCCACACCTTCAAGGCTTTTACGACAGCTAACAGCTCTCGGTCCCCCACATCATAGTTACGCTCCGCCGGGCTGAGCTTCTTCGAGAAAAGAGCACAGGGGCGAAGCTTCGGTGGCACACCCGAACGCTGAGAGAGCACTGCTCCTATCCCAGCTTCGGATGCGTCCACCTCTACTATGAATGGCAAAGAGGGATCCGGATGAGCCAACACAGGCGCCGAGGTAAACAGAGCCTTCAGTTTACCAAAAGCCCTATTCGCCTCGGCCGACCACTGCAAGCGCACCGGTCCCCCCTTTAGCAGTGAGGTAATGGGAGCTGCAACCTGACCAAAACCCCGGATAAATCTCCGGTAGTAATTGGCAAACCCTAAAAAACGCTGCACCTCCTTTACCGTGGTTGGAGTCGGCCAATTACGCACGGCTGTAATGCGGTCGCTCTCCATTTCCACTCCTGAAGTGGAAATCTGATGCCCTAGGAAGGAGATGGATTGTTGGAAGAACAAGCATTTCTCAGCCTTGACATATAAATCATGCTCCAACAGGCGACCAAGCACCCTGCGCACCAAGGACACATGCTCAGCGCGTGTAGCAGAGTATATCAAAATATCATCGATATACACCACTACACCCCGCCCATTCAGGTCCCTGAAGATCTCATCTACAAACGATTGGAAGACTGATGGAGCATTCATCAACCCATATGGCATGACCAGGTACTCATAATGACCTGAGGTGGTGCTAAATGCCGTCTTCCACTCATCACCCCTCCTAATACGCACCAGATTGTACGCACTCCTGAGATCCAATTTTGTGAAGAAGCGGGCCCCGCGCATTGACTCCATTACTGTATTAATCAAAGGTAGCGGGTAACTATATTTTACCGTGATTTTATTAAGGTCTCGATAATCAATGCACGGGCGTAAACCGCCATCCTTCTTCTTCACAAAAAAGAAACTCGAAGAGGCGGGTGAAATGGATGGCTGAATGAACCCCTGACGCAGGGATTCAGAGATATAATTATCCATAGCCACTGTCTCCGCTTGCGACAGAGGATACACATGACTCCTGGGATATGCAGCGTCTACCAGGAGATCTATCGCACAATCCCCCTGACGATGGGGTGGTAATTGAGTCGCCTTCTTTTTACAGAAGGCGAGTGCCAAATCGGCATATTCTGGGGGAATGCGCACGGTGGAAACCTGGTCTGGACTTTCCACCGTAGTAGCACCAACGGAAACCCCTACACACCTACCTGAGCACTCTCGCGACCACCCCGTGAGAGCCCTCTGTGGCCAAGAAACAGTGGGGTTATGAGTAGTTAACCAGGGTAGGCCTAACACCCCAGAATACGCAGGGGAATCAATAAGGAAAAGACTAATCTTCTCCTTGTGACCTCCCTGCGTTATCATAGACAAAGGTGCGGTGACCTCCCTGATAAACCCTGACCCTATTGGTCGACTATCTAAGGCATGAATAGGGAAAGGCATATCAACAGAAACAACAGGAATCCCTAAACTATGAGCAAAATTTTTATTAATGAAATTCCCAGCCGCGCCTGAATCTACTAGCGCCTTATACTGGGAATGCAGGGAAAAATCCGGAAAGGTGACAGAGACAAACATAAGTGCAGCAGAGGGCTCTGGATGAGTATGGTGCCTACTCACCTGGGGTGATGCCAGAGTGCCCTGCCTGCCTTCTCTATTCCCAGAGGAACCAACCCGACACCGATCAGCAGTGTGATCTCTGCGATCATAGATGGTGCTCGAGCGGGTACCCCCTCCGGTCTCCCGACGCACCGTCCCTCCCAATTCCATTGGTTCGGGAGAGAGGGTGCGGGAGGATGGAACAACCAGACCCCGATCTAGACGTCCACGAGTAGCCAGCATGTTGTCCAGCCTGATGGACATGTCCACCAGCTGGTCGAAGTTAAGGGTGGTGTCTCTACAGGCCAGCTCCCGACGGACGTCCTCGCGTAGGCTACAATGGTAATGGTCGATCAGGGCCCTGTCGCTCCATCCAGCGCCGGCAGCCAAGGTCCTAAACTCCAAAGCAAACTCCTGGGCACTCCTCGTCCCCTGCCTCAGATGATAGAGGAGCTCACCCGCCGTTTTTCCTTCGGGAGGATGGTCGAATACTCTCCTGAAATAAAGGGTGAACTCCTCAAAATGGTCCAACGCCGCCTTCTCCTCTCTACACACAGCGCTGGCCCACTCCCGGGCTTTCCCGGTGAGGCATGAGACGAGGGCGGAACTCTTCTCCCGGTCGGATGGTACTGGGGAGACCGTGGCCAGATATAAGTTCCGTTTAAGGAGGAAACCCTGGCAGCCAGCAGTATCTCCGTTGTAACCCGTGGGTAGGGGTAAACGGATTTTATTAGGTTCAGGTGGGGAAAACGCGTTAACGGTAAATCCCAGTTGTGGCAGTGGAGGCGCTGGAGAAACTCCCTGTCTCTCCAAGCGATCCATATTCTGGACAATACGATCCATGATGGCGCTCAAACAGTCAATCTCCTTAGCTTGTTCCATAACGCGCTTTTCCACCTCCATGGCCGTCGTATCCTCTCCTGCTGACTTCATATATATTGGTCAGAGATTCTGTCACAGTGGCGTGTATAAGTGGCAGAGGAAGTCAGGCGCAGGAGAGTCAAAATAGAGTGTAGCATGGAGTACTTTAATTAAAGTCCCAGTAATCTGCTCCATAACACTCACAGAAAAATATAATTCAAATCTGGGTACGAAGACCCATCGCACACCTATACACAAACAACACAACACTTGACAACGAACAATCTCTGACAAACACATGAAGGGAAACAGAGGGTTAAATACACAACAGGTAATGAAATGGGATTGACAACAGGTGTGTGGGAAGACAAGACAAAACCAATGGAAAATGAAAAATGGATCGATGATGGCTAGAAGACCGGTGAAGTCGACCGCCGAACACCGCCCGGACAAGGAGAGGCAACGACTTCGGCAGAAGTCGTGACAGCACATTGGTGCGAAAAGTGCAAATCAATCCCAGAACAACAGCAAAGGACCTTGTGAAGATGATGGAGGAAACAGGTACAAAAGTATCTATATCCACAGTAAAACGAGTCCTATATCGACATAACCTGAAAGACCGCTCAGCAAGGAAAAAGCCACTGCTCCAAAACCGCCATAAAAAAGACAGACTACGGTTTGCAACTGCCCATGGGAACAAAGATCGTACTTTTTGGAGAAATATCCTCTGGTCTAATGGAACAAAAATAGAACTGTTTGGCAATAATGACCATTGTTATGTTTGGAGGGAAAAGGGGGATGATTGCAAGCTGAAGAACACCACCCCAACCGTGAAGCACGAGGGTGGCAGCATCATGTTGTTGGGGTGCTTTGCAGGAGGGACTGGTGCACTTCACAAAATAGATGGCATCATGAGGTTGGAAAATTATGTGGATATATTGAAGCAACATCTCAAAACATCAGTCAGGAAGTTAAAACTTGGTTGCAAATGGGTCTTCCAAATGGACAATGACCCCAAGCATACTTCCAAAGTTGTGGCAAAATGGCTTAAGGACAACAAAGTCAAAGTATTGGAGTGGTCATCACAAAGCCCTTACCTCAAACCTATAGAACATTTGTGGGCAGAACTGAAAAGGTGTGTGTGAACAAGGAGACCTACAAACCTGACTCAGTTACACCAGCTCTGTCAGGAGGAATGGGCCAAAATTCACCCAACTTATTGTGGGAAGCTTGTGGAAGGCTACCCGAAACGATTGACCCAAGTTAAAGAATTTGAAGTCTATGCTACCAAATACTAATTGAGTGTATGTTAACTTCTGACCCACTGGGAATGTGATGAAAGAAATAAAAGCTGAAATAAATTATTCTCTCTACTATTATTCTGACATTTCACATTCTTAAAATAAAGTGGTGATCCTAACTGACCTAAAACAGAGAATTTTTACTAGGATTAAATGTCAGGAATTGTGAAAAACTGAGTTTAAGGTGTATGTAAATTTCCGACTTCAACTGTACATGCCATTAACCAACAGTGCAGTTCAAGAAGAGAGAAGAAACCAACAGTTGAAGAAAATATTTACCAAATAAACTAAAGTAAAAAAGAAAAAAGTAAAACAATAAAATAACAATAACAAGGCTATATACAGGGGGTACCGGTACAGAGTCAATGTGCGTGGGTACAGGTTAGTCGAGGTAATTTGTACTTGTAGGTAGGGGTGAAGTGACATGCACAGATAATAAACAGTGAGTAGCAGCAGTGTAAAAAAACAAATCGGGGGGGGGTGTCAATGTAAATAATCCGGTGGCCATTTCATTAATTGTTCAGCAGTCTTATGGCTTGGGGGTAGAATTTGTTAAGGAGCCTTTTGGTCCTAGACGTGGAGCTCCGGTACAGCTTGCTATGCGGCAGCAGAGAAAACAGTCTATGACTTGGGTGACTGGAGTCTTTGACAATTTTTTGGGCTTTCCTCTGACACCGCCTACCCTCTGTAGCGCCTTGAAGTCAGATGCGGAGCAGTTACCATACCAGGAGGTGATGCAACAGCTATTTCCATATTAAAATGTTATTGGATGCATTTTCTCCATTGCTTTTGATGGTAGGCCACTCTGGTAGGCCTACATTACAATCAAATAGCCACAGTAGCCTACTGTTAAAACAAATTTAAAGCAGGTAGAGCCTCTGTGCCGGAAGTTGCACAGAATTTTCACAACTTTCAAGTTTGCACTCAGCCGACCTGAAATTGTCTCAGTGACTAAAATAATTTGAGGGTACATTGGTCTAGAAATCAGAGAATGTTGACTTGAATGGGAATATCTGTTGTTTTTAATTATACTGCCAATCCTGTATAGGAAATCTTTTGAAATCATAGAAATATAAGTAATAAAATAGACATGACCATTTAAGTTGCCATTTAATGGTGGGTGGATCGGCAGCCATCTTTGTGGTAGTAATGAGAAGTTACAATTTCAATGGTGTACCAGATACATTGCAGTAGTCTGAAGGTATAGGTTCATTCTATGAATTATATTTCTCTTGTATTCAAGAGGATGTTGTGTCTCAACCGATAGCGGGCACAGAACAAAAACCTCAGATAAATGTAAAATAGGGTCTAACCTACAAATTTTGCAAATATTAATAACAATCTAAGTTCACATGTTTTTTTTGGTAATTGACGTTAAAGGTATAAAAAAAGGACATGTGTATTAAAAAAAAAAAATTATGAAATAGTTTGACAACCCCGTTTGTAAGCTTTTAAATGATATCAAACTCAACAGTTTTTCTTTTCCAGTGATGAAGACATGGATGTCTCGTGGTAGGGTGGGGTATGGAAATAAAACTTAGCACACCCATAAGATTTTCAAGCAATTTAAGTCAAAACTGTAACTAGGCCACTCAGGAACATCCAATGTCATCTTGGTAAGCAACTCCAGTGTATACTTGGTCTTGTGTTTGTTTTACTGAAAGGTGAAATTGTCTCCCATTGTCTGTTGGAAAGCAGGCTGAACCAGGTTTTTCTCTAGAATTTTGCCTATGCTTAGCTCTATTCCGTTTTTTATTCTAAAAATCTCCCTAGTCCTTGCCGATGACAAGCATACCCACCAGCCACCACCAAAAAATTTAAAGAGTGGTACTCAGTGATGTGATTTGTTGGATTTGCCCGAAACACAATGCTCAGGACATAAAGTTAATTTCTTTGCCACACATTTTGCCGTTTAACTTTAATACTGTCACGGCAGCCTTCCCTCTCTTCACTAAAAGAGGGGGTGAAACAGGGTTCGGACCAACACGCAGCGTAGTCATTGCTCAACATGTTTAATTAAACAAAAACCAGTGAACACTTACAACTGTCACGATCGTGTGGCGGATTGATGGACCAAAACGCAGCTTTTGGAAAGTAAGCCATCTTCTTTTATTTTTTTAAAGATGACGAAAAATAAACACGACACGAAACACTTTAACAAAACGAACAAAACAACAAACGACCGTGAAGCTAAATAACGTTGTGCACTTACACACACAGGCTACAAACGTTCTGACATAGACAATTACTCACAACCAATGAGAGCCTATGGCTACCCTAAATAAGGCTCCCAATCAGAGACAACCGAAATCAGCTGTCTCTAATTGGGAACTCATTCAGGTAACCATAGACTCTCCTAGATAACTAAACATACATAGACAACGCTAGACATCTGAACTCAACACAAACCCATATACTACACCCCATAACCCCTTTACCATAGAAACACCCAAAACCAACAAAACATAAACATTCCCCATGTCACACCCTGACCTAACTAAAATAATAAAGAAAACAAAGAATACTAAGGCCAGGGCGTGACAACAACGAACAAAAAATAACAAAGTGTGGCAAACCGAAACAGTCCTATCTGGTGCAGAACACAAACACAGAGACAGGAAACAACCACCCATAATCCCCAACACAAAACAAGCCACCTATATATGATTCTCAATCAGGGACAACGATTGACAGCTGTCTCTGATTGAGAACCATATTAGGCTGGACACAGAAACAGACAAACTAGACACACAACATAGAATTCCCACCCAGCTCACGTCCTGACCAACACTAAACAAGCAAAACACATAAGAACTATGGTCAGGACGTGACAAATACCATATTGCAATCAGGATGCATGTTTTGGAATATTTGTTATTCTGTACAGGCTTCCATCTTTTCACTCTGTCTTTTAGGTTTGTATTGTGGAGTAACTACAATGTAGTTGATCCATCCTCAGTTTTCTCCTATCACAACCATTAAACTCAGTAACTTTTTTCGTCACCACTGGCCCCCTGAGTGGTTTCCTTCCTCTCTGGCAACTGAGTTAGGAAGGACGCCTGTATCTTTGTAGTGACTGGGTGTATTGATACACCATCCAAAGTGTAATTGATAACTTCATCATGCTCAAAGGGAATATTAAATGTTTGTTTTTTTAATATTTGTTTTATCTACCAATAGTGCCCCTCTTTGCAAGGCATTGGAAAAGCTCCCTGGTTTTGGTGGTTAACTGAGGGACCTTCCAGAGAATTGTATGTGTGGGGCACAAAGATGAGGTAGTAATTCAAAAATCATTTTAAACAATATTACTGCACACAGAGTGAGTCCATGCAAATTATGTGACTTCTTAAGCACATTTTTACCCCTGAACTTATTTAGGCTTGCCATAGCAAAGGTGTTGAATACTTATTGACTCAAAATAACTTTTCATTTTTAAAATTAATTTGTAAACAAATACTCTCTTTCCACGTTTAATTTAATTAATTTAATCAATTTTCAACTCAGGCTGTAAATCAACAAAATGTGGAAAAAGTCATCGGGTGGGAATACTTTCTAAAGGAAAGAAAACCATGCACAAAATTAATCATGTGACCAAATATTTAGGAAGAGGTCATCGTTTCATGGAATCTGTGAAGGAATAAATCACATGGAAAAAGTTAGTTAGGTACAAAAAACACATTTTCACAAAGCCAAATTAATGTATTGTGTTATAGGTTTCATGACGCTTGTATCTAAACGAAAGTAGAACATTTTAAGATTGTTTTATACATCAATTGGGGTCTCTATAAGCTACAATATGAGGTCCTAAACCTAGCATGATCAAGGTGCGTCCTTGTAGCTGTATGGGCTTTGGGCTAATATAGTGTACATTTTGGCCTTGGGGTAAGTTGAGCTGATGGCCATGGGATAAGTTGAGCCAATGGCCACCATACCCCTTGTACATTCTGATTAAATTCTGTCAGTTTTATGCACAATATGTATGGTCTTTTTGCAATATGTCATACATATGAAGTCAAGATCGTGCTTTTCTTTTATAGAGCCGACACAATCATGCCTAATGTATAAAAACGTTTAAAAAAGCAAGGGTCTAACCCCTCTTGAGATCCTTGAGAGAGCAGCGAAGGAAGTGAGAGAAGGGAAGAAGTCCATTCGAGCAACAGCAAGGGAGAAAAGAAAATGGCTGAATGACACTGAAGAGATACATTGACAAAAAACAAAACAAACATGTGCCTGTGTGAAAGAGAAGCTACGATAGAGTAGCAGAGGCACACAAGGTCTTATCTGATGACATGGAGTCTGAGCTTGCTAAACATATCAAAACATTTCACGGACCAGTTTTATGGGCTTAGTAGCCTTAAATGCAGAGAACTTGCCCACAAATCAGCACATTGATACAAGATCCCGGTCTCAGCGATCTGGTCAAGAAATGGAAGGGTAAGTGATATTGAACAGAAAGATCTAGATCTGAAAAAACACTCTTAGAAAAAAAGGTGCTAAGTAGAACCATACAGGGTTCTTTGGTTTGTCCCCATAGGGGAACCCTTTTTGGTGCTGGGCAGAACCCTTTGCAGAGGTTCCTCAAAGAACCCCTATGAGCCCTCTATGAAGGGTTCTACCAAGAACCATTTTATCATCTGAATGTTCTTTCTAGAACCGTCAGAAGGGTTCTACTGAGAACCCTTTTATCTTTGGAGGGTTCTTCCTAAAATCCTCCACGAACAGGTAGAACGCACCAGCATTATTAGCCTTTAACATTTTATTACTTATGACAATACATTACATAAATCATAAGGCCTTTCTTTGAGGGCCTAGTTATACCCTAACACAGTGCAGTGGAGGCTGCTGAGGGGAGGAAGGCTCGTAATAATCCCCAATTAACTTGCCACAAACCTCCTGTGACACAGTGGTATTAGGAATCTCCTGGATTACAGGCCACATCAGGCCTGCAAGTCACATTATGCTGGCTTTCAAAGTGATGTGTAATTCTGATTGGAATCCAGCCAGAGTTAGGATATCCAACAAGTAAAATTGTTAATCACCCACAACCTGCATTCAGAATGAATGCCAAGGTAGAGCAGATTGAATACTGAGACTACCTCAATCATCTAAATTGGAACAAACATCTCAGTAACGGGTGCAATAAATCCTATTTCTAACAGACAGGATTAGTTTAGAAAACGGTATATTATTTACTGTATCTTTGTGTGGCATAAAATGTATCAACCGATCAATATACTATACATGCAAAAACACAGATATTATAGTAAAACAAACAATTCTGAAAATCTCCCTCCAATAGAGCATGCTGGACAATATTATATATTGTTCTATGTAGAACCCTTCTCGCATCCCAAAGACTTATCAAATAACCCTTTCTGCCAAAAACGGTTCTTAGAGTGTTAAAGGTTCTAGGAAGAACCCTTTGACTTACAAAAAACCCTTGATCAAAACAGTTCTTGGTAGAACCCTATCCCTCTGCAAATAACCCTTTTGGAACCTTTTTTTCCAAGAGTGCAGGCATACATTTAAGATGTACAATATACCACACCACCATTCAATGAATTAAACTTTGACCTACCAGCACCATCACCCACTGTCACAGAACACCGTTGCGTATTTACGCCAAGGCGGCTCATTTTGCCTTGTCCCGCTGCTCAACTTACCCCATACCAGGGTAAGTTGTGGAAAAATTTTTTTGGACAAGCTTTGTTTTCAAAACTGTTATGTTTACATTAATTCTGTAAAAAAAAATCCAGGGATACACAACATCCTGAAATATATGTAGATCTCTTTGTTAGAAAGATTACTACATTTCCTTGACGTAGTGAGGCTGAATGTTAAAAAAAAGAAACGTCTTAACTTAACCCATTCTCCCCTAGAGTATATGAGTATATATGAGTATATGAAATATATTAAATAAATGTCACGATAAAACCTAAAGATACTGTATATCTGATATTTATAAAGAGCAATTTTTTTACTTTTTTTACCCAACTTTTAACCTAAATCCAATGACATGGGGAAATGTTTTGTTGATTTCACGTTGAGTTCACATTAGTTGACAACAACCAACTGTAAATCAAAACTAGACATTGAACTGATGTCTATGCCCAGTGTGAAGGGCACTCTTTGCCTTTGGATATGAATGATGTTTCATCACCTTGTTAATTTGCTTTTCTCCTTCAGGGAGGACATCTTTAATATTTAATGTGGTAATCATGTTTGTAATTCATGCCTCAGTAGACCATATTTTGTTTCCTTAAACATTTAATGGATAACGTGCAAGTTTTAGTTTGATTATTCAACCAGACTTTTCTGAAATCACAGGGTAGGAGGACAGCCATCTCAGAGTAAGATTGTAGCAGACGGAACACAGTCCAGTTATATTTCCCTCATTGAAGACAATACACAAATCACATGAGTCTTTGTTCCAGTTCAGAGATAATCAGAGCGGTCAGATTAGAGCTGTGTTGATCTGTTCTGTCCGTGCCCCCTTCTGTCCCCTCCCCCTCCTGCCTAGGGGCCATGATGTAGGGTCCCTTTGAAGCCCTGGGAGACAACGCACGGCACACAGCTGGGACTCAACGTCCTGATCTTTCACACTCTACTCCGCACGGGGACACACAGCTACGTTCTGTCCCCCATCCAGACCTCATACTCTCCTGCCTGTCCATCTGTGTCTGCAGAGGTAGGTGCACCAGGGGACCTCCCTCTGTCTCTCTCTCTGTCTCTCTCCCCCAGTCCACACAGGTATCCCAGAGGGGACAAAATACCACAGAGCTCAGTACCTCTCTGAAACTCTATGTCATCAGATCTCTAGGTTCAGGACTCAACAGTCACTTGGTCACAAATATTTTTCTATCTGGGTCGTTCCAGGAGTTAAAAGCCTGTGCCCTTTAATATGAACCAGATGGTTTTCACCATCATTGTAAAGTCTTAGTTATTTTGTTGCTTTGAGAAAGTAATTTCGTAGAATTCAAATAAAATGTTATTTGTCACATGCTTCGTTAACATCAGGTGTAGACTAACAGTGAAATTATTACTTCCCAACAATGCAGATTCTTATTTATTATGCAGATTCTTATTTATTTCATGCGATTAGTGAATAATCTATGTCTGTCCCTCATTTTAAGGTCAACCTTGTTACGTGAACTGAACACTCATTTTAATATGGTCATACTATTCCTTTTTCATTTATTTTTTCAATAGAAACATTGAAGATATAATAATCAAATCATAGTGTAAAAGCAGGTGAGCTGCTTCTACTCTTTTTGGCCATTTTCTAGTGTTTAACAATAAAAAAAATGTGAAGCTTGCATTCACTTGCCCCTCCCTCTTGCACACAACAAACTTCCATATAGTAGTGAGGAGGAGCTCTGCAGACCCTTCGTGTCCAGAAGTAATTTAGCCATTCATTGAAGCAACTGGCGCTCTGTAGAGTTGCTATTTTCTCATGTCAATTAACTTGTGACATTCTTGGATTACTCATTATACTAATAAAGTCAGATTTAATCAACAAATACGATAGTCAGTTAAAAAAAGTTTAAGGGTACAAGACTGTGTACATATCTGGCTGTGTTGGCAAAATTTCTACATATCCCATCGAGTCAAGTGGTGAGAGGCTGCCCGTTGTCACAGTTCCAAGACCAGTCAGAAACATCCAGCTAACCCTACGCCAATGACGACAGTGGATGTTTAAACGCGGTGGATGTAAAAACTGAACTTGGATCTTCGTTAAGTAGCAATGATGTCCTTCGCCACCATTGTCTTACGACACAATAGATACTGTACTGTAGATCGAACCAGTCATGACTATAAAAAAAAAACGTTAATTTCCAGAGGATTTCTTAGTTACATGATTTTATAACTAACTAGCAAAGAGGTTTTGAAGTTGAGGGTGCAGTATCCATGAAGTTTGGCAATGTGGACGAAAACTAGCATAGTTCAGCTAGCCAGTTCGTTTAGCCAGGACAAACAAGTTTGGGACAGGATATAGCTGGGCGCACATGTGCACTAGGCTAGTTCAGGACAGAAATGTTCATTTTTATGCCCTAATATCAGGATCTGGCGGCAAACATTTTGATTAAACAATTCATAGACTGAAACTAATACATCAGATGACAAATAATTAAGTAGAGCGAATCGATATACAATCCCGAAATCAGCTGTAACTGCCAAAAGTAAAACAAAGCTTAAAATTATGTTTGAGTGAACCTGAATCCAGAAAATTAACGACTCCTCCTCCTCACCACTCTATTCCCACTCTCGCAAAGGGATTTAAGATGAAATTGTCAAACCTGTTACCGTCAACCCTTCTACTTTAATGTGCACTTCATTGGCATTTACTGTATATACTGTATATATATTTTTACTCTTGGAATGGGAAAATATGTTTTTTCTTTACATGTGCTCTTTATGACAGAATGTTTAAATAAAAAAAACATTTTTAAAAAGCAAAACAAATGATATACCCAAAAGGCCCTCTATTGATGGAATGACCCAGCTGTTATGCTTTTTGCTATGGTAGGCTCTGCTGTGCACACTCCACATACAAGCTTGTGTACAGTATACACATACTGTACGCACATAATGTTGGAGAGCATTACTTTAGTAATGCATTACTAAATCCATTGACCAATTTTCAATAAATACCGTAAAACTTATATTTATAGCATTTATCTGCTTAAATCATTGAACACAACCAGCGCTTTGGAGACAGGCTTATCTTTGAGGTAGGTGTCTATTTCCTTAAAGTGATACATCAAGATTTTGGCAATGAGGATAGTATTTTTATGTCTCTTCATCTAGTATGAAGGATGTTAGAGGTAGTTTCGCACACTAACGCTAACTAGCGTTAGCGCAATGACTGGAACTAGCATGCTCGGTGTTACCATAGACTTCCAGTCATTGCATTAACACTAGTTATCAACTTTCTTCAAACTGCACGCAGAGACATAAACTTCATTGCCAAAATCCCGAAATATCCCTTTAATGCACACAGCATTTTGCTCTATAAAATGTTGAAAAGACTACCACACTGTTGTGACCGGTATGACCAGTATAAACATAATATTAACAAATCCATCAGACTTGCAAAGACTAGGCTGCATGTCATACATCCCCCAATTTCACGCTTCACCACCATGGAGAGCATTATTTGATGTTGTGTTGTCTTTTTGGTGGCGCCATTGCTAGGAAAATGTTTTTATGCACATGACCGTGGGAATATCAGAGCGGTGTCCATGGTAACCTCGTGAACAATTGATTTAGACCCCGTGACTATTTGAAACAGACATTTACTTGCTGAAATGTAATAAAAGGGAGAGGCGGCTATTTGAGACTGCGTTTCATTGAAGTTTTATGGTAGGTACGGTAATGTGGAAATGAAATGATCATAACACATTGAGGTTTGCTCTACGCTAATTGTCATTAAGTAGCCAATGTCAAGTGTTTTTCAGTATAAATCCATCCCACCAATTTAAACCCGTAATTTTGCCGGGATATGATCTCCTCTGAGCCTTTGTTCTCCTCTGGAACAGATTTCTCAGTCACATGAAAAGAGATCTGCTTCTTTTATCAGAGTTTAAGACAAACAATCAAAGGGATTTGTTATCTGTTTAGAAAAGATTCAATGAGCCAAACTCACGTCCTCTGACTTACGACTTTAAGGACACAGGAAATACACAAGTAGAAATAACAACCAAGGGATCGGTTTCATGTGTCTTCAACCTCAGTTTGTAAAGTACTGTAGATATACACTGTATGTTAGGCAGTGTGTTGAGGTTGTGTTGTTAATTTTTGGAAAAGTAGTGATGTACTGTAAAACTCAAAAACAGCAAAAACATGTGACTTTGTTTACCAAATCAAAGGCATAGGATGTCTGCTTATTATCTACACCAGAATATCAAAGTCTATGTGATTTGAAAACTCACCCTGTAGTCGCTGGCCGTGACATAGAAGATGGGCTGGAAGGCCAGCCAGATGATACAGGTGGTGTACATGGTGAACCCAATGAACTTGGCCTCGTTGAAGTTCTCGGGGCACTTCCTGGTCTTAAAGGCGTAGACAGTGCAGAGGATGATGAGGATGCAGTTGTAGCTGAGGGACATGAGCATACTGGAGTCCTTGCTATTGCACTTGAGGGTGACTATGTCCCTCCTCTCGGGGTTCACTTCCTTCCTGACCCCCGGGGCCTCTACCAGGAGCCAGACCACCACCACCACCAGCTGGCAGGAGATCAGACCCCCGCAGATGGCCACCTGGGAGGCAGGGCTGATGAACCTCGGCCGCTGGGCTCCGTCCTTCACCCCGCTGAAGATGCGTGCGATGCGGTTGGTCTTGGTGAGAAGCGCAGAGTAGCACACAGCGAAGGAGGTGCCCAGGCCTAGTCGACGTAGGGTACACACAGCCATGGAGGGCTTGGAGATATAGATGAAGGTCATGCTGTAGCACATCAGAACACCCAGCAGGAGGATGTAGGACACTTCCCGCCCGCTGGCCTTCACCACAGGGGTGTCGTTGTGCTTGAGGAAGAGGCCGATGATGAAGAGTGTACACATCATGCCCAGGCAGGAGATGGTAACAGGGCCTATAGCCCAGGCGTCCTCCCAGCGGATGTACTCCTCAGGCAGGTTGTAGCAGCCTGTCAGGTTGGCCAGGGGCCATTCGCTAAACTTGCAGTCGGCGCAGGTGAACTCATCCTTCAAGTACTGGTAAGGCTGGCAGGGGATGCAGATCCAGCAGCACACATCTCCAGGCTGCATGCTCTTCACCTCGTTCTTCCTGCAGGGGTCACTGCATTGGGAGGTGGGTGCGGCAGGGCCTTCCCAGGGGATCTGGCTGGTGTTAAGGGTCAGATTCTGGGCCCAGTAGCCCACCTTACGGTAGACGTAGCGTCCGTCTTCTTTGTGGTAGTGAAAAATGTTGTAGCGGCCTAAGCTGTCTCCAAAGATATCGAACCTCACCATGTTCTCTGTGTCTGCTGGACGGAATGGAGCTGCAGGGTGAGAAAGAGAAGACCATGGTCATGTTATGATGGTTGAAAGTGAAATAAACAAATTCATGTCTATCCTTGACAATACAATATATCATTAACCCTCTGAACTCTGACACACTCAGATACGTATTTTGAATTGTGTACAATGTGTACAATGAATCCAGGGTCTTGGAGTCAACATGTTTTGATTGAATGAGCTTGTATCTGCTTCATCACTTCACCTCTCTGTATTCCCCTCTGACATTCCATTCCTTTCACATAGGATTAAACAGTAGCTGATGCATCGGGGACACAGGTGCAAACCCAACATTTACATAATTGAAGCCAGAAGGTTGAGTCTGTTTTCTTTGACACAGGCTTATTGCACTCAAATGAGAACCTCAGAGAGATTTTAAAAGTTTTTTTTTTTTTTTACTATTCAGGTGCCAACAACTATGGGTTTAGAGCAGATTCATTCAACACCATGGAATAGACCGTTACTATACAATCACTTGGTACCATGTCAAAAAGATTGAAAATTTATCTTAACATCAATCCATTCATAATGCCTAACTATGGAATAATACATTCTTAATGTCTAACTATGGAATAATACATTCTTAATGTCTAACTATGGAATAATACATTCTTAATGTCTAACTATGGAATAATACATTCTTAATGTCTAACTATGGAATAATACATTCTTAATGTCTAACTATGGAATAATACATTCTTAATGTCTAACTATGGAATAATACATTCTTAATGTCTAACTATGGTATGACAATTTGCAAGACATGGATAGAAATACCAATGCACTCATAGCTAGAAAGTAAACAGAGCAAAATGACAGAATTGCACCTGGACCGTTGAGATGTTTAGAGATGTTTAGAACCATTCTCAGCTGAATAGCCCCATTATTCCCCATGGAGATTCATCTAGTCTCTTTTGAACTAGAGGAAATGGGGCTTTGTAATGGATGAAGGATAATTTGTGACCCTGCTGTACTGCCATTTCCCCAAAGATTTCCATACACTTCAGGCGATTCTAGTCTTGTAATCCAATCTGATGTCTTCTGACAGCAAGCTCCCCTGGGGATCCATCTACAATCCATGGACGGCTGACATGGACTTTGACCCCCCCCCCCCCCCCATCACTCATGCATGGAAATATTCCCACCTTGTACTGCATCCCTACCTTAAGACTTGGAGACACAACTACTCAGTCAACGGTTTAGTAGTTAGAGCATTCAGCTTGGTGGGGTTGTTATTATCTGTGTTGTACAGATGTGTTGCTGCTATAGGGGTTTACATAAATGATCTGTTACACTGACTATCTCTGGTCACCACCTGACTGAAAGTGTCGTTCCCTGATGAGGGTGTTTATGTGATTCCTATATGTAATATTCAGGCTGTAGGCCAAGTCACTCTCCACACACTCCAGGCAGATGAGATGCATGACAAAATGAGCCTCAGTGTGTGAGGATGGAAATTGATGTTTCCTCTTTGCAAATTGAATCTTTACAAGCTCTTATCTTCAGCAGCAATATAAAAACAACTATAATTAGTCCTGGACTGTTCCCACGTGCTGTAGAACGGTAGGAATTGATACAATGGATCTAAATGTATGTAATCAAATTTGTAAGCAAGTAGGGCACTCATGGGTAGATTATGATTGCAGTATATCACGCAGTGTAGTTCATTTTCAACATTATGTTTCGAGAGGCTAATAAGAGACAAACATATATAGATGAAAGAGACTTTAGTCATCAACCAAAGAAATACAGTTGAATATTTGTTCTCTGGCAATAATCTCATGGAAAATCACTTCTTAGGATATAGCCATTTCTGAGGATATAGAAAATCAAATTTCTCTGTATACATCTAACAGGGTTTCTGCCACTGCAGAAATATGTATTCAATGTTTATGTATTCCTACTGGTTGTTTGAATTTACATATCAACAAGGTGTTATGCCACTGGTCATGCTTGCAGATAGGGGAAAATTGCGGACGTCAATTCTTCCCAGTCCAATAATCCTATCCAAGTGGTAGGTCACGTTCTGAAATAGTGCATTATATTTACAATGTGTCAGAGGTCACTTTGTACATTTCCTATACAGTACAAGTCAAAAGTTTGGACATACCTACTCATTCAAGGGTTTATCTTTATTTTTACTAATTTCTTCATTGTAGAATAATAGTGAAGACATCACAACTATGAAATAACACATATGGAATCATTTAGTTACCAAAAAAGTGTTAAACAAATCAAAATATATTTATATTTGAGATTCTTCAATGTAGCCACCCTTTGCATTCCAGGTAAAGCTGGTTGAGAGAATGTCAAGAGTGTGCAAATCTGTCATCAAGGCAAAGGGTATTTCATTTGTTTAACACTCATGAGAGAAATTAGTAAGCTAGCTAGCTAAATTGCCATAAATGTTTAATGCTTTTTGACCTGTCCCCAAATTAATATAATTTGTTCTGTTATAGTTTGTTTTGATATTTCAACCTGTGTGTCCTGATCGTGTCTGGTGTGGAGGTACAAAATCAACATGCATGCAGGCGCACTCGCGCGTCCGGTTTGGTCAACATGTTAACGATCACATCTGTTACATAATGTATAGTCATGTAGCCATACTCATCAATCTTCAAACTCACCGTCAAACTTGGTCTTCAGGATATACTCCCTGTAGAACCTCTTGCCATTGCCTGGCTTCAGAGCATCACAGATCTTGGTGGTGGAGTTGGGGCACAGCGACTGCCTCATGTTGTGCAGGGCATGGGCCATGGCATAGACAGCGTTCACCACAAACATGATCTTGGACTCCTGCTCAAACAGGCCGTCCCGCAGAGAGTGCTTCCCACAGCCCAGGTCATGGAGGCTACATTGGAATCTATTCTCCCAGAACTCCCTGAACCAGGGGTTACGTGTGTTGTTGTAGGGATTCAGGCCAGTGAAGTACTCAGCAAACTGGGGGATGGGGTAGGAGGCCAGCTCGATGGTGAAGGCCCCGTCCGCCACAGCCTCGCTGCCCCTCACCACAATCTCCTGCGCCCCCCAGCCATCGCTGGCCACCCAGGTGAAGGACGCGTTCAATCGGTTGGCAGCCACCAGCAGCTCCCGGGCGTCCTCGCTGCGTGTGAAGAGAATGACCACCTTGGCATTGGACTTCTGCCGCAGCGAATGGATCACCTGGTCATAGCTGTAGCGGTTCATCGACCGGCTGACCTTGGCTGAGGTGGCGATACAGATCTGGCGGGCGCGGGCCTCCTGCTGGAAGGCGTCGATGCCCGTCTCGCCGTAGTCGCCCTCCGATGCCACGGTTGACACATAGGTCCAGTTGAAGAAGCGCAGGATCTCTGCCATGGCCTTGGCCTGATAGAAGTCAGGGGGTACCGTGCGGGCAAAGTAGTCATAGCGGCTCTTGTCGCTGAGCTTGGCGCTGGTGGATGCGTAGCTGATCTGAGGGATCTGGAAGAGACGAAGGAGGTTGGCCACCTGGAGGGAAAGAGAGAGAGGTACTATGAGAGCATGATCAAGATTTAAACAATACTGTAGGGGCTTTATTCGATCCGTATTGCGGAAGTTCAGCGTTACTGCTTGATTTAAATTTAAAAGCAATGGTCCCGGGTTAGCGAAGACTGCATTCAAGGTGACCACTGCATATTTCGTCTCAATCGGAAATGACCTTTACATTTCATGCAATCTGTAACGCTTCAGAGATCCAGATGGAATAGTGCCAAGTCTTTACAGTACCTAGACATTATACCCTAGTAATAGTACTGGTAAAGTATAGTACTTATAACTGTTATACATGTAAAACAATTCACTGAATGAATTATTGGGAGTTCTGATATTTTATTAAATCAAAACATATTTTGCTTGTGGGTCATTTCTTTATAACTCAAGTGGTGAAAGGAGCCACATCAGATACAGAATACAGTAATCTCACTAACAGTTTGGCCTAAAGGGACAATCAGTCTCACTCTAATCTGCAGCCTCTCATCGCCCTCTGAGGTCCCTGCAGTGTGTTTCACGACTCTCCTTTCTGCTGATTGTCTGACAACATCCTGGGCTTGCCACGGGCTCCAGGGATGCCCACATAGACTACAACCCAGATCTGTCATATCTGATCTACCACACTGTCGACAACGTCCACCAATAAAACCATGCAATATCTGATGATTTATTGGCTTGCGAGGAAAACATTTTAAGGCTAATTTCCCCCAAATTCGACATATTTTGCCATGGGGCATAGAGAAAATGTTGCCGTTTCAAAGTAAGTTTGCTGCAATTCTACACAATTTGCCACAGGGGTGGAGAATATATATTTTAAACTAATTTCATACAATCCTACACATTTTGCCATAGGGGAATAGAAATGTTTGCAGTTTTTAAAATTATGTGTGAGTGAGAGTGACTAACAGAATGAATATGGACCTCCTAGTCGGTAATTCAACCATGATTATTACAAGTTTAGATAGCTGGCTAGACTAATTTACCCATCTAAAATGTTTTTGCTGACATGGGCTAATTGAGTTTCTAACCAGGTTTCTATGAAACAAAAATGTTGCGTAAAGTAGATCAGACGGTTGAATAACAGATGAGCCAAAGACAGCAATTGCCTCACTGAGATATTTATTAAAACGAATGAGATAATATTATACATTACATTGTCGACCCACCAGGTTTTCTGATAAAACATTAACAAAAAATTACGACATAAGACTGTAAAAACACCAGTAAATCAGCTCCAAGTGCCTTTAAATTGTAAAATCTGTTCCGAAGCATTCCCACAAATAATAGAGACATACAGTGCATTCGGAAAGTATTCAGACCCCTTGACTTCAACATTTTGTTACGTTACTAAAATGGATAAAATAGTTTTGTCCTCATCAATCTACACACAATCTCCCATAATGACATCAAAAACAGGTTTTCAGATTTAAAAAAAAAAATACACTGGAAATAACACATTTACATAAGTATTCAGACCCTTTACTCAGTACTTTCTTGAAGCACCTTTGGCAGCGATTACAGCCTCGAGTCTTCTTGGGTATTATGCTACAAGCACACCTGTATTTGGGGAGTTTCTCCCATTCTTCTCTGCAGATCCTCAGGTTGGATGGGGACTGTTGCTGCACAGCTATTTTCAGGTCTCTCTAGAGATGTTTGATCGGTTTCAAGTCCGGGCTCTGGCTGTGCCACTCAAGGACATTCAGACACTTCTCCCGAAGCCACTCCTGCGGTGTCTTGACTGTGTGCTTAGGGTCGCTGTCCTGTTGGAAGGAGTACATTCGCTCCAGTCTGAGGTCCTGAGCGCTCTGTAGCAGGTTTTCATCAAGGATCTCTCTGTACTTTGCTCCGTTTATCTTTCCCTCGATCCTGACTAGTCTCCCAGTCCATGACGCTGAAAAACATCACCACAGCATGTGCTGCCACCACCATGCTTCACCGTAGGGATGGTGCCAGGTTTCCTCCAGACGTGATGCTTGGCATTCAGGCCAAATAATTCAATCTTGGTTTCATCAGACCAAAGAATCTTGTTTGTCATGGTCTGATAGTCTTTAGGTGTCTTTTGGCAAACTCCAAGTGCGCTGTCATGTGCCTTTTACTGAGGAGTGGCCTTCTGGAAGGTTCTCCCATCTCCACAGAGGAACTCTGGAGCTCTGTCAGAGTGACCATCAGGTTCTTGGTCACCTCCCTGACCAAGGCCCTTTTCCCCCGATTGCTCAGTTTGGCCAGGCGGCCAGCTCTCGGAAAAGTCTTTGTGGTTGCAAACTTCTTACATTTAAGAATGATGGTTCTTGGGGACCTTCAAAGCTGCAGAAATGTTTTGGTATCCTTCCCCAGAGCTGTGCCACGACACAATCCTGTCTCGGAGCTCTACGGTCAATTCCTTCAACCTCATGGCTTAGTTTTTGCTCTGACATGCACTGTCAACTGTGGGACCTTATATAGACAGGTGTGTGCCTTTCCAAATCATGTCCAATCAATTGAATTTACCACAGGTGGACTTCAATCAAGTGGTAGAAAATCTCAAGAATGATCAATGATAACAGGATGCACCCAAGCTCAATTTTGACTCTCACAGCAAAATGTCTGAATACGTATGTAAATAAGGTATTTAATTTTTTTTATTCTATACATTTGACAACATTTCTAAAAACCTGTTTCATTTTGTCATTATAGTGTATTGTGTGTAGATTGTTGAGGAAAAATTTGAATTTAATCAATTTTAGAATAAGGCTGAAACAAAATGTGGAAAAAGTCAAGGGGTCTGAATACTTTCTGAAGGGTTTCTTCCTGTTACCATTGATTGATAGTATACAAATGTACCATTTTAGAAAAATTGTATATCTGTTTGGGCTTCTTGTGGTCAATTTGCAGTCTAGAAATTATTTATTATTATGTTCCAGCCCCCTGACCATCCATTCAAGAGAAAATCGTCCCGCGACTGAATCTAGTTGATGATCTATGGCTAGACTCTAGACTCTAATCCTCAGAATGTCATATATGGTGACTTATATTGTCATAGTATGTCACAGGACATATTGCAACACTTTTACAGTGATATGTAACTAAAATCACCTGTTCTTTGTACAAGAGGTGGCAGTCAAACCATATTCAAAATTGTTATGTTTTATGCATGTTGCCATAGAAACTGTTAAAAGACACAGATGAGAAGTCCTCTGTCTGTGTGCTGAATGGTTAATATTTGAAAAGTATGCTACCCTGGAGGCTTCCTGCCTGGCTCACTAGAGATTCCCTGACTAGGAACTCTAGTTACTATTGCCATGAAACATTCTCCAAAAACCTCTTCTTCCCTAACCCACCTCGACAGGCTTTTAAAACACATGTACAGACAGCTGGCAGCAGCCTGTTCTCTCTCTCCTAGGAGAATGGGAGGACACACTTAAGTGGTAACTAAAAGTACAACTTCTAACTTTCATTTAAAAAAATAACTTCTTAGATTAGCACTACCAACAACCTTAAGTTTGCTCAATTGTCGTACAACACTGATTTTAAATGGGATTTATGCAGCCCTTACATCATTGACAAGGCATATAAATGCAGTCCAGGAATGGCAATAAACAATGCCTTAGCACTTCGACTCACTTGACAGATTTCACTTTTTCAAAAACACTATAATCATAAGAGAGAGAAATAAAATAAAATTGGGACAGAATATGCAGAGCCTCGGCTGATGGTGTAGGCATAGGACATGCGTAGCAGACCCATTAAAGTGTCACAAGCTAAGTCCACACATGGACACACTACTGAGCTTACTGTGACTTGGAATGGAAAAACTTAAGATCAGCATCAACAGAAAATGGTGTACATTTATACAAGTATACTCTGCAACTAAATATGCATTTGCCAAAATTATTATATAATTTCCAATCAAGATTTCGTTTTTCTTTCATCAAGCTTCTGAAGTCTCTTCCCCGTGCATCTTTTCCCTGTTTTTATAAAATCCATACACAGTCCCAGAGGAGGAGATAAAGTGTAACCCAAAGGCCATGTCAAGGATTCAGTGGTGTTCTGGGCATTGATTAAAACCATTTATCTGACTTATCATTATCAGACTTCCTCACCACTCATATATGTGAATGCTGTCAGGCCCATTTGAGTGATACCTATAACAGATTGTGGCCAGTGCTTTGGGGAATGACATGATTCACCCATCCCTCACATCTCCAGCATTTTGATTAATTTGCTCAGAGGCGACTCTAAACTTTTGGGCAAATGACTGATCTGTCAGTCTAGTAGACATAGACAATTACACTTCAATACAGAATACTCCTATGTATTGGGCAAGAAATATCTTTCACACGGTTTACATGCCTTGAATCACCTCTGTATAACACACATAGGTATTATTGATTAACTTCTAATCCAGTTCTATATTCACTTTGTACTGCAGCCTAGCTGACTTAAACATGTTAGACATGCAGCTCATACTATTCCAGACACGCTAAGTCTCCTCCTCAGTGAAAGAGCTCTGTATTTAATTACGAAAATTAGGAAGCAGGCAGGGAGAGAATTTGCATTGGAAGAGTCTGCTATAGAGAGGAGTATCTGGAAAGTGGTTCACTCCAGAGCAATGGTAATACACAGCCTGAGTGTGGAAAGAGGGATAGATAGCAGGCTTTTCAGCTCTCATGTATTCTGAACACAGAAAGAAACCCCGCACAGTGGAAGAACAGAGTGCCTAAAGGTAAGAAGACAAAAACACAGCCGAGCACCATGTCCACGGCTCAGTATCAAAACACAGCAACGTGAGTAAAAGTACAGGAGCAGAGAGTGTTGCAAAACTCTTTATTACATTAATACTAGACATCTCTGGAGTGGTCATTTACACTTGGTGCGTTTGGGAAATGTCCCCAGTGCAATATTAGAGGGAAGAGTACATTTTTAAAAATGCAAATGTATAAAATAAAATAAAAACTGAAATACCTTATTTACATAAGTATTCAGACCCTTTGCTATGATAATCGAAATTGAGCTCAGGTGCATCTTGTTTCCATTGATCATCCTTGAGATGTTTCTACAACTTGATTCCACCTGTGGTAACTTCAATTGATTGGAAATTATTTGGAAAGGCACACACCTGTCTACATAAGGCCCCACAGTTGACAGTGCATTTCAGAGCAAAAACTAAGCCATGAGGTCGAAGGAATTGTCCGTAGAGCTCCGAGACAGGATTGTGTCGAAGCACAGATCTGGGGAATGGTACCAAAACTTTTCTGCAGCTTTGAAGGTCTCCAAAAACACAGTGGCCACCAGCATTCTTAAATGGAAGAAGTATGGAACCAACAAAACTCTTCCTAGAGTTGGCCGCCCTACCAAACTGAGCAATCAGGGGAGAAGGTCCTTGGTCAGGGAGGTGATCAAGAACCCAATGGTCACTCTGATAGAGCTCCCAAGTTCCTCTGTGCAGATGGGCAAACCTTCCAGAAGGACAACCATCTCTGTAGCACTCCACCAATCAGGCCTTTATGGTAGTGTGGCCAGACAGAAGCCACTCCTCAGTAAAAGGTACATGACAACCCGCTTGGAGTTTGCCAAAGGGCACCTAAAGACTCTCAGACCATGAGAAACAAGATTCTCTGGTTTGATGAAACCAAGATTGAACTCTTTGGCTTGAATTCCAAACGTCACATCTGGAGGAAACATGGCACCATCCCTACAGTGAAGCATGGTGGCAGCATCATGCTGCGGGGATGTTTTTCAGCGTCAGGGACTGGGAGACTAGTCTTAGCAAAGTACAGAGAGATCCTTGAACCTGCTCTAGAGCGCTCAGGACCTCAGACTGGGGCAAAGGTTCACCTTCCAACAGGACAACGACTGTAAGCACTCAGCCAAGACAATGCAGGAGTGGCTTCGGGACAAGTCTCTGAATGTCCTTGAGTGGACCAGCCAGAGCCTGGACTTGAACCCGATCGAACATCTCTAAAGAGACCTGAAAATAGCTGTGCAGCAACGCTCCCCATCCAAACTGACAGAGCTTGAGAGGATCTGCAGAGAAGAATGGGAGAAACTCCCCAAATACAGGTGTGCCAAGCGTGTAGTGTCATAGCCAAGAAGGCAATAATCGCTGTAAACGCTGCCAAAGGTGATTCAACAAAGTACAGAGTAAAGCGTCTGAATACTTAAATTAGCACACCATTTTATTTTTTTGCTTTGTCATTATGGGGTACTGTGTGTAGGAAAAAAACGATTTAATACATTTGAGAATAAGGCTGTAACTTAACAATATGTAGAAAAAGTCAAGGGGTCTGAATACTTTCCGAAGGCATTGTATTTGATGACACCGTGTGAAGTATCTTATCTATTCCTTTTGATCAATTGCATTGATTAATACTACATGAAAATCATTTTCAAACTGCATTTGTACAAGATGAGCAAAAATGATCAACAGCAACAGCCAGTGTTTTTACAGGCTCATAAATATTCCTGTAGGAAGCAGCAGCCTTCACCTCGGCACTGTGTTGACGGTGTTACTATCACCAGACAATCTTCCCCATGTGATTCATGGCCTATGTGCACCTCATTGGTCTGGATATTTGCTAGACATGTGCTGGTTCTGTTAAAGAATAAAGGACATCCAGCGGCTGAGTGAACAGAGAGAGGGAAGAGATAAGGGAGATTGTGAGATAAAGAGGGAGTGGGAAGAGAGAGGGAGGGAGAGAGAGGAAGGGAAAGAGAGGCCAGAGAGAGAAGAGGAGGGAGAGAGAGAGAGACTGTCCAAGCTCACACTGGCACAACCTCATGGAGATGTCATGATTTTTTCAACCTGAAAAGCCGACCTACTCTTCCTGGAAGGCTGTCTCAGTGTGCCTCTGCAGCAACAACACATTTTCCCACTGCAGCCGTCCTGGGCCATGCTCACTATCACATATGCACAGCAGCACACTCACACACTCTCAAACAAACATTTTCAAACACACACATGCACTCAGTGGCGTACCAGAGTTTCACAACCAAATCAAGGCCCGTCTGGACCGCACCAAATCCGAACCAAACATAGACGTCTATGATTGGTTCAGATTTGGTCTGGACCAGACCAAAAACCAATGTCCGTGGATGTGGAAATCAAGGCCAGTCCGGAATGCACCAAAAATAAACGTTCAAAGGCTTCAGTCTGTGCTTACTGTGGTGCCTACAGTGAATGTCCATCTATGTGGCAAGCCTAATGTTTGTAAAATACACTGTTTGTAAAACACAAAAAAAGATAATAAAAAGATACTTCTAAAAGACGCTGTCTCGTGCTTACTGGGGTGTAGCCTAACACGTCAGCCCACAATGGAATGTTATGAATGCCCATCCATGTGGTAGGCCCACCACTTGTAAAACAGGCTGTTGCATTGGCTTTATTAGTCCTGATTCCTGTGACTAATCATTTTGGCTATTTAAGCACTGAAAGCAGCTATCCAACTTCATCAGGAGTTATCGCGAGCCTATTTACAATGTGTTTACATAGCAGGAAATGCTCAGCTTGTCAAAAACTGACGCATACAAACTTGAAAAAAGTGATCATGACAATGGGGTGAAACTCCTGGACAACAGTTGAGATTGTCCATTCCATATTGTCCATTTTCCTTTGACTTGTCCTCTTTTTAGGATATGACGTTTGTTATCATGACAGTGCATTTTTTATTTGATTAGGTGCCCTTTAGGTTAGGCTATTTGATCTGAGAAACCTGCATTACGTAAAAAGTCTCCTTCTGATTACATTGTGATACATTTTATCTCCATTCTGTAGGCTACAGAAAAAGCCACATATGCTTTCTACCATATCCTATATCTGCTACATGACTCATGTTCGATTTTTTTGGGACAAAACGTTGGTGGAGCGCTGCAGAGACGCATCTGTCCAACAGAGAGGTGCGCCGTGAATGGACAAGCAAAAATATTATGCGCCCCTGCCTTTGACAAAGTGGGCACTGCTTATCACATGGTGGCATCAGCAATCACCTAAAAAGCCCGTATGCCACTGGTTGAGAGAAATTGTCATTATTTTGGGGGAAATTATGTGAGGTTTAATGTGTTATTGTTGGAGGTGCATCTTGGTCAGTTTACCTCAGAAAATGACACCCTCGTCAATCTGACACCATAGGCAGCCGCCTAATGCTGCCTAATGAGATAACGAGGTTGACGAAATCAGGGCATGCGTTGCTTTCTAGAGAGACATCAGGGATTGTAACATACTCTGTTTCACGGAAACATGGCTTTCTTGGGACATGCTGTCGGAGTCGGTACAGCCACCTGCATTCTTTGTGAGTCGCGCCGACAGGAATAAACATTACATTTACATTTACATTTAAGTCATTTAGCAGACGCTCTTATCCAGAGCGACTTACAAATTGGTGCATTCACCTTATGACATCCAGTGGAACAGCCACTTTACAATAGTGCATCTAAATCTTTTAAGGGGGGGGGGGGGTTAAGAGGGATTGCTTTATCCTATCCTAGGTACTTCTTGAAGAGGTGGGGTTTCAGGTGTCTCCGGAAGGTGGTGATTGACTCCGCTGTCCTGGCGTCGTGAGGGAGTTTGTTCCACCATTGGGGTGCCAGAGCAGCGAACAGTTTTGACTGGGCTGAGCGGGAACTGTACTTCCTCAGTGGTAGGGAGGCGAGCAGGCCAGAGGTGGATGAACGCAGTGCCCTTGTTTGGGTGTAGGGCCTGATCAGAGCCTGAAGGTACTGAGGGGCCGTTCCCCTCACAGCTCCGTAGGCAAGCACCATGGTCTTGTAGCGGATGCGAGCTTCAACTGGAAGCCAGTGGAGAGAGCGGAGGAGCGGGGTGACGTGAGAGAACTTGGGAAGGTTGAACACCAGACGGGCTGCGGCGTTCTGGATGAGTTGTAGGGGTTTAATGGCACAGGCAGGGAGCCCAGCCAACAGCGAATTGCAGTAATCCAGACGGGAGATGACAAGTGCCTGGATTAGGACCTGCGCCGCTTTCTGTGTGAGGCAGGGTCGTACTCTGCGGATGTTGTAGAGCATGAACCTACAGGAACGGGCCACCGCCACATCTCTCCGGGAAGAAGAAGGGCGGGGGTGTATGTTTCATGATTAACAACTCATGGTGTAATTGTAACAGCACACAGGAACTCCAAGTCCTTTTGTTCACCTGACCTAGAATTCCTCACAAATTCCGACCGTATTATCTCCCAAGAAAATTCTCTTTGGTTATTGTCACAGCCGTGTATATCCCCCCTCAAGCAGATACCACAACGGCCCTCAAGGAGCTTCGGTGAGTGAGTTTATAAGGAAGTGTATAGGAGATGTTGTACGCACTTTTAAAATCTATCCTAACTATAAACCGTGGATAGATGGCGGCATTCGCACAAAACTGAAAGCGCGAACAACTGCATTTAACCATGGAAAGGTGACTGGGAATATGGCCGAATACAAGCAGTGTAGTTATTCCATCCGCAAGGCAATCAAACAAGCAAAAGGTTAGTATAGTGACAAAGTGGAGTCGCAATTAAACAGCTCAGACACGAGACATATGTGGCAGGGTCTACAGACAATCACGGACTAAAAAAGGAAAACAAGCCACATCATGGATACTGACGTCTTGCTTCCAGACAAACTAAACACCTTCTTTGCCCACTTTGTAGGATAATACAGTGCCACCGACGCAGCCCGCTACCAAGGACTGTGGGCTCTCCTTCTCCATGCCTGACGTGAGTAAGACATTTAAACGTGTTAACCATCGCAAGACTACCGGCCAGACGGCATCCCCAGCCACGTCCTCAGAGCATGCGCAGACCAGCTGGCTGGAGTGTTTACGGATATATTCAATCTCTCCCTATCCCAGTCTGCTATCCCCACATGCTTCAAGATGGCCACCATTGTTCCTGTACCCAATAATGTAAAGGTAACTGAACTAAATTACTATCCCCCATAGCACTCACTTCTGTCATCATGAAGTGCTTTGAGAGACTTGTTAAGGATCATATCACCTTCACCTTACCTCACCCTGGACTCACTTCAATTTGCTTCCCGCTGCAATAGGTCTACATACGATGAAATTGCCATCACACTGCACACTGCCCTATCCCATCTGGACAAGAGGAATACCTACAGTGGGGCAAAAAAGTATTTAGTCAGCCACCAATTGTGCAAGTTCTCCCACTTAAAAAGATGAGAGAGGCCTGTAATTTTCATCATAGGTACACTTCAACTATGACAGACAAAATGAGAAGAAAAAAATAAAGAAAATCACATTGTAGGATTTTTCACATTAAGCATCTCCAATCCAAAATCTATTTCGCAACAAAGCCTCCTTCACTCATGCTGCCAAACATACCCTCGTAAAACTGACTGCACTACCGATCCTCGACTTCGGCGATGTCATTTACAAAATAGCCTCCAGCAGGTATATTTCACTGGTCATCCCCAAAGCCAACACCTCATTTGGCTGCCTTTCCTTCCAGTTTTCTGCTGCCAATGACTGGAACGAATTGCAAAAATCACTGAAACTGGAGACTTATATCTCCCTCTCTAATTTTAAGCAACAGCTGTCAGAGCAGCTTACCGATCACTGTACCTGTCACGCTCTGACCATAGAGAGCCTTTTATTCTCTATGCTGGTTAGGTCGAGGTGTGACTGGGGTGGGTTATCTAGGTTGTTGTATGTCTATGTTGGCCTGGTATGGTTCCCAATCAGAGGCAGCTGTTTATCGTTGTCTCTGATTGGGGATCATATTTAGGCAGCCATTTCCCCACTGTGGGATCTTGTCTGTGGGATCTTGTTTGGAGTTAGTGCATGTTGCACCTCTTATGTTACGGTTCATTGTTTGTTTCTTTTTTTGTTTTGTAAGTTTCATGAAATAAAGATGTGGAACTCAGCGCACGCTGCGCCTTGGTCCGTTTATTCATTAGACGAACGTGACAGTACCTGTACGCAGCCCATCTGTAAATAGCACACCCCACTGCTCATCCCCATATTGTTATTTTAGGCTCTTTTGCACCCCAGTATCTCTACTTACACATCATCATCTGCACATCTATCACTCCAGTGTTAATGCTAAATTGTAATTATTTCGCTTCTATGGCCTATTTATTGCCTTACCTCCCTAATCTTACTACATTTGCACACACTGTGCATATATTTTTCTATTGTGTTATTGACTGTACATTTGTTTATCCCATGTGTAACTCTGTGTTGTTGTTGCACTGCTTTGCTTTATCTTGGCCAGGTCGCAGTTGTAAATGAGAACTTATTCTCAACTGCCTCCTGTTTGGCGTGCAAGCCCGACGTCGGTACACTTATGACAACAGCCAGCTCAAAGTGAAGGGCGCGAAATTCAAAATATATATTTTTTAAATATTTAACTTTCAAACATTAACAAGTCCAAGACACCAGATGAAAGGTACACATCTTGTGAATCAAGCGAACATGTCATATTTTAAAAATGTTTTACAGGGAAGACACAATATGTAAATCTATTAGCTAACCACGTTAGCAAAAGACACCACTATTTTTACTCCATCAGTTTTTTACTACATCAGTAGCTATCACAAATTCGACCAAATAAAGATATAAATAGCCACTAACCAAGAAACAACTTCATCAGATGACAGTCTGATAACATATTTATTGTATAGCATATGTTTTGTTAGAAAAATGTGCATATTTCAGGTATAAATCATAGTTTACATTGCAGCTACAGTCAAAAATTGCACCGAAAGCAGACAGAAAAATTCCAGACACCAACGCCAAATAACTAAACACTCATCATAAAACATTTCTGAAAAATACATAGTGTACAGCAATTGAAAGACAGGCATCTTGTGATTCCAGACAATATTTCCGATTTATCAAGTGTTTTACAGCGAAAACACAATATAGCGTTATATTAGCTTAGCACAATAGCAAACATAACAACAGCATTGATTCAAGGCAAAAATAGCTATAACGTATAAACCACCAAAATATATTAATTGTTTCACTAACCTTCTCAGAATTCTTCAGATGACAGTCCTGTAACATCATATTACACGATGCATATAGAGTTTGTTCGAAAATGTGCATATTTAGCGGCACAAATCGTGCTTATACAATGAGAATAGTGTCCACAACGTCAAGCAATCTGTCCGGCGCCATCTTGTAAAGGCACCTTTTCTTATCGAAAACTATTCATAAACTTGACTAAAAAAATACAGGTTGGACAGCAATTGAAAGACAAATTAGTTCTTAATGCAATCGCTGAATTACATTTTTAAAATTAACCTTACTGCGCAATACAGGCTGCGATAACGCAAGGCTACACTGCAGGAAATGGCGTCTTATGCATTTGACAGTTTTCAACAGAACAATGAATTATCAGCATAAATAGTTCTTACTTTTCGATGAACTCCCATCAGAATCTTGGGAAAGGTGTCCTTTGTCCAAAAGAATCGTTGCTAGGTTGGAGAACGTTGTCTTCAATGTTGCAATTAGCAGTAAACAATAGCCATGTGGGCCAGAGATACCCAATTTCCTAGAACGTCACGAAAATAAATACCCGAAAATCGCAATATACTGACATAAACTGATATAATTCGGTTTAAAATAACAACATTACGATGTCTTCAATACCTATATCGAATAAAAACAGAGCCGGATATATCTAGGAGCTAATACGGGAGCTTCTAAAATGACATGCCAAGACCCTCCCTGCGTCAGAGCGAAGAGTGGAAAGATGGGACACTTCGGTTCCAAGCCATTTATAACCTTTGGGAACTACGTAGAAACTCCCTTTCAACTCTCCCTATTCGCTGACACCCAGTGGAAGGCGTATGCAGTGCATCTCAACCAATAGAGGACAGGCAAATTAATACACAGGTCTCAGAACAGCCAGCAAAATTCTGCATTCTGACATACGCATAGGAAAATTGCTCTAAGTCCAGTTCTGTTTCACCCACAGATATAATTCAAACGGTTTTAGAAACTAGAGAGTGTTTTCTATCCAATAGTAATAATAATATGCATATTGTACGAGCAAGAATTGAGTACGAGGCATTTTTGAAATGGGCACCTTTTATCTGGCTACTAAATACTGCCCCTTGAGCCCAAAGAGGTTATTAAATTAAGGTGAAATAAAAAATAAAATAAAATAAAAATCTCATATGTATATACTGTATTTTATACCATCTATTGCATCTTGCCTATGCCGCTCTGTCATTGCTCATCAATATATTCATATTTATATATTCTTATTCCATTCCTTTACTTAGATTTGTGTGTATTAGGTAGTTGTTGTGGAATTGTTTGATTACTTGTTCGATATTTCTGCACTGTCAGAACTAGAAGCACAAGCATTTTGCTACACAGGCAATAACATCTGCTAACCATGTGTTTGTGACCAATAAAATTTGAGCAGGCCAGCCATGCCCGCAAGGTTCGAGCAAGGCCCCTCCCAAACCCCCCAAAAACATTTTTATAGGAAAACAGCTAATTTCCTGCAATTCTACAAATTTGGCCCCCCAAAAAGTTGCGAGGGTGTGTGGTACACCAGTGCATGCACTGCTTCATGAATGCGCGCAGACACACACACACACACACTCAATACTAAGGAAGGGGGGTTCAAAGACAATGTCATATGTGTGTTGAAGTATCTCCTTCCCAGGGTATGGCTAGCAGACTATAGCAGGAGATTCCATACTTAGAATCAATACCAGTTCACTTCTCAAGAGTTCAGTTGCTTGGCAACCGCCCTTAAAATGTTCCACCAGGTGGAAATGTGACCCGGTTGGACAATAGAGGAGAGGATCTCTCTCATCAGAGCTGCCCTCTCCTTGCCGAGTGATACGGGGCTCCCATACTGTAATGGGTCACTTAAATATGCTCTTCCAGGGACCCCACAGTCACCACAGCAGACCACACACACTGCTGCTAAGCTGTCATTCGGAAAAGGAAGGAAGGAATTTATGTATAGGCATGCATGTGTCACAGGCTTTGGTTTTTCCATTTATTTTCAAGGTTGGATGTTAGCACGTTAGAACGTTAGTGTGTCACGGCCGTCAAAAGGAGGAGACCAAGGCGCAGCGTGGATGTGTACATTCTTCTTTAATATAATAATGAACACAGAACAAAAATAACAAAACGAACCGTGAAGTTATACAAATGAGTGCTGACAGGCAACTACACATAGACAAGAACCCACGAACACAAAAGGGAAAATGGCTACCTAAATATGATCCCCAATCAGAGACAACGATAAACAGCGGCCTCTGATTGGGAACCATATCAGGCCACCATAAACCTACATATCACCTAGACCTACATACGCTAGACTTTTAAAAAAAAAATAGACAATACAAAACTAGCATACCCACCCTAGTCACACCCTGACCTAACCAAAATAATAAAGAAAACATAGATGACTAAGGTCAGGGCGTGACAACGTGGGGCGCATCGACTCGTTAGTCACTATGTGTTACACCTGTGCTGGCTTGTACATCTTGTTAGTCGAAAGACGTTTCACCTGTGCTGGCCCAGATTATATTTAAGAATGGATGGTCCAGTGCTCCAGTTGTTTTGAGAGATGTGGAGGGTTAACAGCTTTAGTTGGCTCTCGCTATTTGATTTCTAGAAAAACAATCCTTTATCTGATCTTCCCTGTTTTTGTTTTGCTTCCTGTCTTTAAGTTTGGTGTGGGTTTTTCTTTTGTTTGCTTCTTCTTGGGCAAATTTTGTGGGCGCTCATGGTGGGTGTCTTTTCGGTCCCAGTTGTTGTTGCTAGTCAACTTTCAGCGGACACCACCATGAGTGTCTTTCAGAACCCCTCTTAAAACTCCCACCTGTTTTGTTTTGGTTGTTGTCTGTGACTCTTTCTTAGTTCCCCCATATGTTTGAGCGACAATGTTTGGTTTTCTTGCTGGGGAACGTAACACATGCATATCTTAAAAATTGGATTGGCACTTCATCTTGACAGGTTTGTCTTCTGAAGCCCTTGCAACTCTTTCACTATCTCACTCAGCCCTCATCCATCTTCATCAACCCATTCCAACCCTTTCTGTCTCAGATTGAGCATTGTACAAAATGGTAATGACATTGCGTGTCTCCGATCCAAGTGTTCAGGAGATCCTTCCAACTGGGATCGACTTCCCTTATTCCTTACCCCCATTTTCTCACGCCTTAAAATCGTCTAGCTAAGCAAACTGGGAGCAGGCTAAAATGTTGCCACACAGGATATAAAGGCATTCATTCACATGTAAGATGGACAGTGCACACACTCATTCAGTGGTGCAGAGGAAATTATATGGATTGTGAGACTGTATGAATAGTTCTGCTGACCCACTGAATAATCCAATCACATGTAACTTATTTATGATTTGAGGGAGCATGTTCTTTACATTTCCTCATGAATTATGCATTTCCACTGCATGGCTTTACTGATACGTTTCATAATTATTGTAATTTCTGGCATGAATTCGATCATGTGTGCACAGCCATGTAATATCCACTGGGTGAGTCGCGTGCTCCCAGAAATTTGCACTGTCTAGAACCAGATGAAAACCTCTTAGGACTAAAAATAGCATTTTTTTCCCCTCTTTAAGATAAGAATGAGATTTTTGAGCTCTCTGCTAGCACAGCCCAGAACCTCATTATCATAGTATAAATTAGTACAAAATTTCTGGTGTAGTAAATGTCAACCAATGTTTTCGTAAGAATGTGTATGAGTGTGTGTGTGTGCATTTGTGTGTGCGTGCATTCGTGCGTGTGCGTGCTTGTCTGCATGTGTGTCATTATGTGCGTCTTCTATCAGATGTTGCCATCTCATTCCCCTCTAAATGGCACCCTGTCTCATTAATTAGAGAGTCTCAGGCTGCGTCTGGGGAATGTGCTAAAACATTCCTCTTTAAATAAAAGGAGGATTCTGGGAGACGCAGCAGGAACTCAAAAGCTCTTTCTCTCTCTCAAAGAACACAGAAGGAAGAGCCTTTGTTTTTACATACACACCCCCATCTTTCATCGCTGTTAAGAATAATCAATACTTATGTAAATAAGGTATTTCTGTTTTTTATTTTTAATACATTTGAAAAAAATTCTAACAACCAGTTTTGCTTTGCAATTAGGGGGTATTGTATGTAGATTGATGAGTGATTTAAAAAAAAAAAAAACTTTTTTAGAGTAGGCTCTAATGTAGCAAAATTTGGAAAAAGTGAAAGCGTCTGAATACTTACCAAATGCATTGCAGTTTGAGGGTGTTGTTTTAACAACAGCTGTAGGGCGCAAAGCCTTATTTGCATATTTCCCAGTGTGCCTTTCAAATGAATTGTAGAGTTACCGCCCGTGACTGTATTTGTTAGTGACAGAAACATGGTTGTTGAAATTATATATTTTCAGCCCTGTGGCCTTAACCAAGTGATTTTGTAAGCAAATATGATATCATTAATATTAAAATACTTACGACAATACATCACATACAGTATATCATAAGGCCTTACTTTGAGAGCCTAGTTTTACCCTTATACAGTGACCTAAAATCACTGGTTTACAGGCCAGTTTACTTTAGAAAAATGTGTGTTATTTATCTTTGTGTAGCATAAAATTAATTAATCGATCAATGTACATACAAAAACATAGATATTGAAACAAACATTAAAAAAATACAAATCTACCTGCAATAGAGCATGCTGGGAAATATGATAATGATGGGCACGGTTTTTAGTGTTTCACTCTACACAGAGTAGGAATGACACAATCACGATGAGTGTTAATAACTATTAACAGACATAATTTAACTCCTGAATCAACACTAGAGATGTTTTTTTTTTAATCATCAACACTAGGTAACACTGGCCAATTTTCTTTGTAGCAGTGTCAGTGAGTCATGTTTAACAGGACTGTTGTCGAGGGTAACGCTGCTGGAGCCTCTGCAATACTTTAATTACAGTCTAGCCCCAAGGCTAAATGTTCCTTGCTGTAATTGTAGAATATACTGCATTACTAATTAACACACGCATGGCTGTTGATGATTAACAGCGCTAAAGCTCTCTCAACTACTCATTGATACCCACTGAAATTTCGGTATCTGTGAAAACAGCACAGCAGCATACCACCCTGCATCCCACTGCTAGCTTGCATAGGAAGTTAAGCAGGGTTGGTCCTAGATGGGAGACCAGATGCTGCTGGAAGTGGTGTTGGGGGGCGCCTGCTGGCCAGGCCCCAGGATAGATCCACCCACAGATCACATCTGACTCTGGGACACAACAACAACTCCACTGGCAGGCTGCAGCAGCACCAGCCTGCTCACTGTGAGCAGTCCAGACTCCCAGACTCCCATGTTCTGCTGCATCTTCAAGGCAATGGGGACGTTTACCAGGGGATTGTGAGGTGTCCTGTGGCCTGACTGGCTGGCTAGCCCATCTCCCTGTAGGTTCCCCATACATCAGATATGATCACCTGGGGTTCACCCGGACGGCCCAGACAAGGCCCCTAGTCTGGTATTATACAGGGAGAGGAGGGGGCTGATGAGCCAAAGGCTTCAGAGCTGTAGAACCTGCAGCTAGTGTGAAAGATGCCCACACACACTCATTACTCACTCCGCCTGCATATCTCTGAATAACATCAACTCTGGCTCACTCTGACTACCTGTTAGGAGCACAGGAAATCCTTGTTTATGGGGCCATCAATCAGTCTCTATGAATCAGATACTACGTAGTCCGCACAACAATGTGAGCCTTTGTAGGAATTACATCAGCCGTAATCGTGATGACAGTACAGTGTGTTTGCGAAGCCAAAGTGCTTAAGACATGAATGATAAAGGAAGTGCAATACAAGAGAAGATTAGTCTTAATAATTGAGGGTTAGTTTGCTCAGCACACAAAGGGAAGGCTGAACAAAACGCCCTATAAAGCACAGACAGTGGTGTCGCGATGAAGGTGATGAAAGATGTACACTCCCTGGAACCCTGTGGAGCGGTCTGGGACAAGTTCAATCAACCCTACTAGACTAGGTCTAGTTCATCAGACAGACACTTACTGGCCCACCAGCTCACCACTACAACATAAAGAGCAGTGGAGGCTCCTGAGAGGAGGAAGGGGAGGACCATCCTCTACAGTGAATAAAAATGGAAAAACATTAAAAAAGTTATAATAGTATAAATAGTCACCAAATAATTGATTAAAACACACTATTTTGCGAAGAAGGTCTACAGTAGCCTCAACAGCACCATGGTGTAACCGGAGGACAGCTAGTTTCCATTCTCCTCTGGGTACATTGACTTCAATACAAAACCTAGGGAGCTCATTGTTCTCAACCTGTTCCATAGACTTACACAGTAATTATGACAACTTCCGGAGGACATCCTCCAACCTATCAGGCTTCTTGCAGCATGAACTGACATGTCCACCAAATCAAAGAATCAGATAATTAATCTAGTATTGAATGCATAAGCTACAGCTAGCTAGTACTGCAGTGCATAACATGTGGTGAGTAGTTGACTCAAATAGAGAGAAAAGACAGTAGCTGAACAAATTAATTTCTTTCATGATGAAAGAGAAGCGAGAAATAGAGATGTCATTTTTTTCCACTTATAGCTGAAGTCGGAAGTTTACATAGACCTTAGCCAAATACATTTAAACACAGTTTTTCACAATTCCTGACATTTAATCCAAGTAAAAATTCCCTGTCTTAGGTCAGTTAGGATCACCACTTTATTTTAATAATGTGAAATTTCTGAATAATAGTAGAGAGAATTATTTTTTATTTCAGCTTTTATTTCTGTCATCACATTTCCAGTGGGTCAGAAGTTTACATACACTCAATTAGTATTTGGTGGCATTGCCTTTAAATTGTTTAACTTGGGTCAAACGTTTCACGTAGCCTTCCACAAGCTTCCCACAATAAGTTGGGTGAATTTTGGCCCATTCCACCTGACAGAGCTGGTGTAACTGAGTCAGCTTTGTAGGCCTCCTTGCTCGCACACACTTTTTCAGATCTACCCACAAATTTTTCGATAGGATTGAGGTCAGGGCTTTGTGATGGCCACTCCAATATCTTGACTTTGCTGTCCTTAAGCCATTTTGCCACAACTTTGGAAGTATGCTTGGGGTCATTGTCCATTTGGAAGACTCATTTGCGAACAAGCTTTAACTTTCTGACTGATGTCTTCAATATATCCACATAATTTTCCATCCTCATGATGCAATCTATTTTGGGAAGTGCACCAGTCCCTCCTGCAGCAAAGCACCCCCACAACATGATGCTGCCATCCCCGTGCTTCACGGTTGGGATGGTGTTATTCGGCTTGCAATCCTCCCCCTTTCTCCTCCAAAACTAACGATGGTCATTATGGCCAAACAGTTATATTTTTGTTTCATCCGACCATTTCTCCAAAAAGTACGATCTTTGTCCCCATGTGCAGTTGCAAACCATAGTCTGTCTTTTTTATGGCGGTTTTGGAGCAGTGGCTTCTTCCTTGCTGAGCGGCCTTTCAGGTTATGTCGATATAGGACTTGTTTTACTGTGGATATAGATACTTTTGTACCCGTTTCCTCCAGCATCTTCACAAGGTCTTTTGCTGTTGTTCTGGGATTGATTTGCACTTTTCGCACCTAAGGACGTTAATCTCTAGGAGACAGAACACATCTCCTTCCTGAGTGGTATGACAGCTGTGTGGTCCCATGGTGTTTATACCTGCGTACTATTGTTTGTACAGATGAACGTGGTACCTTCAGGCATTTGGAAATTGCTCCCAAGGATGAACCAGACTTGTGGAGGTCTACAATTGTTTTTTTGAGGTCTTGGCTGATTTATTTTGATTTTCCCATGATGTCAAACAACGAGGCACTGAGTTTGAATGTAGGCCTTGCAATACATCCACAGGTACACCTCCAATTGACTCAAATGATGTCAATTAGCCTATCAGAAGCTTCTAAAGCCATGACATAATTTTCTTGAATTTTCCAAGCTGTTTAAAGGCGCAGTCAACTTAGTGTATGTAAACTTCTGACTCACTGGAATTGTGATACAGTGAATTATAAGTGAAATAATATGTCTGTAAACAATTTTTGGAAAAATGACTTGTCATGCACAAAGTAGATGTCCTAACCGACTTGCCAAAACGAAAGTTTGTTAACAAGAAATTTGTTGAGTGGTTGAAAAACTAGTTTTAATGACTCTAACCTAAGTGTTTGTAAACTTCTGACTTCAACTGTACTTAGCTAGCAAGTGCAGCTGGCTAGTTTAGCCTACTGAAACACCCTGTTCAAACAGAGGTATGCTATGTTAGCTAACTGGCTATGACTTTCCAACACAACACTGGAACTCCTCCAAGGTAAGATTTTTATTTTACTAATTTATTGCCACTGGGCCTGCCGGTGTAACTGCTTACTGACTGTACACTGTAACATTACTGCATGGTTGTAGCGGGTTTACAAACATGTTAGTTCTATTAGCTATGCTAAATATGACCCTACTGTAGCTAATATGGTGACAACGATGTAGGCTGTGTGTAGTGGTTTGGCTTGGAAAGGTTTTATCGTCTGGTCACATACAGCTGATGTGTTGTGCATTGAAGTTCACAAGCGAAGGGAAGAGATGAGAGGAGGAGAGTGCATAGATGCGAGAAGGAATACAATGTGGCTGTAATGCTACACCCACAATAACATCTGCTAAACATGTGTATGTAACAAATAAAATGTGATTTGATGAAAGTCAACTGTGTTAACACGTGATCAAGGGTATATTCATTCCGCTGATTCTGTTGAAAAGCGTTTCTTAAACGGAAGCAAACGGACCAAAACAGGGATAAACAAACCTGAATTTGACAAATAGAAACTCTCATTTACAACTGTTGGACTAAGGATTACACCCTATATCAGCTAGATGCAGGCACGAGTGTGCAAGGTGGTATTGAATGTCACTGTCTGTCCAAGTGGCACTGTCTGTCACTTTAAATTTGTCTCTCGACCTGTGTGCACCTACGTTGTAAACTGCCATTCATAGGCCAGGTTGTAGCAAACTCATGATGGGTATAGGGAAAATTTGAGTATCAATTAGCCTAAACCTATTGCTGTTACATTGAGCTGGGTGAATGGAATATGAATGACAGTCATCCAGAATGCTATAATAGAAATAAGACCATGCTTATTAAAAAAAACAATATGTCCTCTCTCGTCTTAAACTGCACTGACCACCACTGATAGAGAGTGAGAGGGAACTCCTTCGTCAGCACAAATAGCAGCACAAACAGATCAGGTACCAGGCTATCCCCTTCACCCTCTGAGACTGTGTGTAGTCTAAGTACAGGGCAGAGGGCATGTGGTTAAAAAGAGGGTTATCCAAAGGCTGGGGGCATCGTCAGGCAGGCAAGTGCATCTATTCACCCCTCTGAAAAATTCAGTGGAGCAACTGCGTGTAAAGCTGGGGAAGAACTGAAAACAGAGGCTGGTAATAGCAGCTCTATAAATTACCACAGGACAAGGGCATGCTCCCTGAGAGGAGACAGTAGCCCCAGATACAGTCCTTCACCAAAGTTACACTTCGTTCGTCAAGCCTGTATTTGCATGGCCTCCATCCCCTCTCTCTATCCTTTGAATCTCTCTATTCCCTACCTCCTCACAGGAGCTTTCTCTCTATGTTAGGTATTTCTGTTTGTTTTGAAGGAATACACTGTACATTAGATTAGAATTAGTAATAGCACATTGCTGTATTCAGTCTGATATTTCCTACTTAAAATGTAGCTTGTTGTAGTGGAGTCTCATCATTATCTAGCATTTAGATGATGGCTAGATCAGTGCATGTATTGCACTGTCTCTGGATCCCCCTCTCAGCCTGATGACAAGAGAGGGAAATTAATGATTTACAAATAGTTAAAATAATGCTCAAATGACCCCTTAAACTATAGGGATACCACACAATGTCATCAGTATCTAAAATGAAGCACTGTGTAGCATTCACCAAGGCACCCCAGAGAGTAAGCCATTGCAAGATTTTTACATACCTTTATTACATACTTTTATCCTGTCGTATGGGCATATCTCATGCAGAGAGCAGACCCTCCCCCACTGGCTAGAATGGTCCACTCTATTATTCATCCAGCCCTTCCTGCCTCCCAAGCAGCCTAGGCATTCTGACTATGAAGCGGAGCACAGTAAGGGGAAGAAAGGACTGCAAAGATTCCATCAGCAGGTTAAATAATGGCTTGGACCCTAATTGAAATCCATTGGTGGTCTGTGGCTGTATGGGGAGGTATCATTTTAGGCTAGAGAAGCTCCTATGATAGAGCTGGAACGGAGTTGTGAATATGTGTATGTAAATGCAGGTGATCGTGTTTAGAGTATGTAAGAGAATGTCCACAATTCTCTTGCTCTCTCTCTCACCGTTCAAATTGATCAGAAATACAGTGTAGACATTGTTAATGTTGTAAACGACTATTGTAGCTGGAAATGGCAGATTTTTTATGGAAAATCTACATAGATTTTCCATATGGGTCTACAGAGACCCATTATCAGCAACCATCACTCCTGTGTTCGATGACATTATGTTAGCTAATCAAAGTGTATCATTTTAAAAGGCTAATTGATCATTAGAAAACCCTTTTGCAATTATGCTAGCACAGCTGAAAACTGTTGTGCTGATTAAAGAAGCAATATAACTGGCCTTTAGACTAGATGAGTATCTGGAGCATCAGCATTTGTGGGTTCGATTACAGGCTCAAAATGGCCAGAAACAAAGAACTTCCTTCTGAAACTCGTCAGTCTATTCTTGTTCTGAGAAATGAAGGCTATTCCATGCGAGAAATTGTCAGGAAACTGAAGATCTCATACAATGCTGTGTAATACTCCCTTCACAGAACAGCGCAAACTGTCTCTAACCAGAATAGAAAGAGGAGTGGGAGGCCCCGGTGCACAACTGAGCAAGAGGACAAGTACACTAGATTGTCTAGTTTGAGAAACAGACGCCTCACAATTCCTCAACTGGCAGCTCTATTAAATAGTACCCACAAAACACCAGTCTCAACGTCAACAGTGAAGAGGCAACTCCGGGATGCTGACCTTCTAGGCAGAGTTGCAGAGAAATCTCAGACTGGCCAATAAAAAGAAAAGATTAAGATGGGCAAAACAACACAGACACTGGACGATAGGAAAAAAGTGTTATGGACAGACAAATCTAAGTTTGAGGTGTTCGGATAACAAAGAAGAGACGCAGAAAAAATTAAAAGATGCTGGAGGAGTGCTTGACGCCATCTGTCAAGCATGGTGGAGAGAATGTGATGGTCTGGGTGTGCTTTGGTGGTGGTAAAGTGGGAGATTTGTACAGGGTAAAAGGGATCTTGAAGAAGGATGGCTATCACTCCATTTTGCAACATCATGCCATACTCTCCCGTCAGCGTTTAATTTGAGTCAATTTCCTCCTACAACAGGACAATGACCCAAAGCACAGCTCCAAACAATGCAAGAACTGTTTAGGGAATAAGCAGTCAGCTGGTATTCTGTCTATAATGGAGTGGCCAGCACAGTCATCGGATCTCAACCCTATTGAGCTATTGTGGGAGCAGCTTGACCGTATGGTACGTAAGATGTCCCCATCAAACCAATCCAACCTGTGTGAGGTGCTTCAGGAAGCATGGGGTGAAATCTCTTCAGATTACCTAAACAAATTGACAACTAGAACGCCAAAGGTCTGCAAGGCTGTAATTACTGCAAATGGAGGATTCTTTGACGAAAGCAAAGTTTGAAGGTCACAATTATTATTTAAATTAAAAATCATTATTTATAACCTTGTCAACATCTTGACTATATTTCCTATTAATTTTGCAACTCATTTCATGCATGATTTCATGGAAAACAAGGAGATTTCTAAGTGACCCCAAACTTTTGAACGGTAGTGCATATGTATACGGGTGTGTAGTATATATATATACTTATATATACATACACTGTTCAAAATTATGGGGTCACTTAGAAATATCCTGGTTTTTGAAAGAAAAACACATTTTTTGGCCATTCAAATAACATCAAATTGATCAGAAATACAGTGCAGACATTGTTAATGTTGTAAACGACTATTGTAGCTGGAAACGGCTGATTTTTAGGCGTGCAGAGGCCCATTATCAGCAACAATCACTCCTGTGTTCTAATGGCACGTTGTGTTAGCTAATCCAGGTTTGTCATTTTAAAAGGCTAATTGAACATTAGAAAACCCTTTTGCAATTATGTTAGCACAGCTGAAAACTGTTGTGCTGATTAAAGAAACAATACAACTGGCCTTTAGACTAGATGAGTATCTGGAGCATCAACATTTGTGGGTTCGATTACATTGTCAAAATGGCCAGAAACAAATAACTTTCTTCTGAAACTCGTCAGTCTATTCCTGTATGAAAAATTAAGGCTATTCCATGAGAGAGATCGCCAAGAAACTGAAGATTTCGTACAACGCTGTGTACTACTCCCTTCACAGAACAACGCAACTAACCAGAATAGAAAGAGGAGTGGGAGGCCCCGGTGCACAACTGAGCAAGAGGACAAGTACATTAGAGTGTCTAGTTTGAGAAACGGACACCTCACAAGTCCTCAACTGGCAGTTATGCCTACACTGTATCTCTGATTAATTTGATATTACTTTAATGGACAGAAATGTGCTTTTCTTTCAAAAACAAGGACATTTCTAAGTGACCCCAAACTTTTGAACGGTAGTGTATATACAGTGCATTCGGAAAGAATTCAGACCCCTTGGCTTTTTCCACATTTTGTTACGTTACAGCCTTATTCTAAAATTGATTGAATATTTTTTGCCCCTCATCAAGCTACACACAATACCCCATAATGACAAACCGAAAAAATAAATACCATATTTACATAAGTATTCAGACCCTTTGCTATGAGAATCAAAATTGAGCTCATGTGCATTCTGTTTCCATTGATCATCCTTGAGATTTTTACAACTTGATTGGAGTCACCTGTGGTAAATTCAATTGATTGGACATGATTTGGAAAGGGTATCAAAACATTTCTGCAGCATTGAAGGTCCCCAAGAACACAGTTGCCTTATACGGAAGAAGTTTGGAACCACCAACTCTTCCTAGAGCTGGCCGCCGGCCAAACTGAGCAATCGGGGGAGAAGGGCCTTGGTCAGGCAGGTGACCAAGAACCCAATGGTCACACTGATAGAGCTCCAGAGTTCCTCTGTGGAGATGGGAGAACCTTCCAGAAGGACAACCATCTCTGCAGCACTGCACCAATCAGGCCTTTATGGCCCTTAAGCCACTCTTCAGTAAAAGGCATATGACAGGCCACTTGGAGTTTGCCAAAAGGCACCTAAAGTACTCTCAGACCATGAGAAACAAGATTCTCTAGTCTGATGAAACCAAGATTGAACTATTTGGCCTGAATCCCAAGTGTAACGTCTGGAGGAAACCTGGCACCATTGCTACGGTAAAGCATGGTGGTGGCAGCATAATTATTTCAAGGGCAGGGACTGGGAGACTATGCAGGATCGAGGCAAAGATGAACGGAGCAAATTAGAGAGAGATCCTTGATGAAAACCTGCTCCAGAACACTCAGGACCTCAGACTGGGGAGAAGGTTCACCTTCCAACAGGACAACGACTCTGAGCACACAGCCAAGACAACGCAGGAGTGGCTTCGGGACAAGTCTCTGAATGTCCTTAAGTGGCCCAGCCAGTGCCCGGACTTGAACCCGATCAAACATCTCTGGAGAGATCTGAAAATAGCTGTGCAGCGACGCTCCCCATCCAAACTGATAGAGCTTGAGAGGACCTGCAGAGAAGAATGGGAGAAACTCCCCAAAAACAGGTGTGCCAAGCTTGTAGCGTCATACCCAAGAAGACTCAAGGCTGTAATCGTTACCAAAGGTGCTTCAACAAAGTAATGAGTAAAGGGTCTGAATACTTATGTAAATGTGATATTTCAGTTTTTTTTTTTTTATACACAGAAACATTTTTGCTTTGTCATTATGGGGAATTGTGTGCAGATTGATGAGGGATTTAAAAAATACATATACATTTTAAAATAAATTGTAGAAAAAGTCAAGGGGTCTGAATAGGGGCCCCAATTAGTAGGCATTTCATTACATGCTTTTGAGGTGTTTTCCTTGCTTAGCCTCACCAGTCAGTCGCAGCTGCTGCTACTGTTACTGCTGCTGAGAGTAATTATGCTGTCACTAGTCATACCATCAGCCCGTCCTCCTCAACCCAACATCTGCTGCATGTCTTCATCTGACAGGCCCACTGCTGGAGTGTGAATTACCAGGGAAGAGAAGAGCTCCTCTAAATGAAATCAGCCAAGCATATGGGCAAACAGGTAAACAGATCTGCCATACAGAACCCATTTTCATTAAAGCTTCTGTGTTAACATTTCACTAAACATGAAGCACCGTAATTGCTTGCCGGTACTTTAGTTTAAGTAGAGACAGTTATATGATCATCAATCATCGTGTCCCTGCTCTGTTCTATGGAGCGAAACCATGGCTATCTGGACAGTGACATAGATTTGCAGAACAGTTGCTGCATCAGTATTTATCTTGCATGGGTTGGGATTGTTCAAAACCCAAGAGTGGGAGATACATTTAGAAACTAGGAGCCATTCAGTGTTTGGTTAGAAGAAGAAAAACATATCCTTATTTCAGAAAGTATATTTAGCAAGAATCTAGAAAACTCTCTGTACTTATAAGCAGCAACCATACACTGAGTATACCGAACATTAGGAACACCTTCCTAATATTGACTTGCACCCCCCCCCCTCCCCACCCCATATTGTCAGGGCAGGGATGCTGGACCATGTTGACTCCAATGCTATCCACAGTTGTGTCAAGTTGGCTGGATGTCCTTTGGGTGGTGGACCGTTCTTGATACACACGTGAAACTGTTGATTGTGAAAAACCCAGCACCGTTGCAGTTCTTGACACAAACCGGTGTGCCTGGCACCTACTACCAGACCTCGTTCAAAGACACTTAAATATTTTGTATTGCCCATTCACCCTCTGAATGACACACATAAACAATCTATGTCTCAATTGTCTCAAGGCTTGAGCATTATTCTTGAAACTATCTCCTCCCCTTCATCTATACTGATTAAAGTGGATTTAACAAATAACTTTAATAAGGGATCATAGCTTTCACCTGGATTCACCTGGTCAGTCTGTCATGGAAAGAGCAGATTTTTTCAATGTTTTTTGTATACTCAAGTGTAGGTAAGATCAAAGTATGAGTTTATAGAATAGAGCAGCATAAACAAAGCTCATTAGCGTGTATTTAGGGTGGGCCCAGCCCCGAAAGTGACTATTTACACTCTATGCAAAAGGTTTCATTCTCTTCTCAGGAATTCAGCCTTCTCTGTGTTGCTCTCCAACCCCATTCTGTCACACCTTTGTGAAGCAGAGGTTCTGTTGTGATAACATCTTGTAGCTCTTTCACTTTGTTCCTGACCTGCACTGGTGAGATACACTGTCTCTTTTTCTCTCACCACCCCAGGGACTCTTGGGGCATGGCCTTTCAGGCTATGACTTCTCTCTCTGTCTCCCTCTCTGATCATGTCCGTCACTTCCGTCACTTCCTCTTGAACTTGCAGACGTGTTGCTGTGCATTTTGTTGCTGTGCGTTTTGTTGCCAACCTTACTTTGCTAGCTGACAACTTTACGTTTTTTTTCTTTTTACTTTTTAATTACCGTTTATATTTTTTGTTTTTTCCCTCATTCAACTTTTTCACTCCGGACGATTTATCTGGACATGGTTCGTCAGCACCTTCAACAGCCGAAGCTAAGTAGTAACATTGACATGATGTCTTCTAATTGCAGTCGCTGTACTCATAATATACAGGAGAACGATCGCCTTACGGCGAGGATAGCTGTGCTGCAAGCCCAGCTACAGACGCAATCGTTAGGAAAAGGTAATTTCAGTGTAGGAAAGGATGAAACAGCGTCTGTGCCACCAGTAAGTACAGATAGTAGTATAAATCCCCCCTGCACAGTCCCCGCAGCCGGACAACTTTCTCATGGCTTCTGGAGGGAAATGCTGTAGGAATGCTCAACTGGTGTCGCTCATTCAGCCGACAGAAACTTTCAACCGGTTTTCCCCATTAAGTAGCGAGTCGGAGTCTGAGGCCGAGTCTTCTCTTGTCTCTACTCCTCCCGTTACGGGGTCTGAGACGCCGAAGGCTTCCACCATTAGCTCTGACAAATTGAAAACCCTAGTCATTGGCGACTCCATTACCCGCAGTATTAGACTTAAAACGAATCACCCAGCGATCATACACTGTTTACCAGGGGGCAGGGCTACCGACGTTAAGGCTAATCTGAAGATGGTGCTGGCTAAAGCTAAAACTGGCGAGTGTAGAGAGTATAGGGATATTGTTATCCACGTCGGCACCAATGATGTTAGGATGAAACAGTCAGAGGTCACCAAGCGCAACATAGCTTCAGCGTGTAAATCAGCTAGAAAGATGTGTCGGCATCGAGTAATTGTCTCTGGCCACTTCCCAGTTAGGGGGAGTGATGAGCTCTACAGCAGAGTCTCACAACTCAATCGCTGGTTGAAAACTGTTTTCTGCTCCTCCCAAACGATAGAATTTGTAGATAATTGGCCCTCTTTCTGGGACTCACCCACAAACAGGACCAAGCCTGACCTGCTGAGGAGTGACGGACTCCATCCTAGCTGGAGGGGTGCTCTCATCTTATCTACCAACATAGACAGGGCTCTAACTCCCCTAGCTCCACAATGAAATAGGGTGCAGGCCAGGCAGCAGGCTGTTAGCCAACCTGCCAGCTTAGTGGAGTCTGCCACAAGCATAGTCAGTGTAGTCAGCTCAGCTATCCCCATTGAGACTGTGTCTGTGCCTCGACCTAGGTTGGGCAAAACTAAACATGGCGGTGTTCGCCTTAGCAATCTTATTAGGATAAAGACCTCCTCCATTCCTGCCATTATTGAAAGAGATTGTGATACCTCACATCTCAAAATAGGGTTACTTAATGTTAGATCCCTCACTTCAAAGGCAGTTATAGTCAATGAACTAATCACTGATCATAATCTTGATGTGATTGGCCTGACTGAAACATGGCTTAAGCCTGATGAATTTACTGTGTTAAATGAGGCCTCACCTCCTGGTTACACTAGTGACCATATCCCCCGTGCATCCCGCAAAGGCAGAGGTGTTGCTAACATTTACGATAGCAAATTTCAATTTACAATTTTTTTTTAACGTTTTCGTCTTTTGAGCTTCTAGTCATGAAATCTATGCAGTCTACTCAATCACTTTGTATAGCTAGTGTTTACAGGCCTCCTGGGCCATATACAGCGTTCCTCACTGAGTTCCCTGAATTCCTATCGGACCTTGTAGTCATAGCAGATAATATTCTAATTTTTGGTGATTTTAATATTCATATGGAAAAGTCCACAGACCCACTCCAAAAGGCTTTCGGAGCCATCATCGACTCAGTGGGTTTTGTCCAACATGTCTCTGGACCTACTGACTGCCACAGTCATACTCTGGACCTAGTTTTGTCGAATGGAATAAATGTTGTAGATCTTAATGTTTTTCCTCATAATCCTGGACTATCGGACCACCATTTTATTACTTTTGCAATCGCAACAAATAATCTGCTCAGACCCCAACCAAGGAGCATCAAAAGTCGTGCTATAAATTCTCAGACAACCCAAAAATTCATTGATGCCCTTCCAGACTCCTTCTGCCTACCCAAGGACGTCAGAGGACAAGAATCAGTTAACCACCTAACTGAGGAACTCAATTTAACCTTGCGCAGTACCCTAGATGCAGTTGCACCCCTAAAAACCAAAAACATTTGTCATAAGAAACTAGCTCCCTGGTATGCAGAAAATACCCGAGCTCTGAAGCAAGCTTCCAGAAAATTGGAACGGAAATGGCGCCACACCAAACTGGAAGTCTTCCGACTAGCTTGGAAAGACAGTACCGTGCAGTATCGAAGAGCCCTCACTGCTGCTCGATCATCCTACTTTTCCAACTTAATTGAGGAAAATAAGAACAATCCAAAATGTATTTTTGATACTGTTGCAAAGCTAACTAAAAAGCAGCATTCCCCAAGAGAGGATGGCTTTCACTTCAGCAGTAATAAATTCATGAACTTCTTTGAGGAAAATATCACGATCATTAGAAAGCAAATTACGGACTTCTCTTTAAATCTGCGTATTTGGTGTTTGAAGATATCCCTCTAGTGGTGCGCGGGCTGTGCTTTGGCAAAGTGGGTGGGGTTATATCCTTCCTGTTTGGCCCTGTCCGGGGGTATCATTTGGTGGGGTCACAGTGTCTCCTGACCCCTCCTGTCTCAGCCTCCAGTATTTATGCTGCAGTAGTTTATGTGTTGAGGGGCTAGGGTCAGTTGGTTATATCTGGAGTACTTCTCCTGTCTTATCCAGTGTCCTGTGTGAATTTAAGAATGCTCTCTCTAATTCTCTCCTTCTCTCTTTCTTTCTCTCTCTCGGAGGACCTGAGCCCTAGGACCATGCGTCAGGACTACCGGGCATGATGACTCCTTGCTGTCCCCAGTCCACCTGGCCTTGCTGCTGTTCCAGTTTCAACTGTTCTGCCTGTGGTTATGGAACCCTGACCTGTCCACCGGACGTGCTACCTGTCCCAGACCTGCTGTTTTCAACTCTTAATGATCGGCTATGAAAAGCCAACTGACACTTATTCCTGATTATTATTTGACCATGCTGGTCATTTATGAACATTTTGAACATCTTGGCCATGTTCTGTTATAATCTCCACCCGGCACAGCCAGAAGAGGACTGGCCACCCCTCATAGCCTGGTTCCTATCTAGGTTTCTTCCTAGGTTTTGGCATTTCTAGGGAGTTTTTCCCAGCCACCGTGCTTCTACACCTGCATTTCTTGCTGTTTGGGGTTTTAGGCTGGGTTTCTGTACAGCACTTCGAGATATTAGCTGATGTACGAAGGGCTATATAAAATAAACTTGATTTGATTTGATGCCTTGAATAATGTATTGTCATGCTAGTATTGTAACTTAAGCTTAATGCATTGTATAATGTTATCATTAATTTTAGAACAGAAAATTCTCAGACCTTTCTTGACCTTACTATTACTTTAACTCAACTATAGTCTCTTGCATACTACTAAATTATCTTTATGGAGTCAGATATTCAGTTAAATAAACTTCATCATATTAATTGCATAGTCTTATTATGGGTTGCATGTGAGGTACTGTATATAATAATATATATGTGATAAATATTACCCCACTTTAGTACATGGTGACCCCAACGTGATATATTATACAGATCATTTGGGCTAAACTGGTATTTATTCCATTAGATTCTCTGATATATAACGAACACATGCGTGATGGGGAATATGCAAGCAACAGATCTGTCTGAGAAATGGCAATCAACTCGTATTAATGATTTGATCAAAAAAGGCAAGGAAAGTCTCACATTTGATTCGACTAGGATTACATTTTTCAGTACTGACAATATATTGGCATGCAAAAGAAAACATCTAAGAGGATGTTAATTCTAGACCTTGCTGTATTTTTACTTGGCAAAAACGAATTGCGACACAGCAAACTAGGGGTGAGCATGCTTGATATCACTGTGATACCACTATGGGGTGGCAAGTAATTTAGTGATTAGAGTGTTAACCTCACTAGGGTAGGGGGCACTATTTTCACCTCCGGATGAAAAGCGTGCCCAAAGTAAACTGCTTGTTACTCAGGCCCTGTCACGATCGTCGTAATGAGGAAGAGTGGACCAAGGCGCAGCGTGAGAGAAATACATCTTCTTTAATGAAGACAAACAAAACACTTACAAACGAACAAAACAACAAACGATTGTGAAGCTAAACAAACTACGTGCACACATGCAACATAGACATAGACAATTACCCACGAAAGCCTACTGTCTATGGCTGCCTAAAATATGGCTCCCAATCAGAGACAATGAATGACAGCTGTCTCTGATTGAGAACCATTCAGGCAACCATAGACTTGCCTAGACAACTATACTAATCCCAACCCCATACACTCAACAAAACCCCCTATACAATACAAACACCCTAAACTAGACAAAACACACAAACATCCCCCATGTCACACCCTGACCTAACTAAACTAATAAAGAAAATCAATATAACAGAGGCCAGGGTGTGACAGGCCCAGAAGCTAGGATATGCATATAATTGGTAGATTTGGATAGAAAACACTCTAACGTTTCCAAAACTGTTAAAATAATGTCTGTGACTGATATGGCAGGCGAAAACCTGAGAAAAATCCATCTAGGAAGTGGGATTTTTTTATGTTTGTGCCTATACAGTATCCAATGACTTAGGACTCAGATTGCACTTCCTATGGCTTCCACTAGATGTCAACAGTCTTTAGAAATTGTTTCAGGCTTGTATTCTGAAAAATGAGAGAGTAAGACCACCATCTTTTATATTGACGAAGCTATTGTCCGGTTGAAATATTATTGATTATTATGACCAAAAACAACCTGAGGATTGATTATAAACATCGTTTGACATGTTTCTACGAACTTTACTGATACTTTTGGGATTTTCGTCTGCCTGTTGTGACCGCCTTGGAGCCATTGGATGACTGAACAAAACGTGCCAACAAAACGGAGGTTTTTGGATATAAAGAGGGACTTTATCGAACAAAACAAACATGTATTGGGTAACTGGGAGTCTTGTGAGTGCAACCATATGAAGATCAAAGGTAAGTGATGCATTTTATTGATATTTCTGACTTTTGTTACTCCTCTATTTGGCTGGTAACTGTTTGTAATGTTTTGTGTGCTGGGCGCTGTCTTCAGATAATCGCATGGTATGCTTTCGCTGTAAAGCCTTTTGAAATCTGACAACGGTTGGATTAACAAGAAGTTAATCTTTAAGCCGATGTATAACACTTGTATGTTTTTTGAATTTTTACTATGAGTATTTCTGTTTTTGAATTTGGCGCTCTGCAATTTCACCGGATGTTGGCCAGGTGGGACGTCCCCTACCCACTAGAGAGGTTAAACCAGTAACCGAAAGGTCGCTGGTTCAGAAACCCGATCCAACAAGGTGAAAAATCTGTCAATGCAAGGCACTTAACCCTAATTTGCTGCAGGAGCGCCGTATTACTATGACTGATCCTGTAAAACAACACATTTCACTGCACTATTTGGTGTATGTGATAATCAATGGGACACCGAAGTGCAAAATAGAGCAGTTCAAGCATGCAAAAAATAGCAGGTTATTTCTACATGACGCACAGCAAGATTTGTTAGAAGAGAGCACAAATAAGCTCCAAAACGACATTTCTGACTCAGATAGAGATAGCAAGTTTGTCGCACAGTCAGTCGCGCCTATGGGTGTGGTGTGCGCATCCACACCACTCTCTAGTGTGTGAAAAGACCAAGCTACTGAAACAGCCCCTATTGCTGGTACAAACAGCCCACAAAGCATTATTGTGATTTCTGTAAAAGGGAAAGGAAAAGGGGGTATCAAGTCAGTTGCCCAACTGAATGCATTCAACCGAAAGAATAGCATACGGTCAGGCACTGTTGGAATCTTGGCAGAGGAAATCCTCATTCACATTTCAGGCAGCCTGCCGGCCCACAGAGTAGGACTTCCTTTCCAGTTAGGTTTGATAACTTTAGTCACAGAAGCAGTCATACTATGCAGAGATGTTGAGATTTAGGGAGGGGCTGACCATCTCGATTCTACTCGCAGCATAGGGTAGATTGGGAGCTTTCTCCTAAAATTTAGGATATTGATTATTTGAAGATGTGTTAACTAATTCTTCCTTTACAACTCAATGGTTTCTACAATACCAGTCAAAACTTTGGACACATTCAAGGATTTTTCTTTATTTTTACTATTTTCTACATTGTAGATTAATAGTGAAGATATAAAAACTATGAAATAACATATGTGGAATCATGTAGTCACCAAAAAAGTGTTAAACAAATCAAAACATATTTAATATTTGAGATTCTTCAAAGTAGCCACCCTTTGCCTTGATGACAGCTTTGCACACTCTTGGCATTCTCTCAACCAGCTTCAGGAGGTAGTCACCTGGAATGCATTTCAATTAACAGGTGTGCCTTGTTAACTTCTTTGGGGTATGGGGCAGTATTTTCACGTCTGGATGAAAAGCGTGCCCAGAGTAAACTGCCTGCTACTCAGGCCCAGATCCTAGGATATGCATATTATTATTAGATTTGGATGGAAAACACTCTGAAGTTTCTAAAACTGTTTAAATGATGTCTGTGAGTATAACAGAACTCATATGGCAGGCAAAACCCTGAGAAAAAATCCAACCCAGAAGTGGGAAATCTGAGGTTTGTAGGTTTTCAACTCTTTGCTTATCCAAGATACAGTGGAAATGGGGACATGTTGCACTTCCTAAGGCGTCCACTAGATGTCAACAGTCTATAGAACCATGTTTGATGCTTCTACTGTGAGGTGGAGGCGAATGAGAGGAGATTGAGTAAGGTCTCTCCCAGAGTGCCACGAGCAGACCATGCGCTGACCATGCGCGTTCATGTGAGAGTTAGTTGCATTCCATTGCATTTCTGAAGACAAAGGAATTCTCCGCTTGGAATATTATTGAAGATTTATGTTAAAAACATCCTAAAGATTGATTCTACACATCGTTTGACATGTTTCTACAGACTGTAATGGAACTTTTTGGACTTTTCGTCCGTACTTTCCGCTGGACTTGCACGCGCATCGTGAGTTTAGATTGTGTACTGAACGCGCGAACAACAAGGAGGAATTTGGACATAAATAATGGACATTATCTAACAAAACAAACATTTATTGTGGAACTGGGATTCCTGGGAGTTTATTCTGATGAAGATCATCAAAGGTAAGTGAATATTATGAATATCCAACATGGCGTATACCTCTTTGGGTTGATTTGTCGTCTTAGCGCCGACCTCAGATTATTGCATGGTTTGCTTTTTCCGTAAAGTTGTTTTAAAATCTGACACAGCGGTTGCATTAAGGAGAAGTGGATCTAAAATTCAATGTGTGACACTTGTATTTTCATCAACATTTATGATGACTATTTCTGTAAATTGATGTGGCTCTCTGCAAAATCACCGGATGTTTTGGAACTACTGAACATAACGCGCCAATGTAAACTGAGATTTTGGGATATAAATATGAACTTTACCGAACAAAACATACATGTATTGTGTAACATGAAGTCCTGTGAGTGTCATCTAATGAAGATCATCAAAGGTTAGTGATTAATTTTATCTATATTCCTGCTTTTTGTGACTCCTCTCTTTGGCTGGAAAAATGGCTGTGTTTTTCTGTGAATAGGCACTCACCTAACATAATCGTTTGGTTTGCTTTCGTCGTAAAGCCTATTTGAAATGGGACACTGTGGCTGGAGTTAAAACAAGTGTATCTTTAAAATGGTGTAAAATACATGTGTGTTTGAGGAATTTTAATTATGGGATTTCTGTTGTTTTGAATTTGGCGCGCTGCAGTTTCACTGGCTGTTGACGAGGTGAGACGCTACCGTCCCACATACCCTAGAGAGGTTAAAAGTTGATTTATGGAATTTCTTTCCTTCTTAATTAATGCGATGAGCCAATCAGTTGTGTTGTGACAAGGTAGGGGTGGTATACAGAAGGTAGCCCTGGTTGCTAAAATACCAAGTCCATATCATGGCAAGAACAGCTCAAATAAGCAAAGAGAAACGACAGTCCATCATTACCTTAAGACATGAAGGTCAGTCAATGCGGAAAATTTCAAGAACTTTTCAAGTTTCTTCAAGTGCAGTCGCAAAAACCATCAAGCGCTATGATGAAACTGGCTCTCATGAGGACCGCCACCAGAAAGGAAGACCAAGAGTTACCTCTGCTGCAGAGGATAAGTTCATTAGAGAAATTGCAGCCAAAATAAATGCTTCAAAGAGATCAAGTAACAGATACATCTCAACATCAACTGTTCAGAGGAGACTGCGTGAATCATGCCTTCATCGTCAAATTGCTGCAAAGAAACCACTACTAAAGGACACCAAAAATAAGAAGAGACTTGCTTGGGCCAAGAAACACGAGCAATGGACATTAGACCAGTGGAAATCTGTCCTTTGAAATTTGAAATTTTTGGATCCAACCGTGGTGTCTGTGAGACGCAGAGTAGGTGAACGGATGATCTCTGCATGTGTGGTTTCCACCGTGAAGCATTGAGGAGGAGGTGTGATGGTGTGGGGGCGCTTTGTTGGTGACACTATCAATGATTTATTTAGAATTCAAGGCATACTTAACCAACATGGCTACCACAGCATTCTGCAGCGATACGCCATCCCATCTGGTTTGCACTTAGTGGGACTATCATTTGTTTTTCAACAGGACATTGACCCAACCTCCAGGCTGTGTAAGGGCTATTTGTCCAAGAAGGAGAGTGATGGAGTGCTGCATCAGATGGCCTGGTCTCCACAATCACCCGACCTCAACCCAATTGAGATAGTTTGGGATGAGTTGGGCCGCAGAGTGAAGGAAAAGCAGCCACCAAGTGCTCAGCATATGTAGGAACTCCTTCAAGACAGTTGGAAAAGCATTCCAGGTGAAACTGGTTGAGAGAATGCCAAGAGTGTGAAAAGCTGTCATCAAGGCAAAGGGTGGCTACTTTTAAGAATCTAAAATATAAAACATATTTTGATTTCTATATAATTTTTTATTTAACTAGGCAAGTCAGTTAAGAACAAATTCTTATTTACAATGATGGCCTACCCCGGATGATGCTGGGCCAATTGTGCGCCGCCCTATGGGACTAATCATGGTTGGTTGTGATACAGCCTGGTATGGAACCAGGGTCTGTAGTGATGCCTCTAGCACTGAGAAGCAGTGCCTAAGACCGCTATCTTTATTATTATTCTACAATGTAGAAAATTGTAAAAATAAAGAAAAATCCTTGAATGAGTAGGTGTGCCCAAACTTTTGACTGGTACTGTATATCCATTTGTGACATCTAAATATAAAAGGTTACTTTTGTGAATATCCCTGCAAACAATAATGAGTCGTTAGGACGACCTCCGGGATGTCACGAAATGGTCACATGAAGTCGTCAGGACGTTGTGTCATGGTCCACTTGAGGTTTTGTCTAGTTTCCGGTTGGTCTCTGTTTTTAGGATGTTATTGGGACAAAACCTCCAAGGCACCATGACACAACATCCCAAGAATGTGCTAAAAACGTCCTCGGGGACATCCACGGGACCAACTAGGAACATAGACAAAACCTCCAGGGGACCATGACACAATGTCCTAAAAATGTTCAAGTGACCTTCAGAGGACCATGACACAATGCCCCAAGAATCTCCTAAAAACATCTCAGGGTCAAACCGGGAAATATAAAAAGTTCCCCCAGAGAATGTTCCCTTGGGACCATGACGCAACATCCTAAGGACTAGTAAAATGAAAGCCCTGGGAATTTAGAGAGAACTAGTCAAAGGTTCCCCAGAGAACATTCCCTTAGGACCATCACACAATGTCCTAAGGACTAGTCAAATGAAAGTCCTGAGAACGTCCTAAAAAGACCCTAACATTGTCCTCAGTGACGTCCTGGGAACTGAGGTACATATTAAGGTACCTAATGGAAACGTTGCCGAATGTTCTCAGGACGTCCCCTGTTTGCTGGGGTGCTTTTTTATCTACACAGATTGCTAGACATAATGTAGTGGCTCCTGTTAAGACCCAAAGAATAGTTTGTTTTCCTACGCGTAGTGCATGTGGCTAAGTCCATCTGAATGTATAGATGTGTGTGTGCTATGAACCTTCATTGCCTTGTTTCTCACAAAATGGCCTTAGAACCTTCACCATTGATATGCTAATGTTGGGTGCTGTAAATTGAGATGCTACACTCCATTTCCAAATTGCTTGTGAAACCACTCTTACCCTATAATTGTATTTATATTTTGAGTTGCTTGAAAGTTGTTTTGATTTAACTTCAAGAATTGTTATTGATTTCCCAGGCATGTCTAAAGCAGAAGACAATTCTACCCGCCAAAAGGACCCTCCTGAATTGTTGCTGCTAGGACCATGGACTAATGGTCTGAAGATTGTCTACAGTGACTACAGTGCTGGTCGTCCAGTTGTGAACCCTTCTGTCTGATTCAGAATCAGATGTGTTCAAGCGAGGATTAAGTAGGGCGGCCCAGCTACCCAAAGTGACTGTTTACACTTTTATTGTCTTCTCAGGAATTTAGCCTTCTCCGTGTTGCTCTCCAAACCCCATACTGTGATGCAGATATTATTTTGTGATAACATCCTGTGGGTCTGATATTTGATTGGAGCTTAACTTTACATTAATACTATTGATCAACAACTCAGATTTTGAATCCAAAAAAACTCAGATGTTATAAAGGGGTCTCAGATTCATTGTCTCTTTGTTCCTGACCTGTGCTGGAGAGATACACTCTTTTTCTCTTTCAGGTTATGACTTCTATCTCTCTCTCTCCCTCTCGGATCATGCCTAGAATACTAATGCTAGTATTGTCTTGAGCTTTATGTCTTGAATAATGTTATCATTAATTTCAGAATATTAAATATCTGCCTTTTGATATAGACCATTCTCAGACCTTTCTTGACCTTACTATTACCTTAATTCAACTATAGTCTCTTGCATATTGCTAAATTATCTTTATGGAGTCAGATATTCAGTTAAATAGACTCTGTCACATTAATTGCATTGTATTATTACAGGTCGCATGTGAGGTATATACAATACATATATGATAAATATTACCCCACTACATGCTAAGTCAGTGCTGTACCTGTATGGAGACGTCGCTGTAGGAGCCTCCTATCACCCCAGAGATGGCCAGAGGGACGTCGTCATGGATGGCGTAGGAGCCATCAGGGCAGGTGTACTCACTGTCGTCCACCTTGGTGAGGGAGGCACGGACAAACTCCAGGCTCTGTTCCAGTGCGTAAGTGTCCTTAGAGCAGGTGTCCAGGATGTGGGCTCCCAGCCGTATCCCCGGCAGCAGGTGCTCGTCCTTGTTAATCTCGTCCAGGGCTAACAACATGGCCTCCAGTCTCTGAATCCCTCTCTGAGCGTTGATCTTCCCACAGTCCTCAGGCCCCTCGCCCTTCTGGTGCACAGGGAACAGTCCCCCTATGATCAGGTCTCCGTCCACTGTGATCTCTCTCTTGGTGTCCGTGTTGAAACCTGCCATGGAGAGACCCAGTGGGGCCTGGGCCAGGAGGTACACACACACACACAGTAGGCAGAGGTGGGAGAGGTGGAGCGGTCGGGGCAGGGGGCGCAGCCCCAACCAAGGGGACCTCCCCGATGACATGTCCCTGGGCCCTGTGTGAGTCAGATCACTGCTGTCTGGTGCTTCTCTTCTTCTGGTTTCCTCTGTCTCTGGAGCTGGGGAGGGTACAGTACGCTAGCTAGGCACAGAGAAGCGTGGCACGGTGGCACCAGATCTCAAAGCGCTAGATTTTTTGTCCTGTCTGAGGCTATCTACTGCATCAATGGCATTGTCTTCAAAGTTCTGGAGATTACAGCCTGCGAATCAAACAGAGAAGGGGTCAGTCAATGCTACAACACAATGAGACCTTTGTCTTTCACACACACTTTCTCATTTCCAATAAATATCACCTTTACGAGACAGTAAAATGTGTGTTGTATTATTCCATTGAAATTTGTGTTCATAATAACTGATGTGGAAACAGGGATATTCACTGGATAATGACACATTGAAATAGAAGTGATGAGAGCATTTCTAATAGTTACACATACTGTATACAGTACAGCACTACATAGACTAGTGAAGGGGTACTCAAATTGGTCACACAAATGTCCTAGTTGGCAAAGGTCCAGATGGATGTTGTCTTTTATCGCCTTGGTAACAAACCCGCACCTCACAACGCATGTAACCCCGAACTGTTCACACCGTCTTGTTGGGGGAAAGAACATTTAGCAGTTTTAAAACCAAGTTCCTGCAATTCTACACATTTTGTCATGGGGCGAGAGAAAATGTTGCAGTTTTAGAGCCGATTTCCTGCAATTCTACACATGTTGCCGTCTTATGTATGTTCATATGATAGCTGAGTGACTCAACAAAATCAATGCCTCCTTGGAGTCGAAGCCCCTGGGCACATAATCTGGCCAATGATAACTACAAGATTTAAGATAGCTGGTTAGCCTAACTTACCTGACTAACATGGGCTAGTTGACCAACTGGACATTTCTGACAGGTTATACCGTTACTTTGGTAATATTTTCACAAGTGTGTGGTCAAATTTCACAACTTTTATTACAAAGCACATTTAAAACACACAAAAATCACACAGTAACTTTTGCACAAAACCTAATCAGTGTTTCATCGAGAAATAGTAATAGTAATTGCCTTTCACAATGCAATGTGCTCACAATAATTTTTATACGATTCTCTTCTCATGTGTTTAAATATATTTGACCATCACTTAATCCAACTGCACTTAATGGCTAATCACTTAACCGCTTGGTAAACCTATAGATTATAAACAGGTTTGTCTACTATATATGGATTTTGAGAACTACAGAAATAAAATGTGTGTTTGTAAAGTATAAACATCTAATGTATGACACATGATAACCATACATAATGACTGCTCGTTATTGCTAATTGATTTCGCATAGTGGTAACTACAATTGGTCACCATATAAAAGGGGGTGTGTGAACACTTGCAATTTCTTTCAACATGGAGCAGAATAGACAGCAAGGGAGAAGAAGAAATCAAAGAGCTCATGGACAAGGAACCCGTCAGAGAGGTGGGCATTAGCCCCATCAAAGAGGTCAAAGAGGTGGGCATGGGCCCCGTCAAAGAGGTGGACATCAAAGAGAGGGAGGCAGACGGCAGGGAACGGTTGTGTCTAATGAATTCCGGGCCATCGTCGTTGACCATGTGGTAAACAGAGGCCTTACCATGACAGATTAGTTCACCCCAATCTGAGAAAATCAACTGTCAATTCGATCATGAGAACATTTCGCAGGATATGCACTATGCTTTATCATTACATTTACAATAAATGACATGTAATGCATGTAAATTCACAAAACCTGTTACAGTATTCTTACAGTATGATCCGGTGACCGTATACTCTGTTCTACCCTCAGAATTGACAGAAGGAGGGGGCAGTGGTGGAAATGGTAAGGGCCAGGAATAACGGCTGTCTGAAATGAAGCAGGACATTGAGAACGATGACACCTTTGTTAGTAGGCTGATGGATGCCACACTGGCAATCTCCCACCTTTTGAAGATGCACCTAATATGAAACACATTTACCTGGTGCCTTTTGAGGGAAACGACCGGTTGAAACAACTGCGGGCCGAGTATGTTCAGGTACAGCATTATATACAGTATTACTGATACTATTTGATTCACAATATCATATTGTAACTATACAGTAAAAATAAAAAGTAAAATATTTTTTTAGAGGGTGATGGTGCTTGATGCTGTGAACCATCACAAGTATATCTTTGTTGATGAAGTGGGCTTCAACCTGGCCAAAACGTGGTGGCATGGGCGAAACCTCTTCGGGAGACAATCCAAGTGCCTGGATAACGTGGGGGAAACATCTCCATGTGCACAGCAATCTCTGAAGATGGTGTGGCAGGACGTAGGCCATTACTTGGATCCTACAATGCTGCACACCCCATTGTGTTTCTCAATTAAATTTAGTAGGCCTGTCAAGGTGAAGGGGTCACCTATGTCATTATGTGGGTCAATCTCAGGTTCCACCACGCAGAGGTGGTTCAGGCATGGTTTCGGGCCCATCTCCGATTTGTGACCATATACCTGCCCCCATACTCTCCTTTCCTCAATCCTATTGAGGATTTTTCTTCAGCATGGAGGTGGAAGGCGTACGATCACCATCCCCATGAGCAAGCCACCCTCTTTCTGGCCACGGATGAGGCATCTGACGAAATCAATGTAAACCAATGTCAAGCTTGGATTTGCCATGCCAAAAGGTTTTTCTTAAGGTGCATGATCAATGAGGACATTCACTGATGTGGATAAGAATTTATGGCCAAATGCTCAAGACTAAGCGGAGCGACACAGAGGAATCCAAGAGCAGACTCAGATGAGGAAACAGGGATGAATGAACCAAAATATTTATTGTTACACAGGGAGCTATGGAGTGCAGATCCGGGGAAGCTCGGGTGAGTTGCAAAAAAAAAACAGATGTGGAGACTGAAGTTGGAGTTGGCTGAGTAAACAGGTCCTGAGGGTAATCAGGGTAAACAGGTCCTGAGGGGAATCCAAGGTAGTGGTGGTGAGTAAAATCCAGAGTAAGGTAGTTGGGTGGTGAGATGTGGCACAGGAGACAGGAGCCAGAGACCGAGCGGTAACTGCAATGAGAGGATAAATGGTGTCAGGCAGGGAAACAGGCCCAGCAGAGTAACAGGATCTTGAATAATCATAAATAGCTAGAATCGTGAACTGATTGAGCAGAGGTTACGATCTGGCAGAGTGGAAGTGGCAGGACTGAGTATTTGTAGAGGTCTTGATTATGGAACACAATGTGACACAAGACAGGCTTGATGCAAGTGAATGTGTGCTAAACGTTATGTTTCATTGTCATTTATCAATTTATCAATTTATCAATTTCTTACATTTGATTACAGACAGTACACCTACAGTATGTTGCAATTATATCTTTTTTTTTTTTTTTGCATGAATAATTGTAGAGGATGTCTTCATTGATCACACCTTTGAATACACATTGGATAGATATTATGAAAATGATAGATTCTGCCAATTTTGTCAGGTAATGTAAGTGTATTGCCCAATGTGAAAACTTTGTCATTTACAGTACTGTAGCATATTCCTTTCAACAATTCTAAGGGTGATTTGAAACAGGTATCTTGCATTGTTTGCTATTGGATTGACTGGTAGTGAAATTGACTCAATTGAAAATATATCATTATTTTGAGTTTGGTGATTAAACCCATGTTGTCATCACATTCCACAATACATTTATATTTTGAATCAATGGTTGTGTGGTGAGAGATGTTTACAATCCAAATGAATGTCCAATGACAGATTTTGAGTGAAAGACTGGCTGCGTTACAAGTGTTACCAGTTTGGAGTTTTGTACAAAGAATTGTGAAAACGTACTACTTACTTGTGACAATAGTAACAAGGCGATTAAAAAAAACTGCAAATAGCTCTCTAAGGTCTGTCAGTGAACAACATGAGGAAAACTGCCCATGCACTACCACATTTCAAAATGACATCTTGTGCCTTATACTATAACTCAACAGAAGTAAGTTAAAAGCCTGATTCATTTCTTTAAAAAAAATGCATTTATTTAAGTCGGGACCAACTGTCCATATTGACCCCGTTCTGGATCCGCCTGTTGAGTATGGCTGGGCTAGTGTATAGATTCACTATTTATATTCTCTTGTGTCATGTTACAATATTCATAAGGCCCTTTTCCCATTCCACACATGTAGTACTCAATAACATATTCCAAAAAATGACTAGGGGTCTGTCAAGTCATATTACAGTATAATGTGACATAATCACATGTTACATAGCCAGGATGTGATTAGACTTTTACTGTAGCTGTCTGGCTGAACAAAATAGGAAACACCACCCAACATAGTGCTGTAGGATGTCACATAGATTGTTAGTTTTATATATATAGTACTGTATACGGGGAGAGATGTTGATCTTGTTTCTTTGCACAGGTGTAGAACACAGATATAGGGTGTGTGATGTGAGTGAGAACATTGTGTACTGAGGGCGCTGGCTGGATCCTCCAGAGTGCCTTCTCATGTCTGAGTTCCTAAGCAGCTCCCTAGTGACCTACCAAATCACTCCCCCATGGTGAATCGCTTCCTTTGGAATAGTGTATGTTTGTCTTCCTCCGTGCCTAAGGGGCCATGTGACTGTCTGGTGTGAAACTCTCGGTCTCTCCCTTTCTACTCTTCCTCTCTCTCTTTCCCCTCTCTCCATCTAGTTTCATGTCTAGCCTCATGTCTCTCATTGCAGGGAGATAAGTCTACATGCACACAGGCACATGCACACACAAACACAAACTGTATAAAAAGGTATCCATTGGAGAACACTGTAAAAAACGATTTAGCAAAAACACAAACAAATACAGTGCCATACACACACTCACAAAGAGCTGTTTAAATCTTCCTGTAGCAGAGTAGCTAAATACTTATTCTCCCCTGATGGATTGAATCTAAACACGGTTTCATTCTACTCCATAAGCTTATTCATATTTTCTGTAGACAATTTTGCATAAATATCATGATCTACATTGACATTGGGAAACTACTGTAGTGGTGGATTTACAACACCACAATGACGTTCTGTTTACTCATTCACAGCTTTGTTTCCGTTTATTACATTTTTGTCCAACTGAAATCAATGAAAACCAGGACTGCATACAAATAAACGTAACCAAGCATTGCACACATTCACAGCATAAAATAACAAAGTGAAGCCCTCATGTAAACTGGAACGGAATATAATTTGTCATATCAATATAGAGTATATCACTACTAAATAATTATTAACACATTTCCCCAATTCCACTCAAAGGTGAACTGGTTTATCATGCTGAATCATATCCTAATATCCACTGGCCCTCCCTTCTGGTCAGTAAGGAACCAGAGACAGATTGCATCCCAAATGGCATAGGATCCCCTGGACCCTGGTGAAAAGTAGTCCACTAGGTAATAGGGTGGCATTTGGGAGGTAGCCCCTGTAGAGCATCATGGTCCTGGATGTGGAGCAGAGTGAGGACCGGGACCCAGAGTGGACCCAGTAGAGATATATGGACAGGTTCAGTACACATCACTACTTTCTGTATCAGACAGTAGACATGCCCTCTTTGAAGTCTCGTAGATTGATGCATTGAACTATTTTTGTTCATAAAGCCCTCTTGAAAACTTTTGCCATGCCTTACTTCAATGTTAACCTATGAGCTACCAGACCCGGTCTAAGGGATGGCTAACTCTGGAGATCCCTTTGATCTCCGCTGAGTTCGGTAAATCTGCTTTTAGTTTTTTTAACCTTACTTGTGGAATAATCTCCAAAGCTCTCTAAAATGGGAAGAGTTGGTGCCTCTAAGGCAATTCAGACATTTTATTTGATTGTGTTTTGCTTTCATGTATTGATGTGAATATTGATGTATTCTGTATATTGATGTGTACACATGGCTCATCTGTAAAAGAGACATTGGTCTCAGCATGACTCCCTGTCAAAATAAAGGTTCAATAAGAAATGGATGGGTCCAGAGGAGGTGCAGCAGCAGCAGGTCTGTGGTTCCTAGTATCATGTCACTCTTCTCCTCTGTCCTCTCCAGGGCTTAATTAGCCACACTACAGACGAAGGGGAGGGAGGGAGCAGTTTATCGGAGCAGGATATTATGCCAGTATCATCTGCCTTAGCCACTGCCGCTAGCTACGTCTGCCAGTCAAACCAGCTCACTGAGAGAGCTCCAGCCATAATTAATCATATCGACTAGAGATTATGAAAATATGTTATAAAAAAGTCAGTTAGGCTTTGTACTGATTTGTTGTGGATTTCTCCATTTTCTCTTGAAGAGTATGTGGAATCGTCAACAAACAAGTGCTTCCCGTTCTTTGTTTTGAGGGTCTGGGAGATAGATATTGGATTGAAGCACTCTTTCATATTATCCCTCACTATGGTCATCGGCCATCTCATGATGTATACGGCTCTGTATGGCACAGGATATTTACTACCTAAATGAAGTACCATTCTCTGAAACGAAAAAGTTTAAAAGTGCAGTGTTTCAACCCTTGCTGTAGATCTTCCCTGCTCGCCTGTGTGTGTGTGTGTGTGTATCTATGAATGCGTGTGTGTGCGTGTGTGTGTGTGTGTGTGTGTGTGTGTGTGTGTGTGTGTGTGTGTACTTCTGCTCTCCAAAAATGTCTATTAATTATAATCCACATAATAATTAAGATTTCCTGTTTTTGCAGGACTATTTTCCTCATCTAACAAACTGGATCAACTTAAGATCCTACATCTGTATGGCTCTATTTCACAAGGTATGGCCATTTGCCAGGTATTCTACACTATATATAATTCACAGATAAATCACCATTATATATTCAATTCACAAAAACACCCTAACCCTCAACGTTCTTTCTGCACTGCAGATACTTTAGAGGCAAATGCCTGTGTGTTTTTGTGGATGTATGAAGCTAGAAGGGAAACATTGCATTGAATCTTACTGCACCCCTCTGCTGCAGTGTTTTGTGGGCTGACAGGTCTTTTTTCTCCAACGGCAAATGAGAGTGGGGATGTCACGCCTTCGCCTTAGCCCCGGAGAGCCAGCTAAACAAAAATGTACCGTACCTCTCTGCACAACCACTGCCTGCCCGAATATACAGTAGCAACAGGAGACAACAATTCCCCAAACATAATCACCCAGTGTTTTCCCAGGAGGGTGTTAAGTACAGTGAGACAGAGAATTGAGAATTACCAATTGTAGTCCTAAATGAAAAAAATGAACATGAAAAATATGTCGAAACGAGAGTGTACACAAATTCTCATAATAAATGTCAACTTCTGGTGTGAGATATGGGAATGACACTTAGCCAGCATGTTAAAACCCTAAAGTACACACCCGTTGGAGAGGCCGCTATCTCCCAAGCAGGACACAGTGGAACACATTCACTCTCTCTCCTGAGTGGCGCAGCGCTCTAAGGCACTGCATCTCAGTGCTGGAGGTATCACTACAGACCCTGGTTTGATTCCAGGCTGTATCACAACTGGCCGTGATTGGGAGTCCCATAGGGTGGCGCACAATTGGCCCAGCGTCGTCTGGGTTAGGGTTTGGCCGGGGTATGCCGTCATTGTGAAAGAGAATTTGTTCTCAACTAACTTGCCTTGTTAAATAAAAGTTAAATAAAAGAAAAAAGAAAAGTCAGCTAGCTTCTTCTCATCCTTCTTTCTCTTTCTGACACTCCTGTTCTTTCACATATCCCCTGCTTAGAAGTGGAATTCTAAAGCACACCTACATTGATACTGTACAGTCCTGATATTTCCCACTTAAACTGATATATAATTCCCTTTTCTTCACAAAGTTCTCTCTCTTCAAAAATCCATACAGAACATCCCGATACAGTGCATATTTGAGGAGGGCATTTGAAAAATATTGTTAAATAAATGTTTTATACTTAATATTCTAAGCCAAAATATGAAGCTACTCATAAATGTAAAAAGGACCTAGTATTTGCATGGGAATTAATTGCCTTGGTAAAACAACAGGAGCATAGACAGTATGCAGCATTACATTGGAGCATTGTTTTTGTTTTTTATCAACATATTATATTTAAACAGGGAGGCCAGCTGAGAACAAGTTCTCATATACAACTGCGACCTGGCCAAGATAAGGCAAAGCAGTGCAACAAAAACAACAACACAGAGTTACACATGGGATAAACAAACGTACAGTCAATAACACAATAGAAAAATCTATATACAGTGTGTGCAAATGTAGTAAGATTAGGGAGGTAAGGCAATAAATAGGCCATAGTGGTGAAATAATTACAATTTAGCATTAACACTGGAGTGATAGATGTGCAGATGATGATGTGTAAGTAGAGATAAAGGGGTGCAAAGAGCAAAAAATAAATAACAATATGGGGATGAGGTAGTTGGGTTGGCTATTTACAGATGGGCTGTGTACAGGTGCAGGGATCGGTAAGCTGCTCTGATAGCTGATGCTAAAAGTTAGTGAGGGAGATATAAGACTCCAGCTTCAGTGATTTTGCAATTCGTTCCAGTCAGTGGCAGCAGCAAACTGGAAGGAAAGGCGGCCAAAGCAGGAGTTGGCTTTCAGGATGACCAGTGAAATATACCTTCTGGAGCGCGTGCTACGGGTGGGTGTTGCTATGGTGACCAGTGAGCTAAGATAAGGTGGGGCTTTACCTAGCAAAGACTTATAGATGACCTGGAGCCAGTGGATTTGGCAACAAATATGAAGCAAGAGCCAGCCAACGAGAGCATACAGGTCGCAGTGGTGGGTAGTATATGGGGCTTTGGTGACAAAATGGATGGCACTGTGATAGACTACATCCAATTTGCTGAGTAGAGTGTTGGAGGCTATTTTGTAAATGACATCGCCGAAGTCAAGGATCGGTAGTATAGTCAGTTTTACGAGGGTATGTTTGGCAGCATGAGTGAAAGAGGCTTTGTTGCGAAATAGGAAGCTGATTCTAGATTTAATTTTGGATTGGAGATGCTTAATGTGAGTCTGGAAGGAGAGTTTACAGTCTAACCAGACACCTAGGTATTTGTAGTTGTCCACATATTCTAACTCAGAACCGTCCAGAGTAGTGATGCTTGTCGGGCGTGCGGGTGAGGGCAGCGATCGGTTTAAAAGCATGAATTTAGTTTTACTAGCATTTAAGAGCAGTTGGAGGCCACGGAGGGAGTGTTGTATGGCATTGAAGCTCGTCTGGAGGTTTGTTAACACACAAACTAGCCATAAGAACAACAAACTCACTTTACATAATGTGGTCTAATGTACAGCACTTATAGGAGCCACAACAAGCCATGTATACAATACCCTGTAGCACAGGGTAAACAGGCTTACAATGATTTCTAGTAGCCTAGTGGTTAGAACATTGGACTTGTAACCGAAAGGTTGCAAGATCGTAATCCCTGAGCTGACAAGGTAAAAATCTGTCGTTCTGCCCCTGAACAAGGCAGTTAACCCACTGTTCTTTTTTTTTCATTTTTTTCTTTTCTTTTTTTTCTTTTTCTTTTTATATTTTTTTATATATTTTTTTTAAAATTTTTTAAATTTTTTATTTTTTTTAGGCCGTCGTTAGGCCACTGTTCTTAGGCCATCGTTGAAAATAAGAATTTGTTCTTAAAACTTCTTAGGGCTGCAATCCCGCTACAGGGATCGATATGACAACAGCCAGTGAAAGTGCAGGGCGCCAAATTCAAACAACAGAAATCTCATCATTAAAATTCCTCAAACATACATGGGTCTTATATCATTTTTAAGGTAATCTTGTTGTTAATCCCACCAAAGTGTCTGATTTCAAATCTGCTTTTCAGCGAAAGCACTACAAACGATTATGTTAGGTCACCACCAAACAACAATAAGCACAGCCATTTTTCCAGCGAAAGATAGCAGTCAGAAAAAGCAGAAAGAGATAAAATTAATCACTAACCTTTGATTATCTTCATCAGATGACACTCATAGGACTTCATGTTACACAATACATGCATGTTTTGTTTGATAAAGTTCATATTTATATAAAAAAAATCAGAGTTTACATTGGCGCGATACATTCACTAGTTCCAAAAACATCAAGTGATTTTGCATAGCCACATCGTTTCAACAGAAATACTCATCATAAATGTAGATGATAATACAAGTTATACACATGGAATTATAGATATACCTCTTCTTAATGCAACCGCTGTGTCAGATTTCCAAAAAACTTTACGGAAAAAGCAAATCATGCAATAATCTGAGACGGAGCTCAGAACAATAGCCAAATTAGCCGCCATGTTGGGGTCAACAGAAACCAGAAAATACATGATAAATGTTTCCTTACCTTTGATGAACTTCATCAGAATGCAGTCCTAGGAGTCCCAGGTCCACAATAAATGCTTGATTTGTTCGATAATGTCCGTTATTTATGTCCAATTAGCTACTTTGGTTAGCGCGTTTGGTAAACAATTCCAAAGTCACAAAGCGCATCCACTATAACGTGACGAAATGTCCAAAAGTTCCATAACAGTCAGTAGAAACATGTCAAACGATGTACTGAATCAATCTTTAGAATGTTATTAACATACATCTTGAATAACGTTCCAACCGGAGAATTAGATTGACTTCAGTTTAGCGATGGAACGGAGATGCCTATCACGTGAACGCACGTGGTCAAAGCATGGTCAGCTCATGGCAGTGGTGACTAATTCCTGTCTCCTTCGAACCCCCTTCACATTAGAGTCATCAGACAAAGTTCTATTGACTGTTGACATCTAGTTGAAGCCGTAGGAAGTGAAAACTCATCAATATCTCGCTGTAATTTCAATGAGAGCTTGGTTGAAAATCTAGCACCCCCAGAAAAAATCCAAACAGGAAGTGGAACTTTTCAGGTGTTTGCCTGCCATATGAGTTCTGTTATACTCACAGACATAATTCAAACAGTTTTAGAAACTTCAGAGTGTTTTCTATCCAATACTAATAATAATATGCAAATATTAGCAACTATGAATGAGGAGCAGGCCATTTCCTCTGTGCACCTCTGTGCACCTTTCATCCAAGCTACTCAATACTTCCCCTGCAGCCATAAGAAGTTTTAACTGACTTGCCTAGTTAAATAAAGGTAAAATAAAAAATAAAAAATGTTTTTTAATTGGGTTAACTGTTAACTTCAAAGAGCACCCAGCCTCATTTCATCCTCTAATCTACCATGCCGAAATCTCCACTCTCTTCCATATCTTTCTGCTTTCCGCTTCACCAGATGGCCCTTTTAATTCAAGTGTGTGGAGCCTACCAGCCTTTACACTTTTCAAACCAGGCGGTGTAAAGGAATAGAACGTTTGGGGGACTGAGGAAAGCTGGCAAGGATGGAAGAGGTGAGGAGGAGGAGGAGTAAGAGGAGGAGGAGAAGGAAGGAGGGCATAGAAGTGGAAATGAGACGGCGAGCCTCACAAGGTGGAGGGTAGGAAGGCAAATTTGCTGGGGAGTTGAGTCACAACCTGCAATCAGAGCACAATCTGTGGCAAACCCCTTTATGACAAAATGCCAATAGCATCTGTGAGGGTTCATTTTTTCGCAAAATATTTTTTATAAGCTGAGCAATATTATTTTCCCATTCCCAAACATAACTAGATTTGACTGATGTATTTAACCTAGATGTAGAAAAATATCCCCCAGTTATAAATGAAGAAACATGCTTTATGTCTCTAAATTCTCATTACACACGCTCACAAGACACTAGCAGGTCCACTCCACACCGTTCCAAATGTGCGCCATGCTGTGCCAAGCCTAGTCTGGTAGTAATTAATCTGAGCACAATGAGTGGAGTAATTACAACTTCCATCCCCCTAATCTGGCCATGGTAGTGCAGGGACAGCAGTGGCAGCCTGACAAATATCTCTCTCAGTTGAAGCCCAAACAAATCCCTACTATCTCTCTCTCTCTCCTCAGTTAGTAACAGTCTAAAGGAGATAGATAGATATCACCTATTCAGAACTCACTACAGGTTTTATATCTGTTTTAGATTGAAGGCCACTTCCTCTCTCTTTGGCAGACTGTGGACTTGTAGATGTTCAACTTGTCCCGAAAGGTCAGTGCTGAAAAGTTGTATAACAAACAAATGTTTCTCAGGAGAGTTATTTGTTTATTTTTGTCATTAAGTAACACTTCACTTCAGCGGAAAAAACTAGTTCCATGAATCCAGGCCTGGGAGATTGACCGTATCAATGATAACCGCTGAGATCACTGAAGCAAAAAGACAAACCCATGTCGGAAAATGAAGAGCGCTGACCTTTCCAAAATGGTCACTGATACCAAACCAATTAGGTGAAAGACGTTAATTGAAGTTTAAACGATAGCAACCCAGGCAAACTGAGGCTGGCGCTGAATGGCAACTAGTGGGGACATACAGCAATTAGGGAGACGTCAATCAAATCTTCACTCACCACCACAGGTCATTTCCTCATCATTGATCTGAAAGTAGGCTGAGAGGTCCAGTCAGTTCAGCTATTTAACAGAGAATGGGTTTGGATTTGGTCAGGTGTGTCTCTGCTCAGCTCCCCCTTACAGTAACTCCATCCCTGGCACGCTCTCTGCACCTGTGTGAGGGAGGGAATCCCCTAGGACAGTTCCATAGCTCCACCCCTTCCCATGGGCCTGATTCCACCTCACTGTGTATTTCCTAATTTAAGATTCCTTGACTGTCTATGTTCTTTGTGTGTTCGTGAGCTCATTATAGGCAGAGCTGTGATTGTCCCAGGCAGGGTGATGGATGCATGGTGTTTGTGTTTCAGGGGCTGCATGAGGTTTTCTGTGGGTCTTTCCATTATTCATCACACACACCATTAGTGACAAGAGAGAAACAAGAGTGTGGGCTTCCCTGATCCTGAACTGAGACATGCTTTCATTCTGTCTCAATATATAACACTCTCAAACACACATCTCTCACATGTGCACAAATACACACACACCTGTAAAAACACACACATCCCCAACACAAATGATGTCTGCGCAGCAGAGAACATTTACAGATTCTCACAATATAAACCAATATTACTTTCAGTGAGACAGATGCATGGCTGAACAGACAAACACACATTGTCCCTGGTCCTACATAGCTACCTCAGGGGTCTTGATTGTCCCCCGGGCCTCTCTATTAATCTTGTCCAGGGACACACACACCATCTGCTGTATGCTACCCTAGCCAAATTATTATGGAAGAGCAAAAGTGCCTGGAAGCATAACTCACACTGGAAACAATGTCAGCAAGTCACTTTTTATCTACTAAAGATTTAGTTTAGTAGGAGTTCAGAGAATTCCAAACGAAGTTGTCAAACAATATGAAAGCTCATACATCAAACTTGGATTCAAGTATAGATTGTGTGTGTGCACGTGTGTGTGTGTCTGTGTGTGTGTGCATATGTGTGTGAATTAAAAAGAGATCAGAAAGAGGCCATAAGGAGGTGTAAGTAATTAAGCTGTCCTGTTTGATAGAACCGCAGCCATTCATCATCCTGCAGCTTAATCACAGATGACGGCCAACTAATAAAACTGATAAGAGATCTGGGTGGCACCGAGATACCTTATCAGACATTTGGGTTTAATTAGTTACTTTGGTTTCCCTCTCTATAGCAGCTCATAGGATGAAACAGGGCAGATCTACCTGCAAAGGAACCCTTGTGCATTCATATTGAAGGTGATTGGATTCCATAAATGATTTTCCATATAGTACAGCTATACATTAGATCAGGCCTGGGCAAAGACCCGCGGCCCGCGACCTGATTCAATACGGCCCAAGGAATTATGCTCAGATCACATAAATAATTTGCAATAGTAATCTTTTGAAAAATGTATTTGTTATTCAAATTAAACGCCCAATGAATACTCGCCTTTGAGAAATGATTGTGGGACATTTATTTTGAAGGCACGTATAAATAACAACTGCACGAGGACAGACAGTGACTGACAAGCTGACACACACGTCACAGTTACAAATAGTAGCTAGCTAAAATTGCGCAACAATTAGTTTTTCGAAGATTTCAAAGAAAAAGAAAGTAGACAATGAATGTAGGGTGTTCCAGCAAGAGTGGACATCGAAATATTTCTTTATTGAGGTATCAGGGAAAGCTGTGTGCTTTGTGAGCAAAGAGAGTATTGCTGTCAGGGACTACAGACAATCATGGACTACAAAAGGAAAACCAGCCACGTCGCCGAGACCGACGTCTTGCGTCCGGACAGGCTAAACACATTCTTCGCACGCTTTGAGGATAACACAGTGCCACTGACGCGGCCCGCTACCAAAGACTGTGGGCTCTCCTTCTCCGTGGCTGACGTGAGTAAAACATTTAAATGTGTTACCCCTCGCAAGGCTGCCGGCCCAGACGGCATCCCAAGCTGCATCCTCAGAGCATGCACAGACCAGCTGGCTGGTGTGTTTACGTGCATATTCAGTCTCTCCCTATCCCAGTCTGCTGTCCCCACATGCTTCAAGATGGCCACCATTGTTCCTGTACCCAAGAAGGCAAAGGTAACTGAACTTAATGACAATCCCCCGTAGCACTCAACTCTGTCATCATGATGTGCTTTGAGAGACTAGACCCACTTCAATTTGCTTACCGCCCCCAATAGATCCACAAATGATGCAATTGCCATCACTCTGCACACTGCCCTATCCCATCTGGACAAGAAGAATACCTATGTAAGAATGCTGTTTATTGACTAACACCATAGTACCCTCCAAGCGCATCATTAAGCTCGAGGCCCTGGGTCTGAACCCTCGCCCTGTGCAACTGGGTAATGGACTTCCTGATGGGCCGCCCCCAGGTGGTGAAGGTAGGAAACATCACCTCCACTTAGCTGATCCTCAACACTGGGGCCCCACAAGGGTGTGTGCTCAGCCCACTCCTGTATTCCCTGTTCACCCATGACTGAGTGGCCAAGCACGCCTCCAACTCAATCATAAAGTTTGCAGATGACACGACAGTAGTAGGCTTGATTTCCAACGATGACGAGACAGCCTACAGGGAGGAGGTGAGGCCCCTGGGAGTGTGGTGCCTGGAAAACAACCTTTCACTCAACGTCAACAAAAGAAAGGAGATGATCGTGGACTTTAGGAAACAGCAGAGGGAGCACCCCCCTATCCACATCGACAGACCGCAGTGGAGAAGGTGGAAAGCTTCAAGTTCTTCGGCGTACACATCACTGACAAACTGAAATGGTCCCCCCACACAGACAGTGTGGTGAAGGCGCAACAGTGCCTCTTCAACCTCAAGAGGCTAAGGAAATTTGGCTTGGCCCCTAAAACCCTTAAGGGCATGTACAGTTGAAGTCGGAAGTTTACATACACCTTAGCCAAATACATTTAAACTCAGTTTTTCACAATTCCTGACATTTAATCCTAGTAGATATTCCCTGTCTTAGGTCAGGTAGAATTACCCCTTTATTTTAAGAATGTGAAATGTCAGAATAAAAGTACCGAGAATGATTTATTTCAGCTTTTGTTTCTTTCATCACATTCCCAGTGGGTCAGAAGTTTACATACACTCAATTAGTATTTGGTATTATTGCCTTTCAATTTTTTTACTTGGGTCAAGCGAGATTCCCACAATAAGTTGAGTGAATTTTGGCCCATTCCTCCTGACAGAGCTGGTGTAACTGAGTCAGGTTTGTAGGCATCCTTGCTCGCACACACTTTTTCAGTTCTACCCACAATTTTTCGATAAGATTGAGGTCAGGGCTTGAATTGGTTGTCCTTAAGCCATTTTGCAATAACTTTGGAAGTATGCTTGGGGTCATTGTCCATTTGGAAGACCCATTTGCAACCAAGCTTTAACTTCCTGACTGATGTCTTGAGATGTTGCTTCAATATATCCACATCATTTTTCAACCTCATGATGCCATCCATTTTGTGAAGTGCACCTAGTCCTTCCTGCAGCAAAGCACCCCAACAACATGATGCTGCCCCCCCTGTGCTTCACGGTTAGGATGGGGTTCTTCGGCTTGCAAGCCTCCCCCTTTTTCCTCCAAACATGACGATGGTCATTATGGCCAAACAGTACGATCTTTGTCCCCATGTGCAGTTGCAAACCATAGTCTGTCTTTTTTATGCGGCTTTGAAGCAGTGGCTTCTTCCTTGCTGAGCGGCCTTTCAGGCTATGTTGATATAGGACTCATTTTACTGTGGATATAGATACTTTTGTACCCGTTTCCTTCAGCATCTTTACAAGCTCCTTTGCTGTTGTTCTGGGATTGATTTGCACTTTTCGCATCAAAGTACGTTTATCTCTAGGAGACAGAACGTGTCTCCTTCCTGAGCGGTATTTCGGCTGCGTGGTCCCATGGTGTTTATAGTTGCGTACTATTGTTTGTACAGATGAACGTGGTACCTTCAGGCATTTGGAAATTGCTCCCAAGGATGAACCAGACTTGTTGAGGTCTACAATTTTTTTCTGAGGTCTTGGCTGATTTCTTTTGATTTTCCCATGATGTCAAGCAAAAAGGCACTGAGTTTGAAGGTAGCCCTTGAAATACATCCACAGGTACACCTGCAATTGGCTCAAATGATGTCAATAAGCCTATCAGAAGCTTCTAAAGCCATTCTAAAGCCAATTTTCCAAGCTGTTTAAAGGCACAGTCAACTTAGTGTATGTAAACTTCTGACCCACTGGAATTGTGATACAGTGAATTATAAGTGAAATAATCTGTCTGTAAACAATTGTTGGAAAAATTACTTGTGTCATGCAGAAAGTAGATGTCCTAACCGACTTGCCAAAACTATAGTTTGTTAACAAGACATTTGTGGAGTGGTTGAAAAATGAGTTTTAATGACTCCAACCTAAGTGTATGTAAACTTCCAACTTCATCTTCAACTTAGTCTGTTCCACTCTGACATCGCTCGTATATATGTATATAGTCTTAATTCATTCCTACTTAGATTTGTGTGTATTGAGTATATGTTGTGTAAATTGTTAGATATTACTGAACTTTCGGAGCTAGAAGCACAAGCATTTCGCTACACCCGCAATAACATCTGCTAATCACGTGCATGTGACCAATAACATTTGATATGTACTGTTCAACAAAATTGCTAGACACTGAGGGCGAATTCATTAAATAATGTTTAATTGACTCTGCAGCAATACTTTGCCCTGACAAGAAAGAGCTGTTTGAAAATGTTTCCCTGTAAAGACGAATAGTGACATGGTGTGTTAAGGTTGAAAGACAAGGTAAAGGATTTCTCCTTGGCCCTGGATGAGAACAGTGATGCACGTGACACGGCGCAGTTGTTGATATTCTTACGAGGCATAACCCCAGACTTTGAAATTACAGAGGAGCTTGCTTCAGTGCAGTCAATGAAGAGCACAACCACAATATTTATTGGAGGAGGTTAATAAGTGTGTGGCAAAGCTGGGACTGAGTTTTCAAAAGTTATCGTGCGACCATTAATGGGTGCCCAAACTTGACAGGAAAAAACATTGGCCTTTTGAAATGGATACAAGATCAAGTAGCTGAGCTGAACCCAAATCAGAAAATGATTTTCCTGAATTGCATTATTCATCAGGTGGTGCTCTGTAAATGTGTTCTGAAAATGAGCCATGTTGTGGATACAGTCACTAAAGTGGTAAACTTCATAAGAGCAAAATCTTTAAACCACAGGCAGTTTATCTCACTGTTGGAAGAGGTCGGGTCGTGCAGATCTCCCCTACCACACAAACGTGAGATGGCTGAGTTTGGGGAAGGTGATTAAAAGGGTGTGGGACCTGAAGTCAGAGATTGCTGAGTTGTTGCAAATGAAAGGAAAATATGTGGATTTCCCTCAACTGCAAGATAAAGAATGGTTGGCTGATTTTGCCTTCACCGTGGACATCATGGCCTTCATGAATGAACTGAATTCCAAACTACAAGGGAAGGGCCTTTTGCACATCAGATGTACAGTCTTGTCAAAGCCTTCAAGGGAAAATTACTCCTACTGACCCGCCAAGTAAAAAACAACAATCTCACCCACCTCCTGACACTACTACTCTGTTCCCTATCAGATGACCAGTGGGAGAAGTATACATCGCTGCTGCGTACTTTGAACGGTGAGTTCTCGTCGTTTTGAGGATTTCAAAGTGTTGGAAAATGACATGCTGTTGGTTTCCTCTCCTTTCACCTTCAATGTGGATAACGCTCCCACTGACCTGCAACTTGAGCTTATCGATCTTCAGTCTGATGCAGTGATTGGAGAACTATTCAAAACAATGTCACTGACAAGGTTCTATACATCTTTCGATGAACAAAACTTTCCAAAGATTAGGAGTTATGCTCAGAAGATGTTTGCACTGTTTAGGTCAACCTACGTATGTGAACAGACATTTTGAGTGATGAAATATAACAAGTCAAGGCACAGATCATCTCTTACTGACTCTCACCTCTCAGCAATCCTGAGCATAGCGACATCAGAATCAATACCTGACTTCACTGCTCTAGTCAATGCCCATCAGAGACTTCACTCCTCACACTGATTGAGAAGTTTAAATGTAATGTTGAGCTCTCTCTCTTGTGTTTCTGTACAACCCTTTAACAAGAGTTCTGTCCGTGGTGCTGAATGCACAGTGTACTTTTCCCTCTGTGTAGTTTATTGAATGTTTAATAATGAAAATACCTATCAAAAGGAGAACATGGATGTGGTTTATTTCTGTGTGTGTGAAAAAAGAAAAATAGGTAGGATATCTGGGCGTGATTTACAGTAGAGATATCTGTCAACACAGTCATACGCATGATGTATCAACCTATAATATGATTCTGGCCTGCCATGGCAAAATTATATTCTAATGTGGCCTTCCATAATTGCCCAGGCCTGCATTTGACTATGCTCAATGCATCTGGTGAATGGTGGTGACATACTGTAGGCCTACTTCAAGGTTGCGGTGGCTACAGAAAAAGTGTCCTTATCATTATAATAACTGTACGTCCTTTGTGAGAGATTTTCCTCATCCACATACTTACAGTATTTCAATACAGTCACTGACATCTGACCTGCGGTCTATGGGGCTTTGGTCTAAAATCATCTTTGAAAACGATAGGCAAATCTTATGGACATTCTCCAGAAAGCACACATTTTTATACATTCTTAATAAAAAAAATCTGTCAGGGCTTTGTGAGTATGTGTTGAGGTGGAGGAGTCAGAGGAGAACAGGCTTGTTTGGGCACCTGGGAGCCAGTGGTCCATGGACCTGCAGGTTAATCCTGGTCTACAGGTGAGCTCCTTCTCCACACACTAATGAGTAGCAATCTAGGTGTCTCCATGGCCTGGCGGCCAAGTGGTAGGGATGCTTGTGCTCTTGGCAGATAACAAGGATTTTAACACGCTTGGTGCTCAGCAATAACACTGCTCCTCCACGCTCTGAGACACTCTGATACGCAGTGCTACATCGACTCCCAGCCCCCGACACACCCAGAGGGATTGGCAGGGTTTCATCCCCATGCCATCGTGCAACGCTGTGAAGCGCTCCCCGGGGGCCACTACCCACTCTACACCGCGCTGATACCGGTGAGGTGGATTCCATTAAGACTAAAGAGATAAATGCACCGAGTGGCTCACCTCATTCTCCTCCTCCACCTCGTTCCTGATTGTGCACGGAGTTCCAGATGAAAAGAGAAGAGCATGTTCCTCTTAAGCCTCTCTGCTGGCTGGGTCTGAGTGCTGCCATGGGCACACCATTCATTGCTTTACAAGACCATTTGCTCCAAGAAAACACCAACATGCAATGGCACTGTGATAAGGCGTCTCCCCCTTTTACTTGTTCCCACAGCCCTGAAAAATCCAGAAGCTACACACATTACAAGTCTACTATACTGTATTGTATATGACCTGGGAATCTATGATGTGGTGTGTATAGGTTCACTTGTGAGCCAAGGGTTTGTCCACCTCTTGGACATATTATGTTATGCACTAAAGCCCTCTTCATACCTGGTGCTAACATGCATCCTGTGTCCGGATTGTGTCCACATTCTGATAGTGCCAACATTTTCAGACAGCTGCACACCACATTTACCACACAATTAACCACATGTTAATGCAAGGTGTAACCTGGACTCTCTGAACATGCACAACTCACCGCTGAAGTCAGAATCCATAGTATCCATGTAGATGTGCAAACTAAAGGAAGGTGTGTGGATGTTGTAGGCGACTCAATAAAGGAAACATAATTTGACCAACTCTATGATCTATTGAAAACTGCAACTTCATTTTGAAAGTCTCAATATATGACAATAACATACAGGTTGAATAATAGAAAATACAGTAAAATATATGATGATAAGGAGACCCTTCTGAAAAACACTTATTGATTTGTGTCTATACAAATGTAAAGATGATTAGAATGGTGGCATGATCTCATTTGTTTACTATGGCAAGCAAGTAACCCTATTCTATAGTCATGCATTTTTGTCATGCATTTTTACCCCCACCTGTCAATCAAATTCTGTAAGAACAATTCTACAAATTATGAGAGATGTGTCAAAAGAAAGTAGGAATAGAATGGGAGTCTCTCTTTTATATCTATAACAAAGCTTTGTTCCATTGCTATATACTTACAAAGAAAGCATGGTCGTAATCGTGCATACAAAGTGCATGCTGCTGTTGCTGGGAACAAATGTAGGCTACACAAAACCAAAAGCTCTTACCTGTCCAATGAATCTCTCTTCTGAACGATTCCAAATCCGACAGGTTACACAGATTAGGTCAGGCACTTCATATCCTTGGTGATACTTTCAATAAATATCGTGTTATCGTGCCGAATAAACAATTCGTGGATACTGATGATGGAGGAAGGAAGGACAAGGGATGAGAGTGAATGAAGTTTTCGCGCCTCGCAGCTGCGGCGCGCATGAGTAACTGTCCTTGGTGCTGAAAAACACTCGGAGGAGCGTCTACCCACCTTTTTACACACCTCTGGTACTAATTTAACCTGTCTAGGATCAGCGTGGCGCTAGCGGCACACCCCCCCCCCCCCCACTGAAAAACCAGTGCCGCGAAATTCAAAAAAAATATTTTTTTAAAATATTTAACTTTCACACATTAAAGTCCAATACAGCTAATGAAAGACACAGATCTTATGAATCCAGTCAACATTTCCGATTTTTAAAATGTTTTACAGGGAAGACACAATATGTAAAGATGTACATCTATTACCTAAAAACACATTAGCATATTCCACCATCTTTTATTTGTCCACCAACACCAGTAGCCATCACCAATTCGGCTAAACTAAGATATTTATAGCCCCTAACCAACAAAAAAACTCATTAGATGACAGTCTGATAACATATTTATGGTATGGGATAGGTTTTGTTAGAAAAAAGTGCATATTTCAGGTATATGGCATAGTTTACAATTGCACCCACCATCACAAATGGACTAGAATAATTACAATGAGCAACGTGTTTACCTAACTACTAATCATCAAACATTTCGTAAAAATACACAGCATACACGAATCGAAAGACACAGATCCTGTGAATACAGACAATATTTCAGATTTTCTAAGTGTCTTACAGCGAAAACACAATAAATCGTTATATTAGCGTAGCACATAGCACATAGCAGCCCAGCATTGATTCTAGCCAAAGTGAGCGATAAAAGTCAACATCGCCAAAAGATATTAATTTTTTCACTAACCTTCTCAGAATTCTTCCGATGACACTCCTGTAACATCACATTACAACATGCATATACAGTTTGATCGAAAATGTTTATATTTAGCCACCAAAATCATGGTTAGACAATGTGAAATGTAGACAAGCTGGTAAAGAAAACGTCCTTGCGCCACTTAGACAGTGATCTACTCTTATACATAAATACTCATAAACGTGACTAAAAAATATAGGGTGGACAGGGATTGATAGACAATTTAATTCTTAATACAATTGCGTTATTACATTTTTTAATTTATCCTTACTTTTCAATACAGTTTGCGCCAAGCGAAGCTACGTCAAAAAACATGGCGTCCTAAGCCACTAAAATGTTTCGACAGAAACACGATTTATCATAATAAAAATGTCCTACCTTGAGCTGTTCTTCCATCAGTATCTTGGGCAAAGGATCCTTTCTTGGGAGAAATCGTCTTTTGGTGGAAAGCTGTCCTCTTGCCATGTGGAAATGTCAACTACGTTCGGGATGAACTGAAAAGCGTTCCCAACTTTTCACATCGTTGCAAAAATAAATGTCCCAAAATCGCACTAAACGGATATAAATTGCTATAAAACGCTTTAAATTAACTACTTTGTGATGTTTGTAACTCCTATAACGAGTGAAAAGATGACCGGAGAAATATAACAGGCTAAACTAATGCTTGGAACAGGAGAGGGTCGGTGTCTTCCACGCGCGTTACGCAGCAAGAAAAGACTTGCTAGCTAAAGGTTTTTTTCATTTGTAGTGCCTGTGAACGAGCAATCGAGCCCGTTGGAATCGTCATCACGTAAAGGCATCCAGGGGAAGACGTAAGAAGTGTCCGTATAGTCATAGCAACGACAGTGCCCGTTTAAATGACTTCAGAAAAGTGGCCAACGTTTCTCAAATCTGACTCCATGTCAGGGAAATTGCTGTAGAATGGGCTCTGTTCCACTTAGAGACAAAATTTCAACTCCTATAGAAACTATAGACTGTTTTCTATCCAATAATAATAATAATATGCATATTGTACGATCAAGGATTTTGTGGGAAGCCGTTTAAAAAATTAGCCACATTAGCATAAATAGTCTAAACAGCGCCCCCATCCCCAACAGGTTAACATTATACTCACTTGAGTCCATTCAGATTACTAACCGCGCGTCCACACCTCATAACTCAGCTGTGCAACAGATCTTATTTGATAACAAATGAGACAAGTGTTATCAATGAGCCTGGTAGAAAGGATGAGTCGAGGAATGAAACATATCTGATCCCGGTTGCATGATCTGTTAAGGAGTCAACTCATTCCTTCACCATGCATAGCTTTACACTTTTAAAACGGTCACACGAGTCCATAGGATATCATGTGAACTGAACTGTCATATTGACAGCCACAACAGAAGGCAACAGACCGAACGCCTGTGGATGATAGCAACCCCCGAATAGGTGTGTCTGTGGGCTATCAAGCCTGCACGTTGTGAACGACCACCCTGACAATCAATACAGATGCTATTGATTAATTTAAATCGGCGCAATAAGAAACGGGTCGTAGTCTTTCTCAAAAGTTTAGATTAGTTCTAACTGTTATCATGTATAGCCTAATAATAGCATATTACAAATTCATTGTGGTATTAGGCTAGTACTAATACAATAAGAATAATTAGAATACAGATGATGTTATCCTAGTAGCTTTTTGCATTCTGTTTTCGAGAGCTGTTGATTAGGATGCGCTGAGCATGTAAATGTGGAGAAGCTCAGGGAATCGTCTTGATTTTGTTTAACCGAACAAGCAAAACTCATAACAGCAGCTGTTCGGAGACTGCTTAGCTGCATCGTTAGATTTCTATTTACAGTCCACGCACAAGTTCTGACACGGGAGTGGAGACGAGGGAGAGCGCGAGGTGGCTCCCAGGTGGTAACCCTGCGCGCACGGGATATGGACTCTCGAGATCACTAAATGATGTGTTGTGACCTCTAACCCTCTTCTGCCAAAAACCACATTCACACAGTCAGGGAGGGGCTATCGACTGGTTTTGTATGCGACGTCACCCATCTTCATACATCCACTGGAATAATATGAATTATAATTGACAACATAGGGAAGGCCATATCTCCATGACCTCAAAGCTCTCAAATGTAGGCTAACCCATGTGGGTTTCACTATTAATTAAATCAGTTGTCAATGCAGTGTAGGCCTTATGCAGCTACTCTCCTAATTTGACTGTGGATAACTGGTGGAGTGCCAGATTAAACAATTGTGATTATATATAGCAGACATTCTGTATATGTCAGCCATGACAGTGTCGATCAATTACTCTTCAAATTGAAAATACAGATCTGTATGTGGTATAGGCTACAATTTCATTCGATTCATCAGACAGATAATGACTAAGACGAAAGGGTAAATCTGTGATTCAAACATAAAAAAGCGATCACCCCGCCACTGCTTGGTAAACAGCATCACACATATCCCTATAGACCACAAAGTGGATGCCCAGAGACCAGGGGATGACTACCTACTTGAGTTTAAAATGTAAATATCCCAGACTCCAACATCACGAAAATGACAATGATAATAGTAAACCCTCCCTTAGTCAGGGCTTTTAGTTGCCTCTGGCATATTTAACCTCTGAAATTGAACAAAATATTATAAATGAGTCTCAGATGTTTGGTGATTACGTGCATGCTTAAAGCGCCAATCCATGTGGAAGCAAATCCACATTGATGCACCAAGTGATTGGAGCGGGACTGGACTCTGGATGGTTCTAAATGTGGCCCATAAAGGATGGAAAGCGAAGTGATTGAAACAAAGCCCAGTAATATAAAAGCGATGAGACTGATAGAGAATTCACGGCACGGTTTCTTAATGATGACATTTTCTTGGGATGGAATTCAATTATTGATTCCAGAATTGCACACCGCACTTTAAGAAATGCTGTGCATTTTCTGCATGAAGGGATTTGACAGTGTGAATTTTGGTTTGACAATAAGACTATAGACTCCAGAATTTCCAGATGTTATTTTTTGTTCAATAGAGATACGTACATGTCATATACCTTTATGTGCACTAACTAATATAATAGGCACATTCATTTGGGGTTCAACACCTGAGGAAGTGGAAACTCAAAACACATGAACTAGATTGCTAACTCTAAATATAATACCCAATGCTAGTAGCCATGTATTTATCCAACAGTAAATGTATTGTCCTAAAAAACTTAGCAGTTGTAGGCTACTTGTCACACCCTGATCTGTTTCACTTGTCCTTGTGATTGTCTCCACCCTCTCCAGGTGTCGCTTATTTTCCCCAGTGTATTTATCCCTGTGTTTCCTGTCTCTCTGTGCCAGTTCGTCTTGTATGTTTCCAAGTCAACCAGCGGTTTTTCCCGTTCTCCTGCTTTTTGTATTCTCCTTTTTCTAGTCCTGCCAGTTTTGACCCTTGCCTGTTTCTGGACTTTGTACCCGCCTGCCTGACCATTCTGCCTGCCTTGACCACGAGCCTGTCTGCCACTCTGTACCTCCTGGACTCCGATCTGGTTTTGACATTTTGCCTGTCCACGACCATTCTCTTGCCTACCCCTTTGGATTTATAAACATTGTAAGACCTCAACCATCTGCCTCCTGTGTCTGCATTTGGGTCTCGCCTTGTGCCTTGATACTACTACTACTACCCATGAGACCTTTGTCCTCGCAATGGCCGGTGCACTGCTCCATATTTCAAACCCATATCAAATATCTTGGTAAAATAGTTGCTATTGAGATCAATAATGAGAGTTGAGAAATACAAATTATACCTACAGAGCGCTGAGACCCTCCTCTGTTCCACAGGGACAAGGGGACGAAGTTTCCAAAGCTGTGTCTTTCCCGCAATTTCATATGGACATGTTATATGTTCAGAACACATTTTTCTGTTGAGCGCATGAGGGAGAGTGGCTCGCTCATCACAGCAGCAGGCCCCAGGCACAGGGCAGACACTTTCAAGCAGGAATCCTGAAGAGATTGCACTTTACTGTTTGACCAAATCATGGTTTTAGCCGCCTAAAAAAAGTTGAGTGAGGTAACAATGTTTATAGGCACCCATTCCGTTTTTTGCTGATGCAGTTTTTGACTTTGAATGTGAAATCTCAGCTCAGCCCATCAGAAAACCGGTCCATCTTGGTAGGGGGGCTGGCAGTTTCCCACTGATCAGCCAAAGGCTCATGATAGATTAGTATGAGAGTAATTGCCCCAAAATATTTACAAAAATATCTTAACAGGACCATGGGCTGCCGGCCATGTAATCTTAGAATTCTTTTGGTATAAAAAAAAATGGTCCAGCCCATCTGACATCCGCCCGTGATGGATACACTGTTGGACACACCCTGATTGAATGCATAGGTTAGCCTAATGATACAATTGTAGTTGAATGTGCAACAAGCTCTCACGCAGAATTAGAAGTTCATCCACATTCTCCAAACGTCAAATTTCGAAGTTGCTTCAAAAGTCGAATTTTGAAGTGTTTTTGTTACTGCTCTGTATTTTTCCAAATTTAGAAATTAAAGGTTAAGTATAGGCACTCATTCTGAATGGTTAAGGTAAGGGATAAGGTTTGGGATAGGGTTAAAACGAAAGATAAAAAACCAGTGTCCACAACTGGGATCAAACACACAACCTTCTCTCGAGTCAAGGGTTAAGGTTTGGGATAGGTTTAACCCCCCCTCCACAACTGAGATGTAACACAAACTTCTGATCCAGAGTCATGGGATTACTAAAGCCTACTTGATGGTAGTGCTCACTGTTAGCCCTAGTGGCTGGTTTTGAAGACATTTCCCGATGTTCTCAGGACATGGATAGACATCCAATTTCTACTTCAATCTTGAACACTTGGCTGTAATGTGACAACTGATTCTCTGTTAATGAGACAATCAATAGTGATGATTGGCCAAGAATGTCTGCATCAGATTAAGTGTTTTAAAGAAATTAACAACAGTATTTATTTATGGCTGTGTAAAAGCTCTATTAAATGCTCTGAGGAAGTTAGGCATGCTTTCCACACAAAGCCTATATAACTAGCAGTAAACTTCCAAGACATTAGTCCCTCACCACAGACTCAGAGGGTCCTATAGACTAATGTTAAAGTGAATGTTCCAATTTAATATAATCATTAGAGTGGAAAGGGTTTTAAGATAAGCCTTAACAGCTAATTAACTTCAGCAATTTAATTGTTAAGTTGAAATCCCACTCAATACAGAAGGCTTACTCTACATATCATAAAGGCTAAAGGGCCAAGTTTTTCCCCATAGTCACTTTAGGTCTGGCCAATTCCTGATGTGCTGACGTGTAGCACTTTGCTGCCTCTTCCCTCAGACAGAGAATGACCTGAGAAGCACTGACCATGTGGAGCTGTGAATGTAGACTTCCAAATATGGCTATGAACAGAGGCACTGGGATAATAGCTGCTAATAACTGCTCTTCACACACAGATTGTGCATATTGATTTCCTCCTCTGTCCTAAACATCTATTCCTTCAAGAGATTGCTAAGACACATTTTTCCTTCACAAAGGGATTGCATGGCGGTGCAAGTTATATCGCGGATATATTATACCATTAGAGATGCCATTTATTCATACTCCCTCTTTTATTCAGTCTTTTGAAATCTCTTCACTAAGCCCATCTCTGAGCCTCCTTATAAAAAAAGAGAGGAAATGGTAGTCAATACAGGCCTCCAAGAAATTACAGAAAAGTATGAATGGTCATGAAAGCTGGTTGTATAAAATAAAGTGTTAAGTTAATAGGTGCTTTGGGTCCATCTGTAATTTCCTCATATAATACCCCTCAATACTTATGTGAGGCAAGGTCTTCTTCAGAAAAGAGACAATGATAGAGACTTTCATCAATGAAAAAGCCACAAAGTCTGACATGGTGAGGTTGGACCCAGGTGCAGATAAGAGACCAGACAAGGAATCAGTGGTTAAGGATAAACATAATACTTTACTAGAAACAGTAGGCGCAGGATCACAGTACACTTGAAAAAACAACAACCACTAAGTCTCAAACTCACTCAGGAAACAAACACACACGGTAAACAATTCAAGCTTCTGCAAAGAGAAATAGAAAACACACCTCTTTTAAAGTGAAAATCATAATGAGTAATGGAACACACCTGAGTGTCATAATTGTCTCTAGGGTGGTCTCTCTGCCGCCTTCTGATGACAGGTGGAACCATGACACAGAGGATGAGTTTTCAGAGCTGTAGCGTGAGCAATAGAAGAATATCATTTCACTGTCTGAATACTAAAGGTATACAAACATAACATGCATACAGTATTGATTGTCTGTATAGATACAGAAAAAAAGAAAATTGCATATGATCTTTTATTGCAGACAGAAAAACACCCATGGCATTGTACATTATCTCCATCACTCAAATCCCAAGACGAGAGACCAAACAGAATAACATGTGACAACAGCAAATGGAGTGTGCCCAATGTCTAGATCATAGGATTATCATGCTATAAAGGAAGTTGTTATATCTAAAATAAGGGAAGAACTCAGTATATCCCTGATTCAAGTCGAAAAGTAAAGAATATATTGGTACACATGACAGACCAGAGTAGTTGAACAAGTTTCTACACCGGAAACACCTAGGCCAAAGGAATAGAACAGATCATCTGAAAGGTGAAGACTTCAAATATGTTCTATTGATTGGCTATATGCTTAAACTATAAATCTTACAGATGAATACAAATACTGTTTAAGACTGTTGCCATCTCATAGTTGCATTGTAAATCCTAGCCCTTGATGACTTTGAGTCTGAACTGACTTTCACCTAAAGCCCCTCTTACAGTTCTATGGATTGTCTTCAACACTCCGTTTAAGCCTTGCTTTCCCAGACTTTTAAACCCATTTCAAATTGAGGGCAACAGCAAAATAACCTTGTTAGGCTGTTATTCATGTCAACATGAATAAGGCAGATATTGCTTTAGATACCCTATTGTACAATACTTGCTCTGGATTTTTCTGGTCACTACGTTATGTGAAAAGTCATCATAAGAGTATTCAGAAAATATTGTAACCAAAGCAAGTAGGTAGCATCTCAATTGTTATGATATGTAGGTTGATAAAATTACAAATCCTTCACAACTAAATGCATACAATTCTTTCATATAATGGTTGTTCAACTTAATCCAGTGGTCACCAACCTTTGAGTCAAGATCACTTTCGCAGTCAAAAAGCATGCAGCAATCTACCGCTCAGATTGCTTTTTAAACATGACTTAAAAAATGTAACCTTAACCTAATAAAAACAGTTCTGTAGGAATGAGGTTGTGCAGTAGGCCTAATACAGTGAACTGCCAATATCGTTCTTCTCAGACCATATAGTGGCTTGCGAAAGTATTCACCCCCCTTGGCATTTTTTCTATTTTGTTGCCTTACAACCTGGAATTAAAATAGATTTTTGGGGGGGTTTGTATCATTTGATTTACACAACATGCCTACTACTTTGAAGATGCAAAATACAAGAAATAAAAAAACAAGAAATAAGATAAGAAACCAGAAAACATGAGTGTGCATAACTACCCATCCAAGACATTTAAATGTTTCCCCTTAAACCACTCGGATATTGCTTTAGCAGTAGGCTTAGGGTCATTGTCCTGCTGGAAGGTGAACCTCCATCCCAGTCTCAAATCTCTGGAAGAGTGAAACAGGTTTCCCTCAAGAATTTCCCTGTATTTAGCGCCATCCATCATTCCTTCAATTCTGACCAGTTTCCCAGTCCCTGCCGATGAAAAACATCCCCACAGCATGATGCTGCCACCACCATGCTTCATTTTGGGGATGGTGTTCTCGGGGTGATGCGAGGTGTTGGTTTGTGCCAGACATAGCGTTTTCCTTGATGGCTAAAAAGCTACATTTTAGTCTCATCTGACCAGAGTACCTTCTTCCATATGTTTGGGGAGTCTCCCACATGCCTTTTGGCGAACACCAACGTGTTTTCTTTTTTTTCTTCTTTAAGCAATGGCTTTTTTTCTGGCCACTCTTCCATTAAGCCCGGCTCTGTGGAGTGCACGGCTTACAGTGGACATATACTCCCATCTCCGATGTGGAGCTTTGCAGCTCCTACAGGGTTATTTTTGGTCTCTTTGTTGCCTCCCTCATTAAAGCCCTCCTTGCCTGGTCCGTGAGTTTTGGTGGGCGGCCCTCTCTTGGCAGGTTTGTTGTGGTGCCATATTCTTTCCATTTTTTAATAATGGGTTTAATAGTGCTCTGTGGGATGTTCAAAGTTTCGGATATTTTTTTTTATAACCCAACCCTGATCTGTACTTCTCCACAACTTTGTCCCTGACCTGTTTGGAGAGCTACGTGGTCTTCGTGGCGCCGCTTGCTTGGTGGTGCACCTTGCTTAGTGGTGTTGCAGACTCTGGGGCCTTTCAGAACAGTTGTATATATACTGAGATTATGTGACAGATCATGTGATACTTAAATAAAGTCCACCTGTGTGCAGTCTAACTAATTATGTGACTTCTGAAGGTAATTGGTTGCACCAGATCTTATTTAGGGGCTTCATAGCAAAGGGGGTGAATACATATGCACGCACCAGATCTTATTTAGGGGCTTCATAGCAAAGGGGGTGAATACATATGCACGCACCACTTATCTTTTTTTTCTTCTTCTTTTTTAACAAGTTATTTTTTTCATTTAATTTCACCAATTTGGAATATTTTGTATATGTCCATTACATGAAATCGGGAAACGGGAAAACATCTTCCGCCTGATGGCAAAAGTCGAGTCACACTGCATCTGCCTCATGCACAAACTCATGTTGTTCCTATGACCAAAGAAAGTTAAATATTCCTTGATATTAAAATAGACATGATGAGATGCAAATAATAATAAAAACACAGAGCTATTGATACACTTGGCTACTCATTCATTCACTCATTCAGCTGCATTGAGAATGGAAGCAGGGAGAAGCGTGTTTTATGTTTTGTAATAGCGTTGAATAAAAACAGTGTTGACAGTGCTGAATACAAACATGGACATGAACTCACTCATAAAAGCATCAGCTATTTGCTTTATTATTTGACAGTCTCTCTATGGTCATTGTTTTAAATTATATGAAATCTCATATAGGCTAGTATAAAACTTTACTGTGGCCGGGGTCCTGGAAGCTGTATGCACATGATTTGAGCTATCCGATTGGTCAGTCAGTAGGCACACTTGATTTAGCCACAGATCCCACGGTCCACAGGGTAGGCGGAGTTAGTCTTTTCAGACAAATATAATGGTTAAAAATGGGAACACTTCTCCTCCCCGGTGCACAGGGCTTCTGAATCAAGTGCACCTACAGTACCACCAACAGCACAACACAAATAATAAAAAAGGAGAGGCAGCCTATGTCATAGCCTTTATCGTTGGCTTTTCAGTTAGGTGATCGACTAGGAATGCATCGATCGACCGGTTGGTGACCACTGTCTTAAACTATACTGTATTCGATTATATACAGTATATTCAATTATATATATATATATAAACAAATGATCTTACATAAAATGTGTGCCTACTATGATGGGAGATGATTAAACATATTGGACACAATGTTACTAATATAAATACTTCAATCAAAAGAAATATTGACATTCATAAGTCCCACAAGTATATTGCAACAATATTTTTGTCCACTCAAAGAGTGTATCACTTTCTACTGGTGAATCTATCATGTCCTACAACAGTTCTGTTTAATGTTGATCAACCAATCTTTGTTTTGTCATTAACTCTCACAGACATTACAGTTTAACATACAGGAAAGTTCAAAAGGTCCAGAAATAGATGGCATGTCTGTCATGATAAATAGTATGGCTACAGATCCACCAACAAGTTGACATAAAAGACAAGATTAGCTGAAGAAATATCGCTCCCACCTTAAAAGGATTAAACCCGAGGAGTTTGCTCCATCCATCCTCTTCTACTCCTCTCCATCCCCTACGGGCTCCCTCTCCTCAGCTACAGCCTCTACTGGGGCTTCCCTGGCTTCTTCCTTCACTGTGGGGCCTTCCTCCTCCCTCCCCAACTCTATCTCCAGCTCCTCCACCATCTCTTCCACCAAGTCCAGTTCCTCAAAGGAGGAGCCGCTGCCCACTGACTCGCTGGAGCCCCTGTCCCCGTGCCCCTTTTCACTTGACTCCCTGTGCTCTCCACCCTGCCCCTGTTCGACCTCGTCCCCCTGGTCCCTGTGCGGCAGAGAGGAGGCGGAGGACGGGGCCAGAGACGTCTCTGTGCTCTTTGACTGCGCCTGGCTGCTCAGCTTGCTGCTGATATCACTGTGGGACTCTGCACCTGCAACCACAGGAAGAGAGGTGTCAGGTAAAACAGCGAATAGATGTCAGTTCAAAACTAACCATCTACAGAGCCAGAACGTCATGAACAAAAGTGTAAGGGCTGTATTCAATCTGTATAGCTGAAGCATTACAGATTGCATGATAGAAATGTAAAGGTAATTTCCAATTAACCCATACAGTGAACGCAGTCTCCGCTAACACGTGAACATTGCCTATAAATTTCAATCACACTGGAATGCTGAACTTCCGTGATACGGATTGAATAGGGCCCTAAGTCCACACTCATTAACTGTTGTGTTTTGTGTCTTCCTACTTATTATAATTGAAGACAAGTACACAAGAGCAACAAAGAGACAAAGAGTAAAAGAGAGAGTGAGAGAGAGAGAAAAGCTAGAGAGGGTAAATGTTAAGGAGAAAGTGAGAGCAGACAGAGGCACAGAGTTGGCATCCTGACAAGGTACTCTCCTTAATCTATCTGGTTGGGATCTTTCCAGCTTCAAACTCATGAATTACTTCAACAACGTCACAAAAAGGGAAACAGACAAAAGATACAATTTGGGTAAGCAAGCTACAGTACAAGTACAAACCTTACCCTGTAAATTGAGACAAGCTGACTACATATATTCCCACATCACTCAACAGCTCATATAGGAGTTGACTAGCTCCATTACACACAGAGACTTCATTGGTGTCAATGCCAGATCTGCCATTGTTGTCATTTTTAAGAGAGGCTGAGAAAATTGAGCCAGTTTGAACGTGGGCAGCAACAAACGACAATAACATTGTTCTCACTCACATCCTTCCAGTTGGATCGTTTTTTAAACGAATGAGTATATGCAAGACCGCATTACAGATTTCACCTCCTAAGAAGACTAGAGGATCTTAGTGGGTGGGGGAATATTTGATATGCTGCTGTGCTTCTGTACTCTACCCCTGTTCTCTGTGTGTGTGTGTGTGTGTGTGTGTGTGTGTGTGTGTGTGTGTGTGTGTGTGTGTGTGTGTGTGTGTGTGTGTGTGTGTGTGTGTGTGTGTGTGTGCGTGCGTGCGTGCGTGCGTGCGTGCGTGCGTGCGTGCGTGCGTGCGTGCGTGCGTGCGTGCGTGCGTGCGTGCGTGCGTGCGTGCGTGCGTGCGTGCGTGCGTGCGTGCGTGCGTGCGTGCGTGCGTGCGTGCATGCGTGTTGGGCCAGTTCCTTTATTCATAAACCCAGTCACTGAGGTGTACTTCTCTTCTGGAATTTAAGGTGAGTAACTCATAGTAATAGGTTATTCTGTATGGGTCATTACAGAAAATTCTACTCCTCTCCCGAATCCTATTAAGCAATGATGAGACTGATATTATTGGTCATAAAGACAAGGCCCCATGTCGTGGAAAATTGCAAGATTATGTTATAGTGCTTGTAAAATTATATTATAATCTCTGTATTGCATTAGAATCGTTGTTTTATTCGACAGAATAGAGTATTCTGTCGACTATTGTGTGTGTGTGTTCCACTGAGGATGGGGCTCTATGATATAGCACTGACAGAGGAGATTTACGATGTCTTTGGGTAATAAAGCCTAAAGAGCATTCCAGATAGTAAAGGTAATGTTTTTGTGCTATACCGTACCAGGGTGAGACGGGTTCCAGTTTGGAGTAGGAGGGGGCAAGACACTGGTTTTTACAATGAGAACTGTTGACACAGCAGTAACTGTCTGCTATGTTTTATAGATATCTTTCATACAAATCTTAACCTTTGTGAACTGTTCCTAAGATCTGTGGTTCATCATGTAAGTTGAGAGGGGTGTATCTTGGCTATAGAATATCTTTGTATTCTTCTGTAGGGACTCTCAAAATTCATTATAAATAGTGAATTGTTGAAAGTCAAAGGCTAAAGCTTAAAGCTCATTGAAGATGAAGTTTAAGTATAACTCTGACTGGTGTGTAGTTTGTAACTCTCCTCATTTGGTAATACAGGAAAATGCCATCACACCCATTCCTACACAGCAATATAAGTCAGTCACATGATATATAATAATAGCATCCTGCTTGGTTGCTCATTTAGTATTTCTCCAACTCACTCCATTACCAGAGGAAATAAACAATATGTGCACTCATCACCAGGATGGACTATTAGCGTAATGCTTCAGAGTAATTAAGATGTGCCAAACGCTGAGCCTGATTAGTCTATGATTGCTAGTCCTTTCTGATGGAGGAATATCCACCAGTGTCTTATCATAATATCCTCCTCAGCTTGTCATGATCCAAGACATATTGGATTGGAGTGGTTTGTGTGAATGTGTGCATTTGCGCGTGTGCGCATGTGTGTAGTTATAACGGCCCTGGAATGAAGATGAATGAATAATCTTAATCTCTTTCATGGAGAGAAGCTAGCATGACCTCTGCCATCTCCCTGTCTGTATCGTTTTGGGACCGGAGAAATTAATTCCTGCCTATTGTGACTGCAATTAGCACTGTCATCTCAATTAGGCCCCAGCTCTGTGGTCATTGTGCAGAAATGGACAGGCTGAAAATAGGCACACAAATGAGACCTTTTCAGCATTGATTAATGTAAGAAAGAGACAAAGAAAGCAGTCTACAGGACACCAGTCAGTCACCTCTATCATGTGATCTCATTATGTAAACCCATGAATCCAAAGCATGTGCATCGTCCTATTGCGACAGGTGTGTGATGTAGGAGATCATTCCAGGTTATATATAGGCTACTGCTTTCACATTGGATTTACATATTTAGCCTGTAAAAAAGTGGGCAATGTTTATATGATCCTCTTACAACAGGCCCATTTTTACCACATTCTTGCCAGCATACACCTTTATACCTCCTGTTTGCAAGCCGGAGACGAGTGGTAGTAGTGGTGTGCAGATGTGGGTGGGCTCTATTTTAATAAATCCATTTAGAATATACACCACCATCAAATCAGTTAGTTATTTGTTTAGGCAGATCCTAAGAAACATAAGCCTAATAAAATGTATTTTCAAAAGAATAGCATATATTTTTGTTTAATTAGGTCTATGTTAAGGGTCTGTGCTGCCATGGAGTTTAGAGTATAGTGCGTGCCAATGCCGCCTCAGCATTATGGCTGCCTTTCATACTAAGCCATAGGCAGAACTTAACCTAAATGATTACTAGGTCGTTAGGCGGACATAAAAATGTCAGCTTTGATATCGGCGATACCTTTCAGATATAAGGAAAAGGCGGGAAAAAGTTAGCGGTATGGTAAAGTTGGCGGAAAACGTCTTGGTATGAAAGGAATAGTCACCTACATTGATGAACCAGCAAAAACTTCCACTTCCGGCGCCGACAGAGTTGGCCGCCTCGCTTCGCGTTCCTAGGAAACTATGCAGTATTTTGTTTTTTTACGTGTTATTTCTTACATTGGTACCCCAGGTATTCTTAGGTTTTATTACATACAGTCGGGAGGAACTACTGAATATAAGAGCAACGTCAACTCACCATCATTACGACCAGGAATATGAATTTCCCGATGCGGATCCTGTGTTTTGCCTTCCACCCAGGACAATGGATCTAATCCCAGCCGGCGACCCTAAACAACGACGCCGTAAAAGGGGCAAACGAAGCGGTCTTCTGGTCAGGCTCCTGAGACGGGCACATCGCGCACCACTCCCTAGCATACTACTCGCCAATGTCCAGTCTCTTGACAATAAGGTTGATGAAATCCGAGCAAGGGTTGCCTTCCAGAAAGACATCAGAGACTGTAACGTTCTTTGCTTCACGGAAACATGGCTCACTCAAGAGACGCTATCGGAGTCGGTGTAGCCAGCAACAAGCATCTTTCTGGTAAGAAGAGGGGCGGGGGGGTATGCCTTATGATTAACCAGACGTGGTGTGATCATAACAACATTCAGGAACTCAAGTCCTTCTGCTCACCTGACTTAGAATTCCTCACAATCAAATGTCGACCGCATTATCTACCAAGGGAATTCTCTTCGATTATAATCACAGCCATATATATTCCCCCCCAAGCAGACACATCGATGGCCCTGAACAAACTTTATTTGACTCTATGTAAACTGGAAACCACATATCCTGAGGCTGCTAGGGGGCAGAATTTTTATGTTTGGAAAAATAACGTTCCCATTGTAAGCTGCCTATTTCTCAGGTCCAGATGCTAGAATATGCATATAATTGACAGAGTAAGATAGAAAACACTCTAAAGTTTCCAAAACTGTCAAAATATTGTCTGTGAGTATAACAGAACTAATTTTGCAGGCGAAAACCTGAGGAAATCCAACCAGGAAGTGACTTCTATTTTGAAAGATCACTGTTCCATTGCCTGCCTTTTGTCAATTTAAAGGGATATCAACCAGATTCCCTTTCCTGTGGCTTCCTCAGGGTGTGAACAGTCTTTAGACATAGTTTCAAGCTTTATTTTGAAAAATGAGTGACATTTATCAAAACACGAATTTGGCGCTCTGAAATTCAGCGGTTGTTTACGAAAATGATCCCGCTAAAGGGATCCGTGCGTCAAGAAGTTAACAAGGCTAATCTGAAAACAAGACTCCCTAAATTCTATCAGCATATCGATTGCGCAACCAGGGCTGGTAAAACCCTGGATCATTGTTATTCTAACCAGGATGTCGCATATAAGGCCCTCCCCCGCCCTCCTTTCGGAAAAGCTGACCACGACTCCATTTTGTTGCTTCCAGCCTACAAACAGAAACTAAAACAAGAAGCTCCCGCATTCAGGTTTGTTCAACGCTGGTCCGACAGATTCCATGCAGATTCCATGCTTCAAGACTGCTTCGATCACGTGGATTGGGATCTGTTCCGCATTGCGTCCAACAACAACATTGACGAATACGCTGATTCGGTGAGCGAGTTCATTAGAAAGTGCATCGGCGATGTCGTACCCACAACAACTATTAAAACATTCCCAAACCAGAAACCGTGGATTGATGGCAGCATTCGCGCGAAATTGAATGCGCGAACCACTGCTTTTAACCAGGGCAAGGTGACCGGAAACATGACCAAATACAAACAGTGTAGCTATTCCCTCCGCAAGGCAATCAAACAAGCTAAGCATCAGTATAGAGACAAAGTAGAGTTGCAATTCAACGGCTCAGACACAAGAGGTATGTGGCAGGGTCTACAGTCAATCACGGATTACAAAAAGAAAACCAGCCCCGTCGCGGACCAGGATGTCTTGCTCCCAGACAGACTAAATAACTTCTTTGCTCGCTTTGAGGACTATACAGTTCCACTGACACGGACCGCTACCAAAACCTGTGGACTCTCCTTCATTGCAGCCGACGTGAGTAAAACATTTAAACGTGTTAACCCTCGCAAGGCTGCAGGCCCAGAAGGCATCCCCAGCTGCGTCCTCAGAGCATGCGCAGACCAGCTGGCTGGTGTGTTTACGGACATATTCAATCATCCTTATCTGCTGTTCCCACATGCTTCAAGAGGGCCACCATTGTTCCTGTTCCCAAGAAAGCTAAGGTAACTGAGCTAAACGACTACCGCCCCGTAGCACTCACTTCCGTCATCATGAAGTGCTTTGAGAGACTAGTCAAGGACCATATCACCTCCACCCTACCTGACACCCTAGACCCACTCCAATTTGCTTACCGCCCCAATAGGTCCACAGACAACGCAATCGCAACCACACTGCACACTGCCTTAACCGATCTGGACAAGAGGAATACCTATGTGAGAATGCTGTTCATAGACTACAGATCAGCATTTAACACCATAGTACCCTCCAAACTCGTCATCAAGCTCGAGACCCTGGCTCTCGACCCCGCCCTGTGCAACTGGGTACTGGACTTTCTGACGGGCCGCCCCCAGGTGGTGAGGGTAGGTAACAACATCTCCACCCCGCTGATCCTCAACACTGGGGCCCCACAAGGGTGCGTTCTGAGCCCTCTCCTGTACTCCCTGTTCACCCACGACTGCGTGGCCATGCACGCCTCCAACTCAATCATCAAGTTTGCGGACGACACTACAGTGGTAGGCTTGATTACCAACAACGACGAGACGGCCTACAGGGAGGAGGTGAGGGCCCTTGGAGTGTGGTGTCAGGAAAATAACCTCACACTCAACGTCAACAAAACAAAGGAGATGATTGTGGACTTCAGGAAACAGCAGAGGGGGCACTCCCCTATCCACATCGACGGGACAGTAGTGGAGAGGGTAGTAAGTTTTAAGTTCCTCGGCGTACACATCACGGACAAACTGAATTGGTCCACCCACACAGACAGCGTTGTGAAGAAGGCGCTCAACCTCAGGAGGCTGAAGAAATTCACTCACAAACTTCTACAGATGCACAATCGAGAGCATCCTGTCGGGCTGTATCACCGCCTGGTACGGCAACTGCTCTGCCCACAACCGTAAGGCTCTCCAGAGGGTAGTGAGGTCTGCACAACGCATCACTGGGGGCAAACTACCTGCCCTCCAGGACACCTACACCACCCGATGTCACAGGAAGGCCATAAAGATCATCAAGGACAACAACCACCCGAGCCACTGCCTGTTCACCCCGCTATCATCCAGAAGGCGAGGTCAGTACAGGTGCATCAAAGCAGGGACCGAGAGACTGAAAAACAGCTTCTATCTCAAGGCCATCAGACTGTTAAACAGCTACCACTAACATCGAGTGGCTGCTGCCAACATACTGACTCAACTCCAGCTCACTTTAATAATGGAAATTGATAAAAAATGTATCACTAGCCACTTTAAACAATGCCACTTAATATAATGTATATGTATTTACTGTGTGTAAGGTAGTAGTTGTGTAATTGTTAGGTTAGATTACTCGTTGGTTATTACGGCATCGTCGGAACTAGAAGCACAAGCATTTCGCTACACTCGCATTAACATCTGCTAACCATGTGTATGTGACAAATAAAATTTGATTTGATTTGAAAAGGTTCTCTCTTGTATGGAATAATTTTCCAACAGCCTTGGAGAGGTTAATTCATTAAGGAACAATGGAGGATTAATCTCCTGTCAGTGTCCCAGGAGGGTAACAGGACACCCTGGTCCAGCCTCTCATCTCCCCTGCTGGGTTCACACCCCAAACAAACCCCATCTACACATCACACTGAGTCATGGACCATCTTATCACAGGGGACCACAGTGCAATAAACACACATGGTCTCTGAGCCCCTCACACAAGTCCCACATCCTTCAGATCTGTCCATCTCTCACCAAGCTCATTATCAGGTCCAGTGTATCTGAGTCTGTCTGTAATATGCAGAGAGACCATTTCTATATGAGAGGTGTTCTGACTCTGGGGTTCTTTACGACATTAATAAGCTGACAAACATCCCATTTACCAGCCAGCAAGTCCATACACAGCAAACACATAATTTCTAAAAAGGTCATATTGGGCTGTGATATTCATTATGCCCGAGTTTTTCTATGAAAGGGGTAATCCTAAACCTTCTCAATGAGAGGGAGAAGATGAGGATCAATGGGTCCATGGAGGTATTATATATGTGTTGTATTTGACCATTCTCACACTGTAGTACTGGTGAATGGCAGGTAGAGTGGTTATGTTCTACCAGTTGCTGAACTAAGAAATAATTGGTCTATTTAGTATACCCCCCAGGAAGACACTTCCGACAAAACTTGACTACGTTCACCCGCAAACACCTGGAAATAAGTAATGACAAAGCTCTCAAATTGAAGCAGACCATGCTTTGGAAAGTGTTTTAGATAACATTTGCCTATATTAGTTGCTAAATTGGGCCAACTGTGATTATTAGCTATAGAATCAAGGTCTTGTTCTTAAAATGGTTTCAGATCGAAGAGAGGAAAAGAGAGGAGAAGAAACAAGAGGAGAGGAGTGTTTAAAAGAGTAACTATCATGATTCTGGCTGCCATTTTGACAGTTTTCTAGCTCTTTTTCCCCCTAGCGGTTCAACTCTACCATTGAAATCGTGATGTAGAGGCACTTTGAGAAGGTGCCTCTATGTCCTCTCAAGGGAGGGGTTCGGCATGTAATACACTCCCTTCGAAATGTGCTGGTTAGTACCACCTCCAAGCTTACTATAAAAGCAGGTGACAGCACGCCTTATTTGGCAATGGTCTTGGAAAGTGGAGTTTGTCATATGTGACAGACCGGCTCAAATTGGTCTTATGTAGCAAAATGCGAAATTAATTGTGTTTTGAAAGTTGATAAACTTGTAAACTCACTTTTGAGAAAATGGCCTTTGAATAGTTTGATACCTAGTGAAGAGTTCTTCTTTGTCTACACCCATTCAGCATCGTTCACATCCTCTTAAACGTCAGACCCACCCATCTCGTTTCGCTCTTGGAGCGTTCAGAGCGCACACTTGACGCTCTGGCCGATGATTTGTTTACCTCTGGATAACATGAAAACAGCCTAACCAGCTCTGTTGGCAACAATTTCATTACGCTTTTTTTGCCAACATTTACTGACACCAGCCATATTCAATGAGTGTTGTGTGTTTGTAAATTCATCAGTTATTCTTCGCTCTGGCACACTCAGACTGAATTTACGAACGCACCCGAAATGGTTACTTGTATAGTGGAGTCTTTTGTTAAGACTAAAAAATGTACCTAGCTAGGTAAACAACATGTAAGATCACATACGTCACACAACGTTAGCTAGCGAGCCAGCCGGCTAATGTTAGCTAGTTAAACAACAATGAAGATAGTGCCAAATCATGTCGTTACTAACCTGCATGAATCTGCTGAGAGCTAACCAACCAGGTTCAATGTTAGCTAGCTAACATTAGGCTCTAACTAGCCAAGCAAACGGCTCTGGGATACGAATAATAACATCATACATGTAACGTTAGCTAGGGAGCCAGCCAGCTAAAGTTAGCTAGCTAACAGTACACTTTAGCTTAAGACATGTAGCTAGCTAGCTAGGTAAGCAATGAACCTAGCTCGGTAAACAACGTGTAAGATCATACAAGTCACGTAACGTTAACTAGTTAAACAACAATTAACATTGTGCCAACTCAAGACGTTACTACGCCTCGCATGAATCTGCTGGTAGTGGTAGCTAACCAACCGGGTCCATTGTTAGCTAGCTAATATTAGGCTCTAACTAGTCAAGCAAACGGCTCTGAGATACGAATAATAACATCATACACGTAACACTAGATAGCGAGCCAGTCAGCTAACGTCAGCTAGCTAGCTAACAGTACGCTTTAGCTTGAAATGAAACCACTTTGTCAAAATTAGAAATATGTTACATCTGAAAACGTAGCTAGCTAGACTATCTTACCCGTATACATCATCATGCACCATGGTTGCCCTTAGTTTGAAGATGTAATCCGTAGACAGGTGTTTTCGCCATCTCTTTAGCTATCATACAATAATTCCACTGATTTCAAAACTTGATCCTCCAGAAAGTGGAGATCAACATGTATGCAGCTCCACGACACAATACATATTTTTTTTTATGTCACGTTGGACAGGATTACCAACACAGACTGACCAGCTCAAATAGACAGAAGCCCTCTGTATGGAAGACCAATCAGACCAATCTGAACTCCTCTCTCGACATGTCACCCAATCATGGCTAGTGGGAAAGTTGCTGACCAACTAGGCTCGTAATTTAACAACTGTATTCTTATTTACAGATGGCATACAAGTTTGTTATTAAGGCACATGAAAGTTCACATGTTCCAGAAGGAATTTCTGTGAAAAAACATATTTTTAAAAGTTTTTTTGTTGTAGAATTTTACCCCCTTTTTCTCCCCAATTTCGTGGCATCCAATTGTTAGTAGTTACTATCTTGTCTCATCGCTACAACTCCCGTACGGGCTCGGGAGAGACGAAGGTCGAGAGCCATGCGTCCTCCGAAACACAAACCAACCAAGCCGCACTGCTTCTTAACACAACGCGCATCCAACCCGGAAGCCAGCCGTCAGAGGAAACACTGTGCACCTAGCCCGGCCCGCCCAAAAAACACTTTTTGATTTAAAAAAAAGTTTACATTCAAATGGCTCTCCTGTGAAGTAGTGACCCACGACATACGCCTAGTTTCTTGAAATGAGTCACATATATTTTTCATGATGCTTCCTTGACTCGACTACTGACATTACACAAAATTCTAAAGGCAATAAGGCACAATAAGGCACATTATGACCAAACTCAACGTTTTTGCTTACCGTTTCATACACATCTATGTGCTTTTACGAAAGAAAAAAAAACATGTAGGCTATGAGGATCATACCTTTAGATTCATAGCTACTTCTATCATAACAAGAAATAGATGACAATGGTAGTCATGTCAATTTGCTGTATTTTTTCCCAACCACTATGACTGATTGGTGGCGCAGTCTGCTAAGATAGTTCAATGGTTGTGGATTCTAACACCACATGCAGTAGATATATTTATTTTTCAAATCCTTTATTTACAATATTCATCCCATGCCCACACACTTTTAATTCTGAAAAGTGATAGCATACCTGTGAGTGGGTTTTGCCTGGTAGTAGTTGTAGGTTATATAGCACCCATATAGTACCCAAGACCAATCTGTGAGTTCATTTTAACCATTGGAAAAAGAGCTACTGCGTAAATACTGCAATGCGGGTTCCCAACACAATACCGCAATAAATGTGAATTCACATTTCAAAGATTTTTCTTGTGCAGCATAGGAGATTCAAATTTACAGCGCAAGTGGCAATAGAGTCAGAGTCTTATTTGGTCCTGATGCACATAGATATATTATCAGAGCATGCCAGTCGACTTCTGGTAACTATACTATAGTGAGAAAGTGTTGGGATCAGGAATAACTACATTTATCCACCCCCAAAATGAATAGTTATGAGCAATTCCCCCCACCCACAACTTTAACAGTTGAAGGGGTTGGGCAAAGGCTAAATAAGAGGTTGAGAGTTACACTATAAAGAATGAGAGCAGAAGATAATTAGAGACAGACAAGACTGATGCAAGCTGGGAGTTTGGAGAGGAGGGGTTATAACAACACAATCATATGTAGGCCTAATTGTATAACAATTACATAGACAATGTAGCAATTGTTGTGTAATTATACAGCAATTATAAATAAATTACATTCAGTAGGGCTAAATTATACTGTAGCCATTTCTGTAATACTTCTGGAGGGTAATGATGATGTCATATAGACCCAGACCTCAGTTCAGCTCAACAAGCTCTCTGAGAACAGACTATTGTTCATCAAGGACAGATTAAGCTTATTTGGTGCTCTTCACTGCATGATCCCATAGTTTTGAAGTTGGAGCTAGGAATGGGAGGAAAACGTAATTTTCCATAACTACCCTCGACATGGTAAATATTATCTCCTGAGTTTGTGCTCCAAAATTAAACACCCAGATGGGCTAACAATTTCTCACAATCTAGCTTCTGTGAATAAGCATGCACAGTCTGCAATGTTCACGGTGTTCAAATAAATACCTTACTCGCGCAATGAAACGAATGGAGGACATGCAAAAGCACATCCTCCTCACACGGGCACACTTGGTGAAACATTTCCCCTGAGGTACAGTAGTAAGACCTGCAGAGAATACTAATCATCTCATTGGGGTGGCAGGTAGCCTAGTGGTTAGAGCGTTGGGCCAGTAACAAAAAGGTTGCTAGATCAAATCCCAGAGCTGACAAGGTAAATATCTGTCGTTCAGCCCCTGAACAAGGCAGTTAAACCCACTGTTCCTAGGCTGTCAATGTAAATAAGAATTTGTTCTTAATTGACTTGCCTAGTTAAATAAAAAAATAACAATTGACAAAGAGATTAAAAAAAACAACACCTATTGTGTCTACTTGTATCCTTATTTATGTCCCTTGTGATTTATGAAATAAGCAGTTATTTACATAGCAGTGATCGTCAGATCATCATCATTGGTAAAGAGCACATGATTTGTATTGTCATTTCTCTAGAGGGACGTTGAGCACACAGTACTGCAGTGATGTGTGTACAGTACAGTACAAGTACAGCCACCCCTCAAGCCCACCCATCCAAGGCAGTGTGTTTGAGTCATAGGCTGGCTGGCCACACACAGGAAGGTCTGTGTGGAGTTTGATTTCCAGGGCTGGTCTATCAGACACGGCTCAGCACCACTGATTGAGCCGTCTCTCATTATGAGAACAAACAACAAGCCAGTCTGGATCTCTCTCTAAAGAGGAGGATGCATTTCTGCTTTACTGGTGAATCCAGAGTGATTATTATCCCAAATATAGGAGCATAATGTGCAGCATCTGTAAACCACCCCCCAAAACACACACACACCTTCTGTATTACAGAACTGTGCTGACCCCCTGTGTAAACTGTTTGATATAGAAAGTGCATGCTTCAACAAGATCTGCTGGGGGACTGACAGATTGATTATTGAAGCAATTTAGACAATACAAATAAATTCAAAGTTGTGAACAACACTAACTGTCTATGTCATCATCAACAGACTGGCACTGCACTCCTCAGTGACCGATGGCAGAGACTAAACATGGTAATCAGTTCTGAACCCACCCAGACATCATTACATGAATGGACAGAACAAAGGAAAGACAATAACCCCCATAATACAGGGCATCTGATAAACGAAAGGTGTGTACTTTATGAGGAAGAGCGGTTAGAGACACAGCCTCTGTGAGCCCTTGTTTCCTCATACCCTCTGTGTCTCCTCCTCTCAGACGAGCCATCTCAGTCTACACCTACACCTCCAGCCCACACAGTCTTATCCACACACACGCACACACACACACACCCCACTGCTTCTCTTAAAAGTATTTGTGAAAAGACAAAGTCAATATCACCGCTGTGCTAACCTAAAGGCCCTGTCAAGTTTAAAAGAGTAATGGCGGGTCTAAAAAAACATCTCAATTGAAGAAACATACTCACAGTGACAGAACAATTCCAGGGGCTGTTGGGTGGGATCAACACGGTGGGACACAAAATATCTGCAGCCACATCCTGGCTGTCTGTTGGTTCTTTATATCTCACACACAGCCGTACCTTTGGATAGACTAGAGCTGTAGAGATAAATCTCTACAAACTCAATCTAGCTGAAGTAATTCAAACAAACCTCTTAGTGGAACAAGCTGTTCAATGCTTTTGTCTCGCTTTCCTTTACTGGTCATCCACTGTCTTATTTTCTTGCAATGAATGAAACTAGCTAAAACGCATCTGTGGTTGGGTAGGTTGAATGAGAACTTAAAAGATATTTGGTGTTAGTTAAACTAGCCCATTACATCCCATACGGGGGAGATCACACCTGGTTGGTCAATGTCAGTGGTTGTATGGAAGGAAGAGGGGCTTAGAGTACCTGAAATATCCGTCGCTCTGTCCTGATCCAAGGACTCCTCTGTCACCGGTGTCTTGGCCGCTGTCTGTGTGACGAGCTCGGGCACAACGAAGCCAGTGTGGTGGAAGCCGCTCTGGGAGGACAGCGGAGCAATGTAATGCGTTAGGTCCCCTGTATTGATCTCAATGAATGGCCAGGCATGGAGTTGCCTCTCCTGTGGGTGAGAGAGAGCGAGACAGAGAGACAGAGAAAGAGAGTTCAAACTGCATGTTTCATTCCCATTGGCAAGAGGCAGTCTATTTTGTTAGATCTGCCCTCCACTCCTGAGCTTTTCTAAGGCTCAGCCGTTCTGTATCCAAAAAGCACTTCTCAACAATGTAGGGTGAGTTATTCTAAAGAAAGACTATGTACTTCTCTAAAGACGGCTGCTGTTGACCAGAAAGACTTGTCAGCTTGACCATGTACCACATCACTAAGCCCTGCGTTTCTCCCATAACAATAAACAGAGCTGTGAACCATTAAACTGATTTTAAGCTAATTTCTCTCCTCTCCCACTCTAGAGTGCAACACAAAACAGTCTTGAAAGAGACTCTTTCCAGGAGTAGAAGATTGCCCCCTGCTTTAAACCTTTACTTCACTCTCTGCTCATTAATGTTTAAAGCTAGGCAGTTTGCTTATCCAGCACACCCTGATTAGAACAAGGCTGTGTGAGAGATGAGCGCACATGCACGCACACACACTACATTTAATGAGCCAATCTCTTTTGTCTGGAACAAAGACATCAGGAAGACACCCTTTTTTTTTTTAATTACAGGACTAATAAAAAACAAAAACAAGTTACACAGCATCAATATGCTGTATAACCTCATACACTGTAGTGAGGTAGTCAACATGAGGATTGATATATACCGATATTCCACAAGTGCTATGATCCATACTGTATAGCAGCACATATTGACCTTTGATGGAGGATAAGTCTCAGCAAATGGAATCATCCTTGGAGCAGGGGCAAATTGCTGCCTTAGAGTGACAACCTCTAGACAAATTTAGAAGAACTTTACCGATTCCAAAGAAAGCAGCACATTAGGTTTCTCAAGGCAACCTATTTTGTTGTCCTTGAATTCCTAAAACCCAATGATCACCATGTTTCTGCAGGCTTAAAATCAGAGCCGTTAGCTTCTCACATTTCCACTACTGCTACATCAGGGCTCAACTATACTGTTATGTGAAAGAGTCCATTCCAATGAGAAGCTAAGTGTGTTATGCAGATGGGCAGAAGGCATCAGACAAGAAGAGAAGATCAGAGAGGAGTGACATGATGAAACGCTCCCAGTGTGCTGACATTACACTATTATACTGTATACAGTATGTGTGGTGCGTGAATAGGAATTCATGACATGTGCGATATGTTCCTCCACATGCGAGGCACTAACATTCCATTTATATAGAGCCATATGTCTACATAGTCACTTTCCTAGGGTGAAGGGAGGCAGATGTGTGATGAAAGAGGAGTTTATACATTTAATTCCAAAACGCTATATATCAATTTTCATACATATTAATAAATTTGCTTTTTTTGTTTAAAGAACTTCTGAAATAGATTGGTGTGTTTTTTAAGTATCTAATTATGCCACGGGGTTGTTTAACGACAGACATGTATTTGTTAGAAACCTACCACTAGATGGTTTAATTTCAGAGAGAAACAATCACATTTCAATTTATATCCACCTCACTCTTAAAGTAGCACTGCAAGGTTTTACACAGTTAAATATGACAAATAATACAATTTGTAATGAAGAACTGTACAAATGATACATTTATTTTTTATAACAATATTTTAACAAATATATATTCAAGAGATGGAGGCAGTGGGTTGTGGAAGTGTGCTGTCCCTTCACTTTAGGAGACAAGAGGGAGAGAGAGGGGTGAAGGAGAGGGCTGGTGATACATTATTTTTTATTGGGCGAGGGTGGCAGTGTGAACGAGGGGATTGATTGGTTTTAAATTATGGATGCACGATATTTCAGTGAACATACTGGAATTGGCCAATATTAGCTAAAAATGCCAACATCGGTATCGACCGATGTCTATGGCTGATGTGCATACCTATATAACGTACGTACATGACGTAATGACGCCACGTAAAATGTTGCCCTACACGTGCAACACAGAATTCACAGCCTACCCACAATGTCTGCTGTGTGGATCGAGCAGTCAACAAGTCGAGCAGTCATTTGAAAGAACATTTCAGCGAGATAACTCAAAGGCGAAATCCGTTAAAGCCAAGATAATGGAATTCTTTGCCCTTGACAATCAACCGTTCTCTGTCGTGGGTGATGTTGGCTTTCGCCGACTGGTCAAGCACCGGTACACACTAGCAAGTGCGCTATTTTTCAGATGTTGCCCTACCAGAGTTACATAGTAATAGCGTCACTGCTACTAGCTTCAAGACATACATACTACGGAACGCCGTTTGGGTCTTTGCGTGTCAAAAAAGATACAGTAGCACTGTCAAATATGTACAAAAATGTCTGCAAACAAGCAAACACCGGCCATGAACGATGTGTTTACAATTCCGCGTTGGAAATAAAGCCTCATTTCTTCAACCGCAACTTCTGGGGTAGCTAGCTTTAACTTGGTACCTAGCTAGCACCAATACAACCAGGCTGAAAACAATGACCAGTAGAAACTGCAGTCATTTGCATTATTCTTAGCAATGATTTAGGAATCTTTGTGAGTAAGTATTATCTAGGTTGCCACTTGTAGTTCGCCTATTGAAATTGAACTTTAGTTCATGAAAATAATAGCTAGCCAGCTACTTAACTCTCTTGCCCAAAGATAACGTTATAAGAAGCCAGCTAGCTTCATCTGGCTAGTGACCCTCGACTGGACATGGTTATGTGATGTAAAGCTAGCCTCAATAAAAATTAGGCACAATAATGGACTTTGCGGTTTGCCTTCAAAATAAAAGATGTCATTGACAGTGATGCAAAGGAATACAAATAGTAGAATTATGACATACTTTTATTAAAGTCCACTATTGTGGCTAATCCTTATTGTGGCTAGATTCACATAGATGGGTCCGAACACCATTAATAAAAAAAAACTCTTATAAATTATGGTTCTTTTAGATGATGACACCTAGCTATATAGTTAGCTAGCTAACTATAGCTACTGAAACAGATTTCATTTTGCTATGTTTTTGGGGAAAAACATTGTTTGCATCCATGCGCTAACTAGGATGTTTTTTTAAATGTCCAGCACTGTAGGTGCGCGAGACAACTTTACCAGCATCAATGAATCGTTGTAACATAAAATACAAGTGATAGTGTAATCAATATGTAATAACTACGTAGAAAATGTATGAGCGCGTTGAATTATTATGTGACGTGCAGTCATATTCAGGTCCTGATTGGTCAACAAGCTTATTTGACACGTCAAATAGTGTTATCTACTGTTCATTATTTTATTTTTTGACAAGCAAAGACCCAAACGGCGTTCCATAGAAATCCTGGTTGAGAATGAAATGACTGAACAAATGAACAACGAAACAGCACAGCAAGTAAGTGAAAGAAATAGGTTTTGATTATGTTTTTACTGGTAATGGGGACATACGTAAATGCCAACAAAATAACTTTTTGGTAAGTGTGGTGTGTGTGTAACCTTTATTTAACTAGGCAAGACAGTAAATAACAAATTCTTATTTACAATGACGGCCTACCCCAGACGACGCTGGGCCAATTGTGCGTCGCCCTATGGCGACGCATAGCCGGATGTGATACAGCCTGGATTCGAACCAGGGACTGTAGTGACGCCTCTTGCACTGAGATGCCATGCCTTTGACCGCTGCGTCCGTGTGTGTGTTAACTATTTAACTGTACTAGAATGATTAAAAGGCCGCAAAATGTTTTAATATCGGTTATCGGTATAGTTTGGTTTTTTTGGCAAGGAAAATATCGGATATCAGTACTGTAGGGTGCTCGAGACAACTTTATCAGCATCAATGAATCGTTGTACATAAAATACAAGTGATAGTGTAATCAAAAACTATACCAAGAATGTCATGTCAGTGCATCACTAGTTTTAATCTTATCCTGGGTAAAGTACGTATGTAGTTAGCTAGTTCTGCTCCGCCATGGTATGAATCACCTGCTGTACATAAACCCCCCCAGCCCCCATTTGGCTACTGCCAAATGCAAACTTTTATAGCGTGGGTCGGGTGAGGACACAACGAGAAATGAGGAGCATTTCTCTTCAAACTTCAGCAACAGTCCTGTGGTATATGATAGATAGTGTGGCATCACTGTAACAGGCAGAGGGAAGCATTTACTAAGATTGATTTGACAGATAAAATAACATACTAGATAATACATATTAGCTACATTAGTGGTCTCTGATATCTCTAATAGCATTGCTCTGATAGAACAATCACGAAGATTTCTTTCCCCAGGATGACATTAGTGTGCAGCTCAACAGCTCATTGAAACACACACTAGCAAAGCCAGTCACTGAAACACACACCGGAGAAGCCAGTAGCTGAAACACACAGCGGAGAAGCCAGTCACTGAAACACACACTAGCAAAGCCAGTCACTGAAACACACAGCGGAGAAGCCAGTCACTGAAACACACAGCGGAGAAGCCAGTCACTGAAACACACAGCGGAGAAGCCAGTCACTGAAACACACACTAGCAAAGCCAGTCACTGAAGCACACAGCGGAGAAGCCAGTCACTGAAACACACACTAGCAAAGCCAGTCACTGAAACACACACTAGCAAAGCCAGTCACTGAAACACACACTAGCATAGCCAGTCACTGAAACACACAGCGGAGAAGCCAGTCACTGAAACACACACTAGCAAAGCCAGTCACTGAAACACACACTAGCAAAGCCAGTCACTGAAACACACACTAGCAAAGCCAGTCACTGAAACACACACTAGCAAAGCCAGTCACTGAAACACACACTAGCAAAGCCAGTCACTAAAACACACACTAGCAAAGCCAGTCACTAAAACACACACCGGAGAAGCCAGTCACTGAAACACACACCGGAGAAGCTAGTCGCTGAAACACACATCAGAGAAGCCAGTCCCTGTAAAATACTTGGGGATACAGTGGATTATGTTGATTACAATCTGATGGCATAATAATTTTTTACTCAACAAGTGATCATTTCCTGTGAATATAACCAGTAGAGAAGAATTTGCCACTATTGCAGGAGGTATTGGTTTTCTGAGACTCTCTGTTACAACCCGCTCTGCCGCTAGCATTATCCCGAGCCCGGTTATTGTCAAGCGGCTATTTAAAGCCTGATATGAATTACAGTCCATCTCACAAAAGTAGAAGTCATTCAAAAATCAAGGTGAATACAAAATAAGGATGAATTACATTGGTTTACCAATGGCAGGGACCAACACAGAGCAGAGGTGATTTGTAAAACCCTTAGAGGCATTTCGCAGATGTCACTACAAATCCTCTCTAAAGGCACCAATAGTGTTCAAATTATAGGATATATTTCCTGTACATATCAGGACTTGCTGTAGTGTCTGTGTGCTGGTGTTGTTGTGACTGATAAAGATGACATGAAAGCTGAGAGATATCTTCTATTGAGAAAGTAATTAACCTCCTAGACCTCCACAGCTTCAGGACACAACAGATGATCACACTAGCACACACACTGCCTTAACGGATGAACAGCTCCAATGGAATGCATCCATGAGAGAGAGACTGTGGATGGAAACGTGGTTTATGCTAGTAAAGTCATAACGTATAAAAAGAGATATCATGATAGCTGTGATGGAAACAGGAAGTTTCGGTACAATTCTATAAACGGTGACGGATAATATGTTCGTTCAACATAGTGGGATCTGTCGTTCCGCCCTTGAACAAGGCAGTTAACCCACTATTACCCGGTAGGCAGTCATTGTAAATAAATCAAATAAATAGGGGAGGGTCACGTAATTTGTAATTTATATTTCTATATTTCTCAGTGTTTTATAATGAGTTGCTTATTAGGCTATGCACTGAGTATACAAAACAATTACCTTTGTTTATGCTGCTCCATTCTATAGACTCAAATCTGCTCTTTCCATTAGAGGCTGACTAGGTGCATACAGGTGAAAGCTATGATCCCTTATTGATGTCACCTGTTAAATCCACTTCAAATCAGTGTAGATGTGCCCGATGCTGCCCCTCATCTCTGATTCTCTGCTGGGCGTACAACATCAAGTGTGCCTAAAAGGCCACATTATGGTTATGAATGTGTTTCTTCCTGTCATTTAGACAATGACTAGCCCAGTTAGCTCTAGTGTATGCTAACTTGCTACCTAGAAACTTCACTAACAGTAAATGCTACTTTATAGCCTTTTAGCTATTTTACACAGCATTCTACATTTTAAGAGAGAGCTTTCCAATTGTCATTTCTCCCCCTGTTTTCAGTCACAGGTGGGGACTGGATTAGGAGCGAGCAGTGGAGGTGGTGGGCTCATTTTACTGGGGATAGCTTTGTGACCTACAGGTACAAATTAGAATTGTGCAATAGCATAGCATAAGAGAGTTGCCACATCAATGTTACACTGAGTTTTAACATGTTCTCAGCTATCCACTTTGTTTTAATTATTATTATGGGTATAGGGGAAGGTCACTTGTTTTTTTCTTCTTCAACAGTTCAGGGAGGGTTTAGGTAAAAATAGATTTGCTGAAGTGAGGGCCATCCAATTTCATTTCAGAGGTCAGATTTTCTCCATGTAACCGTTATTTTAAATAACGTTCACCCCCTAACCACTTAATCATTAAGAAAGAGCTTGTGAATAATGGATGGCAAACAGTGGCCGTTAGATTTACGGCTCATCGGCACCCCGCCTGTTCCGTTTGTCACCCACACTGATCCTGCCCTCTGCCACACCAGAATTACTCCCTGAGTTGACAGCCAAACATAAATAAAAGTTACCACCCACATGCATTATTAATTAATGATAAATAGATTAGTACATTCTTTGTCTCCTGGTAGCTCATTTTCTCCTCGGAGGCCATCCGATATCTCCCTCCCACCGCAGAGGAAATTTAAAAAAGAGATAGATTAACTGGCCTGTCATAATCAAAATAATCAAAAAAACGTTCACGCTCCCGGCGTGAACGTTTTTAATTACAATGGGAGGATGTGGGATTTCCTTCCTCCTCCCCCTGCCCTTTTCCCCGCATCGCAATCCTGCATCGCTGTGTTCCTGGTTGGAGGAGATCCATTTCCATGGTCGGCGGCACAGGAGTAAACATGCTTCCAGTTAACCTGCTCAGTCTGGGGCTGGAGGTTTAAACAGGGGCTGCTGGGACGGAGATGGGCTCTGCTCTCATATGGAGGACAGAGTGGACCTCTCTGAATCTATACAGCACTGCACAGCATAGCTTAGCATAGAACAGCACAGCACAGGAGAGCTTAGCATAGAACAGCATAGCAAAGGAGAGCATAGCATAAAACAGCACAGTAGAGCACGTCTGCTTAACTGTTAACTCCTCTGTGGAGCATTGGCTAAGAATAGCCCTAACCACATGCAAAGAAGAGACTAAAAACCATTAGACAAGGATACAAGTTGGTTATCACAATTATACAATACATGTTTATTGGGTTTCTATGTATATTTCTCTGTAAATAGGCAGCCAGTGAACAGCATATTATGATGAGCAGTATGCTGATGTTGGTTACTGTATTTGGCAGTAGTAACAAAGCCTTTATAATCCTTCCAAAATAGTGCACGTGGTTGTGTTACTTTTCTCCCCTTTACATGACACGCTCCTCAATAATTCAGGAGCTTTATAAAGCATGGATAAAAATGTAGTGTTTTTCTGGGTTAAAGAGGCATTTAAGTGGCTCCTGTGCTGCACAATAATTGGTCTTATTACTTCATCAAATTATTTCATCTTGTTTCCTCATGTAAAAAGCATATGGGTCTGGGGTTAGTATAAAGTGTGGCTTTTTGCAGAGCTAAAGACACAGCTGATCTCAGGCTATAGAGCTAAAGACACAGCTGATCTCAGGCTATAGAGCTAAAGACACAGAGCTGATCTCAGGCTATGGAGCTAAAGACACAGAGCTTATCTCAGGCTATAGAGCTAAAGACACAGAGTTGATCTCAGGCTATAGAGCTAAAGACACAGAGCTGATCTCAGGCTATAGAGCTAAATGCACAAAACTGATCTCAGGCTATAGAGCTAAAGACACAGCTGATCTCAGGCTATAGAGCTAAATGCACAAAACTGATCTCAGGCTATAGAGCTAAAGACACAGCTGATCTCAGGCTATAGAGCTAAAGACACAAAACTGATCTCAGGCTATAGAGCTAAAGACACAGCTGATCTCAGGCTATAGAGCTAAAGACACAAAACTGATCTCAGGCTATAGAGATAAAGACACAGCTGATCTCAGGCTATAGAGCTAAAGACACAGCTGATCTCAGGCTATAGAGCTAAATGCACAAAACTGATCTCAGGCTATAGAGCTAAAGACACAGCTGATCTCAGGCTATAGAGCTAAAGACACAAAACTGATCTCAGGCTATAGAGCTAAAGACACAGCTGATCTCAGGCTATAGAGCTAAAGACACAAAACTGATCTCAGGCTATAGAGATAAAGACACAGCTGATCTCAGGCTATAGAGCTAAAGACACAAAGCTGATCTCAGGCTATAGAGCTAAAGACACAGAGTTGTGTATAGGAACACAGGCTATTTGAAGATCAAACTAGGCTTTAGCTTCTAGATACACAAATCTTAATAGGAGGAAAGCTCTCTTCATATCGAGCTGTGAAGTCTGATAAGAAAATATCTACTCTTCCCACACTGTGCTTATCTACCCAGCCATTCCCACTACAATTCACCCATGCACCTTTCCGTTCTTATCTCGTCCTATGTATTATAATGAAGGAATGCTTTATAGCTTATTTGACCAACATGCTATGGTTGATATATAGGACTGACATCAACAACAACAGCCATTCAACTGAACCTGAGGCCAGAACTACCTCCCTGACAGAATACGCAGGCTACTGTACAAACCAAAGACTGGTATGCTTAGTGTGAAAACTTCCTAGTCTGGACAATGAGCCTGAACTCAAGGTGCAGTGTATCAGTGATAACTACTAACTAGTGATGCACCGATATGACATTTTTGGCCGATACAAAAAAAAAAATGATACCGATGTTTATTTTTACCGGCCTTTTAAACAATTTAGTACAGCGGTCTAAAGCACTGCATCTCAGTGCAAGAGGCGTCACTACAGTCCCTGGTTCGAATCCAGGCTGTATCACATCTGGCCATGATTGGGAGTCCCATAGGGCAGCATACAATTGGCCCAGTGTCGTCCAGGGAGTCATTGTAAATAAAAATGTGTTCTTAACTGACTTGCATAGTTAAATAAAGGTTACACACAAGAGTTATTTTGTTGGCATTTACGTATGTCCCCATCACCAGTAAAACATAATCAAAACCTATTTCTTTTACTTACTTGCTGTGCTGTTGTTCAGTCGTTTCATTCTAAACCAGGATTTCTACGGAATGCCGTTTGTCAAAAAAGATACACGACAAATAACACTATTTGACGTGTCAAATACGCCTGCTGACCAATCATGACCGCACGTCACATAATAATTTAACGCGTTCATACATTATTTACGTAGTTATTACACTATCACTCATATTTTATATGTCACAATGATTCATTGACACGTATGCTATGATGCCTGTAAAGTTGTCTCGCGCACCTACAGTGCTGGTCATTAAAAAAAAGAAGCTAGCTAGTTCATGGATGCAAACAATGTTCTTCCCAAAAAACATAGCAAAACGACAATGTTTCAGTAGCTACAGTTAGCTAGCTAACTACATAGCTAGGTGTCATCATCTAAAATAACCCAAATTTATAAGAGTTCTTATTTGATTAATGGTGGTCGGAGCCATCTACGTGAAGCTAGCCACAATAAGGATTAGCCACAATAGTGTGCTTTTGTGGTCAGCCTTAAAAATAAGAGTATGTCATAATTGTAATATTTGTATTGATTTGCATCACTGTCAATGACATATTTTATTTTGAAGGAAAACCACAAATTCCACTATTGTGCCTAATCGTTATTGTGGCTAGCTTTACAACACATAACCCGGTCCAGTCAAGTCGCATTAGCCAAGTGGCAACCTAGCAAATACTTACTCACAAGGATTCCTAAATCATTGCTAAGAATAATGAAAATGACTGCAGTTTCTACCCGTCATTGTTTTCAGGCTGGTTGTACTGATGCTAGCTAGGTACCAAGCTAAAGCTAGCTACCCCAGAAGTTGCGGTTGAACAAATGATGCTGTATTACCAACGTGTTATTGTAAACACATCGTTCGTGGCCAGTGTTTGCAGACTTTTTTGTACAGCTTTGACAGTGCTAAATGTATCTTTTTTGACACTCAAGGACCAAAATGGCGTTCTGTAGTATGCATATCGTGAAGCTAATAGCAGTGACGCTATTACTATGTAACTCTGGTAGGGCAACATCTGAAAAATAGCGCACTTGGTAGTGTGTACCAGTGCTCGACCAGTCGGCAAAAGCCAACATCACCCACGACAGAGAACGGTTGTTTGTCAAGGGCAATAAATTCCATTATCGTGGCTTTAATAGATTTCGCCTTTGAGTTGTCTCACTGAAATGTTCTTACTCTTTAAAATGACTGCTCGACTTGTTGACTGCTCGATCCACACAGCAGACATTGTGGGCTAGGTTAGGGATGCTGTGTTGCACGTGTAGTGCAACATTTTATGTGGCGTCATTACGTCATGTACCTATGTTATATTGGTATGCACGGTAGCTTTGACATCGGTTTTTAACGTCGGCGTTAAACTAGACATCAGTCCATAACGGATGTTGGCATTTTTAGCTAATATCGTCCGATTCCAATATGTTCACCGATACATCGTGCATCTAACCACATGCAAACCCAGCAGCACTCACAGAGAGTGAGGAACACTTGGTTCCAACCTGTAAACTTTCTCAGATTTGATATCATTACTTCTCACTGAGTGTGCTGTATGGTGTAATAAAATAGCTAATTGTGCTGGAAGCCTTCGAGACAGACCGACATGAGAAGGGACAAGGAAGTTATCAGAGATAAAAAGACTGTGCTTTAACTATACTTATTTTCTCCCTAGTTTTCTGCATCAAAACAGAGCAGAAATATCCCTGAAACACATCAACTACATGACACATTAGCTAGAAAGGGGAAAAAAACTCACACACATCCAGCACACTGGTGATCTTGGATGCTCCACTAACAATGTATTGGATCTCACACCAACACCAACGTTTCAGTGAAAATACTATTAATCAGAGCATCCATTAGCTGCTATTGCAACAGATGATAAAAACTATCCCTACTACTGGAGAGAGAGTGAAGGTTTGGAGGATGGAGCATTTGGACACAGAGCACCACACTTGAAAACTGTCCTGCGACATTAATTAACAAGCGATTGCTTACAATGAAGGCAGATTATCATGAGAGAGCCTCAGCCTCCTCCTGGATCGATGGTGAAATCCCTGACTAATTAATTCAATCAGACCAAGACAAGACAAAGAAACCCAGAGATAGAAGAGTGAAGCAGCGGAGACAAAAAAATGGAGCAAGCACAAATTGATCGAGCAACCGCAGTCAATTGGTATACAAGGACAAGGTTCAAATCCCTCAATACAAACTGCCTAATTAGATTCTCTGTCCTCGAAAGCAAACATTTTTAAGGAAAGTGTTAGCGTCATTAAGGATAATTTGTTTAATTGGGAAGTTCATTAAGTGTTGGTGTGACTGACTGGAGGAAAGACAGGGAAAATTAGGAGGATAGAGAGAGCGACAGAGAGCGAGAGAGAGAGAAGGGAGGGTCTCGTGGGGGTTTGTCATGACTTTGCTCTCTCTGGCAGCTGCTCTGAGAGTAGACAGCCTCCCTCTTCATAGACACTATAGGAGTGAAGGAAACACAGGTACTGTAACACCACCCTTGGAGCATTCAAGCCACAGAAACGGTTAGCCGTAGAAGCAGTAGAGGTTGCTATTCAACATTTATCAATAACTGTAGAGCACTGTGCAGTACAGTACATAGGCCTTACACAAACCACTGGTAATAAACTGAAAAGCAACACTACTTCTGAGTCTTTAAGACACCTTTCTCCCTCTTTCAATCACTTAGGCTAGACGCCAATACAGAAGCAGCCTTTTAATTTCCAGATGTGTGTGATGGTAGCCTTGTTTGTCCTTCACACGGGGGAGAGCGTTTCAAAGGGTCTCTGTGATAGGCTCATCATTCATTCTGCTCATTTTCATCTGCCATCTCTCTATCCTCTCTGTGACTAGCCCAGTGACAGCAGCAGAGTGAGGGAGGAAAGGAGAGAGGCGAGAGGAGGGAAAGCGGAGCAGCAGGTCACGTCTCTCAGGGGGGTCTATAGGGCCAGAACACATCAAATGTTCACAGCTCTGACTGGAGATCATCCGCTATATAGTTTAGCTGGACATTCAAACACTGGAGCAATACAGCAGGAATGTACTACAGTAACACTCAATGAATAAACCTACTGTAGCATGTAGAGGTCTTTGAACTGAATGGCTGTGCACGTCAGGAACATTCAGTTCTTTGAAAGTAAAGTGCTCTAGTTTTTCAGATAAAGAAAACTGTGCAGGGTCTTCAGTACACAAGCAGCATAGTAGAAACCCAAGCACAATACTGTTATCAGAGTAAAAGACTATGAAATTAATCCCATAGAGTTTATATTTGCTCAGCCTTTAGTGAAGGATCACCTTCTCATTCTCCCGGATCCATCTGTAGAGAACCCATCATATCCTCCTAAAGCTCTTCAGTCCCTCCCTCACACCTAATCTCCTCATTGGCTAATGAGATGTCGCCAAAGCCCACTTTTCCCTCTGTCCAAAAAAATGTTAGGGGTCATATATGGATTGTGAAGAGGAGCTGCTGCAATATGACAACAAATACAAAATCCGTCATCCTCTCAGCTAAGGCGTGGAGAAGAGTTTATCATTCCAAATGTTAGCCAGATAGAAGACATGACAAAGATGAATGCACAAATCAAAACAAGAGAAATTGGGTTTAATGGACTGCATTCTATAAATGCCCGTTCAGATAGAAAGCAGAATTTGTAACAGGTGAAAAACTTAAAAAGTTGTCACACAATGTGTAAATCCCTCTCTGTCGGTCTCGGTTATGTCTCTGTGTGACCCCCCCGGCCCTCCCCCCAAAATGATGAGACCCTCTCTCTACTCAGTCTCTGTCCCACTTTCTCTATCTAAAGTTATTAAAAATAATCTCTTCATGATTCCAACTGGGTAATTATATAGAATGATCATTAGCATTAAAAGAAGTGGATTCTCAGTGTATCGTCTGCTCATCCACTGAGCTGGGGAGGTTTGGGTTCCCAGGACACTTGATGCTGTTAGATATGTGGTGGAGATGGGCTGTTCCTGTTCTGGTGGAGCTGCCAGAACAGTGTGTGTGAGGTAACAGTGTGTGTGTGAGGTAACAGTGTGTGTGTGAGGTAGATATCAAGGAGACAAAACACAACAAAATACAGTAGTCAGAGACAATCAAAGACCACTAGACCAGACATGGCTTTCACTAAAGAACTACACATGCTTCAGAAGACCCTGCTGCTGTCCTAGTGGAATAAGACAGGATACCACTATGGAGCAGGGGCAGTAGTTATAAGTTCAAGTTTTATTAGTCATATGCACAGGAAACACATGGTATACACCGTCCAATGAAATGCTTACTTCCAGGTTAATTCTCGACAATGCAACAATGAGAAATAACAAACGATAAGAATACGAACATAAAGTAAATGGCTCAGTAGAATAGAATAAACATTTCAGCATTAGTATAATACAGGAAGGCACAACTTGTAGTCCACTATTTACATGTGTTTTGGGGAAGGGGGGAGTGGGGGGGCAAGTGTTTAAATTGTGCTGCATTTAGCAATCCTAATAAGAGTCTGGTAGCAGATGGGATGTGTGCGTGTGCATCTGTGCTAAAGTGAAGAGAATCCGAGCAGGTGGTCAGTCCAGTTCAAGTGTTCAGTCTGATGGCTTGTAGATAGACAGTTTCTAAGAGCCAGTTGGTATATCTGCACAACGGTAAGGGAGTGGAACAGCTTGTGGTTGGGGTGTGTGGGGTCCTTGATGATGCTGCAGGCCATCCTCAGGCAGCGTTTCGAGTAGATGTTCTGGATGGGTGTGAGCATAGTCCCAGTGATGTACTGGGCTGTCTTCACCACCAGCTGAAGGGCCTTGCGGTCGTGGATGGCGCAATTCCCGTTTCAGGCCGTGATGCAACCGGTCAGGACACTCTCAGTGGTGTAGCAGTAGCATTTGGAGAAGACCCGGGGTGGCATGCCCAATTTCTTCTGCCACCTTAGGAAGTAAAGACGGGGTTGCGCCCACTTGGTGTTGTTGGTCCATGTCAAGTTCTCGGTGGATGCCGAGGAACTTAAACCTGCTGACTCTCTCTACTGCAGTCCCATTGATGTGGATCAGGACATGTTCCCTCCTCTGCTTCCTGAAGTCAACAATCAACTCCTTTGTTTTGCTGGCATTCAGGGAGAGGTTGTCGTCATGTCACCACAATGCCAGTTCACTGACCTCCATCTTATAGGGTGACTCGTCGTTGTTGGTTATCAGGCCAACCACCGTGGGGTTGTCAACAAACTTGATGATGGTGGGTGAACAGGGAGTACAGCAGAGGGATGAGGACACACCCCTGGGGGGGAGGGGGGGGGCCTGTGTTAAGAGTCAGTGTGAAGGAGGTGTTGTTGCCAATCCTCACAGCCTACGATCTGCCCGTCAGGAAGTCCAGGATCCAGTTGCAGAAGGTGGTGTACAGACACTCCCCAACGAATGCAGCAAATGAGAGCTGGCTAAGAAGCAGTTTGTGAATAACAGAAGAGAGATAGGAGAGAGCAGGGCCATCACCGTCCCACATTCACAGTGACCGAGTGCAGCCTAGTTAGGCCCCAAACTGTGGCCAAGGGGCTGCTCATTACAGTCCACACAGGAATACACACACAGAGCTGATCAGTCTATTTATAGCTGGTCCCCGGGCAGGCAGAGGAAAATTAATACAAATGCAAGGCAGGGTGACAATTGCTGAGAGTCCCCTGAGTCCCCTCTCTCCCCTGGCCTATTTACTCCCTCAGTACCATTAGAAAGCCAGAGTCCTTCCTCCTTATAACCCATCCACTCCCTCCTTCTCCCGCTCTCTTTCTTCTCTCTCAGTGTGGACGGACAAAAACTCTTTCACACCTCTATAGAGGTGTTCAATTGTGACTGTCCCTGCCGGTCACACACTTCCTCAGCACAGAGTATTTCTGTCCTCCTTGTGTTGCCTCTATTTTCCGCATCCTTCCAGACAAGCCCAGACAGTCACAGGGAGGACATCTGCTATCTGTGTCCTCCACCCCAGTGTGGCCAACAGCAGCCAGGCAGAGAAGCACGGAGCTGGGCATCAGGCTATGGTTCGGCTAGAGGAGGGTGGAGGATGGAGGCTGGCTGTTGGGTTCAACCTCTAGTTGCACCCAGCGATCGATGAGCAGGAAGACTTGATGAGCTGTAGTGACTGTCAGCAGCCGCTGTGGTCCTCCCAGCTCCCCCAGAATCGATGAGGCAGGCTGGGGGGAGAGGAGAGGCAATCAGGCCTGTTGCACTGACCATGGATTATTCCTCTGCCTCTCATCTCTTCTCTTACTCTCTTCTCTATGGATCAGCTCAACACTTCTTTACTCCAAACCCAATTCAGATCCAGCTAATAACAAGGCACTTAACAGAGAGACAATAACAGGAGTTTTTCTGTGCTGAGCCCAAACCTGGTCTCACTCCAATACTGACTGACAAACCAATGACAAATTGTAGGTTCAGAACAAAACACATAGTGGGGCAAATTAGACATTTTGATTCTCTGTAAGAGCAGGTGTGTGTGTGTGTGTGTGTGTGTGTGTGTGTGTGTGTGTGTGTGTGTGTGTGTGTGTGTGTGTGTGTGTGTGTGTGTAAGGAGACTATACACATATGTTTAAAATGGGGTCCATATCTCATATAGGACCCCATTTTAAACAAACAATAAAAACAAATACTAGCTTCACCCTTGGCTGTAAGAAATCAGCTCAGTGCACAAATTTAGCAGAAACACAGGCCATTTAGAGAGCCATTAGTGTGATTTGGGTTCAATTAGTCTTGGCCATTAAAGCTCCCTTAATCATGCAAGCATTGAATGAAAAACCAGAGAACCTCCAGAAATACATTCATATAAATGGTGAATAATTCTCAAATCGCCAACCCAACTCCCAGTTTGATTGATCTGATGTTAATCTGTGAGTAATATCAGACGTATTCACATTTGTATTGTACTGCAATACAATTAGAGCGGACAATGATGGTGAAATGGGACAGGGAGACTGGTGTAGAACTGGTTTAATGAACAGGTTCAATATACAGTATGTCCTAGCCTTTATAGGTCTAATCCATACATGTCCTCTTCATCAGTTGGTTAAAGATAGCAGCAGTAGAGGTTAGGTAAAGGCAGAAAGCAGTCATTGGTGAAGGGACTCTGGCGAGGGTTGATCTAGGAAGAGTTGGAATGTAGCCTCGGTAGACAGGATTTTCTACCAGCTCAGATGTATGAAGGAGGCCTCCTCATAAAAGTGAGCTTTAGGAGAATCAACATAGTGGTACGGTATGGATGGATAAGTTAGCACATCTCTCCCAGGTTTTTTGGGGGGAGAGACAAAAACTAACACGCATTTCCACTCCCTACAAACTTCTGTTATCTGAGAGACAGATTCCATGTATGTATGCATGTGCCTTCAGAAAGTATTCACACCACTCAACTTTTTCCACATTTTGTTGTATTACAGCCTGAATTTAAAATGGATGAAATTGTCACTGGCCTACGCTCAATAACCTGTCATGTCAAAGTGGAATTATGTTTTTAGAAATGTTTACAAATAAATAAAAAATTCAATAAGTGTTCAACCCCTTTGATATGGCAAGTCTAAATAAGTTCAGGAGTAGAAGTGTGCTGAACAAGTCACAGACATTTGCATGGACTCATTGCGTGTGCAATAATAGTGTTTAACATGATTTTTAAACGACTACCTCATCTCTGTACACCACACATACAAAAATCTGGAAGGTCCCTCAGTCGAGCAGTGCATTTCAAATAGATTCAACCACAAAGACCAGGGATGTTTTCCAATGCCTCGCAAAGGGCACCGATTGGTAGATGGTTAAAAATAAAAAGATTGAATATATATCTGTTTGAGCATGGTGAAGTTATTAATTACACTTTGGATAGTGTGTCAATACACCCAGTCACTACAAAGATACAGGTGTCCTTCCTAACTCAGTTGCCAGAAAGGAAGGAAACTGCTCAGGGATTTCCCCATGAGGCCAGTGGTGACTTTCTAACAGTTACTGAGTTTAATGGCTGGGATAGGAGAAAACTGAGGATAGATCAACAACATTGTAGTTACTCTACAATACTAGCCTAAATGACAGAGTGAAAAGAATGAAGATTGTACAGAATAAAAATATTCCAAAACATGCATCCTGTTTGCAATAAGGCACTAAAGGAAAACTGCAAAAAATGTGGCAAAGAAAATAACTTCATGTCCTGAATACAAAGTGTTATGTTTGGGGCAAATCCAACACATCACACACTGAGTACCACACTTCATATTTTCAAGCATGAAGGTGTCTGCATCATGTTATGGGTATGCTTGTCATCAGCAAGGACTAGGGAGTTTTTTAGGATAAACTGAATTGAGCTACGCACAGGCAAAAACCTAGATTAAAACCTGGTTCAGTATGTTCTCCAACAGACACTGGGAGACAAATTCACCTTTCAGCAGGACAATAACCTAAAACACAAGGCCAGAACTACACTGGAGTTGCTTAACAAGACAACACCGTAACTAGGCCATTCAGGAACATTCAGTTTTGACTTAAATCTACTTGAAAATCTATGGCAAGACCTGAAAACGGCTGTCTAGCAATGATCAACAACCAACTTGACAGAGCATGAAGAATTTAAATAAGAATAATAATGTGCAAATATTGTACAATCCAGGTGTGCAAAGCTCTTAGAGAGAGACTTACCCAGAAAGACTCACAGCTGCAATCACTGCCAAAGGTGATTCTAACATGTATTGACTCCGGGGTGTAAATAGTTCTGTAAATTATACATTTCTGTATTTCAGTTTCAAAACATTTGCACAAATTCCTAAAAACATGTTTTCACTTTGTCATTATGCGGTATTGTGTGTAGATAGGTGAGATTTTGTTTTAACTTAATACATTTTGTATTCAGGCTGTAACAAGAAAATGTGGAATAAGTCAAGGGGTATGAATACTTTCTGAAGGCACTCCGTGTGTGGACTGTCTGTCTAAAATTGATTAAATTATTTAAAAAACTGGGGGGAAAAAACCTAATCTACTAAATAATTCAGACCCTTTGCTACGAGACTCGAAATTGAGCTTGGGTGCATCCTGTTTTCAGTGATCATCCGTGATGTTTCTACAACTTGATTGGAGTCCACCTGTGGTAAATTCAATTGATTGGACAGGATTTGGAAAGGCACACACCTGTCTACATAAGACCCCACAGTTGACAGTGCATGTCAGAGCAAAAACCAAGTCATGAGGTCGAAGGAATTGTCCGTAGAGCTCCGAGACAGGATTGTGTCAAGGCAAAGATCTGTGGAAGGGTACCAAAACATTTCTGCAGCTTTGAAGGTCCCCAAGAACACAGTAGCCTCCATCATTCTTAAATAGAAGAAGTTTGGAACCACCAAGACTCTTCCTAGAGCTGGCTACCCAGACAGATGGAAACCACTCCTGAGTAAAAGGCACATGGCAGCCTGCTTGGAGTTTGCCAAAAGGCCCCTAAAGGACTCTCAGACCATGAGAAACAAGATTCTCTGGTCTGATGAAACCAAGATTGTCACATCTGGATGAAACATGGCCCCATCCCTACAGTGAAGCATGGTGGTGGCAGCATCGTGCTGTGGGGGTGTTTTTCAGCGACAGGGACTGGAAGACTAGTCAGGATCGAGGGAAAGATGAACGGAGCAAAGTACAGAGATCCTTGATGAAAACTTGCTCCAAAGCGCTCAGGACCTCAGACTGGGGTGAAGGTTCACCTTCCAACAGGACAGCGACCCTAAGCACATAGCCAAGACAACGCAACAGTGGCTTTAGGACAAGTCTCTGAATGTCATTGTGTGGCCCTGCCAGAGCCCGGACTTGAACTTGATCGAACATCTCTGGAGAGACCTGAAAATAGCTGTGCAGCGATGCTCCCCATCCAACCTGACAGAGCTTGAGAGGATCTGCAGAGAAGAATGGGAGAAACTCCCCAAATACAGTTGTGTCAAGCTTGTAGCGTCATAACAAAGAAGATTCGAGGCTGTAATAGCTGCCAAAGGTGCTTCAACAAAGTACTGAGTAAAGGGTCTGAATACTTTCAGTTTTAATTTTCTAAAAACCTGCTTTGCTTTGTCATTATGGGGTACTGTGTGTAGATTGATGAGTAAACAACGTTTTTTCATCGATTTGAGAATAAGGCTGTAACAGAACAAAATGTGGAAAAGGTCAAGGGGTCTGAATACTTTCCGAATGCACTGTACGCCACGGTCGTCTCAGTCACCAGATGCCAACCACCAAATTGAAAATGTATGGGAGATTCTGGAGCGGAACCTGAGAGCGTTTTCCATCACCATCAATAATACACCAAATTATGGATTTTCACGTGAAATAATGATGTCGCATCCCTCCAATAGAGTTCCAGAAACTTGTAGAATCTATGCCAAGGTGCATTGAATCTGTTCTGGCTCATGGTGGCCCAACTCCCTATTAAGACAATACGTTGGTGTTTCCTTAATTTTGGCAGTTGTGTGTGTGTGTGTGTGTGTGTGTGTGTGTGTGTGTGTGTCTTCTTGCCCCTCTACACCACTCCCTCTCGACCGATATGGCACATGAAATGTCATACACTACCGGTCAAAGCTATCATCAAGGCAAAGGGTGGCTATTTGAAGAATCTCAAATATAATATATATTTGGATTTGTTAAACACTTTTTTGATAACTACATGATTGCATATGTTATTTCATAGTTTTAATGTCTTCACTATTATTCGACAATGTAGAAAATAGTAAAAATAAAGAAAAGCCCTTGAATGATTAGGGGTTCTTAACCTTTTGAATGGCAGTGTATATTTGGGTAGAATTGCTTTTTCCAGGGCTTCCCGAGTGGCACAGTGGTCAGTGCTCTGTCGCAGCTGGCCGCAACCAGGAGACCCATGGGGCGGCGCACAATTGGCCCAGCGTCGTCCGGGTTAGGAGGGGGGGGATTTGGCCGGCAGGGATGTCCTTGTCACATCGCGCTCTAGCGACACCTTTGGTGGGCCGGGCGTGGCTCTGCTTGTGATTTTATGGGGACAGCTTTGGCGTCCTGCATCCCATTTCTTCTTCTTCCTCCTCCTCCACTTCCTTCTCCTCTTGTCATCTCTCCTCCAGACTGTCTGGGACTGAGCCTTGGGATAAGGAGCAGTGGGTCTCCTAGAAACCTTGAAGTGGCTATGAATGAAACTCTGCTCCATATATCCAGAAGGAGCAGCATGGTAAATACATGGATTTACATTGTGGCTCTAGAAGCCAATGTACCCAATCGAGAAGAAGGATGATGAGGAGTGATAGAACGTGACGTTGACCTTCTGGATGCTACAGACAGCAGAGATCAGCCATCTAAGAGAGAAAAAAGCTAAAGCGGGAAACATCGACTGACTCACAAAGTAATCACACATATTTAGAAGGTACCAAATACACACATTTTCCACAGCAACACCCCCAGGTCCTCGCCCCCGCTATCCAGCCTCTGTGACTGAGTGAGGGAGGATGTTGCTGTGTCTAGCCCTCACAGAGCCTCCTGGTGCTGGGGAAAGAGACACCAGAGCAAGGCTGACACCATGCTGCCTCCCAACCACAGGACTTTGGGCCATGGTTGAGGCCCAGATGAGCCACCCACTACTAAAGAACAGAGCTAATGGTTAGAATTAACATTCCCTTCTGCTGACAGAGTGCCTAATCTCCTTGTCCCTTCACTGCTCCTCACCCCCGCTTCCCTGTTCAGCCTATAATGACTGTGATTGTGGGAAAGAGGCAATGAGGGAGAAAGAGAAACCGTGAGATAAGGCAAGAAGTAATAAAGAGAGAACAGAGGGATAGAAAAAGGAAGATCGAGGGAGGTTGAGAGAAAGAGAAAATATGAAGAGATGAGGAGACGAGAGACAGTGAAAGAGAGAGTTTCTATAACACACTCTAGGGAGGGTCCACTAGAGTCTTCAGTACAGTACATTATGTGATGATAATTGGGAGGTGATAGATGGATTCTATCCGAGTGTGGGCATGGTCCCCATGGCCCCTGTACATGAGTAGGTTCAACCTTGGCCTTCTCTTATTATTCTACTAAGAAAAGTTCTGAGCCTCCACAGCTAATGTAGCTAACACCCCTGACTACATCCCTGCCCTTACCTTACCACACTCATTTTAGGAGTTTGTCACCAATGCAATGCTGGGCATGGCTGCGAAAAAGGAAATGAGTTGCCTTAAGAGTGATGATAAACATGTTCAACTTCACTGCACTGTCAGTCAGATACCTTGGTCAAAGTCAGGTGAAAGTTTCCCTCTGAAATACATCCAGATACTGTCCAACACAGTTAGCTATACAGCCGTCTCTCTAAAGTACATATCACCTGGTCCCAGAGGGCACTTAAATCTGACCTGTCCTTCTGCCACTATAAAGCCCCATTCCAGTCTGGCCATACCTCACTGGCTCCAAATGACTCTGTGAATAGCATAGAAATCCTCCTCAGATAAAGCCTGTGACGATCTGTTAAAGAAAGTCCTTCCATTAGCATGCCATCCCTACCTAGAAGATGATCAGGCTATTTCTGGCCATCAGGCCAAGGTGTCCGTCAGTCAGTCTAACTCCTGACACAAAGAGTGAGGTCTCTGATAGAGGAAATCATTATGGTCTGTCCTTGGGGATAACCCTCTAACAGCCCTCCTCAGTCTCCCAGGCTCTTTAGAACTCAGCATCCATCTTCATTTAACTACCTAGTGGGTTTTTTCAAAACCCAACCGGTGCTTTGTATTAAGAGTACAATGGTACGGCTCTCCTTCAAATTCAACTGACTTTCTGAAAGGATATGGAGAGGTTTCAAAACAGAATTTCTTATTCATATGGTAATTATGCTGCAGTACACAATGATAATTGTCCTTGGTAACAACGGGCATCTCTTGACACCCGGGCACTTTTTGTCAGCGAAGCCCCAGAGGGGGAATTAACACAAATGCCAGCCACAGTGACACAAGGGGAGTTTGCATTACTTTGTTTCTCTAGTGGTTGTTATTATCTAAAGTGCTGTGTTGTTGTGCTCAGGCAGAGGGTTTTTTGTTCTTTTTTTTTCTCCACTTGTCCCCGTTTCATGTTGCAAGTTTTGGACAGTTTGCCAACAATTACTAATTGGGTCGCAGGCTCCCTGAGGAAAGTGTGGAGCACTGTGTCAGCAAAGAAGACTGTTTATAAAAAAAAACACACCAGCCTCTGGTCGTAACAAAATGTAGATCTCTCTCCCTCTCTCCTTCTGAGAGAGCCTGACTTATTAGGGCAAACACTGCATGCCCTGGGGTCACAAGTGAAGATGCTGTCACAGAACAACACTAAAGTACACATACTTTAGATTGAGCCAGCAAGACTGGAGGTCCAGCTCCAAACAGAGGGGAATCAATAGGAGTTGTCTCTCTCTAAGGGGAGGTGGATTATACAGTGTGTCAGGTAAATGTCAGGCTTGCCCACTCTGGTTGAGATATCAAGTCTCCACTGAGCTAGGTAAATCTGCTTTCAGTTTTAATACTAAAAACATTTCAATCTTAATGTTCTGCTGCCGTTCGGGAAGTTTACAGTATTGATTGGGGAATAATTTGTGGAGGAATCTAACTGTTTTTCTGGGTGATTTGTGATATTTTACTTGTGCTTCTCATGACAATTTTTTTATTTTAATGTGTATACTGTATATACATATTTTGTGTATAATCTGTATCTTTGTGTTGTATTGTGAAGGGCACATTTGAAAAAGAGACCTACATCTCAATGTCTTCCCTGGTAAAATAACTGTAAAATTAAATAAGAAGATGGCTTCTCTGTTTAATAACTGCTAATCTTTCAATTGTGTCAATCAGATCAGTAAAAAGAGGTTTATGTGGTCATGATTGCACCGACCGAATGGCCTATCGCATTTGTCCTGAAAGCTAACCATTTCCAAATGTTTATGACAGGGAGGCAGTACACTACCTTGGCATATAAAGAGGAGAGTGGGTTGTTATAGAACGCCCCTTTGGCCTGAGCCCAAACACAGGGGGAGATGTGACTGTGGAGGAAGCTAAGCTATAGCTCCAGCCAGCCACAGTGAGCTCCAGCACCAGTTTTTCATCAGGACAACCAGGCAGGATCACACAGCCAGTAGAGATGTAGATTCTACCCACCTCTCTCAATGAAGCCCACAGCACAGCTCAACCAGACAGCTCAGCTCAAATCCAAAACAAGCCTGCCTGTCTGTCTGCCAGACTGAAGAGCAGACTGAAGCATTCTGCAGCTACAGCAATCCAAACAGCTTGCCACAAAATATGTTGACTGACACAAGAGAAACACATATGTCAGTACAAACAACAAAAATGAGAATATACGCCATTAGTTAGAATTGTTATGTCTTGTTCTTTAACAGGGTTGTCAAAAGTTCCATAGTGCATGTTGAACATTCCCAGCTTTTTTTTTTTAAGATGAAATTAAACCCAACACATCTGATACCACAGCTATGCGCCGGTCACAGAGCAGAACAGTCTCAGAGTAACTTTGAGGAGAGGGAGACTGACTTTCTAACTTCGATCCTGACTAGGTTTGCAAAGGGTGGGTATATTACTGGAAACCTTCTATGTTTACCGGTAAAACTACCAGAATTTTGGTCACTTTCAAGGAATAATACACTACATGACAAAAAGTATGTGGACACCTGTCTGTCTAACATCTCATTCCAAAATCATGGGCATTAAATATGGAGTTGGTCCCCCCTTTGCTTCTATTACAGCCTCCACTTTTCTGGGAAGATCCAACACCACTAGATGTTGGAACATTGTTGCAGGACTTGCTTCCATTCAGCCACAAGAGCATTAGTGAGGTCAGGCACTGATGTTGGGCGATTAGGCCTGGCTCGCAGTCGGCGTTCCAATTCATCCCAAAGGTATTCGATGGCGTTGAGGTCAGGGCTCTGTGCAGGCCAGTCAATTTCTTCTACACCGATATCGACAAAACATTTCTGTATAGACCTTGCTTTGTGCACAGGGGTATTGTCATGCTTAAAAACGAAAAGGGCCTTCCCCAAACTGTTGCACAATGTTGGAAGTACAGAATCGTCTAGAATGTCATTGTATGCTGTAGCGTTAAGATTACCCTTCACTAGAAATAAGGGGCCTAAACCATGAAAAACATCCCCAGACCATTATTCCTCCTCCAGCAAACATTACAGTTGGCACTATGCATTGGGGCAGGCAGCGTTCTCCTGGCATCCGCCAAACTCCGACTCGTCTCTCGGACTCCCAGATGGTGAAGCGTGATTCATCACTCCAGAGAACGCATTTCCACTGCTCCAGAGTCCAATGGCAGCAAGCTTTACACCACTCCACCCAAAGCTTGGCATTGAGCATGGTGATCTTAGGCTTGTGTACGGCTGCTCGGCCATGGAAACCCATTTCCTGAAGCTCCCGACAAACAGTTCTTGTGCTGTTTGGTAGTGAGTATTGTAATCGAGGACAGACAGGTTTTTACGGTCAATGCACATCAGCACTCGGTGAGATTGTGTGGCTGAGCTGTTGTTGCTTTCCACTTCACAATAACAGCACTTAGAGTTGACTGGGGCAGCTCTAGCAGGGCAGAAATTTGATGAACAGACTTGTTGGAAAGGTGGCATCTTATGACGGTGCCATGTTGAAAGTCACTAAGCTCTTCAGTAAGGCCATTCTACTGCGAATGTTTGTCTATGGAGAGCGCATGGCTGTGCGGTCAATTTTATACACCGGTCAGCAACGGATGTGGCTGAAATAGCCAAATCCACTCATTTGAAGGGGCGTCCACATACTTTATATATGTGTGACTCGTTTCAGGAAACTAGGCTTATGTCGCGCGTCACTACTTCACAGGAGCGCCATTTGAACATGTGAACTTTCATGTGCCTTAATAACAAACGTGTATGCCATCTGTAAATATGCAGAAAAAAATAATAATTACAAGCCTAGTTGGTTTAGCCATGGAAAAAGTCAGCAACCTTCCCACTAGCCATGATAGGCTGAGATAATGAGTGGGCTGGACAAGCCGAGAGATGAGTTTGGATTGGTCTGCCATGTAGCATGCTTCTGTCTATAATATGAGCTGGTCAGTATGTGTAGGTAATACTTTCTAACGCAGCTTTAAAAATATATATATATATATATACATTACGTAGAATAACTGCATAAGTGTTGCTCTCCACTTTCTGGAGGACCAAGTTTTGAAATCAGTGGAATGCCCGGTGGAATTCAAGTATTATAGCTAAGGAGATGGAGAACATTCTGGCGTTTGATTGTAAATATGCAGGGGGAGTTGAAAAGAGAACACACAGAAGTTGGTTGTATAAAACACCTGTCTTCAGTTTACATCTTCAAACTAAGGGCAACCATGGCAGAGAGGGAGAAGCATCCATCCATCTATACGTGTAAGAGAATCTAGCTACCTACATTTGCAGATATTACACGTTTCTAATTTTGTCAGAAAGTTGCTTTTATTTCAAATTAAAATTGTACTGTTAGCTAGCTAGCTAACGTTACGTGTATGATCTGTGTAGTAATATTATGCATATCTCAGTGCCATTTGCATTGCTAGTTACATCCTAATGTTGGCTAGCTAACATTGAACCTGGTTGGTTAACCTGTTTGGGCTGCAGGGTTGAGTAGCCGGGTAAAAGATGCCCATTTCAAACGGCCTCGTACTCAATTCTTGCTCGTACAATATGCATATTATTATTACTATTGGATAGAAAACACTCTCTAGTTTCTAAAACCGTTTGAATTATATCTGTGAGTAAAACAGATGTAAAACAGAGTAAAATCTGAGTGTGGTCCCGTGTGGCTCAGTTGGTAGAGCATGGCGCTTGCAACGCCAGGGTTGTGGGTTCATTTCCCACGGGGGGACCAGGGTTCAATTCCCACGGGGGGACCAGGATGAATATGTATGAACTTACCAATTTGTAAGTCGCTCTGGATAAGAGCGTCTGCTAAATGTAAATGAGATAAATGAGATAAACTCATTTTGCAGCAAACTTCCTGACAGGAAGTGGAAAATCTGAAATCGATGCTCTGTTCTATGGCCTGCCTATAAATGTCCTTGATATTTATTAGAATACATGCACTTCATACGTCTTCCACTAGATGTCGACAGGCAGTGAGAGAAGAAATGGAGTGTATAACTTGATCTGGGGTCGAATAAAAGCTCTCGGCATGACGTGTCACCAGTTTCCTGTTTTCTGGAGAGCGCGTGAAGGGACCTGGTTTTGCCTTCTGATAAGCTGTCGTTATAGACGACTAATATCTCCGGCTTTGATTTTATTTGATACATGTGACAATATCATCGTAAAGTATGTTTTTTCAATATAGTTTTATTAGATTATTGAAATTTTTTCGGGACGTTAGCCGTGTTGCGTTGTGTGCCTTTGTTCAGGAAGGAGAGCTTCGCGCCACTTTGCTAGCTTTCCGTGCTAATTGACTGGAGAAGAGGACATTCTAAATCGAAACAACGATTGTTCCCGACAAAGGACCCCTTGTACAACATTCTGATGAAAGATCATCAAAAGTAGGACCCATTTTATGATGCTATTTCATATATCTTTCGAACATGTGAAATAGTCGTTTGCGCCCAGATTTTGGGTACTCTCTCGCTATACCTAAGCTGGATGTCGTAATGAAGTTATTTTTAGAATTCTAACATGGCGATTGCATTAAGAACTAGTGTATCTATCATTTCCTATACAACATTTATTTTTTAGTAACGTTTATGTATAGTTATTTGGTCAGAATAGTTGACTGCCATAAAAATATCTGCACATTCTGGGAAAAAGATGCTACGTTAGCACAATGTATAACCACTGATTTCAGCTCTAAATATGCACATTTTCGAACAAAACATAAGTGTATGTATAACCTGATGTTATAGGACTGTCATCTGATGAAGCTTATCAAGGTTAGTCAAAAATGATATATCTTTTGCTGGTTTATTCGCTATCGCTAACGTGCCTATTGCTATCGCTAACGTGCCTTAAAGAATGAATGCGGTAGTGTGGTAGGCTATTGTAGTAAGCTAATATAATGCTATATTGTGTTTTCGCTGTAAAACACTTTTTAAAAAAAACGGAAATATTGGCTGGATTCACAAGATGTTTGTCTTTAATTTGCTATACACCATCGATTTTTCAGAAATGTTTTATGATGAGTATTTAGGTATTTGACGTTGGTGTCTGTAATTACTCTGGCTGCTTCGGTCCTATTTGTGACGGTAGCTGTGATGGTAGCTGCAATGTAAAACTGATTTATACCTCAAATATGCACATTTTTCGAATAAAACATATAACATGTTATACAATAAATCTAAGACTCATCTGATGAAGTTGTTTCTTGGTTAGTTTGGTTGTTTCTTGGTTAGTTAGGTTGGCTTTGTGCATGCTACCTGTGCTGTGAAAAATGTCTGTCCTTTTTTGTATTTGGTGGTGAGCTAACATAAATATGGGGTGTTTTCGCTGTAAAACATTTTTAAAAATCGGACATGTTGGCTGGATTCACAAGATGTTTATCTTTCATATGCTGTATTGGACTTGTTAATGTGTGAAAGTTAAATATTTCTAAAAATATCTTTTGAATTTCGCGCCCTGCACTTGAAGTGGCTGTTGTCATATTGTGCCCGGCTTCGGGCTTGCAGCCCAAAGAAGTTAACTACCTGCATATTCATGCAGGGTAGTACTGTTATGAATTGGGATTATGGTTCATTGTTTAGCTAGCTAGCTAAATGTCTAAACAAAAGACTCCATTATGCAAGTAACTATCTCAAAAGAATGTTTATGATAACACTGCGATGACTGTCAGTAGACGTAGCTGGTAAATTCGCTCTGGCTAACTACTCTGATATCAGAGCACTCTCATCTGAGTGTGCCAAAGCACAGAATAACTGACGAATTTATGAATGCTTAACACAAGTTGAATATGGCCAGTGTCAGTAAACATCATAAAAGTGTAATTAAATTGTTGCCAGCAGCACAGTTGCAGTCACCAACGCTCTGGATAACATAAAAACAGCCTAACCAGCTCTGCTTTGGCGAGTAAAATGGTCAGAGTGAGCTGTTCTCTCATTTGTGTCTGGAAGTAGCTAGCAAGCTAGCCAACGTTAGTTAACCAGTTAGCTTGGATGCTTGACTGCTGTTGTTTGGTCAGAACGCTCGGACCAACCCTCCTTTTCGGCCAGAGCGTCCAGTGTGCTCTCTGAACACTCAGAGAGCGAAACACTCTAAATTTACGAACGGCCAATCTGACAACGCTCTGAGGTTACGAACCCTTACCTGTTAATTACGTACATTTCAGAAGATTCTGGTAAATTACATGTGGCTTTGCAACCCTATCCCTGACTGAAGTGTTGTAAGAGGCAGACAGCTGTTAGCAACTAAGCAGCCATAAAGTTTCAGCACCAGTGGAACTCTCCATCTCAGCAGACACTACAACAGATCTCATGTTATGGGCTGCTCTAACACTACAGTTAGTATTGAGACTTCTCAGACCAGGAGACAACTGAGAGTCGTTCCAGTCTGTAGTGTGTATCACACTAAAGTGCATACTAACTCCTGGTCCTCTAGTTTGTCAGTTGTCTTTTACTTCTCTCCAGGCGGCTGGCTTAAATGAGCTTGTTGTCAGGGAAACTGTCTCTGCCAAAGATCCCCCTCTCCTCTTTTCCATGGAGACGGGATACTTTGATAATCCCAGGGATTGAAAGAGAGGAGGGGTGGTTGGAGTGAGGAGGGGTGGTGGGAGTGAGGAGAGCCTGGCTGGGGATCTGAAGCCCTGGGCTAAACCAGGAGACTGTCATCATGATGTGCATACAGTCACACATACACACAGCATGCACACTCACACACAAAGCTTTTTTCATGAAGCTCCTGGCAAACAGTTCTTATTCTGACGTTGCTTCCAGAGGCAGTTTGGAACTCAGTAGTCCAATTCTGTGAGCTTGTGTGGCTTACCACTTTGCGGCTGAGCCGTTGTTGCTCCTAGACACTTCCACTTCACAATAACAGAACTTACAGTTGACCAGGGCAGCCCTAGCAGGGCAGAAATTTGACGAACTGACTTACTGGAAAGGTGGAATCCTATGACGGTGCCACGTTGAAAGTCACTGAGCTCTTCAGTAAGGTCATTCTACTGTCAATGTTTGTCTATGGAGATTGCATGGCTGTGTTCAATTTTATACACCTGTCAGCAACGGGTGTGGCTGAAATAGACGAATCCACTAATTTGAAGGGATGTCCACAAACCTCTCTACATATATTGTACTTCAATTAATCACAATGCTAGAGAGCAATGCAAAATTAGTTTTCCATTCTTATCAACACAATGTCACACACATTAAACTCAAGCAAAAGACAACCATTCTATTCAGTTGCTCACAGGTACAAAATATTGAAAATATGAACAAAGGATAAGATGTAAATTCCTTCCCTGCTCTCAAAGCAAAACAAATAAACAATTTAATTTTGAACAGAATATAAAAAAAAGTGATCCAGGCATGAAAATCTGGAGTACAATAACATGCCAACAGGTCTCTAGGGAGGGAGTATCCATATGAAAGTATTCCTCCTATCTCAGGCTGTGCCAGTGACAGGAGAGAGAGATTAATAGCCCAACATTGGAGTGTTCTGCTTTCGCTGGCTGCAGATTGACAGCATTATCGCACATTATTAATGTACAAAAGACAATGAGCAGCCCGGACTGTCAACCAACGCCTTGTTAAATCTGTCAGTGTGAGTGAGTGAGTGAGTACAAACACCTACCTGGAGGTGACAGTATTCCCTCCCAAATATGCCCCCCTAGACACAACTATGACAAAACAACCAACAAAAATGGTTCACAACTCCTCTCTCACGTTGGGTCTGTACATAGTCAATGATAGGCTTCGAGGAGACTCCTATGGTAGGTTCACATACAGCTCATCCCTTGGCAGTAGTACTGTAGTTTATTTTATCACTGACCTCAACCTAGTCTCTCAGTGTTCACAGTCATCCCACTAACACCCCTATGAGATCACAGCAAAATCACAGTCTACCTGAACAGAGCAATGCTCAAATCATGAGGCTTCAAAGCCAAAGGAACTGCACAATATTAAGAAATGCTATAGATGAAAGGGAAGTAGTGTTGAAACCTACCGAATAACAATTAGGCAACAACAAATACAATCCCTTTTAGACAACTTTCTGGACAAAACATTGTACTGTAATAGTGAAGGGGTAAACTTGGCAGTAGAAAGCCTAAACAGTATATTTTATATTTCAGCTTCCCTATGAAATCTACAAATTTTAAGCAGACAATCTAAGAAAATTAACAACAATGACAAATAGTTTGATGAAGAATGAAAAAACAGAAAGAAATTGAGAAACCTATCCAACCAAAAACATAGAGAAGTCTACGCCTTCACTATGGCGAATCACTAAAACAATACAGAAATACACTATAGAAAAAGAAGAAACAGTATGTCAGAAATCAGCTCAATGTAATTGAAGAATCCATAAAATCTAAGCACTTCTGTGAAAATTGAAACACACTAAATAAACAACAACACGAAGAGTTATCTAGATGTGTGGATAAACCACTTCTCTAATCTTTTTGGCTCTATAAGAAAGAACAGCAAAAACATATACGTGATCAATTACAAATCTTAGAATCAGCTAATAAAAGACTATCAGAACCCACTGGATTCTTCAATTACATTGAATGAACTACAGGACAAAATACAAACACTCAAAGGCCTGTGGTGTTGATGGTGTTCTACATAATATAATGTACAGACCACAAATTCCAATTGACTATAGTTAAACTCTTTAACATCATCCTCAGCTCTGGCATATTCCACAATATTTGGAACCAAGGACTGATAACCCCAATCCACAAAAGTGGAGACAAATTTGACCGCAATAACCACCGTGGGATATGCGTCAACAGCAACCTTGGGGAAATCCTCTGCATTATCATTAACAGCAGACTCGTACATTTCCTCAGTGAAAACAATGTACTGAGCAAATGTCAAATTGGCTTTTTACCAAATTACCGTAAGACAAACCATGTATTCACCCTGCACACCCTAATTGACAAACAAACACACCAAAACAAAGGCAAAGTCTTCTCATGCTTTGTTGACTTCAAAAAAGCTTTTGACTCAATTTGGCATAAGGGTCTGCTAAATAAATTGAAGGAAAGTGGTGTTGAGGGAAAAACATAAATTATAAAATCCATGTACACAAACAACAAGTGTGCAGTTAAAATAGGCAAAACACACACTGTTTTTCCCCTCAGGGCCGTGGGGTGAGACAGGGATGCAGCTTAAGACCCAGCCATTTCAAGCCAGAACCACAAATACAAATTCCATCTAGACACTTTTTCCCTAGAGCACACAAAATGTATACATACCTCGGCCTAAACATCAGCACCACGGGTAACTTCCACAAAGCTGTGAACAATCAGAAAGACAAGAAGGGCTTTCTATGCCATTAAAGGGAACATATAATGTGAAATACCTATTAGGATCTGGCTAAAAAATAGAACCCATTGCCCTTCATGGTTGTGAGGTCTGGGGTCCGCTCACCAACCAAGAACTCACAAAATGGGACAGACACCAAATTGAAAAAATATCCGGTGTACAATGTAAAACACCAAATAATACACGCAGAGCAGAATTAGGCCGATACCCGATAATTATCAAAATCCAGAAAAGAGCCATTCAATTCTACAACCACTTGAAAGGAAGCGATTCCCAAACCTTCCATAACAAAGCCATCACCTACAGAGAGATTAACCTGGAGAAGAGTCCCCTAAGCAAGCTGGTCCTGGGGCTCTGTTCACAAACAGACCCCACAGAGCCCCAGGACAGCAACACAATTAGACCCAACCAAATCATGAGAAAACAAAAAGATTATTATTTCCAATGTGTCAAGTAATTAACGAAAAAACAGAGCAAACTAGAATGCTATTTGGCCCTAAACAGACAGTACACAGTGGCAGATGACCTGACCACTGTGACTGACCCAAAATGAAGGAAAGCGTTGACTATGTACAGACTTAGTGAGCACAGCCTTGCTATTGAGAAAGGTCACCATGGGCAGACCTGGCTCTCAAGAGAAGACAGGCTATGTGCACACTGCACAAAAAATGAGGTGGAACTCACTTCATAAGCTCCTGCCAAATGTATGACCATATTAGAGACACATATTTCCCTCAGATTACACAGAACTACAAAAAAACAAATCCAATTTTGATAAACTCCCATATATATTGGGTGAAATACCACAGTGTGCAATCCAAGCAGCAAGAGTTGTGACCTGTTGCCAGAAGAAAAGGACAACCAGTGAAGAACAAACACCATTGTAAACACAACCCATATTTATGTTTATTTATTTTCCCTTTTGTACTTTAACTATTTGTACATTGTTACAACACTGTATATAGACATTATGACATTTGAAATGTCTCTATTATTTTGGAACTTGTGTGAGTGTTATATTTACTGTTCACTTTTTACTATTTATTTTATCCATTTCACTTGCTTTGGCAATCTAAACATATATTTCCCATGCCAATAAAGCCCATTGAATTGAATTGAGAGAAACAGGTGAGAGAGGGGGGAGAGTGGGAGGGTGAGAGGTAAAAAAACAGGAGTGGAGAGAGACAGAGACAGAAGGGGAGAGTGATGGGAGATGCACACAAGGACAAAAACACACTCCCCGTCACGTTCCTGACCTGTTTTCTGTTGTTTTGTATGTGTTTAGTTGGTCAGGGCGTGAGTTGGGGTGGGCATTCTATGTGTTTTGTTTCTATGTTGGGTTTAATGTGTTGCCTGATATGGTTCTCAATTAGAGGCAGGTGTTTGACTTATCCTCTGATTGAGAACCATATTAAGGTAGGCTGGTTTCACTGTTTGTTTATGGGTGGTTGTCTTCCGTGTCTGTATGTATGTTCATACCACACGGGACTGTAGCGTTTTGTTCGTAGTCTGTACCTGTTCGTGCATTCTTCGTGTTATTATGTAAGTTCTCTAGTTCAGGTCGGTCTACGTTCGTTTTGTTATTTTGTAGTCATTCCAAGTGTTTTTTCGTGTTCGTCTTCGTCGTTTAATAAACCATTATGTTTTCAAAACCCGCTGCATTTTGGTCTGATCCCTACTCCTCCTCTTCAGACGAAGAGGAGGAGAGAAACCGTTACACTCCCTACTGTCCATCTGATTCACTGTCACCATGAACATGTACTGGCTCATTTACCATAATGGAAATGCGAGGAAAGACACATATTAAATAAACCATCAATGTGATAAGATACATTACCATCAATACAGGAGAGCTAACGTGTGATTCAATTAGCTTATTACTTCCACATAACAAACAGGGCAATTAGTAAGCTTGAGGGAATTAGTCACTAGTACATCTTAGCGGGGGGCTAATTAAAACTGCTAGATTAATCTTTAAAATAATGGCTATTTTAAATTAATCCATGGGTCCTGCTAATGCACACCTCCCCTCACAGTCTCTGTCCTGCTAACCAGTGTCCTTATCTCTGGGTGTAATTTCTTCCAGGCTGAGAGGAACCTAACTAGAGAGAATAGGGACAGTCTCCTGTCAGTGTGCTAGCTCTGTCTCTCACCGTCTGTCACCACATCTCCCTCCCTCCCCATCTCTCTCCAGAGTGTCTGCCAATCTCTCGCTCTTTCTGTGTAGAACTCATTCATGCGATATACTGGTTGTCTGCTCTTTTAGGATTGAGCCCAGTCAGTCAGTCACAGTGAAGGCTGAAGAGCTGTGTACATGCCATGCACGGAGAGCTGGAGAGGACACTAACAAGTATTTGTTGTAGGTGTCCGGCAGCCCAACCATCCTCCCTTCCCACCCCTCCCTACTCCACACCCAGCCCGTGTGTTTCTGTTCATTGCACTTGGGTACACCGCTGTCATCCTCTCCTCTCCTGCTCAGTGCCACAAAAAAAACATCTTTAGGAACGGAGATGCTCATCGCTCACCGCTCACTTGGCGGTCATCAGGAAGCTTCATTACATATGGTCATTATCAAGAGCAGGGATTCAGAAACTAGTTCCACTCGGGCCAACCTTCCAGCAGTGGGGAACATCCCACCCCCCCCCCCCCCCCCCCCCCCACAGAGTGTTTTGTTGGTGAAAAATAATTTGCCGATTTAAAGTTTATCTTGCAATTCTATACATTTTGCCACATCTAATGTGTATTCATGTGATATTTGAGAAACTAAAAAATTACAACAATACCTATGGGCTAAAAAACAAACAAACATTAGCTGACATGGGCTAGTTGATCTGGACATTTCTGACAAGTTATAAATAGCTCTCTAAGATACACAGTGACTAAGATAAAAAGATAACTGATGATGCACTACTCAGTTTTGAAATTGCACTTTGTGCCTTTTACAACTTTCAAGAGTTTAACTTCTTTGGGATAGGGGGGGCGCTGTTTTCACTTTGGGATAAAATCGTGCCCAATTTAAACGGCCTCGTACTCTATTCTAGATCGTACAATATGCATATTATTATTACTATTGGATAGAAAACACTCAAGTTTCTAAAACCGTTTGAATTATATCTGTGAGTAAAACAGAACTAATTTTGCAGCAAACTTTCTGTCAGGAAGGGAAAAATCTGAAATCGAGGCTCTGTTCCAGGGCCTTCCTATTCATTTGCTTGAAATCTATGGATATACTTGCACTTCATACGCCTTCCACTAGATGTCAACAGGCAGTGAGAGAAGAAATGGAGTGTCTAGCTAGATCTGAGGTCGAATAAGAGCTCTTGGAATGACGTGACCCCAAATTTCCTTTGTTCAGCAAGGCGCGGGAAGGAACCCTGGATTGCCTTCTGAAAAGCTTTCGTTATAGACGGCTAATATCTCCGGCTTTGATTTTATTTGATACATGTGATAATATCATCGTAAAGTATGTTTTGTCAATATAGTTTTATCAGATTATTGAAAGTTTATCGGGAGTTTTGGCGTTTTCCGTTCTCTGCGTTTGGTGAAGATGGACAGCTTCGCGCCACTTGGCTAGCTTTGGTTGCTAATTCGACAGGAGAAAAGGACATTCTAAAACCAAACAACGATTGTTCTGGACAAAGGACCCCTTGTACAAGATTCTGATGGAAGCTCAGCAAAAGTAGGAACCATTTATGATGTTATTTCGTATTTCAATGGAAAATGTTTAGTACTATTTTCCGCCCTCATTGCAGGCGCTGTCTCGCTATAACGTAAGCTGTATGTCGTACTAAAGTTATTTTTAGAATTATAACACGGCGATTGCATTAAGAACTAGTGTATCTTTCATTTGCTGTTCAACATGTATTTTTTAGTAAAGTTTATGATGAGTTATTTGGTCAGATTAGGTGAGTGTCAGAAATATATCCGGAGATTCTGGGAAAAAGTTGCTACGTTTTCACAATGTATAACCACGGATTTCAGCTCTACATATGCACATTTTCGAACAAAACATAAGTGTATTGTATAACCTGATGTTATAGGACTGTCATCTGATGAAGTTTGTCAAGGTTAGTGAAAAATTATATATATTTTGCTGTTTTTTTGCGATCGCTAACTTTTGCTGCTGATAAATGGGTTGTGTTTTTGGCTATTGTGGTAAGCTAATATAATGCTATATTGTGTTTTCGCTGTAAAACACTTAAAATCTGAAATATTGGCTGGATTCACAAGATGTTTATCTTTCATTTGCTGTACACCATGTATTTTTCATAAATGTTTTATGATGAGTATTTAAGTATTTCACGTTGGTCTCTGTAATTGTTCTAGCTACTTTGGTGATATTTGTGATTGTAGCTGCAATGTAAAACTATGATTTATACCTGAAATATGTACATTTTTCGAACAAAACATAGATTTATTGTATAACATGTTATAAGACTGTCATCTGATGAAGTTGTTTCTTGGTTAGTGACTAATTCTATCTCTATTTGGGGGTTTGTGCAAGCTACCTGTGCTGTGAAAGAAATGTCTGTGCTTTTTGTATTTGGTGGTGAGCTAACATAAATATTTGTGGTGTTTTCGCTGTAAAACATTTTTAAAAAATCGGACATGTTGGCTGGATTCACAAGATGTTTATCTTTCATTTGCTGTATTGGAGTTGTTAATGTGTGAAAGTTAAATATTTCAAAAAAATATTTTTTGAATTTCGCGCGCTGCCTTTTCAGTGGAATGTGGGGGGGCTAGACAGGTTAAAGCAAGACTGAGTTCCTTTAAAAAATAATAGAAATAAGATTTTATAATAATACATATAGACAGACAGACGTGTGTATACACACACACACATACATACACATATATATATACATACACATATATATATATATATACATATATATATATACATATATATACACATATATATACACATATATATATATACATATATATATATACATATATATACACATATATATACACATATATACACATATATATATACATATATATACACATATATATATACATATATATACACATATATATATACATATATATACACATATATATATACATATATATATACATATATATACACATATATACATATATATATACACATATATACATATACATATATATACATATATATATACACATATATACATATACATATATATATACACACATATATATATACATATATATATATACATATATATACACATATATATACACATATATATATACATATATATACACATATATATATACATATATATACACATATATATATACATATATATACACATATATATATACATATATATACACATATATATATACATACATATATATATACATATATACATATATACATATATATACATATATACATATACATATATATACATACATATATACATATACATATATACATATATATACATATATACATATACATATATATACATATATATATACACATATATACATATATATATACACATATATACATATACATATATATACATATACATATACACATATATACATATACATATATATACATATACATATACATACATATACACATATATATATATATACATATATATATATATACATATATATGTATACATATATATATATACATATATATACATACATATACATAAATATAAACATATATATATATAAACATATATACACACACACACACACACAGTTTAAGTCGGCTACCCGGGCTGGCAAAACCCTGGATCATTGTTACTCTAACTTCCGCAACGCATATAAAGCCCTCCTTTCGGAAAATCTGACTACGACTCCATTTTGTTGCTCCCAGCCTAGACAGAAACTATAACAGGAAGCGCCTGTGCTCAGGTCTGTTCCACGCTGGTCCGACCAATCGGATTCCACGCTTCAAGACTGCTTCGATCACATGGACTGTGACCTGTTCCGCATAGCGGCAGACAACAACATTGATGAACACGCTGATTCGGTGAGCGAGTTAATTAGCAAGTGCATCGGTGATGTTGTACCCACAGCGTCTATTAAAACATTCCCCAACCAGAAACCGTGGATTGATGGCAGCATTCGCGCAAAACTGAAAGCGCGAGCCACTGCTTATAATCAGGGCAAGGTGACCGGAAACATGACCGAAACCAAACAGTGTAGCTATTCCCTCCGCAAGGCAATCAAACAAGCTAAGCTTCAGTATAGAGACAAAGTAGAGTCGCAATTCAACGGCTCAGACACGAAAGGTACAGTGGGGCAAAACAGTATTTAGTCAGCCACCAATTGTGCCAGTTCTCCCACTTAAAAAGATGAGAAAGGCCTGTAATTGTCATCATAGGTACACTTCAACTATGACAGACAAAATGAGAAGAAAAAAAATCCAGAAAATCCCATTGCAGGATTTTTAATGAATTTATTTGCAAATTATGGTGGAAAATAAGTATTTGGTCACCTACAAACAAGCAAGATTTCTGGCTCTCACAGACCTGTAACTTCTTCTTTAAGAGGCTCCTCTGTCCTCCACTCGTTACCTGTATTAATGGCACCTGTTTGAACTTGTTATCAGTATAAAAGACACCTGTCCACAACCTCAAACAGTCACACTCCAAACTCCACTATGGCCAAGACCAAAGAGCTGTCAAAGGACACCAGAAACAAAATTGTAGACCTGCACCAGGCTGGGAAGACTGAATCTGCAATAGGTAAGCAGCTTGGTTTGAAGAAATCAACTGCAATTATTAGGAAATGGAAGACACACAAGACCACTGATAATCTCCCTCGATCTGGGGCTCCACGCAAGATCTCACCCCGTGGGGTCAAAATGATCACAAGAACGGTGAGCAAAAATCCCAGAACCACACGGGGGGGGACCTAGTGAATGACCTGCAGAGAGCTGGGACCAAAGTAACAAAGCCTACCATCAGTAACACACTACGCCGCCAGGGACTCAAATCCTGCAGTGCCAGACGTGTCCCCCTGCTTAAGCCAGTACATGTCCAGGCCCGTCTGAAGTTTGCTAGAGAGCATTTGTATGATCCAGAAGAAAATTGGGAGAATGTCATATGGTCAGATGAAAACAAAATAGAACTTTTTGGTAAAAACTCAACTCGTTGTGTTTGGAGGACAAAGATTGCTGAGTTGCATCCAAAGAACACCATACCTACTGTGAAGCATGGGGGTGGAAACATCATGCTTTGGGGCTGTTTTTCTGCAAAGGGACCAGGACGACTGATCCGTGTAAAGGAAAGAATGAATGGGGCCATGTATCGTGAGATTTGGAGTGAAAACCTCCTTCCATCAGCAAGGGCATTGAAGATGAAACGTGGCTGGGTCTTTCAGCATGACAATGATCCCAAACACATTGCCCGGGCAACGAAGGAGTGGCTTCGTAAGAAGCATTTCAAGGTCCTGGAGTGGCCTAGCCAGTCTCCAGATCTCAACCCCATAGAAAAACTTTGGAGGGAGTTGAAAGTCCGTATTGCCCAGCAACAGCCCCAAAACATCACTGCTCTAGAGGAGATCTGCATGGAGGAATGGGCCAAAATACCAGCAACAGTGTGTGAAAACCTTGTGAAGACTTACAGAAAATGTTTGACCTCTGTCATTGCCAACAAAGGGAATATAACAAAGTAGAGATAAACTTTTGTGATTTACCAAATACTTATTTTCCACCATAATTTGCAAATAAATTCATTAAAAATCCTACAAAGTGATTTTCTGGATTTTTTCCCTCATTTTGTCTGTCATCATTGAAGTGTACCTATGATGAAAATTACAGGCCTCTCTCATCTTTTTAAGTGGGAGAACTTGCACAATTGGTGGCTGACTAAATACTTTTTTGCCTCACTGTATGTGGCAGGGTCTACAGTCAATCACGAACTACAAATGGAAAACCAGCACCGTCACGGACCAAGATGTCTTGCTCCCAGACAAACTAAAACAACTACTTTGCTCGCTTTGAGGACAACACAGTGCCACTGACACGGCCCGCTACCAAAACCTGCGGGCTCTCCTTCACTGCAGCCAACGTGAGTAAAACATTTAAACGTGTTAAACGTGCTGGCCCAGACGCCAGCCGCGTCCTCAGAGCATGCGCAGACGAACATATGCAATCAATCCTTATCCCAGTCTGCTGTTCCCACATGCTTCAAGAGGGCCATCATTGTTCCTGTTCCCAAGAAAGCTAAGGTAACTGAGCTAAATGACTATCGCCCCGTATCACTCACTTCCGCCATCATGAAGTGCTTTGAGAGACTAGTCAAGGACCGTATCACCTCCACCCTACCTGACACCCTACACCCACTCCAATTTGCTTACCGCCCCAATAGGTCCACAGACGACTCAATCGCAATCACACTGCACACTGCCCTAACCCATCTGGACAAGAGGAATACCTATGTAAGAAAGCTGTTCATAGACTGCAGCTCAGCATTTAACACCATAGTACCCTCCAAACTCGTCATTATGCTCGAGACCCCTCCCTGTGCAACTGGGTCCTGGACTTCCTGACGGGCCGCCCCCAGGTGGTGAGGGTAGGTAACAACATCTCCACCCCGCTGATCCTCAACACTGGGGCCCCACAAGGGTGCGTTCTCAGCCCTCTCCTGTACTCCCTGTTCACCCATGACTGCGTGACCATGCACGCCTCCAACTCAATCATCAAGTTTGCAGACGACACTACAGTGGTAGGCTTGATTACCAACAACAACGAGATGGCCTACAGGGAGGTGGTGAGGGCCCTCGGAGTGTGGTGTCAGGAAAATAACCTCACACTCAATGTCAACAAAACAAAAGACATGATCGTGGACTTCAGGAAACAGCAGAGGGAGCAGCCCCCTACCCACATCGACGGGACAGTAGTGGAGAAGGGGGAAAGTTTTAAGTTTCTCGGCGTACACATCACGAACAAACTGAAATGGTCCACCCACACAGACAGCGTGGTGAAGAAGGTGCAGCAGCGCCTCTTCAATCTCAGGAGGCTGAAGAAATTTGGCTTGTCACCGAAAACACTCAAACTTTTACAGATGCACAATCGAGTGCATCCTGTCGGGCTGTATCACCGCCTGGTACGGCAACTGCTCCGCCCACAACCGTAAGGCTCTCCAGAGGGTAGTGAGGTCTGCACAACGCATCACCGGGGCAAACTACCAACCTTCCAGGACACTTACACCACCCGATGTTACAGGAACGCCAAAAAGATCATCAAGGACAACAACCACCCGAGCCACTGCCTGTTCACCCCGCTATCATCCAGAAGGCGAGGTCAGTACAGGTGCATCAAAGCTGGGACCGAGAGACTGAAAAACAGCTTCTCTCTCAAGGCCATCAGACTGTTAAACAGCAATCACTAACATTGAGTGGCTGCTGCCAACATACTGACTCAAATCTCTAGCCACTTTAAAAATGGAAAAATGTATGAAATAAATGTATCACTAGCCACTTTAAACAATGCCACTTTATATAGTGTTTACATACCCTACATTACTCATCTCATATGTATATACTGTATTCTATACCATCTACTGCATCTTGCATTTGCCGTTCGGCCATCGCTCATTTATATAATTTTTATGTACATATTCTTATTCATTCCTTTACACTTGTGTGTATAAGGTAGTTGTTGTGAAATTGTTAGGTTAGATTACTTGTTGGATATTACTGCATGGTCGGAACTAGAAGCACAAGCATTAACATCTGCTAACCATGTGTATGTGACAAATAAAAATGTATTTGATTTGTTTACATACACCTCAGCCAAATACATTTGAACTCAGTTTTTCACAATTTCTGACATTTAATCCTAGCAAAAATTCCCTGTCCTAGGTCAGTTAGGATCACCACTTTATTTTAAGAATGTGAAATGTCAGAATAATAGTAGAGAGAATAATTTATTTCAGCTTTTATTTCTTTAAATCACATTCCCAGTGGGTCAGAAGTTAACATACACTCAATTAGTATTTGGTAGCATTGCCTTGAAATTGTTTAACATGTGTCAAACGTTTCAGGTAGCCTTCCACAAGCTACCCACTAAGTTGGGTGAATTTTGGCCCATTCCTCCTGACAGAGCTGGTGTAACAGCCAGGTTTGTAGGCCTCCTTGCTCACAAGCTTTTTCAGTTCTGCCCACACATTTTCGATAGGATTAAGGTTAGGGCTTTGTGATGGCCACTCCAATACCTTGACTTTGTTGTCCTTAAGACATTTTGACACAACTTTGGAAGTATGTGGTTTTTATCCGGGGGTAGGGGGGGGGGCATTGAATCCATTTTAGAATAAGGCTGTAACAAAATGTGGAAAAAGCCAAGGGGTCTGAATACTTAATGCACAAGCCAGTCCTAGCCTTTTGAGGGCCCTAAGCGAAAGTTTTGTCTGTCTCCCGTTACTGCTCTCCCCAGACAGCCTCCGACACACTCACCCCATTACGCTCTACTTCATTCTCATGCTCTCTCCCTCTCATCAACCCTCTCCTTCTCAGTCAGAGCATCCCCACTGTCTACTACTACCCATGATTCACATACAACTCTCAATGGCATTCTTTATCCTGACCTGGACCAATTAATATGACCACAAACACAACCCCAGATAAGCCTATCTAATAACAGTCATTTCACTGCTGGTGATTGGTCTTGCTCTAAACTTTATAATGATAAGGCCCCCCCAAGACAGTACACTAGGTGCTGGCTAGCTGACTCAGGGCTGCTGGATGGTGGATGGGCTCAGACACATACATGCCTCTTTTTTGTCCCCTGTCTCAAACATGAACCTTTACCTCCTGGCTGTAACGTCTCACCCCCAGTGGAGCAGCTCATTAGGAGTGTGCAGAGGAGGGGGACTGCTGGGTCAATGAGGGTCAGGGGTAATGGCTCTCACTCAGGTCTGCTCTGTTCTGGATTGGAGGAGAGGTGTGGAGGGAGGAAGACGGAGGGGGAGCACTCAGATGGGTCTCTGACTGCCGATCCATAACCATGCTGTGAGTTAAAATACCAAATCCACACCTTCCGATCTGCCAGATCAACCCACCGCCAACCTACCTCCTGTCTTCCCTGCCTACCACAACCTCCTGACGAAACAGGGTGTCCACAGGCAAGTGCTGCTTAATGTAGGGCTCCTATTCTCCTCAGCCTCAGGCTTTTAGGATCCACTGGGGGGGAGTGCAACATTTCAATGGGAAAAGGACTTGCTACTCTCTCCCACCTATGTGTTATTTGTGGTCTTCTCTTGCTCGGGGAGGCTGAGAGAGCTGGAGGAGGAGAGGAGGAAAGCAGGCTGGCAGGCTCACACCACTGGCTGAACAGCCACTAATGTAAGTCTGACCCAAGACCCTCTAATGCTTCTACACAGTCAGAGACTTGCCTGTCTCCACATTTACACACAGCTAGTCATGGCCTCGAAGTCCTATACTAAGGAAACACAAGCAGAGTTGGCAACTCAATCTGTCATAGCTGATACATTTGGTTCAGAGTCACCAATGTAATGTGACCATTTCATTGGTTCAGAGTCACCAATGTAATGTGACCATTTCCAATCAGTGCTTAGATCATAACGATTAAATAATTACAGAGGATCCCTCTAAGAAACAGACAACACTGTCCACACTACTCGAACCAAGTAGCCTGATCTACTGGTAACTGCCAAAATAAAGGAAACGCCAACATAAAGTGTCTTAAATTGGGCGTTGGGCCACCACGAGCTGCCAGTACAGCTTTAATGCGCCTGGATGCGACACCATTCTACCACAAGAAATTCTATAATTTGTTGTTTTGTTGATGGTGGTGGAAAACACCGTCTCAGGCACCGCTCCAATATCTCCCATAAGCGTTCAATTGGGATGAGATCTGGTGACTGAGACAACCACACACATGTTTCCAGCAGCATTTTAAAATCACCAGACATTTAAGAAATGTAATGGTTGTGTAACGTGATTAGGGCATCCATCCACAGTTCTCAGAATGACATAAACAAAATGTAATTTATGGTAATTCATCTCGACATAACATGCAACTCGGATGCAATGGCGTGCGTCATTCTTACCAAATTCTGGTGAGCAATTTGAAGATGTTATAATACATAGGTGGCACGTTCATAAGGCTAGAGGAAGCCTTCCCTAAATTACATTTTATTGAATTGCCAACATTATATAGCCTAATTAGCTTACTCCTACACAGAAATAAATACAATCATTCAAATTACACTGAGTCTACAAAGCATTAGGAACACCTTCCTAATATTGAGTTGCACCCCTTTTGCTCTCAGAACAGCCTCAATTCGTTGGGGCATGGAATATACAAGGTGTCAAAAGCTTTCCATAGGGATGCTGACCCATGTTGACTCCATTGATACACAAGGGAAACTGTTGAATGTGAAAAACCCAGCAGCGTTTCAGTTCTTGACACACTCAAACCGGTGTGTCTGGCACCTACTACCTTATTGTTGAGTTCAGAGACGCAGACAGTCATATCGCATTATAAAAAAATACAAGTCAGGATAAAACTGTTTGGAAAACAAATGGCTATTGCTGTAAAGAGAAGACAATGAAAAGACTCCAACCTGTCTTTTAGTTATCAAAATGCTCTACTTAATTGAGTGAAAAGTGGCTTACATCGGCGTATATCCAGTGGAGAACATGGGCCATATCCCTGGTGAGTGTGCATACTGGTCTTTATCATCAGCGCAACTTTTGTTTGTTTTTGGACAATCATTTCCTTCTCCAGGTTAGATGGACTTCATATTGAATGTGTCTCCCCTTTTCATAGGCCTAATATATAGAGCAGACATCATTTTTATTGCTCCGTTTGTCACTGTCTTACATACATCTGCAAATGCAAATGCAGGGATAAGCTTCTCCAAACTTGAAACCCACGTGCCGACTATAATAGAATAACTGCCCACGAGTAACGAAAAGCAAAATCACTAACCTATGTCAATCTACTATCCCTCATAATAGAAAAGTTGACCTATTCTATTGCTCAGCTTGTCGTTCTGTGCGAGAAAGAAATAGCCTATTCCAAACAGACTCTGGGACAGAAGTGGGACGATAGAGCCCAAATTCATACAACCAGTAGGCCTAGGCTACATCAACTTTTTTTATGTTTGGCATAAAATGTTGATAAACTATTATTTCTCTACTTTATAAAGGAAGCATTGCTCACAGGGAAGTAGGCTACTCACGAATGTTCATTCCCTAATGCAATTAGCACAAAAACACCTTTGAAATTTAGAGACCTAAATACGCATCAACTAGCATGGGATGCTAATATGACTAGGATTGTGCCTTTGGCTAATGGACAAAGAAAAAAAAGTTGATTTGAAAACCAATAGAACATGAGAGAAAAGGCTACTGGTTTCAATGACATAAGGAAGTCTTTATAAAATAATTGCCTGCATGTTTGGTTGGATTTTGGCTATACTACTTTGAAGCAAGGTAAGACATGCCTCATAATATGTAGTAACATTTTAAAGTTTCAAACAAGTATATGTTTCAAATAAGTATATGTTTTCAAAATGCATAATAACTCCAGCTCATTGCAAAGTGTGTGACGCGATGAAGCCTGCCTAGCTGCCTACGCACTTGAACGGCGAATGGGAAGTGTGATTTAATTACCAGTTGAAAAATAAAAATAGTAGCTCTTTAAATCGTGGCCATTTTTAAAAAAAATATACGCAATTGCCTTTAGAATTGTTACGCAATGATTGGGCTTATTAATTATTTAGAGTCTAAAACATTGAGGAGTGGGTGCTAAGCTGACATATGGAATTGTTTTAAGACTATTGATCATTTACCTACAATATTTGAGTTTTAGGAACCCTTTAGGTTAAAAAAATGTGGCCTTTACTACTAAAGCCCATAGACACACATTGAATAACACATTCATAAATGGCAAAAGAACAGTCAAAAAATAAATCATAAGAAACAAGGTTTTGAAGTGTCGGTCCTAAATCTAGCAGACATAAGAAAACTCAGGAAAAATATATGATTTTTTTTTACACATATTTAATCTCTTTTTTTGGGTAGGCACAAAACTACCTTCATACTTCCTTGATTTTTTTTTTTTTTTTTTTTTTTTAACCAGTACTGGTTACCTTCAGACATGTCCCGTGACACTTGTGGGGGTTGTAGAGCAAAACGGAGAACACCATTGTTGACAATCTCCCCTTTCCACATTGGGGTCCCATTAGTAGCACAAATGGTTCGGACGCTACCAAACAGAAGTTGGCACATCGGCCGTACCGACTTCAGACGAGTCCTGACACTTGTTGGGGTCGTAGAGGAAAACAGAGACTACAATCGTGTTTGTGAGAGTCTCTCCTTTCCATAGAGGAGAGTTTGTCTCATGTCTCATGGTCTGACAAACTCTGCTCTAGGTCTGCCACTTTTCACTGCAGATGCGGAAGTGCGGCTGATGCAGTGGATTGAGACGCATCCAATGCAAAAAAAAACCTTTCTCTAGCTTAAAAAAGACTGAATTTGATGGGGATCTTTTTATTATGTAAATTAGATTGACACACTGGTGCGTCAAATCGACTCTAGGGGGTTAAAGCACATTACACTCCAGCAGCAACAAACAGCTGTTTGAGCTTTAACAGCAGCTCTCATGCTACATCGATTGATATTTCAAATCAATTCATATTTTTTACTCCGGGACAAATTTTATTTATTGGCTTTCATACATTTTTGGGGGGCCAAAAGCCAGCTATTAACAGCTTACAAACCCTGACACACACACACACACACACACACACACTTTATGCTCCTTTGAGACCCCTCTTCCAAAATGTAGCTGAAATCTCTTCTAGCCAAGGTAGCCAAAATAATGGTCAATTATATACACATGACCCTAAGCATAATAGGATGTTAATTGCTTAAAAAATTCTGAAATCACACCTGTGTGGAAGTACCTGCTTTCAATATACTTTGTATTTCTCATTTACTCAAGTGTTTCCTTTATTTTGGCAGTTACCTGTAGATACCTGCTGTGGGTAGCAGAGGCCCTAAGGACCAAATAAACAGAATTTTTACACTGTTGAAAACTGGTTGATTTGAGACTAGGAACAGAGAGATACGTCATCAGAGCGCGCAACAGAACATTGTACTGTCTACACTCGGTATGTTGTTTATATTAGAACATTTTCATGAAATCGATTTTAAGTCAGAACTAAAGTTTAGTTGCTAAGGATTCCACGATGCGGTTAGCCTTTACGGCGGGTACTGCAAGTTTGTGTTCCTTTTTTTGCGTGGATTCCGCAAGTGCTAGCTGGCTGTACTAGACACCTGTCGACGTCGTGAGAAAGACTCATTGTTATCTTTTCGTAAAACAACTGGTTGCAGTAAAGAGCCAACCTGGATACTAAGGAGATCCTGAGGGAAATCAACGAGTACCAACAGCTTTACGCTATGGAGGAACAACATACTCCATCATGGAAAGATCTGACTACCTCACAAAATAACTTTAACCCGACAAAAAAAAATAAAAAAACAGATTTATCTCCAGACACGGACGATTTACTTACCGTTGAAGTAGAGGCTAATGCTCTGGCTGGAATCCATGTAACACTGGAAAAGTTGTGTGACGAGGTAGCAGAGCTGAGGGGGATTTTGGAGTTCAGCCAGAGTGAAATTCTCACTCTCCAAAGAGAAAACAAGACACTCTCAGCCAAGGTAAAAATCCGATTCCAACATGGATTGTCTACTCAGGGAAAACAGGGTGATGGAGTCGCTACTAGACATACAAAGTTGTAGCATGCGTGAAAATCTATTTTTTTTCTGAGATTCCTGAGGACGCATCCAATAATCCAGAAGGCCCGATCAGAGAATTCACGCAATCTGCCATGAAACGTCCTATAGAGACTGTAAACAAGGTAGCTTTCCACCGAGTACACAGACTTGGAGCGACAAGACCAAGGGTCCCCGACCAATCATTGCAAAATTTGAACACTACCAACAAAAGGAGCTGATCAAAAGCAGGGGAAGAGAGCTTAAAGAGACCAAATTCGGTCTCAATTACCAATTTCCAAGGGAGATAAACGAATGTCGTAAGAGACTGCATCCGGTACAAAGACAACAAAGGGAGAAGGGTAAGCGTGCCTTTCTCATTGTGGACAAACTCTTTATAGATGGACAGCTATTCCGAGACAGCTCCATAACACAGTGGCTGTACTAAATTCTACAGGGACTTCAGGTTACAAAAAAAGAAGTTACGGGAACTGTAAAAATATCTGAACATTATGAAGTGGATATGAACACACATGTACTCAATTACATGCCTGCTTACACATACGAACTTATATACACACACACCTCTGATCTCGCTATCTTCTCTTCCTTTCTATTGTCGAGAACTGTTTTATAACTTAATGTGTATTGTTTGTCTATCTTTATGTGTTTGTCTACAAGTTTAAATATGTTAACAACAAGCAAGGGGAAGATATCAGAATAGGGGCATTGGGGAATAATAACATATTCTACAACATTCATTTGTACTGTAGTGAAGCCGTCTCTAGAGTAATGCAAGTTCTCTTTCATGATCATGTGAAACATGAAATGCTATGGAAATTCTGGGATGTGTTTCTCAATTTTGTTAAAGGTAATTATGATGCAACTATGATGGTGATATATGGATTCCAATTATCATCATGAATATTAAGGCTATACGCACTACATGTTACACACAGACACTCAACCATGAAATTGGCAGAGTTATTATTTATTTGGACATCACACATTATAGTCTTACTTTTATACAGACATCGTACACACTCTCACTTAATCACATCCAATATCATACACATCAACCTACTCAGATTTACTACAAACATAAATATCTACTCTCAATGTTCTAACATCTGTGGCTCACTGGCAAGGAATTGAAACAAATATTGCTAGAACCTATTTCTTGAATTCTGAATATCAGACATTTGAAAGCTCTAGTTTTGACTGTCATAATACCTCTGATGGTAGTAACTTTACAAGCACTAATTATGGTCAATTTAGACTACGAATAGTATCTAGTTATGGTAAGGGGTGAAATAAGTATAGCCAGTTATAATTGTAACGGTTTAGCAGATAATAAAAAAAGATCAGTCTTTACATGGCTAAAAGATAAGGAATATAACATATACTGTTTACAGGAAACTCACTCTACATCCTTAGATGAAGTTGCGTGGAAAAAGGAATGGGGTGGTGAAATAATTTTCTGTCATGGACAAAGGAACTCAAAGGGTGTGATGATATTAACAAACATTTCGATCTGAATGTGCAAATAGTCAGGAATGATTCGCAAGGAAGGTGGATCCTTTTGAATATGAAAGTGGACAAAAAAAGATGTGGCTCATTAATCTATATGGTCCAAATCAGGATGATCCATGCTTCTTTGAAAAAATGTATACCAATTTATTGAACTTACAGGTAACAAATGATCTAATCATTATGGTAGGAGACTATAACACAGTGTTAAGTACCTCAATGGACCGTAAAGGTAATCAGTCTACAAACTTTCATCACCGTGCCCTTAAGGAAATCACAAATATTATGGACACATTAGAAATAGTGGATATTTGGAGACTAAAAAACCCTGACCTAGTGAGATATACAGAGGAGACTTAATCAAGCTAGTCGTCTTGACAACTTTCTTATCTCTTTCATCAAAGGTTAAAAAAAGTTTTAATATGAGACAGAATGCGATCGGATCATGATCTAATTGGCATTCACATAACTCATAGATTTTCAACACGGATGGGGATATTGGAAATGTAATACAAGTTTACTGGAAGACAACTTATTTTTAACTAAGACAAAATCCTTTATTACTGAATTTTTCCAGTATAATATAGGTTCAGCAAATCCCCTTATTGTTTGGGATACCTTTAAAATGTAACTTCAGGGGTCGTTCAATTCAATATTCATCAATAATAAAAAAGTAGTTTCTGGCTAAAGAGACAAGACTAACAAGGGAAATACATGAACTAATAGTACAGGTAGATAGCAATAAAAACAATACTACAGAGACACAAAATAAGAGGAAAAATTTAAGTTAAGGAACTTATTGAAGAACGATCTAATGTAATCTATTACAAAAATAAAGCAAACTGGATGGAATATGGAGAAAAATGCACAAAATTCTTCCTGAATCTCCAATACAGGAACGCTAACAAAAATAATTTGCAAAAACTCGTTACTGAAGACGGAGTCATCTATGATTCTCCTAATGATATTTTAAAACAGGAAGATAATTATTTTAGGCAGATGTTCTCTTTTCCGTCTCATCCTCTCAAACTGAATGAAGATTATGGTAAGGAATTCTTTCCAAATAATATAAAAAAAGGAAAATTAACAAATGTACAGAAAGACCAGTGCGAAGGCCAAATTACAGAGGAATAACTTTGAGGCTATTAAATCCATTCAGTCTTGAAAACCCCCAGGGCTTGATGGCATACAGGTAGAGGTATATCAAGATTTTATTAGTATATATTTTATTTACTAAAAGCTCCATTGTCTGATTGTTTTAAATACTCCTATAGAAATGGTAGTCTGTGAGGTACTCAGCAGGAAGGTCTGATTTCTCTATTATTAAAACAAGACCCAGATGGCAAATATAAAAGTCTCAGTCAATCTAAAATCCAGGAGGCCCCTTACACTTCAATATTGTGATGCAAAAATGCTAGCTAAATGCATAGCACTCAGAATTAAAAGGGTTTTTACCAGGTATTGTTCATCCTGATCAGACAGGTTTTATACATGGACAATACATTGGAGATAATATACAACAACTACTAGAAATAATAGAACATCATGAAACATCTAAGAAGCCAGGAATGGTATTTATAGCAGATTTGGAAAAGGCATTTGAGAGAGTAAGACTGGATTTTATTTATAAATGCATGGATTTGATCAATTTCGGTAATTCTCTTATAAAATGGGTAAAAACATAATGTATAGCAACCCCAGGTGTAAAATAGTAAATAACGACTACTTCTCAAAGTTTTGAATTGTCAAGAGGAGTTAAAACAAGAGCCTCTGCTGTCACCATATCTATTCGTTATGGCCATCGAAATGCTACCTATTAAAATCAGATCCAATAACAACATTAGAGGATTAGAAATCCAAGGCTTAAAGACAAAGGTATGTATGCCGATGACTCAAGTTTTATAGTCCGCAAGCTAGATCCCTGCAATGTCTCATTGAAGATCTAGATAACTTTTCTGCACTGAAACCTACTTACAATAAGTGTACAATATTAGGTATTGAATCTTTTAAAAAATACAACTTTTACATTAGCGTGCAGTTTACCTATAAAATGGGATGATGGTGAAGTAGACATACTCGGGTATTCATATCACAAAAGATAAAAATAAGCTCTCCACAATGAATTTCAATAGAAAACTTGTAAAAATAGACAAGATCCTGCAACCATGGAGAGGTCTATTTGTCTATTTATGGAAGAATTGCCCTGATTAACTCCTTAGTCATATCTCAGTTTATTCACTTACTTATGGCGCTGCCTACTCCTGATGATTTGTTTTTCAAATTTTCGCTTTATCTGGGACGCTAAACCAGATAAAATAAAACGTGCCTATCTATATAATGAATATGAATTGGGTGGATTGAGATTATTAAATATAAAAGCACTAAACCTCTCTCTAAAAGCTTCACTCATTCAAAAGTTTTATTTGAACCCTAAATGGTTCTCAAGTAGATTACTAAGAAAAGCTCATCCACTGTTTAAAAATGGCCTTTTTGCCTTTGTGCAGATTGCCATGTCTCATTTTCGATTAATTGAAAATGATACTTTTTTCAAAGTATCTCTCTTTTTCAAACAAGCATTGCAGAGCTGGCTACAATTTCAATTTCATCCCCCTGAAAAGATAGAACAACTATTACAACAAATATTATGGCTGAACTCAAATTTGCTGGTTGATAAAATACCTGTATTTATAGGAAAGATGTTTGAAAAGGGTATATTGTTCTTAAATTATATTGTAAATTGGAATGGTAGAGTTATGTCCTTCATGGAGTTATTAGAATTGTACGGGAAGGTCTGCTCAATCCAAGAGTACAACCAATTGATTACAGCATTACTCCAAAAAATGGAGGAGGCAGGTGGCAGCGGGAGGAAGTAGGGAACTGGTCTGTCTGCCCAATATAAAGGATCAAAACTGGCGGAGGAATAAAAATAGCATAAATAGGAAAGTATAACAGTTTCATTTGAGGACCAGGATGTTGACAACTGTGGCATACAGATGGCAAAATAGTTGGAATCAGTACATCAAAGATCTCTTCCCATGGTACAGGGGGGTGTATGAGTTGATATATAAAACAACGCAAGATTCAAGACTTCGTGCTTTTCAGCTAAATTTATTATATAGAATTCTTGCCACCAACAAAATGTTGAATATTTGGGGCATAGGATACAGATTCAATAGACCATTTATTTTGGTATTGCCGTCAGGTAGCCTGTTTCTGGTCTCAGATTCAGGAATGGCTGAAAATGCATAGCATTGATCTAAAATGAACCCTAGAAATAGTACTGTTAGGAGATCTGGAGAGACCGGGTCAGTCAATTACTAATACTCTTAGTAAAAGTATTTATCATCTTCAACTCGCAATCTGTGGATTCTATTCGAATAGATTGAAATTGTACGTTAAACATCACAGCATAGATGAAAGATATGTGTTGCGTAGAAACCCAAAGTAGGTGGCCAGCAGAGATAGATGGGATGGGCTGAGGGAAGCTGAGGGATGGGATGGGCTGAGGGAAGCTGAGGGTTGGGATGGGCTGAGGGAAGCTGAGGGTTGGGATGGGCTGAGGGAAGCTGAGGGTTGGTTTGTGGAATTGGAGACAAGTGGGAGTGGAGTTGCTGTGTGGGAGATAGAATGATGGTCAAAGATAAAAGTACATATATTTTTTTTAAAGGCAAAATAAAACATAATAAAAAGTACATTTGAATGACACTGAGGGGCAGTGTTTTTACAACTAATGCCGGTTTGCCTGAGGCTGATGCCGTGCAGGTGTTTGTAAACATGCATATACACACACACACACTCTCATTCAAAAAACACATACAGGAACACACACATACATGTAATAGTTCCAGTCATGCACAAAAACATATACAGTTGGCATTGCTGTTATGATTTTAGTTGTCCTTGATGTCCTTTGTTTTTAATTTATTATTTCGTTTAATTTTAAAAGATTGCATTGTTGTTTGCTGTTTTCTTCTGTCTTTTCCTTTTTTCTTTCGTTCATTCTCTTGGTTGTTGGTGCATTGGTGGTTCTTGAGGATGGGGGGGGACTGTGGGAGGGGTCTCGAATGGTTGAGGGACAGCTATTGGGGAACTGTGGGGGGGGATCTTGGAGGGTTCGGGTTCACGTTTTTTAGCCTGGTGGTAGATCTGTCAACGTGCCCTTGATCAGGGCATTGACCCTGGATGCTTCTGTGTGTCGCTCTGATTGGGAATCTGTTGGATGACTGGTATAATGTAGTTGTTGAGCGGCTTCACTGCAAGTATATTGTATGTTTCGGATATTCAATAAAACATGTTTAAAAAAAATAACTGGTGGAGAAATGTATATCTGGCAGGCAAATGATCTCAGCACAATGACTTGCCTTAAAAAATGGTCTGAATGTACAGGGTTGACTTTAAACCATTGTTGTGTAAGGGTACTGTAGGCTTAGAGCGGGAAAAGTCACATTACCATATTTGTCCATGACAGAGGGTGCATTCCAAATGGCACCTTATTCCTTTTGTAGTGCACTACATTTGACCAGGGCCCATAATAATTAGTGCACAGTGTAGGGAATAGGGTGCCATTTGGGATACAATCCAGTGTGTCAGGTCCATAGAGACGGGCTCCCATCCCCAGCCGAGTGATACTGTTGACCGCGACACGCCAGGCCTTTGATAGCACCACGGCACCAGTGAAAGGTGGAGGATGAACCAGGGCCAGCTTTGTCCACACGGAAACAAAGGGAGTCTTTGCAGGCCGGTGCATATTGTGCCCCACTACAATAGCACTCAGCATCAAAAGCCTGCCTCACTCTGACCGGTCTCTCTCACTCTTTTCCTTTCTCCTTTTCTCCCTATTTCTTTCTCTAAGGGGTGCTTCCGTAAAGGTCAACTCTATTATACCTCATATCTGATAAGTCACATTGAAATGTAACATTTATCCCTTGTAAATATCCCTGAATTCCCCCAGCACCAGAAAGAGAAAATGCATATCATTCTGAGCAGCGACGGTCGCAAGCAGAGGGCTTATCTTCCCTCTCTCCTCTCTACCTGCCATCAAACACCCTCACCACCACTTATTTCAGTCAAAACCTCACATCTCAAATAGCTGTCTTCAAACAGAGCGCCCTTTTCTACCACAATCCCAATCTAACACATGCCTATTCACATCACAGTCATTTCAAATCCCCACAAAGGACCAGGGAATGCATAAACCATGATATGATAAAGAAAAACCCTGCTGGTCTGAATAGAAGTGTCTCTGGTCTGCTGTGAGGAGGGAGGGCTGGTGGCTGTATGAGACCACAGTGGGACGGGGACATGTTAATGTGACATTTGGGGCTATATGGGACTGTGACAGGAGATAAGAGAAGAGGACAGGAGGCAGGGCTCATCTCTATGTGATAACCCTGTAATAATAAATAACACCCTCTCTATGACCCACTAATATTAGGCTAAATCAACCTGCATACTACCACAGAAAATAATAAAATCAATCCACACGTCCATCAGACACTGATTCAATTAGGTTTGATATCATTGAGTGGAGCAGGATTAAAGAGGAGCTACCGCAAACATACTTTTAGTGTGGAGATGGCTGTAATAGAAAAACTACCTAGGGGAATTTGCGCTATTGGTGATACATGGTTTAAATAATGATTGACTACCAACTGATACATGTGCATTTCAAGCTTTGTAGGGTAGTCCTCATGAGATTTAAACTGTCCAGATTCCAAGTACTGTATCAACGTCTTGATTATGTGTATGAACACTAAAGCTGAATGGAACACCACTGGCACTGAGGGGGCTAAGGTTCCTGCTCCTATCTCCCCATAACAATCACAGGGCTGTGGAGCAGCTTTAGCCATCCCCCCTAACTAGCTGCTTCTCCCTTCCAGCTCGGCCCATTGGCACATTAATCGCAATTGCACTGACTGCCGTAACACAGATTGCATTAGCAGCTGAGTGATCAAATTAGGCGCCATCACGCTCACCCGCCCCACAAATCAGTGCCACTTTCCGATGTAGACGGCGCTATGCTCAATCAATTTGCTTCCTTAATTTAATCGAGTGGCTCACACACAGCTCCATGCCCTGTTTTCATTCCCGGCACACGCAACATGGAAAACATGAGCTCTCTTGAGCTATCTGTGACACATACGGAGTGACACACACACACACACACACACACACACACATAGAGCGAGACATTGATTCAAATGCATACACAAACCCATGCAAGCACACACAAACACCATCCGTAAATCGAATAAGCTTGCCTTTTCTCAGGCTGTCAGTGGTTTCTTTTTATCAGTTAGTTCAGGTACAGATCAGCAGCAGAGGCAGAGAGTAGGAGTTGATGTTGTCATCGTCTAGTCTTCAACATCATTCATCTCCTCAGCATGCCTAGCCTGTCACAGCCTCACAAACACACGTGAGGAGTCCTCTTCATGAGAGAGAATACCTAGACTGAGACTGATAGAGAATGAGTCATACCCAAGTCTAACTGTTCAGACACTGTTAGATTTGAATGAAAAATCAGGTTTTTTAGTATTCAGACCCTTTACTCAGTACTTTGTAATTGCTGCCAAAGGTGCTTCAACAGTCTCGAGTCTTCTTGGGTAAGACGCTACAAGCTTGGCACACCTGTATTTGGGAAGTTTCTCCCATTCTTCTCCGTCAGATTGGATGGGGAGCGTTGCGGCACAGATATTTTCAAGTCTCTCCAGAGATGTTCGATCGGGTTCAAGTCCGGGCTTTAGCTGGGCCACTCAAGGACATTCAGAGACTTGTCCCGAAGCCCCTTCTGCATGTTCTTGGCTGGGTACTTAGGGTTGTTGTACTGTTGCACTCTGGAGCAGGTTTTCCTCAAGGATCCCTCTGTACTTTGCTCTGTTCATCTTTCCCCCGATCCTGACAAATCTCCTAGTCACTGCCTGAAAAACATCCCCACAGCATGATGCTGCCACCACCATACTTCATCATAGGGATGATATTGGCCAGGTGACGAGTGGTGCCTGGTTTCCTCCAGACGTGACCCTTGGCATTCAGGCTAAATTGTTCAATCTTGGTTTCACCAGAGAAGAGAATGTTGTTTCTCATGGCCAGAGTCCTTTAGGTGCCTTTTGGCAAACTCCAAGTGAGCTGTCATGTGCCTTTTACTGAGGAGTGGCTTCCGTCTGGCCACTCTACCATAAATGCCTGACTGGTAGAGTGCTGCAGAGATGGTTGTCCTTCTGGAAGGTTCTCCCATCTCAACAGAGAAACGCTGGAGCTCTGAGTACCCATCGGGTTCTTGGTCACCTCCATGACCAAGACCCTTCTCCCCCGATTTCTCAGTTTGGCTGGGCGGCCAGCTATAGGAAGAGTCTTGCTGGTTCCAAACTTCTTCCATTTGTTAGTGAGCAAAATGTGCAGTTTTGTCACACAACACAGATGTCTCAAGTTGAGGGAGCGTGCAATTGGCATGCTGACTGCAGCAAATGTCTACCAGAGCTGTTCATTTCTCTACAATAAGCCACCTCTGTCGTTTTCAAGAATTTGGCAGTACATTCAACCGGCCTCACAACCGCAGACCACGTGTAACCACGCTAGCCAAGGACCTCTACATCCGGCTTCTTCACCTGCGGGATCGTCTGAAACCAGCAACCTGGACAGCTGATGAAATTGTGGGTTTGCACAAGTGAAGAATTTCTGAACAAACTGTAGGAAACTGTCTCAGGGAAGCTCATCTGCATGTTTGTTGTCCTCACGGAAGCTCATCTGCATGTTTGTTGTCCTCACGGAAGCTCATCTGCATGTTTGTTGTCCTCACCAGGGTCTTAACCTGAATGCAGTTTGGCGTCGTAACGTACTCCAGTGGTCAAATGCTCAACTTTGATGGACACCGGCACACTGAAGAAGTTCTCTCTTCATGGATGAATCCCGGTTTCAACTGTACCGGGCAGATGGCAGACAGTGTATATGGTGTTATGTGGGCGAGTGGTTTGCTTATGTCCATGTTGTGAACAGAGTGTCCCATGGTGGCGGTGGAGATATGGTATGGGCAGGCATAAGCTTCGGACAATGAACACAATTGCATTTTGAATGCGCGTAGACACCTCAACGAGATGCTGATTCTAATTGTCATGCCATTCATCCCCCACCATCACCTCATGTTTCAGCATGATAATGCAGGGCACCATGTCACAATTCATGGAAACATTTCCCAGTTCTTCCATGGCCTGCAGTCACCAGACATGTCACCCATCGAGCATGTATGGGATGCTCTGTATTGATGTGCACGACACAGTGTTCCAGTTGCCAATATCCAGAAACTTTGCACAGCCATTGAAGTGGAGTGGGACAACAAGGGCTGTGGCAATCATGAAATTTCGTCAGCCGGTGACTGTCAAGCAAATAACTGTTGGTCTCACGGTAGTTGCCCGTTAATTAACATAAACGCATTTACCATCTCCTGGCTTCCACACATAGCATAACGCCACTGATGTAGACCTTAGGAACATGTCAATTTTAAAAAGTCTTAAAAAAGCATGTAATATAGCCTACACCTTCACAATAAATCCATTATTTATTTTAGACAGTCCATTCGTAGTCCATTTCAGAAGAACAGAATAGCATACTTAGAGTTGTCCTTATGTTAGGCCCTGATCTGGCTATGCCAAATGGCTGTGGGCTACACTAGTGCGTTTAGCAGACAAGAGTTCAAAGGCATTATTTTATAGTATGAAAATACAATTGAACAAAGCTGAATGAAATAGAAAGGATATTTTCTCCAAACGATTTGAGGGAGTGCGCACATACGGCTATTCTGTATTGAGTGTTTAACAAAGAAATAGGTATTCCTATGTGCTCAATTTAGAGTTACTAAGGTAACTTTAGTTCTACAAACATTGGGCTATATGTTTCGATGTTTAAAACATTGTAAGGCTGCATCATGATAATTTGAAAAAAGTTGCTTGAAAAGGCATGAGCTCTGCTTTGTTTCTTTGCGCAGGCTGTACACCCTACATCGGTCACTCATTCATAATTTGACAAGATCTTTTATTTTTTCCCCAATTTCGTGGTATCTAATTGGTAGTTTTACAGTCTTTTCCTGCAACTCCCATACGGACTCGGGAGAGGCGAAGGTCGAGAGCCGTGCACCCTCCAAAACACAACCCAGCCAAGCTGCACTGCTTCTTGACACAATGCCCGCTTAACCCGGAAGCCAGCCGCACCAATGTGTTGGAGGAAACACCGTACACCTGGTGACCGTGTCAGCGTGAATTGCGCCCGGCCCGCCACAGGAGTTGCTAGTGCGCGATGGGACAAGAACACCCCTGCTAGCCAACCCTCCCCTGCCTTAGATCACTGTGCCATTCGGGAGGTCCTAACAAGCACTTGTTAATGCCTAGAATTTCATGGCGGCAACCCCTTTGTGTGGCCGTAGTGCACCCTAAAAATATCCATGCCAGTGGCCGTTGTGCCCTTCTCCCTGAGCGCTCCGAATCACCTCTCACTCACATGGTTCTCCATCTCGTGATCGGGTCTTTCTCACAGGTTACAAGTGAAGACAGACATAACCAGGGACGCAACTGAGCATGTCCTGATCCAATTCTGAGGTGCATATTGAAGATATTGGAAGAATGGTCTACATTTACTTTTCTTCAGCCAACAAGATGAGTAGGCCTAACGAACAGCAAAAGCACTAGCCTATGTCAATCTACTATCCCCCATAGTACAGATCCATTCAATTCTGTGCGAGAAATAAATATTCAAAACATAATCTGGGACAGTTGTGGGATGCGATAGATCCTAAATTAATACAACCACCAGTATCAAAAAAAACTTTATGCAACAGATCAGAATGTTTAGCTTACAAATGTTGATAAACTATTAGCCTATTTCTTCACATTATAAGCACAGCAATGCGCACATGGTAGTAGGCTATAAGCGCGAATGTTCCATTAGTGGAAAAACCCCATTATAAAAAGTTACCGCAAATGCAATTATGCATGTAATGCTTTTATTATAAAGGTGCATTTTTAACGATGAAAATGATCCTCCCTAAACTTGAAACTCACACGCTGCTTATGTATGCCAGTTAGGCTCTACACCCCTTGTACTTAATTTTAACAAGTTATTTAGCCTCTTTGGTTGTGATACAAACCTTATCATGAAGTGTGCGACAAAGTCGCAAAAAAAAGGCATTGTTTCTTATGCTGGGCATCATTCACAAGTGATATGCGAATATTGTCACCCATCAGACTATTCTTGATTTAATCTTTACATATACAAAATAATATGCGTGAAATTTGCTTTGATTTGGAATGGACCATTATCATGCACCTGTATCAAAACAGTGGCAGCTGGGGAAAATACATGTCATCTATGTAGTTAAAAAGCGAATGGAGGACGCTTTTCGCGTGGTTAATTTTCATGCCTGCCAGGTAGGCTATACTCCTGTTGTAAATATAAGCAATGTGCTTAATATTAGGAAAGTTGAGAACATAGTAGGCCTAGCCTATAGACAGCTGATAGGATCCTCCTCTTTTTAGTAGAGGCCATCACTCTGTTTTCCCGCACAATTGCAAAGCCTGTAGAAATGTTGTGCAACATGAGCTCATGGGCTCTCATTAAGTGTTTTATTAGATTTTCGAAAACATTTGCATTGATGTCAAAGTGATTAGAAGGACAAGAGTGCTGAGTACCAGGCAGTTAGCACGTTTGGTAGGCTACTAATGACCAGCAGCAGCCTCAGAGCTTAGAGAAGCCTAATTACTGTGACTAAACGGCCTTCATGACTTGTGACCACCGGTGTGGTGGTAATACTTTCACCACAACAGCCCTAGGGACAACATTCCACAATCAACAGCCTGATGAACTTTTTTTTTTTTGAACGTACACTACCGTTCAAAAGTTTGGGTTCAATGTCTACAATGTATTTCTGATCAATTTGATGTTTTTTAAAATGGACAAAAAAAAAAATGTTTTCTTTCAAAAACAAAGACATTTCTAAGTGACCTCAAACTTTTGAACGGTAGTGTATCTGTGACCAACAAATGCATATCTGTATTCCCAGTCATATGAAATCCAAAATGTAGGGCCTAATGAATTTATTTTATTTTACAGATTTTCTTATATGAACTTACTCAGTAGAATCTTTGAAATTGTTCCAGTTAAATTTTTGTTCAGTGTAACAATGGCACATTACTGAACATGGCCTGCTGGCTGCTTCTGAATCAGAAAGCTCCCTAGTCCCTATCAAAAGAGAACAGTACTTATGATTCCAAACAGCCCTCCATGGAGCATTCCTCATGTGCTCCACTGCATGCCTTAAGCAAATGCCTGCATGCCTTAAGGAATGCCCAACCTGAAGCCACTCTACTCCCATTATGGCATATGTGAGCACAAGGGCAACTCTATTGAGGCCATCTCTATTTTGAAGTAGTCCATTTTCTTTTTCTACTACTTCTACGAGTTGGCATACAAAATGAAAGGGTGCATACTGCCAGTTAGCATGAGTCCTTTGAACAGGTATAAAGCCAATATCCACCATATATCTTTTGGGTACGTACACCAAAAATTATATAGTGGATTGGTAATGATGCAGAGGTTGGAGTCTGTTTGATTGAGTGTGTGGACAGGTGTCTTTTATACAGGTAACAAGTTCAAACAGGTGCAGTTAATACAGGTAATGAGTGTCGAACAGGAGGGCTTCTTAAAGAAAAACGAACAGGTCTGTGAGAGCCGGAATTCTTACTGGTTGGTAGGTGATCAAATACTTATGTCATGCAATAAAATGCAAATTAATTACTTAAAAATCATACAATGTGATTTTCTGGATTTTTGTTTTAGATTCAGTCTCTCACAGTTGAAGTGTACCTATGATCAAAATTACAGACCTCTACATGCTTTCTAAGTAGGAAAACCTGCAAAATCGGCAATGTTTCAAATACTTGTTCTCCCCACTGTACATACATACTTTCTTTAGAATATACCTTTATTATTCCCTGCAAACCCTACCACCCCTCTCCCAATTGGAGTAAACTAATAAACAATAACACTTTTCACAGACAATCGATTTTACAATGGTTCTATTTTTTTGTTTTTAGTCTTTCCTCTATTTCTGATGTCATTCCAGTTTGATTTCTATTTGTAACTGTGCTATTTCACAACATTTCTGAACTTATATTCATTTTACAGACCCCGTATGTTTTACATTGGGTTATCTTGTTATTAGTCCCCCTCCCATCTATCTCTTAACACAATTCATTTTGGATTTCTGTTTGCCATATATTTTTCAACTGTGCAGTGATGCTTCAAAAAAGTACTGAACCTTTCTATTCTCATAGCTTCTACAGATTGTAAATTAAAGATAACATTTTTTTGCAAAAATAATTATTATATTATTGATTGATTATGACTTTTCAAATCACCCAGTATTGCTATCTGCTAGCGTTAGTTCTAGGCAAATGTTGCAATTCTTCAGCCATTCCTGGACCTGTGACCAAAAACGAGCTACATATGGACAGCACCAAAATAAATGATCTAATTACTCTGCCTCCTCACAGCAAAATCTGCAGAGCTGGGATTGATTGATTGAATGATTGGATGTATGGATGCATACATACATATTAGTTTTCTTGGCAAGCTTAACTATTATATAAGACATACAGTTGAAGTCGGAAGTTTAAATACACTTAGGTTGGAGTCATTAACACTCGTTTTTCAACCACTTGGCCATCACAAAGCCCTGACCTCAATCCCAAAGAAAATGTGTGGGCAGAACTGAAAAAGTGTGTGCGAGCAAGGAGGCCTACAAACCTGACTCAGTTACACCAGCTCTGTCAGGAGGAATGGGCCAAAATTCACCCAACTTATTGTGGGAAGCTTGTGGAAGGCTACCCGAAATGTTTGACCTAAGTTAAACAATTTAAAGGCAATGCTACCAAATACTAATTGAGCGTATGCAAACTTCTGACCTACTGGGAATGTGATGAAATAAATAAAAGATTAAATAAAATCACTCTACTATTATTCTGACGTTTCACATTCTTAAAATAAAGTGGTGATCCTAACTGACCTAAGAAAGGGAATTTTTACTAGGATTAAATGTCAGTAATTGTGAAAAAATGAGTTTAAATGTATTTGGCTAAGGTGTATGCAAACTTCCGACTTCAACTGTACATATAGGTGTCCAAGTGATATACACCCCCCCCCCCCCCTCTTCAATGTACAGTCATGACCAAAAGTCTTGAGAATTACACAAATATTAATTTTCAAAGTCTGCTGCCTCAGTTTGTATGATGGCAATTTGCATATACTCCAGAATGTTATGAAGAGTGATCAGATGAATTCCAATTAATTGCAAAGTCCCTCTTCGACATGCAAATGAACTGAATCCCAAAAAAACATTTCCACTATTTCAGCCCTGCCACAAAAGGACCAGCTGACATCATGTCAGTGATTCTATCGTTAACACAGGTGTGAGTGTTGACGAGGACGAAGCTGGAGATTACTCTGTCATGCTGATTGAGTTCGAATAACAGACTGGAAGCTTCAAAAGGAGGCTTGAAATCATTGTTCTTCCTCTGTCAACCATGATTACCTTCAAGGAAACATGTGCCATCATCATTGCGTTACACAAAAAGGGCTTCACAGGCAAGGATATTGCTGCCAGTAAGATTGCACCTAAAGCAACCATTTATCGGATCATCAAGAACTTCAAGGAGAGCGGTTAAATTTTTGTGAAGAAGGCTTCAGGGCGCCCAAGAAAGTCCAGCAAGCGCCAGGACCATCTCCTCAAATTGATTCAGCTGCGGGATCGGGGCACCACCAGTACAGAGCTTGCTCAGGAATGGCAGCAGGCAGGTGTGCGTGCATCTGCACGCACAGTGAGGCAAAGACGTTTGGAGGATGGCCTTGTGTCAAGAAGGGCCGCAAAGAAGCCACTTCTCTCCAGGAAAAACATCAGGGACAGACGGATATTCTGCAAAAGGTACAGGGATTGGAATGCTGAGGACTTTTGTCATTTTGTCTGATGAATCGCCTTTCTGATTGTTTGGGGCATCCAGAAAAAAGCTTGCCCGGAGAAGACAAGGTGAGCGCTACCATCAGTCCTGTGTCATGCCAACAGTAAAGCATCCTGAGACCATTCATGTGTGGGGTTGCTTCTTAGCCAAGGTAGTGGGCTCACTCACAATTTTCATGAACACAGCCATGAATAAAGAATGGTCCATCCTCCGAGAGCAACTTCTTCCAACCATTCAGGAACAGTTTGGTGACAAACAATGCCTTTTCCAGCATGATGGAGCACCTTGCCATAAGTCAAAAGTGATAACTAAGTGGCTCGGGGAACAAAACATTGATATTTTGGGTTCATGGCCAGGAAACTCCCCAGACCTTAATCCCATTGAGAACTTGTGGTCAATCCTCAAGAGGTGGGTAGACAAACAAAACCCCACATATTCTGACAAACTCCAAGCATTGCTTATGCAAGAATGGGCTGCCATCAATCAGGATGTGGCCCAGAAGTTAATTGACAGCATGCCAGGGTGGATTGCAGAGGTCTTGAAAAAGGGTCAACACTGCAAATATTGACTCTGCATCAACTTCATGTAATTATCAATAAAAGCCTCTGACACTTATGAAATGCTTGTAATTATACTTCACTATTCCATTATAACAATTGACAAAAATATCTAAAGACACTGAAGCAGCAAACTTACTGGAAATTAATATTTGTGTCATTCTAAAAACTTTTGGCCACGACTGTATAACATGTGGGATTGCCTCATTTCATACTCCCCTTCCTAAAATCCAGATGTCCGGTTCTAGTTTAACTTGGATAATAACTTTAAAGAACCCCATATAGTTGTCTAACACAATTGTCATTCAGCTTACATTTTCCTCAACACCCTCAATGGCAATGTTCATGCGAAAATGGTTTTTATTCATCTAGTGTCCTCTATCCCACTTGGCTACAAACACAGCATTAGGCTTGGAAAAAAAATCAGAGCAGGGGACCCAATTACAGAAGTCAATAAAAAAGTTTAAGTGAATCGGACATTAAATGTTGGAAGGGGGAGTTTCCTTTCCTTTAGCCCGGTTTGATTCTCATCCTCCATGCTTATATCCACTGATGATGCTCAGAGACAAAATGCACTGGGAAACAAACACACACTGGGCACTGAGCTAAATAAAGGTCTGGTTAATTGAAGGGTGTTGGGCCAGCTGATTACCTGCCTGTTCCCTCTGTACTTCACTCCCCACATCAGTGGTCATCATGAAGCCTCAACTAAGAGTGCGCCCCACTGAGCACAATTGCTGATGGAAATACCACTACATGGAGCGTTGGGCGCACCATAGCAATCTAAAAGGCCTTAGGTAGGAGGAACTTACCAAAACCACACACTCAGAAAGTGACCTTTGGGCTTGTTTGGAGCTAGCAGTTCTACTCCAAGCATAATTGACTAGTTTGCTGATTCAAATTAACCATTAGTGAGGCTTGACCGCTGTTACATATCTAATCTATCTGCTTTGCATTGTGGACAATAACCAAGTCAATCTAGTCCATCTCATTGTTCTCTCAAAACAGTTCCAACAGAGACATGAGGAGAGGATGCCTCTAACAAAACACAGTGCTAGAGGTGTTTTATCTTCTACATCACCCACAATGCACTTCTATTCCCCAATAATGTACATTTATACAATAACGCTTGTCTTTCACCCCGTCAGTGGGTGATGGCCCCTGAGGTGTAAGATGCGGCGTGTGGGTCTGTGTGGGGCCGGTCCCCGTATTCCCAACCAACACACACAGCAACCCAACCCACCACACAGCACAGACCCACTATGGCTCCCTGCCTCGGCCTTAATAGCAAACCTGACAACACGCTGTCAACTGACTTGTCTGAAATTGTCAAACATGACACTTTGTAATGTCACACACTCCAACACACACTTTCCCATGCAAAGTGGTTATCAGAACCCCACTGCCTCCCATTTCCCTTCCTATCGGAAAAACCTGGGGAATGTGAAAGTAAAGCCTAGTGTCTGAGAAGAAATGTCAACAGCAGATTAGTCTCAACACCTCTGATCCTTGTTATGTCTGTATCTCCAGTACAGACACAGGGTACTGGATTATCAGCCTCCTGCCTGCTTCACCCAGAAGGGTCCTCCTGACTAATATTCACTCACCCACCGTTCCTCTGCCAGGCAGACCGGTCTTTACACTGAGGCTGGAGACCAGAACCATCTGGTCCAGAGGAGAGGGCTGCCTGACTGACATGTGAGATCCAGGTACATGTTGGTATCACCCAACCCCAATCCTAACCCAACCTTAACCATTAGGGGGATTGGAAACATCTGATCCTATATCAGTGGTTAAAGGAAACGTTTACTTACTTGGACTTGGGAATCAGGGTTTGGCCATTCATAGGATATCCAGCACAAACCTCCAATAGAACAGGAAGTACTTTATGAGGCAGTTAGGGACAGTAAAAAAACAACTAACCATAGCACAGACAGCGCAGCGAAGACAGCCTTTATTATGGGGTGCAGACAGTAGAACCAGGGATCTTAAAAAGCACATGAGATAAGCCAACATTCCACTGGTTAAACACCAGAGTGCTAGAATTACTAAAACAATTCTTAGTAAGACAGCCTTGAATTGTTTATCAAGGTGTTGGCTGAGGCTGTGGAGGAAATGAGTAGAAAGAGAAGGGAGAGAACAAGCCAACCTTAGAGCCTCAGAGATGCTATGAGGGCTACACACCAGGGGTCTGGGTAGGGCTGTGTGAGAGGTGTGCTCACACCTGGACAAACGAATGGATACCCTGAGGTGTAGGACATTCACTCAATCTATGTCTCTAGCTAAAGACCCTGGGACTATAACATTGCCTGATAATGCAGAATATACCTCAGTTAAGCTGCATTTTGTTTTTTCTTGTGCCAAAATGTGTAAATACACATACGTCGTACCTACAGTACACACGCGGAAGATTGGACTTATCCTCTCGGAGATGGATGGAGTGGGTAAATAGCTCTTGTGTTCAGAGACAAACACAGGCCCACTGTCTTTGTAGATCACAGGATCAAACACTAACTCCAGCAGCCGCTAATGATAGAGAGAGAAGAGAGGGAGAGAGACCATGAGAAAGCTTTAGAGCGGGAAGCCATCTGTTTTATGTAGCCTTCTGATTTGATTAGATTTTTGGAGAACGCCGTGGATGACTTTGGTCATGTTGTTTGATGTTTTCTATCCTTGTTCTCCTGTAGGGTCACTGGGGCAGGTTATATGTTGTTGCTGTAGTTGTTGCTGTGCAGCTCTCACACACACAACATGTTGTTTCATGCATCACTGGAGGTGTTCTCGTTTCATGCAACCCTATTGCTTCCATTTCAAGCAGAAGCAAATCTGGGCCCAAGGTTATTCTGAACTTCTCCTTTAAATGCCATGACCTTCAGTTTAAAGGCCAAGATGAATCTGCTCATTTGGCCGGATGGAATAAGCAGACACACCAAGTCGATGGATCTCACGGAGGTGTCGGATGATGGCTGGACCCACACACACACCATGATGCTCAAAGTCTGTGTGGGAGAGTTTAGCCCAGCGGGGCTTTAAGTATATGTGTGTGTGTGTGTGTTTATGCGTGCGTGTGTGCACGTGCATGTCCATGTATGTGTCAGTGTCAGTGTAGGGCAGGGCTACACCCTGGAGTCTGTATCCCTGCCTGCCACGCAGCACTCCTTCTGGGTCAGTTCCACCCTCCTACCGCCTGCAGCCCCCACACAGACCCTCTACAACCTCCCACGCGGGGGTTTCTCAGCAGCAGGAGGGCTATAGAGAGTGGGGAGGTGACTGGGAGTAGGCGGGCAAAGCAATAACATTCAACATTCATTTCAAGTATGATAACAGGTAATAGAGTATGATCTTGTCCATCTTAATTATCATTCTCTATTATTGGATTGATGAGACCAGGATAAAGTCAAATTCCACGGTGGCATTATAATTTTGTTTTACTTCCCCGCCTCTCTCGTTTTCTTGTTGGTGAGATTGGATTGTTGTTTTCTCTGCAGAGATAGAAGACAGACAGGAAGAGAAGAGAAGCGGAGTCTTGACATCTGGGAGGGAAGAGAGGTATTGAGAGGAGACTGGCACTAAACAATAGTCAGACTGATCAACATAACAGAGAATCCGTGTGTGAGTGTTATGAGGACTCCCATCCAAAAGGTTAACATCATTTGGCGAGCATCCAAAAGTTTCTACTGACTAATGGCCTTCAAATGAAGTCAAACGGCCATAACATCAATGTGCTAGAGGATAGGGGAGGACACTGCATCGGTCTCACAGAACAATGATTCATGCCTTAGCGTGACTATATCAAAAGCAATATTACCATGGCAACCTTTACTCACGGATCACACATTAAGGAGATGGTGACTGTGTCAAAGTGAATGTGAGAGGCAGATTTGACCTGCAGCTCAACTGGAAAAGCATTGCAGGGAAGATGTCGCCGACAGAGAGGGTCACCTCGCTTCAAGTCCTTAGGAAACTATGCAGTATTAGTTTTTTTTATGTACTATTTCTTACATTGTTACAAAACTTATGTGGCAGGGTCTACAGGCAATCACGGACTTCAAAAAGAAAATCAGCCAACGTCTTGCTTCCAGACAAACTAAACACCTTTTTTGCCTGCTTTGAGGATAATACAGGGCCACCAACGTGGCCCGCTACCAAGGACTGCAGGCCCTCCTTCTCCGTGGCCGACGTGAGTAAGATATTTAAAACATGCTAACCATCGTAAGGCTTCCGGCCCAGACGGCATCCCTAGCCGCGTCCTCAGAGCGTACGCAGACCAGCTGGCTGGTGTGTTTACGGACATATTAAATCTCTCCCTATCCCAGTCTGCTGTCCCCACATGCTTCAAGTTGGCAACCCATGTTCCTGTACCCAAGAAGGCAAAGGTAACTGAACTAAATTACTATCACCCCGTAGCACTCACTTGTCATCATGAAGTGCTTTGAGAGACTAGTCAAGGATCATATCACCTCCACATTACCTGCCACCCTAGACCCACTTCAATTTGCATACCGCCCCAATAGGTCCACAGACGTCCCAACATCACACTGCCCTATCCCATCTGGACAAGATGAATACCTAATACCTACAGCTCAGCATTCAACACTATAGTACCATCCAAGCTCATCATTAAGCTTGAGGCCCTGGGTCTCAACCCTGCCATGTCTAATTGGGTCCCGGACTTCCTGACGGGCCGCCCCCAGGTGGTGAAGGTAGGAAACAACATTTTCACTTCGCTGATCCTCAACACTGGGGCCCCACAAGGGTGCGTGCTCAGCCCCCTCCTGTACTCCCTGTTCACCCATGACGGACACCGACCTCTTGCTTCCAGACAAACTAAACACCTTTGCCCGCTTTAAGGATAATATACTATCACCCTGACTACCAATTGCATTACTCATCTTATATGTAGATACTGTATTTTATACCATCTATTGTATCTTGCCTATGCCGCTCGGTCATCACTCATCCATATATTTCTATGTATATAGTCTTATTCCATCCCTATACTTAGATTTGTGTGTATTAGGTAGTTGTTGTGGAATTGTTAGATTACTTGTTAGATATTACTGCACTGTCGGAACTAGAAGCAGAAGCATTTCGCAACAACATCTGCTAACCATGTGCATGTGACCAATACAATTTGGTAACAGCAGCCCAGAGCTGTCTACACACACACACAGACTACCTATAAGGCTATGCTCACAGGAAGGGAGTCTAATTGTCAGCAGGGTGTGTGATCCACAGCAGGGGCATCAGACTGAAAGAGTAGCTGAGCGACTGAGGAAACAAGGAATCAATGAGCACATCACAAACAAAACGACCTGCATCAACCTCCACTGGCCCCCATAGACTGTCTCTGGAAATAAGAGCTTCAAGGTCTACCAGAGTACCACATTAACCAGCATATTGATATGACCTCAACTTCAGTTCAGGTCTATTTTGTATAAGAGTTAAAAAGAAGACTAGTTTAAATGTTGGTCCCACACCAATCAAACTGTACACAGATGAAACTCGTCAAACTGTACCTTGCTCCTCGAATGCCAATGCTGCAGTATTGGTACTGGGCCAGTCAGTGCTGGGTGAGAGAACACATTCAGATAGGGGAGGACCTGTACACTATGTCAGGAATCAGGACTAATAAACTGCCTGTTTAACAAGTAATACCACATGGATGGCCATTTATACAATTTCATTGTGACACTGTAGACTATTCTAGTTTTGCGGGGATAGGAGGCCGGCAATTTATTTTGTCTCGCCTAGAACGGCAGAATGGCCAGGACCGGGCCTGCATCAGCATCATATCAGTCTTAACATAGCCGTGATGCTCATCCATAACTTTGGGCTGCAAAATTCCGGTAACCTTGCCAAAAATCCCATGTTCTCCAGAAATCCTGGTTGGCGGTTTCTGGATTTCCTGCTTTTATTCCTTCCTGATTTCTGGAAAATCTGTGAATTTTGCAAAAGTTACTGGAATTTTGCAACCCTATCCATAACCAACCTTTCCCTAAATAGGAAGACGCATCATAAAACACCAGACACAGGACACCGCAGTGCATACTGCATATTCTATACTGTATTTAGAAACTGTAAGGTTCGGTGCTGGTTCTAGACAGGGTGGAGTCTTAGAAAGGCCATAATCTCTGAGTCACCCTAGAGACGCAGGCCTTGTGTTAGCCAATATAAGTGTAATAGAAAGATTGACAGCATTAATAATGAAGGAAGCCCATCTACAGTTGATGTCAGAAGGTTACATACACCTTAGCCAAATACATTTAAACTCAGTTTTTTCACAATTCCTGACATTTAATCTTAGTAAAATGTCCCCGTCTTAGGTCCGTTAGGATCACCACTTTATTTTAAGAATGTGAAATGTCAGAATAATAGTAGAGAGAATTATTTATTTCAGCACATTCCAAGTGGTTCAGAAGTTTACATATACTCAATTAGTATTTGGTAGCATAGACTTCAAATTCTTTAACTTGGGTCAATCGTTTCGGGTAGCCTTCCACAAGCTTCCCACAATAAGTTGGGTGAATTTTGGCCCATTCCTCCTGACAGAGCTGGTGTAACTGAGTCAGGTTTGTAGGTCTCCTTACTCACACACCTTTTCAGTTCTGCCCACACATTTTCTATTAGTTTGAGGTCAGGGCTTTGTGATGGCCACTCCAATACCTTGACTTTCTTGTCCTTAAGCCCTTTTTGTAACAACTTTGGAAGTATGCTTGGTGTCATTGTCCATTTGGAAGACCCATTTGCGACCAAGCTTTAACTTCCTGACTGATGTCTTGAGATGTTGCTTCAATATATCCACATAATCTTCCCTCCTCATGATGCCATCTATTTTGTGAAGTGCACCAGTCCCTCCTGCAGCAAAGCACCCCCACAACATGATGCTGTCACCCCCATGCTTCACGGTTGGGCTGGTGTTCGTCGGCTTGCAAGCCTCCCCCTTTTCCCTTAAACATAACGATGGTCATTATGGCCAAACAGTTCCATTGTTGTTTCATCAGACCAGAGGACATTTCTCAAAAAAATATGATCTTTGTCCCCATGTGCAGTTGCAAACCATAGTCGGGCTTTTTTATGGCGGTTTTGGAAAAGTGGCTTCTTCCTTGCTGAGCGGCCTTTCAGGTTATGTCGATATAGGACTTGTTTTACTGTGGATATAGATACATTTGTACCTGTTTCCTCCAGCATCTTCACAAGGTCCTTTGCTGTTGTTCTGAGATTGATTTGCACTTTTCACATCATAGTACGTTCATCTCTAGGAGACAGAACGCGTCTCCTTCCTGAGCCGTACGACGGCTGCGTGGTCCCATGGTGTTTATACTTGCGTACTATTGTTTGTAGAGATGAATGTGGTACCTTCAGGCGTTTGGAAATTGCTCCCAAGGATGAACGAGACTGAAAGCAAATCTACAATTGTTTTCTTAGGTCTTGGCTGATTTGTTTTCCCCATGATTTCAAGCAAAGAGGCACTGAGTTTGAAGGTAGGCCTTGTAATACATCCACAGGTACACCTACAATTGACTCAATTATGTCAATTAGCCTATCAGCTTCTAAAGCCATGACATAATTTTCTGGAATTTTCCAAGCTGTTTAACTTCTCTAGGGTAGGTGAGACGCTAACGTCCCACCAGGCCAACATCCGGTAAAACTGCAGAGAGCTAACATTTTAAAAATACACCATTCGTTGTATTAAACATTCTTGTAAATACTGTATCTTACATCATTTAAAAGATGAATGTCTTATTAATCCAGCCGCTGTGTCAGATTTCAAAAAGGTTTACTGCAACAGCAAACATGCGATTTTCTGAGGACGGTGCCCCACACACACAAGTATTACTAGCATTTTCCAACCAAGCATTAGCGTCACGAAAGTCAGAAATAACAATAAAATACATCGCTTACCATTGAAGATCTTCCTCCGGTGGCAATGCCAAGTGTCCTAACTACACAGTGAATGTTCGTTTTGTTTGATAAAATCATTTTTTATAGCCTAACACGAAACATTTGTAAACCGGTTGCGTCGTGATTTCCGAAGCGTTCGTGGCAATTACACACACTAAATAAACGTTTATCCAGTCATGGTTGGTTTCATTGCAATCCTCTGGTTGTTACTAACACAACCATACATGATGGTTCTTTTCCCGGGACGTATTGACTGAAACAAACCGATTTGAAGACACCAATCAATGACCTCATTGCACACCAATGGTAGGACCGGTCTATCGTTGATTGACTGTATTTTGGCCCAAAGACCACTGATCATCTTGAAATCTAGCTTGGAAGAAAGCCAATGAGCTGAGTTAAACGGCAATATGTAATGGTTATACGTTCGAAGACCAGCCTTTGTCGTAAACTCTGGCGTAAAAGAGGTTCATTCGCCATCGCAAATCCTACTTGACGGAGCCACGCGTGTTACGCATAGCAGTACATATTCAATAGCATTTTCAACAAGTTTATATATTTAAATTATGGCGAATAAATCAGGAAAAGCTAAAACAAAGTCTAGGTATACAGATTTAACCCAAATTATAGAGGAAATTGATAGACAGCGAGACCGAATTTCTTCAGGAAGATTAATCTTTCAGCGAAGCTAGTTTCGACTCCCAGGCGGAAGAAATGTTTCTGCACGGCGAGGATGCCATGCTGGATTGGTAAGTTCTAATGCTAATGTCATTGTTTGAAATTAATATGAAATATTATTCATTTGAGATTTTTTTTTCATTTTCTTTTTTTTTGTTGCAATATATAAAAATATAATCTGTAATGAAATGTGTAAAGTACATATTGGCAATACTGTGTGTGTGTGATATATTTTTTACATTTATTTTACATAAACATGGAACAGCACTTCACCATAGTGATTATGTTCCCTGTACTCTATATATATCTGTTTATTTTATGTGTTGATACAGGACTCAAACGTGAAAGTATAGTTACTGATTTTTTAAATCTTTCACAGTGGCAGTGATTCTGATTATGAGCCGCCAAAGTCTAAGTGTCCATCTCCCTCTGAAGCTGGTTCATCCAGCCGGACCCCCGCTGTCTCCGGCTCCACACCTACCCGGCCATCTAGAGTTGTGAAGTCAGTGACAAAGAAGAGGAGGTAGGGAAGAGAGAAACCTGCAGACAGAGGACCAGAGGGTTGTTGGCACTCTGTGTTAGAAGATGATGTGGAACCAAATCCACCAGTTTTTAGACCCAGAAGGCAGCCAGGACCTCAACTAGACATGACTGCAAAGTACATCCCCCTTCAACTTTCTCAACTGTTTTTCACCTCGTCAGTTGTTGATTCCCTGGTGGCGAACACCAATAAGTATGGGGCTAAGAAGCAGGCAGGAAAGAAAGAGGCATGGAAGACCATTTCTATGTCAGACCTTTTCTGCTACTTTTCAATGGTCATTTACATGGGGCTGGTGAAGTTGGAAACTCTAAAGGGACTACTGGAAAACGTCAGCTCTCTATCAACTGCCTTTCCCCATGACTGTCATGTCTTCTAAAAGGTTTCTGACTATCTCACGTGCGCTTCACATCAGTGACCCAGAAGTTGATGGGGAGAATGACAAGAAGAAGCACACCAAGGTTTGATAGGCTCTGTAAAATAAAACCTCTCTACCCCAGCATCGTTGATGCCTGCAAGATACTTATTTTCAGCCCGCCCAGAACCTGTCCATCGATGAGAGGATGGTAGCCTCAAAGGCCAGAATCAGTCTCAAACAATACATGCGTAACAAACCAACCAAATGGGGTTACAAACTGTTTGTTTTGGCTGATTCTGTGTGTGCCTACACTTGCAATTTTTTTGTTTATGAGGGGAAAAACAGTTTTGCTACCGGTAATGGACTGAGTTATGATTCCGTTATGGAGTTATTGGATTGTCAACTGCTGGGGAAGGGCTACAAACTGTTTGTGGACAACTTCTACACAAGCCCTACCCTGTTTACAGAGCTGAGGAAGCGGGAGGTGTGGGCTTGTGGCACCATTCGTACCAACAGGGTGGGCTTTCCAAAGACCAAGGTGAACGACATGCCTAAGCGGGCTGAGCGGGGTACCATGCGATGGATCTGTGAAGATGGCCTGCTGTTTGTGAAGTGGATGGATACCAGAGAGGTGGTCATGTGCTCCAGTATCCACAAGTCCTTCAGTGTAGATCACGTCGTCAGGCGTGTAAAGGACGGTGCCGGTGCATGGACCACAAAAAAAGGTCCCCATTCCAGCTGCTGTGAAGGACTACAACAAGAGCATGGGAGGTGTGGACCTGTCAGATGCGCTGATAGGATACTACAATGTTCTCCACAAGACCATGAAATGGTACAAAACATTTTTCTATCATTTCATTGACATTTCATTGACATTGCTGTGGTGAATTCCTTCATCCTCCAGAAGGAAATGGCCAAGAGCTGTGGACAGCCCCCCCATCTCACAGCTAGCCTTCATCCAGGAGCTTGCTAGCTACAGCAAGTCCACTGCAGCACCTTCTGCTCCAACCAGTGGTGTTCACCTGCCCAGATTCATCTCTGCAGGCATGAATGTGCCTCAGGGCAAAAAGAGCACAGTAGGGAGACGTCGTTGTGCCCTTTGTCACAGGAAATGCCCCATCACCTGCACCACCTGTTCAGTAAGCCTCTGCTTTACAGCAGAGAGAGACTGCTATGGGCTATGGCACCAGCAGCACAATATTGTGTAGAGGACTGAGGGTCTTCACAATATTGTAAATAAAAAATGTGTAAATAGTTACCCTTGTTATTTGTTTGTTTATTATTATTTATTTTTTAAATAATTTTTTTCATATATATATTTATTTTTGGGGGGTGTGTTAGAATAGCATTTATGTATTTTGTATATAGTTCTTTCCTTCAAAATGTATCACTGTACCAATTCGGCCACTTGGGTACATTTGTGTGGGACACCTGGGTGACTTCATGCTCAATGTCATGTAGCTCGCTCATTTTTGAAGTTATGTCTAAAACTTTGCTCAGCTATTGTTGCCATCTTATGTTCTTCATTCAAATCATCCACAGCATCCTATCTGTATGTTTGGCTGTTCTTGGTCATTTGAAAGATGATGCAGCAACAATAAAAAACAGAAAACGTATGTTTATTTCCTTGTATTTTCTTCTACCAGATCTATTGTGTTATATTCTCCTACATTCCAATTCACATTTCCACAAAATTCAGAGTGTTTCCTTTCAAATGATACCAAGAATATGCATATCCTTGCTTCTGTGCCTGAGCTACAGGCAGTTAGATTAGGGTATGTCTTTAGGCGGAAATTGAGAAGAAGGGGGGGGTCCCCCAAAGAAGTTTTAAAGGCGCAGTCAACTTAGTGTATGTAAACCTCTGACCCACTGGAATTGTGATACAGTGAATTATAAGTGAAATAATCTGTCTGTAAACAATTGTTGGAAAAATGACTTGTGTCATGCACAAAGTAGATGTCCTAACCGACTTGCCAAAATGTGTGCACGTAAATGTGTGCACGTAAACTTCCGACTTCAACTGTAGTTCTGGCCAAACTGCATGCCAACACACGTACACATGCATACACACATATACACACAGCTACTAATGTTAGGGCTGTCACAAGAGAGTACCTAACGTATTGTCATTGAGTACAATGCGTCAGCCGGTTGCACACTGAGTGTACATCCCTCCTTTGGGGCCTAAACATCCTGAGAGCCTTACAGGAGATATGTATGACCACAGACGGTCCCAGAAATTACAGTTTTTTTTAGTAACAAAGGGAGGAGGACAACTAAAACATAAATAGGTAGGCCTATGTCTTTCCAAATGGAGCCCTGTCTTTGAGAGATCATTCTTATTACTCAGTCAATAACAGTCTGGTTATCAACAAATATGACTCTTCTAATATGAGGTGAGGTATTCAGGGCCCATGTTGTCATCCATGAAAATCAGTAGAAAGTAAGATACAGAGAGGCAACTCTTCATCTATAATAGCATATGGACTGGGAGATGTCATTCACTGGAGCAAGTTCTATGGCTTTCTATGTAAGTATTTCATATAGTGTGGACACGTGTGCATGCGTGTGTGTGTGTCAGAGTTTGAGAATGTGTGTTAGTGGGTACATATGATGGGTGCAGAGCATTGCTGATGCTATCCTTGCTCTAAACCTATCATGCATGTAATAACTATGATGTAAAGGGGTATCTGTAAATGCAAAACACTAGAGTCCCCCCCAAACAGGCTCTTAGCTGGCACAGTGGTGAGACAGACAGACATGTAATAGTAGGAAGGAGAATACAGTAACAATGTAAGAACAACTGTGACAATATCATACCCCACACCCATTCCTGACAATCACCACAGAGGGATGTCTCAACACCCTGAGGAACACAAACACTTGCCGAAACATACTTTGAAATCCATTTGGCTGATCATTACGGCATCAGCGAACAACCTCACTTCAGTAAAAGGATAGGTATCACACATGAACACGTTCAAAACACGCTTCCTCACAGCGCTGGATAGCTGGCTGGAAGTGAACTTCACAGTGAGTGGTGGCTGATTTGGTTGTTGTGGTTTTCTAGGTGAATACACCTGAAATCCTCTCAGTTCCAGCTCCTGCTACACTCATCAGGCCAGGACATTAAATATGGATGCTGTGGACAAGCAGAAGCAATTTTCTATGTTTAATTCAACAAATAATAACATCAAAAGAATATGAAGAAGAGCAGCAGGTGAATAAACCATGACAGGACTGGAGCTCTCAGGGTGCTGGAGCAAACAGAAGGTGCCACCATTCAGGAGAGAACAGAGAAGACGGGTCACCTCAATATCATCTATTAATGCAACTATCCACCAAACTAAACGCTAGGGCCACGAGTTGTGTCCTGATCAGGAGAAACTCTGGACCCTACCTATGTTATTGACTAAACTACACTGCGACATCATGGCCATGGGGTACAGTCGTATAGTGAATTAGCCTGGCTGCCAACTTGTTGCTGTCTTGGCGAGCCAATGATGCAGGAACAGTCTGTCATCCAGGAAAGTATTGCATAAAATCACATACACGCTGGAGCTTCAATATTGCATACATTCTTGGCTGTAATTTCCCATGTTTCCCATTCTGTTGCTCCTCCACTAATATAGTGTAGAGATGCATGATCTTAAATTTGAACAGTTTCTCACAACAGGAAATATGAATTATTGTGTTGATTATAATTCATGGGACATTTTGTAGGGGTTACTACATCTTTTAGGGCAAATTAAATCTGACATTTTAAAGTGAAAATGACACACTTTAGAAGCCTTTATAAGCGTGAATCTACTACAAATGTGCATATCACGCTGTGCAGGAAATGTCCTGCTACAACAAGGGGATACAGTGAATATCCTACAGTTCCATGTAGAAGGTAAAACAAAGCAGTAAAAGCAGCAGCCCACTGATTGATGTCACGGTTGTTTCTACTCAGCTCTGGCAGTTCCAGTAACATCTTACAAAACGTGTATCCATTTCCTTAAAAGGTTAAGGCCAATAGCAACCGCTTGAATCCACAAGATAAGAACACATATTGACAAAATGTGTCATGTCATCTAAGCCATGGCAAAACAGAGATCAAAGATCAGGCAGAGCCAACTGCAATCCCCTTAATATAGTATGCCTGTTCCTGCTTTCCCCCCTAATGTATTTCCTTTCACCATCAAGCTCTGCTCACACAGTCCACATACGCACACTGCCGCTGTTTTTATATTGAATGCTGCAAAGGCACAGGCACACACACCAAAACAGTGACAGAAACGCATACACATGCCCCCACAGTAAATAATCCATTTGTCTTTGTAAAATCATTGAATAAATCAAAAATGTGAGGAGTTTGACTGTGTTGTCTGACGTGCTGTTGTGTATTTCAGAGTGTCTGTGAGGCAGCTTGCTTCCTGCCAGAGTAGGTGGGGGAGAGATTAGGAGGGCTACACTAGAGAACAGGGGGGCTATTGGACTGTGGAGTGGGAGAGCTCCAGGGAGAGATGGGAGCAGCTCTGTAATTAACCGGCTTTTCTGACAGCCTGTAGCCTGGTCTCTGGGAGCCTGGAGCCGATAGAGCCTTGAGTGGGGCCAGGGCCCTAGGAGACAGGCAGGCTGAGCATATGGCCAGTGGGACAAAACACATGTACTTGAGTGTGGCAGAATGCATGAAACCCACTTTGCCAGACCACCCACTTAACCCTTCTGTTTCATTGTCAGACTTGCTAATGCCAGGAAGCCTCTCACTGGCTCTTGTGCTAAAACTCCACTGATTTCACCTGCCTTTAAGAGATATGACGGGGCCGTAAAGAAGCTAGGCTCCCACCACCAGCCTGCCTCCTGGCAGTAAAGACTGTAGCAGAGTGGGACAGAGTGTAGTACTATAGTAAGAACTGTCACTGGAGGCTCCCCCCTCTCTCCTCCCCACCATGCTCAATTATTCATATGCCCAGTCACAGCCCTACTCCTCATCTAAACTCCAGCCTCACACCAGCCCTCTCAACATTACCCTCCATTATTCATTAGCCTAGCTGTGGCCCCCATGCATACCACTGACAGCACTAACCCCAATAACACACAGCCCAGACCTCACTCACATTGACTCCTCAGGCTAAGGATGTTAACAGTAGTGCGTTCATGGACAGAAAGAGATGGGAACAGGGGGTTTAATGATCTGTCACAGCACCCAGGTCAAGTCATTGTCAGCTGATGGACTCGGACACACCACATTATGGGCCTTTCTCTGCCCGGAGTAGGACATGATGCTGTTTTCACTGCCCTGACATCAGCTATAGGCAGGCTAGCAGACACATAGCCTTTCTCTGCCCGGAGTAGGACATGATGCTGTTTTCACTGCCCTGACATCAGCTAAAGGCAGGCTAGCAGACACATAGCCTTTCTCTGCCCGGAGTAGGACATGATGCTGTTTTCACTGCCCTGACATCAGCTAAAGGCAGGCTAGCAGACACATAGCCTGCCCATGGTTATGTAACAGAAGACAGGCGTAATGTGGTGTGAGATTATTACTTGGTTTGATGGCTAGATCATTTTTGCTGATCTGCTTCCACTTGATGTAGTAGGTCCCTTAGTCGTGGAACACCAAGGCGAAAGGCTACCGTTAGCATTCAACAGACATCATAATGTAATTCTGAGTTTTAGGTTTTATTGTGGTCTTGCATGGTGCTGAATGCAATCCATAATGCCATGTCAACAGTCAAACCAACTCAAGCTTTTCAGTAATTGTCTGCATATGCTGACAGGGCTGTATCAGGGCAGTGAGCAGTGGGCAGAGACTCAGTTGTGTGCTGCTCTCTTGACGCCTCCTCTGTGCCCGCCAACACACCTCTACAACAGATGGAGGGCTCAACAGACCAAAGTGCCACGCCCATGCCACACTGGCACTGTTGGCAGTACCTAAGCAACTGTCAGCACAAACATGGTCAGCGTCAGCCTAAAAATACTTCTCAACTACTAAACAGTTTATAGAGAAATCCACACAACCAGATGTATATTGTATAGCCTGGTCCCAGATCTGTACGTGCTTGAGCCAACTTCTCTGACTATTGCATTCGTGATTCCATCAAATAAAATGTTTCTATTGGTCGCATACACATACAGTATTTTGCAAATGTTACCACAGGTGCAGCAAAATGCTTATGATAATTTGTATTACAATACACACAAATCCCCAAAATAAGAAGAAATTAAGAAATATCAGAACGAACAATGTCAGAGTGCGGAATATAAATATATATGTCTAGGATGGTGTGCATAGTATGGACAGTTTGTGAATAGAACAGGTGTGTACAGCTGTCGTTATATAGGATTAGTCTTGACTAGAATACAGTATATACATTTGAAGTGGGTAAAAAAGTTTGAAAAGATTATTAGTGACCAATGTTCAATTACTATGTACATAGGACAGCAGTCTCTAAGGTGCAGGGAATAGTGCCAGGTTGTAGCCGGCTAGTAACAGTGACTAAATTCAGGGCAGGGTACTGGGCAGAGGCCGGCTAGTGGTGACTATTTAACAATCTGATGGCATGGAGATAGAAGCTGTTTTCAGTCTCTCGGTCCCTGTACTGTCTCCGACTTCTAGATCGTGGTGGGGTAAACAGGCCATGGCTCGGGTGGCTAAGGTCCTTGATGATCTTCTTGGTCTTCCTGTGACACTGGGTGCTCTAGATGTCCTGGGAGGGCAGGCAGGGTTGGGCTGACCCTCTAGAGAGCCTTGCGGTTGTGGACGGTGCAATTTCAGTACCAGGCGGTGATACAGCGTCGGTGCATCTGTAGAAGTCTGTGAGGGTCTTCGGAGACAAGCCAAATTTCTTCAGCCTCCTGAGTTTGAAGAGGCGCTGTTGCGGATTGACCATTTCAAGTTGTCAGTGATGTGCACGATGATAAACATTAATATTTTCACCCTCTCCACTGCGGCCCCATCGATGTGGATGGGGGTGTGCTCGCTCTGCTGTCTCCTGAAGTCCACAATCAGCTCCTTCGTTTGGTTGACGTTGAGGAACAGGTTATTTTCATGGCACCACTCTGTCAGGGTCCTCACCTCCTCCCTGTAGGCTGTCTCGTCATTGTTGGTAATCAGGCCTACCACTGTTGTATCATTTGCAAACTTGATGATTGCGTTGGAGACGTGCGTTACCACTCATGACTGAACAGGGACTACAAGAGGGGTCTGAGCACACACCCCTGTGGAGCCTCTGTGTTGAGGATCAGCGTAGCGGATGTGTTGTTGCCTAACTTCACCACTTGGGTTTGCCCTGTCAGGCAGTCCAGGACCAAGTTGCACAGGTTGGGGTTCAGACCCAGGGCCCTGAGTTTAGTAATGAACTTGGAGGGTACTATGGTGTTTAAGGCTGAGCTGTAGTAAATGAACAGCATTCTTACATTAGGTATTTCTCTTGTCCAGACGAGATAGGGCAGTGTGCAGTGCGATGGCGATTGCATCATCCGTGGATCTGTTGGGACTGTATGCAAATTGTAATGTGTCTAGGGTGTCAGGTAAGGTCCAGGTAATATGATCCTTAACTAGCCTCTCAAAGCACTTCATGATGACAGAAGTGAGTGATACGGGGCGATAGTCATTTAGTTCAGTTACCTTCACTTTCTTAGGTACAGGAACAATGATGGACATCTTGAAGCAAGTGGGAATAACAGACTGTGATAAGGAGAGATTACATTTGTCCGTAAACACTCCAGCTAGCTGGTCTGCACATACTCTGAGGACGCGGCTTGGGATGCCGTCTGGGCCGGCAGCCTTGCGAGGGTTAACACACTTAGATGTCTTACTCACGTCGCCCACTGAGACCGAGAGCTCACAGTCCTCGTTTGCGGAGGTGGCCAGTGACGGCGGCACTATAGTTTCCTTGAAGTGGTTGAAGGTGTTTAGCTTGTACGAGAGCAAGGCGCCGGTGACACACATACAGATGGTGCCGGTGGGCCACTCTACCTTCATATAATCCTAAATCAAAAGACCCTGCAATTGATTTTTATTTTTAAACATATTTGACCCTATAGATCCCTTTATCAAGTAAGACAGACAGACAGACAGACAGGACAGACAGACTCCAATCATATCACATCCAGGACATTATGCATGCAGGGGGATGCCCCTGAATGAATCCATGTGTGTAAATGTCAACAGTAAATGTCAATAGCTTTTCTAGAGCCAGGCCTGAGGACATGGAGGCTCAGCATATGGGCCCAGGGACCCACCCCTACCTTAAATACATTCTTAATCAACTATAAAGTGCTCCTCTGTTTAGCGTGATGAATTAAACAACATAACATCCAGCGCCGACAGAGATGGCCGCCTCGCTTCGCGTTCTTAGGAAACTATGCAGAATTTTATTTTTTTATGTATCATTTCTTACACTGTTACCTGAGGAAATCTTAAGTCTTATTACATACAGTCGGAAGGTACTATTGGACATAAGAGCAACGTCAACTTAACAACATTACGACCAGGAAAACTTTCCAGAAGCGGATCCTCTGTTTGGTCCACCACCCAGGACAATGGATTGGATCCCAGCAGGCGACCCAAAACAACGGCGCCGCAGAAGGAGGGGTCTTCTGGTCAGGCTCCGTGGACTGGCACATCGCCCACTGCTTCCGAGTATACTACTAGCCAATGTCCAGTCTCGTGACAACAAGGTAGACGAAATCCGAGCAAGGGTTGCCTTCCAGAGAGACATCAGAGACTAACATTCTCTGTTTCACAGAAACATGGCTCAATCGGGATACGTTATCAGAGTCGGTTTCTTCACGCAAAAAAACATCTCTCTGGTAAGAAGAAGGGCGGGGGTGTATGCCTTATGATTAATGAGTTGTGGTGTGATCATAACAACATACAGGAACTCAAGTCCTTTTGTTCACCTGACCTAGAATTCCTTACAATCAAATGCCGACCGCATTATCTACCAAGAGAATTCCCTTCGATTATAATCATAGTCGTGTAATCTCCCCCCACCCCCCTGAAAGAACTTCATTGGACTCTATGTAAACCACATATATTAACAAGGCTAATCTGAAAACAAGGCTCCCTTTTATCAGCATATCGAATGTGCGACCCGGGCTGGAAGAATTTTGGAACATTGTTACTCTAACTTCCGCGATGCATACAAAGCCTTCCCTCGCCCTCCTTGCGGCAAATCTGACCACAACTCCATTTTATTGCTCCAAGTCTATAGACAGAATCTAAAACAGGAAACGCCTGTGCTCAGGTCTGTTCAACGCTGGTCCGACCAATCTGATTCCACACTTCAAGATTGCTTTGATCACGTGGACTGGGATATGTTCCGGATAGATTCGAACAACAACATTGATGTATACGCTGATTCGGTGAGCGAGTTAATTAGCAAGTGCATCGGTGATGTTGTACCCACGGCAACAATTAAAACCTTCCCCAACCAGAAACCGATGGCAGCATTGATGGGATTGATGGCAGCATTCGCGCAAAACTGAAAGCGCGATCCACTGCTTTTAATCAGGGCAAGGCGACCGTAAACATGACCGAATACAAACAGTGTAGTTATTCCCTCCGCAAGGCAATCAAACTAGCTAAGCTTCAGTATCGAGACAAAGTAGAGTCGCAATTCAACGGCTCAGACATGAGAGGTATGTGGCAGGGTCTACAGTCAATTACGGACTACAAAAATAAAACCAGCCCCGTCGCGGACCCTGATGTCTTGCTCCCAGACAAACTAAACAACTTCTTTGCTTGCATTGAGGACAATACAGTGCCACTGACACGGCCCACACCCAAAACCTGCGGACTCTCCTTCACTGCAGCCGACGTAAGTAAAACATTTAAACGTGTTAACCCTCGCAAGGCTGCAGGCCCAGAAGGCATCCCCAGCCGCGTCCTCAGAGTATGCGCAGACCAGCTGGCTGGTGTGTTTACGGACATATTCAATCAATCCTTATCTCAGTCTGCTGTTCCCACATGCTTCAAGAGGGCCACCATTGTTCATGTTCCCAAGAAAGCTAAGGTAACTGAGCTAAACGACTATCGCCCCATAGCACTCACTTCCGTCATCATGAAGTGCTTTGAGAGACTAGTCAAGGATCATATCACCTCCACCCTACCTGACACCCTAGACCCACTCCAATTTGCTTACCGCCCCAATAGGTCCACAGACGACTCAATCGCAATCACACTGCCCTAACCCAACTGGACCAAAGGAACACCTATGTAAGAATGCTGTTCATCGACTACAGCTCAGCATTTAACACCATAGTACCCTCCAAACTCCTCATCAAGCTCGAGACCCTGGGTCTCGACCCCGCCCTGTGCAACTGGGTCCTGGATTTCCTGACAGCCCTCTCCTGTACTCCCTGTTCACTCATGACTGCGTGACCATGCACGCCTCCAACTCAATCATCAAGTTTGCAGACAACACTACAGTGGTAGGCTTGATTACCAACAACGACGAGACGGCCTACAGGGAGGTGGTGAGGGCCCTCGGAGTGTGGTGTCAGGAAAATAACCTCACACTCAATGTCAACAAAACAAAGGAGATGATCGTGGACTTCAGGAAACAGCAGAGGGAGCAGCCCCCTTTCCACATCGACGAGACAGTAGTGGAGAAGGTGGAAGGTTTTAAGTTCCTCGGAGTACACATCACGGACAAACTGAAATGGTCCACCCACACAGACAGCGTGGTGAAGAAGGCGCAACAGCGCCTCTTCAACCTCAGGAGGCTGAAGAAATTTGGCTTGTCACCAAAAACACTAAAACTTTTACAGATGCACAATTGAGAGCATCCTGTCGGGCTGCATCACCGCCTGGTACGGGAACTGCTCCGCCCACAACCGTAAGGCTCTCCAGAGGGTAGTGAAGTCTGCACTATGCATCACCGGAGGCAAACTACCTGCCCTCAAGGACACCTACACCACCCGATGTCACAGGAAGGCTAAAAAGGAAGGAAGGCTAAAAAAAGATCATCAAGGACAATATCCACCCGAGCCACTGCCTGTTCACCCCGCTATCATCCAAAAGGCAAGGTCAGTACAGGTGCATCAAAGCTGGGACCGAGAGACTGAAAAACAGCTTCTATCTCAAGGCCATCAGACTGTTAAACAGCCATCACTAACATTGAGAGGCTGCTGCCAACATACTGACTCAAATCTCTAGCCACTTTAATAATAAAAAAATTGGATGTAATAAATGTTTCACTAATCACTTTAAACAATGCCACTTTATATCACGTTTATATACCCTACATTACTCATCTCATATGTATATACTGTACTCTATACCATCTACTGCATCTTGCCTATGCCGTTCGGCCATCGCTCATCCATATATTTATATGTACATATTCTTATTCATTCCTTTACACTTGTGTGTATAAGGTAGTTGTTGTGAAATTGTTAGATCACTTGTTAGATATTACTACATGGTCGGAACTAAAAGAACAAGCATTTCGCTACAGTAGCATTAACATCTGCTAACCATGTGTATGTGACCAATAAAATTTGATTTTGAACATATACAGCACAAACATGGAGGACTTTTGACAAACACAGAGTAGAGGACGACAGTTTGTGACAACAGCCTAATCGGATGTAAGCCTTATGTACCACCACAGATTATGCATTATATTGACCAGATACTCCACCACCCGCTCAAACAATGAAAATAAATGTCTTCAACAATGAAAAGCAGTCATGAGGCGGCAAGATCAGGTGGCACCCTTGAGGGCATATACGACTGTGATAACAGGCACAACTGTTAAAATTGCAGGGATGTCACGTGTCCTACTTTTAAATATTAGTATACTCGTAACAACCTAAGCATTACGAAACTTCTATCCGATCAAATAAGCCACATGTAGCAAATAAACACATTCGACAAGCTCTCATTGACCTCTGTACAAAAACACCTCTTTTGGTGAGCAAACAACTACAACAAAAACATCACCTGCTGGAGAAAACACATTTTGGGCCCAGTTACCCCTCTCGCTTCACCTCATCCTCTCTGGTACCACATAGGAATAAAGAGGACTAGGTAACCTCCAATGATGTATGGTACATACCATGATGTAGTTGCGGAGTTCGGGGTAGACTCTGTAGGGTGCCAGCCAGTGGGACAGGGGGGTGGTTGAGGGGAAGGTGGTGGTCACAGCCAGGGACACCTCGGGGAAGGACAGCACATTGAAGCCAAACTTCTCATACAGCTTCTGGAGCTCTTCGTCAGGCTTCTCATCTCCCTCGCTCAGGATACTGCCAATGATGTAGCGACACTGGTCATCGGGCACCTGTGTGTGTGTGTGTGTGTGTGTGAGACATTGAGATGAACAGGGGGGGGGGGGCACAGACGGATACCAAAATGAGACCAAAACACATATCAAATATTAAGTTCAGTACATATACACTGTGTGAACAAACCATTTTGCTGGCCTATGTTGACTCAAATGCTTCCCACAGTTGTGTCGAGTTGGCTGGATGTCCTTTGGTTGGTGGACCATTATTGATGCACACAGGAAACTGTTGAGGCTGAAAAACCCAGCAGTGTTGCAGTTCTTGACACACTCAAACTGGTGCACCTGGCACCTACTACAGATGTAAGATCTTAACTGAATTACTTTTTTATTGCTTAATATTTTCCTACAATGAAAACTTGTGTATTTTAGGTTTTAAAAGGTTGTAATTTCCACTTGAAATGTCAAACATGATTTGCCCTAACGAAAAATGTATCAAACCCTACATAAATGTCCATTAATTATAATCAACATAATAATTCACATTTCCTGTTGCTGCAGGATTATTTTCCTGCTGAAGCAAACTGGCTCAAATTAAGATCCTACATCTGTACCATACCTGGTTCAAAAGGCACTTAAAAGTAAATATTGTCTTGCCCATTCACCCTAATGGTACACAAACACAATGTCTTAATTTTCTCAAGGCTTAAAAATCCTCCGTTAACCCGTCTCCTCCCCTTCATCTACACTGATTGAAGTGGATTTAACAAGTGACATCAATAAGGGATCATAGCTTTCACCTGGATTCACCTGGCCAGTCTATGTTATGGAAAGAGCACCTGTTCCTAATGTTTTGTACACAGTGGAAATCCCTATCCATCCTCCCAGTCCTCCAATCAGACCAGCTAGTACAAGAGAACAACAGAAGGCAGAAGGAATGGTAGAATTTTTCAACATCAGTACGTGTGGACATCAGACAGCGAGCTGTCAATCACACTGGGCTCCAGTCTTGCTGCAGTCTGTCTGGTAGCTGGTGATAGTGACATAAGAATGGCACGAGGTCAGATCTCAGAGGCATGGCTTCTGGGCTGGGCGCTGTTCCTGTAGGCCTGTGACAGTCTTCCTTGGTGTGACTGGTCCCGCCTGTGGATGCTGGCATGGCGCGGGGGCACAGATGGTATCTAGCGCTCTTCATCAACATCCCTGACAGCCCCACACATCTTATAATTTAACCATCCACAATTCCTTTCTCTTGCTCCTTTTTCTCCCCACTACAGTTTTTGGAATAAACATTTTGATACCATTAAGTAGCCAAGCCTTGGTACAGTGGAATACAATATCAAACAATGGTGAAGAAATTCACAAGTGTCTCTAGGTATGGGCTATAGTCTACTCCCCAACCAACAACACATCCCTTTAATTGCCTTCCTGACCAGTGGCTGGGCCATGCAAGTATTAGAATTAATCACAATGGCTGTGTTCCTAGCGGCTTAGTACACAATCAACACTAAAAACGGCCCATGTGGATGCTGCTTTTGTCCAGGTTGTCGATGTACAAGTTATATTGTCTTGGCTGCGTGTATCGCCCACCTTCCTACATGAGCATGATAAAAGGTGTTGGTTGTCAACAGGGCTTGTGTATAATGACTGGTTCCTGTCAATACTGCCAGGCTATGATAAGAAACAGCTACATCCATTTAAATAAAAGGAGAGATGGCCGCTGCCCTCCCACGGCTTCGTCCCACTATCTAACCATTTCTCCCTTTTTCGCTTAGTCTCGAAAACCTGACCCTGGGCAACAGTGACTAGGGTCTGGTTTCAATGACGGTCTCTTTTGGCAACTTCGATAAGGGGCCCTCTTCAGACAGACAACTCTCCAAACAAATCACAAGGCAGAACATCGCGATTGGAAACCAACCAACCAGGCAAAAAGTTTGCAGTCATTAAGAATAACCTCTGTGTTCCCCATCTTGCTAGCTACTGCTTTATTTAAGAGGATAAGGTAATGGCATTGGCAGTGACGTAGTTCTTGTATACCAAAATAGTTTGCCACTGAAACCAGACTCTAGTCACTGTTGCCTAGGTTTTTGATACTACCTACTTACTTTCCCTAGGCTCATAGACGAGAGGCTTGTTACCAAAATGTAGAGCTCGCTTGCTAATTATATCATTTAGAGCTCCTGCTATCACTCGCAGCCCACACACCCACCAGTGGAGGCTCCTCAGAGGAGGAGCATCCTCAGTGAATTTTTACTTTAAATAGTGAAACATTTTTTTTAAGTTATCCTTTTTAGATAAAACTATACTAAATATATTCACGTCACCAAATAATTAAAACACACTGTTTTGACGAAGGTCTACAGTAGCCTCAACAGCACTCTCCAGGATAGCACCATGGTTTAGCCAGAAGACAGTTTCCGTCCTCCTCTGGGTACATTGACTTATACAAAACCTAGGAGTCTCATGGTTCTCACCCCCTTCCATAGACAAAGTAATTATGACAACTTCTAGAGGACATCCTCCAACCTATCAGAGCTCTTGCAGCATAAATTCACATGTCTACCCAATCAAAGGAAGAGAGAATTAATCTAGTACTGAAAGCATAAGCTACAGCTAGCTAGCACTGCAGTGAAGACAATGTGGTGAGTAGTTGACTCAAAGAGAGAAAGGCAATAGTTGAACAGTTTTGAACAAATACATTTCTACAAACAAAAAAGCAAGAGAGATTTTTTTTGTATTTTTTTTACTTTCACAGTGACAATGATGTAGGCTGAGTGTAGCAGTTATGGTACGAAGGTTTGGCTTGGAAAGGTTTTTTCGCCTGGTCAAAGACAGCTGTTTTGTTGTGCAATGAAGTCCACAGGTGAAGGGATAAGGTGAGAGGAGGAGAGCACGTAGATGTGAGAAGGAATTATACAACGAGCAAAGTGATCATACTGTTTGTATGTGGCTGCTATGAAAATTAACTGTGTTTGCGGGTGATCAGGGGTGTATTCATTACGGCGATTCAATTGGAAAAAAACGTTTCTTAAAATGGAAGCAAACGGAACGAAATAAGGATAAACATACCTGCATTTGTCCAATAGAAATTAGTTCATTTCCAACTTTTGGAGTAATGATTACATCCTATATCAGCTAGATGCAGGCAAAAGTGTGCAAGGCGGTATAGAATGTATCACTGTCACCTTGATTACTCTAATTTTGCACCTACATTGAAAACCTTCATTCGGAGGCTAGGTTGTTGCAACCGCATGATGGGTATAGGGACAATTCTAGTATCATGTAGTATCCTAAACCTATCCATGTTACATTGAGCTGGGTGAATGGAATATGAACGACAGTCATCCAATATGCTGTAATAGAAATAAGGCCATGCTTATTAAAAAAAAAAAAAAACGTCCTCCCTCATCTTAAAACGGCACAGACCGCAACTGACACACACATACAAACACTTGTGCGCGCATGCACAGACAACACACACGCAGACACACAGTGGCAGACACAAACACAATCAGCAACACTTGATTTCATCTCTCCTCCACTACAGATAACACACTCCAGAGACTACAGGCAATTAGGAGATTTTGGAGTATCCTTCTTGCTCTCTCCTCTTCTTCTAGCTGTATATATAAAAGTTAGGTTTATGTCTGAGAAATGTAACGCACTAGGAGAATTATGCCAGTCAGTTTGTCCGATGCAGAGAGCTGTGTTCTCAAAGCCAACCACAGCTCCTTAAAAACAGTTGCTCTGAAACACAGAGCTGGCTTCACTGGGCTCTTGAGCTAGGCGTCAAGCCAAAGAAGAGGCTGAGGAGACTTGACAATGCCCTTATATTGGCCCAGGCGAACAACTGGCTCGTTGGTTAATGGGAAGACAGTGGAGTTATCCGCGCCGTAATTGGACGGTGTAGTTGTCAAGTTGCATCGCCAAGCCTCAGAAAACTAATTCAGCACATCACCACGTGTAAGCTCCATCACATCAACACCACCAAAAACATAGCTAGAGTTTACACAAACTGCCAGAGGTCCCTCAATTTTCCCTCCAGTCAACTTTAACAATCGTTGTTTATGTTCCTGCCCATGCTTCAGAATGCTCATTATTTCCTAATGCAGACGCATCCTCTCACAAATGGTGTGATTCTCCTTCACTTTCCACCCCAGTTCCTCTCTAAACCAGGTCTCCTGAGAGCTGTTGGTAAGAAAAGTAATTTCAAAAGCAATTCTTAGCTTGGAGGTGCGAGGGCCTTTTCTGGCAGATGAGGACTCTCCAACAATAAAAAGGTATGGCTGTGAGAGGTAATTCATTATTAGCAGACATGTAATGAGGATTTACACTCATCTTCCCCGCTCCCAGTCTCTCTGCTGCTCTTCCCTCCAGGGTATCACTTCTAGGAATTAATTATTCTCAAAATCAGCTTATTTTCCAATGGCTCATCGCTAAAGCATTAGCGCTTTAGGGAGGACAGTGTGGGGTACAGACACATACTTGTTTTTCAGCTAGGAAGAGAGAAGCCTAACCTTTGTATTACAGTCCAAGAATAGAAGAGATGTACATAATGATGGAGCCCCATAACCTCTGCTTAGCCAAGTATCACACATGACAATTTAACAGCCAGGCAGGACTACAAATCTAAATATTAGTCTGGATTGGCAATGTGGTGTGGGGTCATTTAGTCTCCTGATGAATCCTTGGTTTACAGGCCGGTTAAAGAACGGATCATCAGCTCACTGTCTATGGGTAGCCTACATGATGTCCACTCAACACCACCGTTTGGGCCAGTTTCCCAGACCCAGATTAAGCCTAGTCCCGGACAACAACAAAAAAATCACATTGAAGATTCTTCATTTAGAAATATTGATAATCCAGGACTAGGCATAATCTGGCTATGGGAAACCGGCACCTCTTGACTGATGCTGAAGTAGCACACAGGGTAGGTATACACAGTTGGGTTTCTCTCAGCCTAACACACAGTAGGGTGGGTTTCTCTCCTCTACGGGTTCTGGTGGCAGGATTCACCACCCATCCTGTCACAGTAGTGGGGACACGGTTAGTGTCCTCATTCTAGGTTGATTTAGCACTGCTGGTTTCAAACTACAGCAATGCCCTCTCAATTTCATCTTTCTTGGTTAGTTTGTGTAGTCCAACACATGTAAAAGTTCCACAGAAACAGGATGACGTGGGACATCATCTAGGGAGTAGAGTATAAAACATTGCTTGTTCGCTCATATTTTGAAAGTTCCTGCCCCCTTAAATCTCGTGTGATCAGGCTCCAGTACAGTGCAGTATTTGTGTTGACTGACTGTTGTGATGGGATGGATGGAGCTTAGAGGCTGTGTGATTGTGAACCAAAGCTGCACTGCACTACAGTTGATAGGCTATACTAAATGCAATGATTGTAAGGGTCTATGTGTAGTCCGACTCTCTCCATGTGTTAGCCTAATAAGAATTGGGCTATGGAGTAGACTAGATATCCATCCACATAGAGCAAATCAAAGTCAAATGACACTGACAGTGAGGAGAGGAGATTGAGAGAACAGGAAGGACAAAGTCAGTCAAAGAGACCCAGACATCAAGTCTTTCTCCCCACCATTTTGTGTGAGATGAGAGACGGCCTGTCGGTTGCAATTGTTGTTAATTGGAAGCAATTAATCCAACTCCCCCGCCCCAATAGGCCCACGACAAAGACAAGAGATTCCCAGGCTGACTGAAATTGAAACTAAAAGGAGTTCACAGTGGAAAGACTGCAGATATCTTATGACGTTGGGCTGTTTCAGGCCGAATTAAAGGGGCAGCAAAAAGTAGTTAGGAAAACAACTGGCTAAAAATTGAGGCCGAGATGGTCAATTTATTAAAGTGCATTCAGAAAGTATTCAGACCCCTTGACTTTTTCCACATTTTGTTATGTTACAGCCTTATTCTAAAATGTATTAAATCTGGGGGTTCTCATCAATCTACACACAATACCCCATAATGACAAAGCAAAAACAGGTTTAGAAATTTTGCAAATGTATAACAATTTAAAACAGAAATATTACATCTACATAAGTATTCAGACCCTTTACTCAGTACTTTGTTGAAGCACCTTTGGCAGCGATAACAGCCTCGAGTCTTATTGATATGACGCTACAAGCTTGGCACACTTGTATTTGGGGAGTTTCTCCCATGCTGGATGGGGAGTGTCGCTGCACAGCTATTTTCAGGTCTCTCCAGAGATGTTCGATCGGGTTCAAGTCCGGCTCTGGCTGCGCCACTCAAGGACATTCAGAGACATGTCCTGAAGTAACTCCTGCGTTGTCTTGGCTGTGTGCTTAGGGTTGTTGTCCTGTTGTAAGGTGAACCTTCACCCCCAGTCTGAGGTCCTGAGCGCTCTGGAGCATGTTTTCATCAAGGATCTCAGTACTTTCCTCCATTCATCTTTCGCTCAATCCTGACTAGTCTTCCAGTCCCTAATGCTGAAAAACATCCCCACAGCATGATTCTGCAGCCACCACCATGCTTCACCGTCGGGATGGTGCCAGGTTTCCTCCAGACGTGACGCTTGGCTTTCAGGCCAAAGAGCTCAATCTTGGTTTCATCAGACCAGAGAATCTTGTTTCTCATGGTCTGAGAGTCCTTTAGGTGCCTTTTGGCAAACTCGGGCTGTCATGTGCCTTTCACTGAGGAGTGGCTTCTGTCTGGCCACTCTACCATAAAGGCCTGATTGGTGGAGTGCTGCAGAGATGGTTGTCCTTCTGGAAGGTTCTGCCATCTCCACAGAGGAACTCGGGTTCTTGGTCACCTCCCTGACCAAGGCCCTTCCCCCCTCAGATTGCTCAGTTTGGCCCGGGTGGCCAGCTCTAGGAAGAGTCTTGGTGGTTCCGAACTTCTTCCATGTAAGAATGATGGAGGCCACTGTGTTCTTGGGGACCTTCAATGCTGCAGAAATGTTTTGGTACCCTTCCCCAGATCGGTACCTTGACACAATCTTGTATCGGTGCTCTACGGACAATTCCTTCGACCTCATGGCTTGGTTTTTGCTCTGACATGCACTGTCAACTGTGGGACCTTATACAGACAGGTGTGTGCCTTTCCAAATCATATCTAATCAATTTAAATTTACCACAGGTGGACTCCAATCAAGTTGTAAAAAGATCTCAAGGATGATCAATGGAAACAGGATGCACCAGAGCTCAATTTCAAGTCTCATAGAAAAGGGTCTCAATAATTATGTAAATAAGGTATTTAGATTTTGTCTTTGTCATTATGGGGGTGTGTAGATTGCGAAGGATTTATTTTATTTTTTTATCGATTTTAAAATAAGGCTGTAATGTTACAAAATGTGGAAAAAGTCAAGGGGTCTTAACACTTTCCCAAGGCACTGTATGGATCTGTGCCATTCAGTTTGAACTGGACTGTATTTACAGCATGAGGGGTTGCGAGTAGATGCACTTGTTTTGAGATCAAAGTGAAAGCTGCATGTAGCCATCTTTGCACATTTGTTCATATTATTTTAGTTAGTTAGTTATTTTCCCAGTTATAGGCAATTTCTAGTCAACAATGGGGGAGTGGTTGCTTGCTACAAGAGCACAAAATGTTTGCATTTCTAGCCATCTTTGAAAAGCATGTCAGGTAAAGAGCTTTGTTTATGTCTTAAAGTGGCAGTGTTGTATTTTGAGATGGTCTTGATTAAGTTAAGTAGCCAATAGGCAGAGCGTAGCATAATTTGTCTGATTCTCTGTAATAATGGTTTGGCAATAATAATGAATTTTCATTTGTAAAGTGGTTTCTTGTATCAAACAAACCAAAAACATTGAGTCACCTCCTTGTCTGAAGGACAAGTGGATAAACAGGTTATTAATGTCAAGCCCTGCATGTTTGTTTTTTTCAAAAGTCTCATGGAATGTAGGCCTACATTGAACACCACACATTTGCTGCTACTGTAGGCTTAATGATAGAACAGTTATTTCCATGTTAAAATGTTATGGGATACATTTTTCTCTGTTGTTTTTGATGGCAAGCCACAGTGGCAGAATTTTCACAACTTTCAAGAATCCGTTCAGCAGATCTAAAACTTGCTCAGTGCCAGAAAACATTTGAAGGAACATTGGCTCTAACTAGCAATGCAAATGGCTTTCTGAGATACAAATAATATTATTAAACAGATCATACATGTAATGTTACCTAGTGAGCCAGCCAGCTAACTTTAGCTAGCTAACAGTACGCTTTAACTTGCAATGAAAATGGCTGACAAAATTTGAAACGTACACTATCGTTCAAAAGTTTGGGGTCTCTTAGTCTTTGTTTTTGAAAGAAAAGCACATTTCATTTTCTGTCCATTGAAATAACATCAAATTGATCAGAAATACAGTGTATAGACATTGTTAATGTTGTAAATTACTATTGTAGCTGGAAACGGCTGACGCTCCAGATACTCAACTAGTCTAAAGAAGGCCAGTTTTATTGCTTCTTTAAATCAGGACAACAGTTTTCAGCTGTGCTAACATAATTGCAAAAGGGTTTTCTAATGATCAATTAGCCTTTTAAAATGATAAACTTGGATTAGCTAACACAACGTGCCATTGGAACACAGGAGTGATGGTTGCTGACAATGGGCCTCTGTACGCCTATGTAGATATTCCATTAAAAATCTGCCGTTTCGAGCTACAAGTCAATTACAACATCAACAATGTCTTCACTGTATTTCTGATCAATTTGATGTTACTTAAAATAAACTAACAAAAAAAAGTGCTTTTCTTTCAAAAACAAGGACATTTCTAAGTGACCCCAAACTTTTGAACGGTAGTGTACATATTACCTCAATTACCTCAGCCTAGTGTAGCCTAGTGGTTAGAGCGTTGGACTAGTAACTGAAAGGTTGCAAGATTGAATCCCCAAGCTGACAAGGTACAAAATCTGTTGTTCTGCCCCTGAAAAAGGCAGTTAACCCACTGTTCCTAGGCTGTCATTGAAAATATGAATTTGTTCTTAACTGACTTGCCTAGTTAAATTACTGTTATTTTATTGTTGCTCTTTAACTAGGAGTTATTTTTCTGAAGTAAGTGTTCTGCATTGTTGGCTTGTAAGTAATTTCACTAAGGTGCAGACCCCTTAACTTTTTCCACATTTTGTTACGTTAGTCTTTTTTCTGAATTGATTAAGTTGTTTTTTTGTACTTTTTGCAACAAATCTACTCAAATAAATATCTAATCAAATTGTATTTGTCAAATGCGCTAAATACAACAGGTGTATTGTTGGCTTGTAAGTAATGTTGTATTTAGCACATGTGACAAATACAATTTGATTCGATTTTTATTTGAATACATTTTTTTGTTGTTGCAAAAAGTACAAAAAACAACTTAATCAATTTAGAATAAGGCTGTAACGTAACAAAATGTGGAAAAAGTAAGGGGTCTGAATACTTTCTGAATGCACTGTATATTCTTGCTACCAGACACTTTTCAGCCCTGTTTACTGATGGAGGGATTGTGCGTTCCTGGTGTAACTCGGGCAGTTGTTGTTGCCATCCTGTACAAGGACCCTGGGCATCTTTCTTTTGGTGTTTTTCAGAGTCAGTAGAAAGGCCTCTTTAGTGTCCTAAGTTTTTATAACTGCGACCTTAATTGCCTACCGTCTGTAAGCGTCTTAACGACCATTCAACAGATGCATGTTCATTAATTGTTTATGGTTCATTGAACAAGCATTCACTTACAATGAAGATCTGTGAAGTTACTTGGATTTTTCGAATTATCTTTGAAAGACAGGGTCCTGAAAAAGGGACGTTTATTTTTTTGCTGAGTTTATATATTATCTACACTGAAGAACAAAAAAATATACGCAACAATTTTAAAAGATTTTACTCAGTTACTGCTCAAAAGGAAATCAGTCAATTTAAATAAATTCATTAGGCCCTAATCTATGGACTTCACATGACTGGGAATACAGATATGCATCTGTTGGTCTCAAATTCCTTTGAAAAAAATAAAAAAAGTTAGTAGAGTGGATCAGAAAACCAGTCAGTATCTAGTGTGACCACCATTTGCCTCATGCAGAGCAGCACATCTCCTTCACATAGAGTTGATCAGGCTGGTAATTTTGGCCTGTGGAATGTTGTCCCACTACTCTTCAATGGCTGTGTGAAGCTGCTGGATATTGGCGGAACTGGAACACACTGTCGTACACGTTGATCCAGAGCATCCCAAACATGCTCAATGGGTGACATGTCTGGTGAGTATGCAGGCCATGGAAGAACGAAGACATTTTCAGCTTCCAGGAATTGAGTACAGATCCTTGAGACATGGGGTTGTGCATTATCATGCTGAAACATGAGGTGATGGCGGCGGATGAATGGCACGACAATGGGCCTCAGGATCTCGTCACGGTATCTCTGGCAATTTGAATGCACATCGATAAAATACAATTGTGTTCGTTGTCAGTAGCTTGTGCCTGCCCATACCATAACCACACCGCCACCATGGGGCACTCTGCTGATGTCAACGTTGTGAACAAACTGCTCACCCACACAACGCCGTACACGTTTTCTGCTATCTGCCCGGTACAGTTGAAACCGGGATTCATCCATGAAGAGCACATTTCTCCACCATCCCAGTGACATCGAAGGTAAGCCTTATCCCACTGAAGTTGGTTACGACATCAAACTGCAGTCAGGTCAAGACCTTGGTGATGACGACAGGCACGCAGATGAGTTTCCCTGAGACAGTTTGTGTAGAAATTCTTCATTTGTGCAAACCCAGTTTTATCAGCTGTCCTGGTGGCTGGTCTCAGACAATCCAGCTGGTGGAGGTCCTGGTTTACATGTGGTCTGCGGTTGTGAGGCCGGTTGGACATACTGTCAAATTCTCAAAAACGACATTGGCTTATGGTAGAGAAATGAACATTAAATTCTCTGGCAACAGCTCTGGTGGATTTCCGGCAGTCAGCATGCTAATTTCATGCTACCTCAAAACTTGAGACATCTGTGGCATTGTGTTGTTTGACAGGTGGATTTATCTTGGTAAAGGAGAAATGCTCACTAACAGGGATGTTAACAAATTTGTGCACAAAATTTGAGAGAAGGTTTTTGTGAATATGGAACATTTCTGGAATCTTTTATTTAAACTCATGAAACATGGGACCAACACTTTCCATGTTGTGTTTATATTTTTTTTCAGTGTATATTATTATTACTACTACTACTATCAATGCATTGTTTGGAAAAGGCTCTCAAGGTAAGAATTTCACTGTACAGTTTTACACCGGTTGTATCCTGTGCACGTAGCGAATAAACTTTAAAACAAGCTTTTAATTCCAGGCCATTTCCCATGTAGGCTTAATGCTTCTGGCCAATCGAATCAGACAGGTAGACTCTGGCTGCTTTCCGCTGGACCTCTCCCTATTACCACACTAAAGAGCACCATAGACGTGCTGTGTCTCCACTCAAGCAGTCTAATAAGCGGAGGAAACGATGACATCACTGTGGTCTACATATCTACCTGTCCACTCTGCTATGAGGTAGACTGACCTGAGACCTGACCCGTGACTGTCAGCAACCCTGTTAGGACACCCATGCCTTTGTGGTAATGAGATCAGAGCATTAAGCCAATTAAAGCAAACACACACACAGACCAGCCGCCTGTCCGTCCGCCCAACACTGGGCAGCCAGGACAAAGAGCCAGCCAGGCCTAAAGATAATTGGCTGTCTGGGTGCTGTCTGACGCCCCAACGTAGAGAGGTGTGGATGCCAGTCACCGCAGAGTGACCACAGCAGATTAATATTGGACACACTGGCTATAGACCTAGGTCAAATTAAGATGCTTAACCTAATATCAAAATTACACGCAATGCATATATGCAACCGGAATCCTGTTAGTTATGCTAATAGTGTGTGTGTGTGTGTGTGTGTGTGTGTATTTGTGTCCTCCAGAAAAGATCCCTCTGCTACAGGCATGCCATCACTGCCATCTAGTGGTAAATGATAGGCCTATACATGAACAGCCATAATAAACACATCTTTAACCTTTCAAACATTGCTCTTAAAATCTTCCAATACATAAGGACTGAAATACTTCTAAACAGTAGGCCTATGCACTGGTTGACGAGGGGTCAACTAATAGAGCTTAAGATAGCCTATATTATGACTGACAGCATATGAGTGTATGATAACCTCTCTTCAGCTGCTGCATTACATTGGAGCAGTTAAGGAATGTCTCTAACCAAAAGAGCCATTGACAAACATCCTCAGTTAAGTGGCAGTTCGTTGGCAGACCTGTAAGACATGGTGTTGAAACTGTAACATAAGCAAAAGAGAGAGTTTGAGGCGTTAGAAGATAATTCCAGCTCTGTCTGCATCCATCAGGCATCGTTTCCCCAAGGGAAGGCTGAGAGGACTGAGACTCCATTCCCCTGCTGGTGGGGTTGAAACATACTTTTTTCTCTCGCTCTTCTCATCCGTTCCGCTTGTGAGGAGACATTAATTGCACAGCCCACATGCATACTAAAACTGCTCTGTTGGAAAGCCTGTCAAAACACACTCACTGAAATATTAATGCACAAGGGAAACAGACAGCGAGCAGCATGTCACTCTTCCCCCATTTTCAAATATTGCTTTTCCCCTTCTGGAACTACTCACGCACAATTTGAATTGTTCCTTATTTGGATGAAGGAATATGGTGAAGTGGCATTGGCAGCCCAAGGATAGAAAGCAAACAGTATAACAGTAAACAGTATAACTCAGTAGTACTGGGCATTTCCATGGAAAAGGACCCATGAGCACCAACATGTGACGTTCATAGGAGCAGACGATTTATCGTGACAAAAGGCCACCATTACATCAGTGTTTGAATTAGCCTACAGTCATTACATGGAAATAAATGTATAAATGTATAAATAAATGTAAAGCTATAAACAGCTATAATCACATTCATCAAGTCAGCTACCAAATATCAACTCATGGGAAGGTGACTCTAGGCTAGTGTGCTGCTGCTGCATAATGCCGTGTGTTCAGTAGTAATGAACAGCATCGCATACATGTGACCAATAGGGCCTGACCTATAGAATATCATAATCACATCAATAAATTGGTTATAACAAAGTCAAAACACGTGACAGCGAAATGGATGCAGAGGACGTGACAAATAAACTTGAAATGGGGGAATGTTTATTTGCTGCTCAAGAGGTAAAGGGGAAGTCAGATGTATGGAATAAATTTGACTAGTTGCGGAAAATGCTGGAGATCAAGAAAAATAAGGTACGGCGCAAGCGCTGTGTGAATATTATGTGTACCAAACAGGTGCTGTGTGAATATTATGTGTACCAAACAGGTGCTGTGTGAATTTTATGTGTACCAAACAGGTGCTGTGTGAATTTTATGTGTACCAAACAGGTGCTGTGTGAATTTTATGTGTACCAAACAGGTGCTGTGTGAATTTTATGTGTACCAAACAGGTGCTGTGTGAATTTTATGTGTACCAAACAGGTGCTGTGTGAATTTTATGTGTACCAAACAGGTGCTGTGTGAATATTATGTGTACCAAACAGGAGCTGGTAGATTACAATATCATTTCTCTGACCATTTGGAACAATGTAAACACTAAATAAATGATAAGCGTACCAGAGAGTCTGTTGTAACGTGCTTTTTATTGTACTTATTCTTTTTAAAGCATTTATTGCTGCAAAGACTAAAACCAGTCGCAATCATTCGTGAATGCAATTTCCAAAATGGAACGGTTTATTTATGATTTACGCTAATTATTCAAGGGTCGCTTTGTTATGTTATTTTAAAACTAAAATGCTTGATTGCATTGCAAATCATGAATGACTCGTATGCTGTGTGATGACATGAACAAATTAATGATTGATTGATACAGTACAGTAGCTTATAAGTATTTAAATAAAGGCCTAAGTAAATTACGGTATTAAGACTAAACGCTCTTAGGCCTACAGCTCGATTGTGGTAATACAAGGCTGCTATTGTAAGCCTACTAATGATAATGACATTACTTATTCTAATAATGATGATCATAACAATAATAGTAAAAATAACAATAAGGAGATCAAGAAAAAGGGGGGGTTATTATATTTTGGACAATTTGGAACACGAAATCAATTATAAATAATAGAAGAGAGGCTGTTCTAATTAAAAAAAGTGTAAAGCCCTTATTACAGCATAGCAAAGATTAAAAACAGCCAAATTTTCGAAATTGTTTATCCGACAAACAATTTGTGGTTGGTGCTCACAGAGGACTGTTGCTCATAGAATGAGTTGGCTATTAAACAAACACTCAAACAGGCAACAGGCAACAGAATTCAGACTAGTAGTATGACATTTTTGGCCGATACCGATATTATAAATTTTCGTTGCCCAAAAAAAACGATACTGATATTTAAAATTGTAATGGCCTTTTAAGCACTCTAGTACAGTTAAATAGTTAACACACACACATCAGTCTAAGGCACTGCATCTCAGTGCAAGAGGCGGCGCTACAGTCCCTGGTTCGAATCCAGGCTGTATCACATCCAGCCATTATTGGGAGTCCCATAGGGCGGTGCCTAATTGGCCCAGCGTCGTCCGGGGAAGTCCGTCATTGTAAATAAGAATTTGTTCTTAACTGAAATGCCTAGTTAAATAAAGGTTACAGACACACACGCAAAAGTTATTTTGTTGGCATTTATGCATGTCCCCATTACCAGGAAAACATAATCAAAACCTTTCACTTACTTGCATAATTCTTTCACTTACTTGCTGTGCTATTTCGTTGTTCATTTGTTCAGTCGTTTCATTCTCAAGCAGGATTTCTATGGAACGCCGTTTAAGTCTTTGCGTGTCAAAAAAGAAAACAATGACCAGTAGATAACCTTATTTGATGTCTCAAATAAGCTTGTTGACCAATCAGGACCTGAATGACTGCACGTCACATAATAATTGAAGACATTCATACATATTTTACGTAGTTATTACACATTGATTACACTATCACTTGTATTTCATGTTACAATGATTCATCGATACCTATGCTATGATGCTGGTAAAGTTGTCTCGAGCACCTACAGTGCTGGTCATAAAAAAAGCTAGCTAGCTCATGGATGCAAACAATGTTCTTCCCTAAAGACATAGCAAAAGGACATCTGTTTCAGCTAGCTAACTGTTTTAGCTAGCTAACAATATAGATGTGTCATCATCTAAAATAACCCTAATTTATGAGACCGTTTATATCTATGTGAAGCTAGCCACAATAAGGATTAGCCACAATAGAGGACATTGAGGTTAGCGTTCAAAATAAACGTATGGCATAATTCTACTTGTATTCATTTGCATCACTGTCAATTACATACTTTTATTTTGAAGGCAAACTGCAAATTCCACTATTGTGCCTAATCCTTATTATGGCTAGCTTCACAAACACATAACCCGGTCCAGTCGAGCATCACAAGCCAGATGAAGCTAGCTGGCTGCTTATAACGTTACCTTTGGGCAGCAGGGTTAAGTAGCTGGCTAGCTAGTTATTTTCATGAACTGAAGTTCAATTTCAAAAGGCAAACAACAAGTGGCTACCTAGCTAATACTTACTCACAAGGATTCCTAAATCATTGCTAAGAATAATGAAAATGGCTGAAGTTTCTACTGGTCACTGTTCTCAGGCTGGTTGTATTGGTGCTATCTAGGTACCAAGCTAAAGCTAGCTACCCCAGAAGTTGCGTTTGAACAAATGATGCTTTATTACCAACACGGTATTGTAAACACATTGTTTGTGGCTGGTATTTGCAGACTTTTTTGTACATCAATTACAGTGCTACTGTATCTTTTTTGACACAAAAAGACCCAGACAACGTTCCATAGTATGGTTTTGGCCTTTCTAGGGAGTTTTTCCTAGCCCCTGTGCTTCTACACCTGCATTGCTTGCTGTTTGGGGTATTAGGCTGGGTTTCTGTACAGCACTTTGAGATATCAGTTGATGTAAGAAGGGCTATATAAATAAATGTGATTTGATTCAAGCTAGTAGCAGTGACAATATTACAGTGTAACTCCAGTAGAGCAACATCTGAAAAATAGCGCACTTGGTAGTGTGTACCGGTGCTCAACCAGTGAGCAAAAGCAAATATCACCCACGACAGAAAACGGTTAATTGTCAAGGGCAATGAATTCCATTCTCTTGGCTTTGATGGATTTCGCCTTTGAGTCGTCTCGCTGAAATGTTCTTACTCTTTAAAATGACTGCTCGACTTGTTGACTGCTCAATCCACACAGCAGACATTGTGGGCTAGGTTAGGAATGCTGTGTTGCACGTGTAGTGCAGCATTTTATGTGGGGTCATTACAGCATGTACCTACGTTATATTGGTATGCACGTCAGCTTTGACATCGGATTTGCACATCGGCATTAAACTAGACATCAGTCCATAACGGATGTTAGCATTTTTAACTAATATCGGCCGATTCCGATATGTTCACCGAAATATCGTGCATCCCTAATTCAGACCCCTTCACTTTTTCCACGTTTTGTTACGTTACAGCCTTATTCTAAAATGTATTAAATTACATTTCTCCCTCATCTACACACAATCTACCATAATGACAAAGCAAAAACAGGTTTTTAGAAATGTTTGATCATTAAAAAAAATTAAAACAGAACTCTTATTTACATAAGTATTCATACCCTTTGCTATGAGACTCGAAGTTGAGCCCAGGTGCATTTCCATTGATCATTCTTGAGATGTTTCTACAACTTGATTGGAGTCCACCTGTGATAAATTCAAATGATTGGACATGATTTGGAAAGGCACTCATGTCAGAGCAAAAAACCAAGCCATGAGGTCGAAGGAATTGTGTCGAGGCACAGATCTGGGGAAGGGTACCAACAAAATTCTGCAGCATTGAAGGTCCCCAAGAACACAGTGGCCTCCATCATTCTAAAATGGAAGAAGTTTGGAAGTACCCAGTCTCTTCATAGAGCTGGACGCCCAGCCAAACTGAGAAATCAGGGAAGAAGGGCCTTGGTCAGGGACGTGACCAAGTGCCCCCCTTTGGACTCCTGTTGTTGAAACTGCCATTTCCTGCAATCTAGAGCAAAAATACTCTATTATGGTGTGGTGCCTGGACAATGATTACATAGTGGCGCAGCCAGTCCACAAGATGATGCAGCGCCCCTCTTACATTCTTTACCACAAAGACAGTTTGATGTCACACATCAGAGAAAGTTGACTTGAATGGGAATATCTGCTGTTTTAATCCTCCATAGGAAACCTATTGAAATCATAGAAATATAGATCATAGAATAGACATGATCATTTAAGTTGATATTCGATCGTAGGTGAACCGGAGGCCATCTTTGTGGTAGTAATTAGAAGTTAAAATTTCAATCCAATAAAAATGTAAATGTGTACCAGCTAAATTGCAGTGGTTGAAACCGGTTCAGGGAACAGAACCGAATACCAGAAATTAACAAAAAATGTTGAGAAACAGAATCAGAATGAAAGTAACCTATACCGTTTCGGAACAGAACCGTTATTTTAAAAGCATGTGAACCGGTTAATAATGTTCTGGCCATTTTTTTCTAGTCCCACAAGAGCCCTCACTCTGTCACTCAGAAACTTATTCCAGTGTCTGCCTTCTGAAAATATTTGCCAGTGCTTCTGTGTGTAGGCTACCTGCCCCTCCCCCTCCGAAACACAGTCTACTGTAGCCTACAAGCGTGATTCAGAAATTAGAGATTTTCTATATTAGAGAAGACTGGATGAACCTTTTCAATGCTACTTAAAAAGGTACTATAGTTCACGTTTCAAATTGGATTTATAAAGTACAAAAAGGTAAGTTGTTTTTATTTTAATTCTGGTGCCACTTTGCACACAGTAGCTTGTTAGCTAGCTAACCAACTTTTTGAAGTTCAGACATGATAAATTCCTTCATAGAAGTCGCTCCTCAGTTGGTATAATTATGTGGGCCTAATTCAGATAATGCATGTCATAACAACAAGATTACCAGTGCTTCAAGCAAAGCCTCCTCCACCATCGTCTCTCGCCCTCTCCAAAAAATGTATGTTGCATCTTGCGCCCTACACTCATCTGTCCAATAGCTTGCCTGCTCCATAGCAAGATACTCTAGCCGCACTGATTGGTGAAGTCATTTAATGTTGAGCTAAATGTAAATACAAATCTTAGGTTTAAAATGGAACGATATAAAACGTAACCTTTTGTGGGTTCAAGCCGGTTCAGAACAAAACTTCAGGTCGGACCTGTGTAACGGAACGGGGGGGGGGGGGGGGGGGGGGTGATGGTTCTGTTCAGAATGAACATGTATTTATTTTGGGATAGGTCCATTCTATGATTGGTTGAAAGAAATTGATAATATGAAGATTGTGGGAGCTGTACTTTCAGATTTCATTGCAGCCTTTGATATTATTGACCAAGTTGTATTTTCGATCAAAAGTTTGAATTGAGGTGAGTTCCTGCCTCCTCATTAATTCACATACATTTTCTGTCTGGTGCTCGCATTGCCGGCCCTGTTGTTTTCCTTACAAATAATAACTTTGGACATGTGTACGTTCCTATAAAAGTAAGTTCCTTATTTTCTGTAAAACGTGTTGTCGTTTCTACTGTAGGCACATACAGTAAGTTTGGAGCATAATGTATTTACAGTTTAAATCACATTTTCAAGTACTGTTTACAAATAATGCATTCTGAATATTGCATAGATTGTAATGGACACCTAATACTTTTTTGAAGGATGTACTGATTATAATGAGCTAATGATAAGCTATTTGCCAGCTATGTGTGGCACCATGTTAGTTGACATTATACAATGCATTCTGGGTGTCACAAACGTCTCTCAGACCAAAGATGTTTTAACAAAAGGAGGTGAAGGAATGGTTCACTCATCTTTCGGGTAAACTTCCGGAAGTGAATAAAGGGAAGTGAATGATCGTAGACGACACACCCCCTTCAACATGCATACTATAAACAGACCAAACTCATCGTCTCCTCTTAATATCATCTTTGGTTGATACGAAAAAAACAAACATGGCAGCGCGCACAAACTACCCATTGTCGAATTACTTTAGATTTCTTGAAAGCGTTTTTTTCTATCAATTATTTCTATCAATAGCTGTTATGTGATTAATTATAAATAGTAATTGCTATTTACTAATTCAAATTGTAGTTTGTCAGCCGAGAGTTATAAAATTATGGTCATAACAGACAGAAACTACAATTAGTTAATAATTGAAATAATAACCAATAATTGATGGTCGCCCCAGCGTGAGTTGTTTTATGCACGTGATGTTAGAACGTTCTCTCCAATTCCAGAATGTGATTGTTATGTAACAGTACATTTAATCTGCGCTGCCCTCAAACCAAAGCACGCCGCCTGTTTTATTTGTCAATTTTAAATTATTTTCTATACAGTTTTTTATTTTATAATAACAGTTTGAAATAAGGTGTGTTCTGCATCATTCATTCACATAAAAGTAGTCATATTTACTTTTGCGGACCAATTAATTTTTTGACATTTCTGACCCGGACAAAATTCCCCAAACACTTCTCAATTGTTTGTGCAGTTCAAGTCTGCAGACATTTACTCATCTGCCGTCCTGCATACACGTGTTCATATTTTCCACCTGTCGCCTGCATCGCAATCAAAGTTGTTTTCGTTACCAATAATAACTTTGGAAATGAGTGCGTTTCTATCAAAGTGCCTTATTACGTTATAATAGTTTCTGCATGTCGTGTTGTCGTTTCTACTGTAGCATCATGTTTTTGTGTATATTCCTTATAACCGCGGACACGCGATGTAACGTTACTCATTTCACAACATGTATGGTGTTATACTCAATGCTTAGGTATCTAGCTACAGTCTTATTAGCTCTGGAAAACAATGATAATTGCGTCACGGATGTATTAGCATGTGTTGTATGTTGAAGCTACCCTGGCCTTTTGACTCCCAAGTGGCACAGCGTCTCAGTGCTTGAGGCGTCACTACAGACACTCATCTTCAAATCCAGACTGCGTTTCTATCAAAGTGCCTAATTACGTTATAATAGTTTGTGTCGTGTTATACCGTTTCTACTGTAGCTCACTGTGCGTATGGAGCATAATATTTTGTGTATATTCCTTATAACCGCGGACACGCTAGGTAACGTTACTCATGTTACTCACCTTTTATGGTGTTATATTCAATCGTGCTTATGTAGCTAGTTACATTATTCTATTAGTTCTGTAAAACAATGCTAAATGCGTCAGAGGTATTGGCATGTTGTAATGTTGTATTTTGACGCTACCCTGGAAAAATATCTTATACCACTTGGCCGTTTTCTGAGTTTATTCCACAAAGCTGTTTATCATGTCAGCCTTATCCACTGCCCCCATTTTGAGGTAATAGCCAAGCACGCAGTCTGGTTTGATGTTTCTCTGTCTGGTTTGTTTCTCTCGCCCGTCAGGTGGTTCACCTTCCCTGTGGCCGACCTGGTTGCTGTATGGACAGTGGAGAGGACATGGACGTCTCGTTTGTCATCCTATGCAAACATAGGATCTCTGCTCCAGTATTCTCTTAGGGAGTTCTTCTTTACTGTCACCAGGAATGTATACATTTCACTAATTGTGGTTGTCCCCCCACTCCTGGTGTAACAGTATAACTTTACGTCCGTCCCCTCGCCCATACCCGGGCGCGAACCAGGGACCCTCTGCACACATCAACAACAGTCACCCACGAAGCATCGTTACCCATCGCTCCACAAAAGCCGCGGCCCTCGCTGAGCAAGGGGAACCACTCCTTCAAGGTTTCAGAGCAAGTGACGTAACTGATTGAAACGCTATTAGCGCATACCCGCTAACTAGCTAGCCATTTAACATCCGTTACACTGGCTCTCTCTTATCCTGTAGCTCCAAGGCATAGCGATTGGTCTCGACTATGTCTCCCACCAGCTCCTCTGTCAGAAACAACTTGAAGCACTCTGCCTCAGATGGAAATGGCAAAGGGCGTTGCACTCCAGACTGGGACTCATCAACACAATCAGCAGGGCCAGGAGGGGTGAAATGGCTGGCAGCCTTCCAGCTACCACAAAACTCCTGTACTTCATCCACTGTCTGTCTGCCACCATCACCACCAGCATCTTCTAATGGAACGGGGACTTTGTCAGTGGACAAGGGGTCCTCAGATTCAGGGTTCTCAATGACTACAAGGTTGGGGGGCAGCTCCTCACTGTCAGAATCTGATTCCTAACTTTCATACTCAGACTCAAAATCTCCAGAATTTCCACATTTGTGAGTTGTCTCCTTTTGAAAGTTATTGCTAATGCTACAGCTTAGCTCACTATCTACATACATAAACAACAACACTGAATGGTTTAGAGTGAGAGGGTACGTGGTTGACTGCCGGCACGCGCCACTTGTCTCAATAAATCACTATCAGAAAATGTTGTGGCAATTATTTGTGTATTTACTGTTTTATTCACATGTTTTCAATTCTATGTGACAAATCATGCATTCCGATTCTTGCACAGATTGTAATGGGCACATATTATATATAAATACTTTTTTGAAGGTTGTACTGATTATGATTAGCTAAGCTAATTCCAGCTGTGTAGCCATGTTTGTTGATATACAATGCATTCTGGGTTTCACGTAATCGTCTGTTTGACCAAAGATGTTATAACAAAATGAGGTGAGTAAGAGTTCACTTTTTTGAGGACTTCCGGAAATGAAGGGTGGGATGTGAACGACAGTGATTGACACACCCCTTCAACATGCATACTATAAACAGACCAAACTCATCTTGTCTTTTATCTTCGGTTTCTGTGAGGAACAAATGCATGGCTGCACGCTGAAACTAATCGTCGGATTACTTTCGATTTCAAAAGTGTTTTACCTAATTATTTCGATCAATGGTGAGCTCACTCATGATGTGATTAATTATACATAATAATTGCTATTAGCTAATTCATTTTGTAGTTTATGTCAGCCGAGAGTTAGAAAATATTACTGCTTGTGTTGGGTCAATCTTTCCTCAGTTAGCGCTTGGACAAATGTAGCCTACATTTTTCCGGTTAGGATGATTGTGTTATGCTATATATACACACTTCTGTGAATATCTGAACATTGAATCCCAAAATAAACTGCGCACATTCTGGACATAACTCTGTAAGGACTGTGTTTGTGTAAATAGTTTCTGAAAAAAGTGTGGCCAGCTCAAATGCTGATTGTTGCGTCATTCGAAACTGGCCGTTCTAAATGAGTGTTCTAATCACACGGGTGTGATCATATGCTTCAGGGACCACTGTAGAACGATCACACCCGTGTGATGGTACGTGTGAAAGGGTTAATTATAAATAGTAATTGATATTAACTAATTGAAATTGTAGTTTCTGTCTTATGACCATAATTTTATAACTCTCGGCTGACCAACTACAATTTGAATTAGTAAATAGCAATTACTATTTATAATTAATCACATACCAGGTGAGCTCACCATTGATAGAAATAATTGATAGAAAAAAACGCTTTCTAGAAATCTAAAGTCCTTCGACAATGGGTAGTTTGTGCGCGCTGCCATGTTTGTTTCCTCAGTTATCGCTATGACAAATGTAGCCTACATTTTCCGTTTTGTAAGATTGTGTTATGCTGTAGCTACTTCTGTGAATGTCTGAATATTGCATCCAAAAATAATATTGTGGCTGTTGAACAAGTTGAGGAGACTAAAATACTTGGTGTTAAACTGTCGTGGTCAAAACAGAAAGATTCAATGGTTGTAAAGATGGGAAGAGGCCTGTCCATAATAAAGAGATGCTCTGTTTTTTTGACACCACACTCCACAAAGCAAGACCTGTGGGATCAAGTTTTATCTAATTTTGATTATTGTCTAGTCATATGGTCAGGTGCTGCAAAGAAAGACCTAGTTAAGCTGCAGCTGGCCCAGAACAGAGCGGGCTAATATTAATACTGCGCATGCCAGTCTCTCTTGGCTGAGAGTTGAGGAAAGACTGACAGCGTGACTTCTTGTTTTTATAAGAAACATGAATGTGTTGGAAATTCCAAAATGTTTGCATAGTCAACTTACAAACAGCACGGACACACACACACTTACCCCACCAGACATGCCACCATGGGATTTTTTCACAGTTCCCAAGAACAAATACAACGAAACGCACAATATTATTCAGAGCCATGAAACTCCCTTCCATCTTATATAGCGCAAGTGAACAGCAAACCTTGTTTTTAAAAAACGAATAAAGCAACACCTGACGCACAAGACCTCTCCCCAATGTGACCTACTTGTTGTGTGTATGTACTGACACGGATGTTTAACTGATAGATGCACACACACTACGTTTTTAAATTGGAAATGATTTGTCTTTAATATATTTTTCACTGTTTCAGATACCAGTAAGACTAGCTGTCGCTATTGGCATCCGCTAATAGGGATCCTAATAAATCAAATTAAAATGTGAGGTAGGGCTGGGCGATATTGCAAAAATATTATCACAGATTTTTTTTTTTTTTTAATTGGACGGTATGACGATATTTTTAGTTTTTGAATAATTAAGGTTCTACATTTGCTTTATGAGTACTGAGTAATCCTAGGGTGGCAACACATACAGTTGAAGTCGGAAGTTTACATAGACTTAGGTTGGAGTCATTAAAACTTGTTTTTCAACCACTCCACAAATTTCTTGTTAAACTATAGTTTTGGCAAGTCGGTTAGGACATCTACCTTGTGCATGACACAAGACATTTTCCCAACAATTGTTTACAGACAGATAATTTCACTTCAAACTCAGTGCCTCAGTGCCTCTTTGCATGGGGAAATCAAAATAAATCTCAGAAAAAGACCTCAGAAAAAAAGATTGTAGACCTCCACAAGTCTGGTTCATCCTTGGGAGCAATTTCCTAACACCTGGTGTTACCACATTCATCTGTACAAACAATAGTACGCAAGAATAAACACCATGGGACCACGCAGCTGTCATACTGCTCAGGAAGGAGACGCGTTCTGTCTCCTAGAGATGAACGTAATTTGGTACGAAAAGTGCAAATCAATCCCAGAACAACAGCAAAGGACCTTGTGAAGAAGCTGGAGGAAACAGGTGCAAAAGTATCTATATCCACAGTAAAAACGAGTCCTATTTAGACAACCTGAAAGGCCACTCAGCAAGGAAGAAGCCATTGCTCCAAAACCGCCATAAAAAAGCCAGACTACGGTTTGCAACAGCACATGGGGACAAAGATCGTACTTTTTGGAGAAATGTCCACTGGTCTGATGAAACAAAAATAGAACTGTTTGGGCATAATGACCATTGTTATGTTTGGAGGATAAAGCGGGAGGCTTGCAAGCCGAAGAACAACATCCCAACCATGAAGCACGGGGGTGGCAGCATCATGTTGTGGGGGTGCTTTGCTGCAGGAGGGACTGGTGCACTTCACAAAAGATGGCATCATGAGGACGGAAAATTTGGTGGATATATTGAAGCAACATCTCAAGACATCAGCCAGGAAGTTAAAGCTTTGTCGCAAATGGGTATTCCAAATGGACAATGACCCTAGCATACTTCCAAAGTTATGGCAAAATAGCTTAAGGACAAAAAAGTCAAGGTATTGGAGTGGACATCACAAAGCCCTGACCTCAATCCTATATAAAATTGGTGGGCAGAACTGAAAAAGTGTGTGCGAGCAAGGAGGCTTACAAACCTGACTCAGTTACACCAGCTCTGTCAGGAGGAATGGGCCAAAATTCACCCAACTTATTGTGGGAAGCTTGTGGAAGGCTACCAGAAACGTTTGACCCAAGTTAAACAATTTCAAGGCAATGCTACCAAATACTCATTGAGTGTATGTAAATGTGATAGGATTAAATGTCAGGAATTGCGAAAAACTGAGTGGCTAAGGTGTATGTAAACTTCCGACTTCAACTGTACATTCTAAGTGATTTCAATGAGTCTTCCTCCATTCTGATTTTTGAATACTGTTCAATTCAACTAAAACAAATTTCAGCACTTTTATTATTTCTGCATTTCCTGCACTCAATTGCAATGGTGGAAAAAGTACCCAATTGTCATACTTGAGTAAAAGTAAAGATAAGTTAATAGAAAATTACTAAATTAAAAGTGAAAGTCACACAGTAAAATAATACTTGAGTAAAAGTCTAAAAGTATTTGGTTAAAAATATACTAAAGTATCAAAAGTAAATGTAATTGATAAAATGTACGTAAGTATCAAACAATTTCAAATTCCTAATATTAAGCAAACCAGATGGCACCATTTTCTTTTTTTTGTTTTGTATATACGGATAGCCAGGGGCACACCAACACTCAGACATAATTTACAGACAAAGCATTTGTGTTTCGTGAGTCCTCCAGATCAGAGGCAGTAGATGACCAGGGATGTTCTCTTGACAAATGCTTGAATTTGACCATTTTCCTGTCCTGCTAAGCATTCAAAATGTAACGAGTACTTTTGGGTGTCAGGGAAAATGGAGTAAAAAGTACAGTATTTTCTTTAGGAATGTAGTGTAGTTGTCAAAAATAAAAATAGTAAAGTAAAGTAGATAAGTAAAAATACTTTCAAGTATTACTTATTTTTTTAGTAAGTACTTTACACCACTGCTCAATTGAGAATTTCCACACTGTCACGTAGGGCTGCACGATATAGGCAAATAATCCAGAACTTATTTTTAACCATTTTAACCATGTTGCAATTGCGATTTGACTTGCGAATTACAGCAAAACTGTTGGAATGATGGAAATAGAATGACTATTCTAATTCTATAGTTAGAATATAATTGTGGGCACTTTGAAAACAGTGTTCTTTCTGATGACAACAAATTAAAATTCCAGGGAGGAGTTATTGTGACAGGGTAGGAACTAAAGTGTTGATAAGTGTTTCCTAGGGGACCCTATAAGCTTTGGCTACGTTGCATGTTTTCTCATAGCTACTTCATGTAACTAACATATTCTTGCTTTGCATATTCCCCTTTGATTTAGAAGATACGGTGGCACAAACAACATGCCGATTTAGGTCTACACCATCACTGATATTATCAGGCTGTATTAGCTAGCTATGTTTGCTCTTACTCAGTATATTTACAAGCTAGCAATTAGCATCTCACAAGATTTAGTGTAACTTGCTAACAAAAGACAAACTAGCCTTTTGCTGATGTAAGAAACACAAATTAATAGTGTCATTATATAACGCTAGTGGATTTATATTATGAAGCAAAGTGAAAACAGCATTATTGTCATCAACATTGTTGCATGTGCTGCATTGACCATGCAGACTGAAAGCAAGTGTCATGGTTGAGGAACATCAAATGCGCTCCTTGAGTGACAGGGGGCGTGGCTAGTTCTGTGTGGAAAGTAGCACGGCGAGAAAGAGCGGAGAGAGATGACTCAAGTAGCGATGTAAACTATAAAAATTGACATTACACATGGCATATCACATTTAACAAACTAAATATTCAAATACCGGTATAGAAGGTAGAGTAAAAACCCAAACCGGTCCCTGCATTAATACCGGAATATCATAAAATACAGTATACGGCCCAGCCCTAATGTGAGGCCTACAGTCAGTGTCCAGACTTCAGTTAGTCTACTACTCCAACTACTAGGCTACTACACTCAAATAATTCTGCCAAAGAGACATCCCTTTCAAAACACCAAAAAGTGTTTTGAATGAAATTTGGTGATTGTTATTCATTAGGCCTACTACACAAGTCTTGTAACCTGAAATGATGCGTACACTTCTGTCCGCGGGCAACTCTCGGCCACTCATCTTTGCCGTAACAAAATTTCAGTGTCATCATTGAACGCATTTTTGGAACATTCCACAAGTTTAAGTCTATTCGCTCATTTTTCATCCGACTGACATGCGGTAATGATAAATAGTGTAATAGCCTACAGTTCTTGGAATATACACCAAGTGTACAAAACATTAAGAACACCTTCCTAATATTGAGTTCCACCCCTCCCTTTTGCCCTCAGAACAACCTCAATTAATCGGAGCATGGACTCTACAAGGTGTCGAAAGCATTCCACAGGGATGCTGGCCCATGTTGACTCCAATGCTTTCCACAGTTGTGTCAAGTTGGCTGGATGTCCTTTGGGTGGTGGACCATTCTTGATAGACACGAGAAACTGTGCGCTACGGTCACAAGACGCAGGCCTCCTAATTGTCCCTAGAATTTCTAAGCAAACAGCTGGAGGCAGGGCTTTCTCCTTTAGATCTCCATTTTATGGAATGGTCTGCCTACCCATGTGAGAGACGCAGACTCGGTCTCAACCTTTAAGTCTTTACTGAAGACTTATCTCAGTGGGTCATATGATTGAGTGTAGTCTGGACCAGGAGTGTGAAGGTGAACGGAAAGGCTCTGGAGCAACGAACCGCCCTTGCTGTCTCTGCCTGGCCGGTTCCCCTCTCTCCACTGAGATTCTCTGCCTCTAACCCTATTACAGGGGCTGAGTCACTGGCTTACTGGTGATCTTTCATGCCGTCCCTGGGAGGGGTGCGTCACTTGAGTGGGTTGAGTCACTGACGTGATCTTCCTGTCTGGGTTGGCGCCCCCCCCATTGGGTTGTGCCGTGGTGGAGATCTTTGTGGGCTATACTCGGCCTTGTCTCAGGATGGTAAGTTGGTGGTTGAAGTTATCCCTCAGGTGGGGTGGGGGCTGTGCTTTGGCAAAGTGGATGGGGTTATATCCTTCCTGTTTGGCCCTGTCCGGGGGTATCATCGGATGGGGCCACAGTGTCTCCTGACCCCTCCTGTCTCAGCCTCCAGTATTTATGCTGCAGTAGTTTATGTGTCGGGGGGCTAGGGTCAGTTTGTTATATCTGGAGTACTTCTCCTGTCTTATCTGGTGTCCTGTGTGAATTTAAGTATGCTCTCTCTAATTCTCTCTTTCTTTCTCTCTCTCGGAGGACCTGAGCCCGCGGACCATGCCTCAGGACGACCAGGGATGATGACTCCTTACTATCCCCAGTCCACCTGGCCGTGCTGCTGCTCCAGTTTCAACTGTTCTGCCTGACCTGACCTGTTCACTGGACGTGCTACCTGTCCCAGACCTGCTGTTTTCAACTCTCTAGAGACCGCAGGAGCGGTAGAGATACTCTTAATGATCGGCTATGAAAAGCCATCTGACATTTACTCCTGAGGTGCTGACTTGCTGCACCCTCGACAACTACTGTGATTATTATTATCTGACCGTGCTGGTAATTTATGAACATTTGAACATCTTGGCCATGTTCTGTTATAATCTCCACCCGGCGCAGCCAGAAGAGGACTGGCCACCCCTCATAGCCCGATTCCTCTCTAGGTTTCTTCCTAGGTTTTGGCCTTTCTAGGGAGTTTTTCCTAGCCACCGTGCTTCTACACCTGCATTGCTTGCTGTTTGGGGTTTTAGGCTGGGTTTCTGTACAGCACTTTGAGATATCAGCTGATGTACGAAGGGCTATATAAATACATTTGATTTGTTGAATGTGAAAGACCCAGCAGCGTTGCAGTTCTTGACACACAAACCAGTGTGCCTGGCACCTACTACCATACCCTGTTCAAACGCACTTACATATTGTCTTGCCCATTCACCCTCTGATTGGCCCACATACACAATCCATGTCTCAATTGTCTCAAGGCTTCTCAAAATCCTTCTTCAAATCCATCTCCACCCCTTTATCTACACTGATTGAAGTGGATTTGACAAGAGACATCAATAAGGGATCATAGCTTTTACCTTGATTCGCCTGGTCAGTTCTTGCTCTTTTCATGACATATTCATAATGTTTTGTACACTCAGTGTATGTTTTAATTATTGTGATAGGCTCATGTTTTACGGTACGCCTTACCGTTCTGGCTTACTTTCACTCCTGGTCTTGCAGGAATTTCACATCACAAATGTAATCTTCAACCTGTTTCTCTTGTAGCCTGTCTGCTCCTATTACCATTGGGTCACATGAGCGTATCCAGCCCGCCCCACTCGCCACCCAGCCTGTGTTCAGCCCTTATCATCAGTTATGATCTCAGTACACATCTAGGCTATCTAACAGGCAGCTGTTGTGTGGCTGCCACAGTTTGTTGACTAAACACCCAGGCTCATGTAAGGACTGAATCCATAAAAATACATTTCGCAGCTGTATATTTATAAGGTGGTGCATTACAGTACAGGTATAGTAAAATATTAGCAAGGATGTAACAATGATACTCCACGAACTGTTGCAGTGTAAAATTACTAAACAGTGGGGCATCGAGAAGGAGGCCTGACACTGGCCTAGGAACAACCCTCAAGACAGTTTGTTCTTACAGCCACTGTGTCAGAAGAAATTCCCCGCAAGCACTATAAATGAAAATGAACAAAACTGCATAAATACTAGTCAGGGTGTACTTACTAGACTATATTTAGTGTCATAAGTTCAGTTCTCATCTGACCCATGGGAGGGAGGATTTGCCCATCTCGTTGACATTTGAGTCAGTTGTATGCTAATGCCAAAGTAAACTGGAACCACAATAGGAGGGAAATCATCAGCTGTGCAACATGGCATTGTACACACCACACACACACACTTCAGGTGCCTTACCTCTGTGGAGTCATCGTAGGACACACGGATGGTATTGAGCTTTGGCCCAATACAGACAGTCTCTGTGAAGGCTGCACCACAATCTTTATAAGGTCCTTTATGGAGTTTGTAGGCAATAGTAACGTTTTTGATATAAGGCGACCCTGTCTTGATATTGACCTCAGTGAACAGCCCAGAGTACACAACAGCTGCAACCACCGTTACAATCAAACACAAGATGAGAAACACTATCAGTGCTAAAATAATAGAGTCAGACATTTTCTACACTAACACTGGTGCCACTGATGCAACTCAACCTCTTCCAAGTGAAACGTTCTGTTTTGACAATGTCAAGCTCTATATGAAGTGTCAAGAAGAGCCTCCTCGGAATGTACAAATTTGCGGACAGTCTACAAACTACAAAGCGCAAACGTCATGAATAGGATATCCCAGACATTTGAAAAGAAGATACATATGAATTGCTTGTGATGTAAAAACGAGAATCATCCGTACAACTGTTGTTTGCATTCATACGATTTTCCGTGATAACTGAAGGTAGGACGAAAGATTTTTAGAACTAACCCAAGATTGACCAGAGCCTGTCGTTTCCAATGGAACAAATTAATCAGTCTGCAGCACAAGCACGGAGGTGGGCAGAGCCAAGCACAAGCTAGTGAGATCCTATTGACGCGTTTTATAATTTATTTGCATATTTTCGTTAGGGAACGCCTACTCTGAAGTGTGCGGGTGCAGTAACTCACCCCGCCCTTGCACTCCTTTATACGTCGCAATTTTTAGAAACTTTGGCAAAGGGTACATTATACGAAACGCAGACTACTCTGTTTGTTACCAATTTTAGTTTTGGAAACAGAAAACTATATGCAGATCAAATGTTTCATCGATGAGAAAATTTGCAGAATCTTGGCCAAAATCCATCTCGCTCCATCTTCTCCCACTGCCGGCCACTGGGCTTCCGCTCATCATATTTGGTAGTGAGTTGAAACGCCAACAGGATGCTTCACATGTATACATCCGGTGAGATATCTGGCTCATTGCTCATCTGTGGTAGGACGGTAGCCTTATATAGCCTAACACAGTTTATTTCCCTAAACACAGGAACATGCTTCCCGGATAAACCATCTAGCCTCGAATGAAGGGGTGTCCCTTTTCGACGAAGCTATAATCATAAAAATAACATTTGTGCATTATTATTACACTATCAATCGGCTGGTTGGCTAGTCCAGGTGCCATTTATTTTAAAGTAGCTAAAATATATTACCACGAGACTACAACCGCATCCTGTTAAACTATGGTTGTGTAAACTTCGTAGGTTCCCTGACCAAAGAGATGCGTACATGGGGCGTGTTGAGCGGATTACTTTTGTCATTGTAGGTCACCGCCTTTCAAAATGTTGCATTATGGGGATAAAATTGCCAGACTTGCACCTAGCCCCTACATTCAACCTTACCGATAGTTTAGTCACAAAACTGATAAGTTAAATAGCAAATGTGCCTACTATGGTTTTGGCACATGCGCTGTAGCCAACAGCTCGCAGATAGCCTACCCGCACTATGATGAGATTATTATGGATAAGAGACAGAATATTTAAGCATTGATCATCATGTAACCAGAATAAGACCCTCGATATTTATTGTAATGGAGCATCAAGATCACTGTGCACATTCACCACCCTGTGAAGTTCATCATACATAATTTCATCTGTAGCATTATAAACTTCTTGGTTTCCTGAGTCGTAGTGGGAGGACCACACACCATATCGTGTGACTAAGTTTACTTCAATATGATGGTTATTATATTAATATTTGCGCATAAAGGAGTTTCCACCGACATTTCTAACAATATTAATTTTAGACACAAAAAGATCCCACCATATCGAGCAAACAAATTTTCTGTTGGCATTTATCAAATTCTACGGAAACTTATTTTTTCCATCACAGCTGTCATAATTTGTTTTACACGGTATGACTTTACTCGCAAAACTGTGGGTGGAAATGTGGTTAGTGTACTACTTTCAGCTGTCACAGATACACCTCCCCCAACTTCACTCCTCAACTTTCGTCTACAGTTGGTTGTTTTCGCCTTACCACTCAAATGAGTCCATTGCATTATCTACTACAGTTTCAGGTAATCAATCAAGCTTGTGAGACTGGAAACAAGACTAACTTGTAAATTGTATGTATTTGAATGATACAGTACGTCACATTATGATAACTATTTGGTTTCAATAGCATCACCTCTTGAAAAGCGTAATCAGAACTACACATTTCTGATTATTCATGCAAAACAATTGCGCACATTTAGCTCTGAGTTGTAGCCAGTGTTTTCATTTTCAAAAAGTACTTGTACTTATGCGTATAGCTGGGCCGATAAAACAAAAATTATTGACAACGACCGTACCAACCATTATCAAGGACATTTACCGTCCTTGATAAGGTAAGTCTGTAGGTCTGTGCCGTCAGAAAAGTATTCACCCCTTGTTACAGCCTGAATTTAAAATGGATCACATTGAGATTTTTTTGTCACAGACCTACACACAATGCATTAGCATCTAACAGCCCCCGTGATATGCAACTTTTCAGGGAAGTTAGAAACCAATATACACAGGCAGTTAGAAAAGCCAAGGCTAGCTTTTTCAAGCAGAAATTTGCTTCCTGCAACACAAACTCAAAAAAGTTCTGGGACACTGTAAAGTCCTTGGAGAATAAGAACACCTCCTCCCAGCTGCCCACTGCACTGAGGAAAGGAAACTCTGTCACCACCGATAAATCCACTATAATTGAGAATTTCAATAAGCATTTTTCCATGGCTGGCCATGCTTTCCACCTGGCTAACCCTACCCCGGTCAACAGCTCTGCACCCCCCACAGAAACTTGCCCAAGCCTTCCCCATTTCTCCTTCTCCCAAATCCAGTCAGCTGATGTTCTGAAAGAGCTGCAAAATCTAAACCCCTACAAATCAGCTGGGTTAGACAATCTGGACCCTCTTCTTCTAAAATTATCCGCCGCCATTGTTGCAACCCCTATTACTAGCCTGTTCAACCTCTCTTTCGTATCATTTGAGATCGCTATTGGAAAGCTGCCGCAATCCTCCCCCTCTTCAAAAGGGATGTGACACTCTAAACCCAAACTGTTACAGACCTACTGTATATCTATCCTACCCTGCCTTTCTAAAGTCTTCGAAAGCCAAGTAAACAAACAGATCACCGACCATTTCGAATCCCACCATACCTTCTCCTCTATGCAATCTGGTTTCCGAGCTGGTCATGGGTGCACCTCAGCCACGCTCAAGGTTTGAAATGATATCATAGCCACCATCTATAAAAGACAATACTGTGCAGCCGTATTCATCGACCTGGCCAAGGCTTTCGACTCTGTCAATCACCACATTCTTATCGGCAGACTCAACAGCCTTGGTTTCTCAAATGACTGCTTCGCCTGGTTCACCAACTACTTCTCTGATAGAGTTCAGTATGTCAAATCGGAGGGCCTGTTATCCGGGCCTCTGGCAGTCTCTATGGGGATGCCACAGGGTTCAATTCTCGAGCCGACTCTTTTCTCTCTATACATCAATGATGTTGCTCTTGCTGCTGGTGATTCTCTGATCCACCTCTACGCAGACGACACCATTCTGTATACTTCTGGCCCGTCTTTGGACACTGTGTTAACAAACCTCCAGACGAGCTTCAATGCCATACAACACTCCTTCCGTGGCTTCCAACTGCTCTTAAATGCAAGCAAAACGAAATGCTTGATCTTCAACCGATCACTGCCCGCAACCGATCGCTGGACAGTTCTGACTTAGAATTTGTGGACAACTACAAATACCTAGGTGTCTGGCTAGACTGTAAACTCTACTACCAGACTCACATTAAGCATCTCCAATCCAAAATGAAATCTAGAATCGGCTTCCAATTTCGCAACAAAGCATCCTTCACTCATGCTGCCAAACATACCCACGTAAAACTGTCTGTCCTACCGATCCTTGACTTCGGCGATGTCATTTACAAAATAGCCTCCAACACTCTACTCAGCAAATTGGATGTAGTCTATCACAGTGCCATACATTTTGTCACCAAAGCCCCATATACTACCCACCACTGCAACCTGTATGCTCTCATTGGCTGGCCCTCGCTACATATTCATCGCCAAACCCACTGGCTCCAGGTCATCCATAAGTCTTTGCTAGGTAAAGCCCCACCTTATCTCAGCTAACTGGTCACCATAGCAGCACCCACCCGTAGCACGCGCTCCAGCAGGTGTATTTCACTGGTCACCTCCAAAGCCAACTCCTGCTTTGGCCGCCTTTCCTTCCAGTTCTCTGCTCCCAATAACTGGAACAAATTTCAAAAATCACTGAAGCTAGAGTCTTACATCTCCCTCACTTACTTTAAGCATCAGCTGTCAGAGCAGCTTACCGATCATTGCACCTGTACATAGACTATCTGTAAATAGCCCACCCAACTACCTCATCCCCATATTGTTATTTTTGTTCTCCTTTGCACCCCAGTATTTCTACTTGCACATTAATCTTCTGCACATCTATCACTCTAGTGTTTAATTGCTAAATTGTAATTATTTCGCCACTATGGCCTATTTATTGCCTCCCTAATCTTACTACATTTGCACACACTGTATATAGATTTTTCTATTGTGTTATTGACTGTACATTTGTTTATCCCATGTGTAACTCTGTGTTGTTTGTGTCGCACTGCTTTGCTCTATCTTGGCCAGGTCGCAGTTGTAAATGAGAACTTGTTCTCAACTGGCCTCCTGGAAACTAAGACAAGTGGCCTTGCCGTTTTGAATAATTGTAAATGTAAAATCCGAGTGAAGGTCGACTGTTCTGTGGATTCATAATAGTATACACTGGTGCTCTGAGGTGATGGGACTGTGTTGGTGTTTCAGTTTGTTAGAGCAGCCCCTTTGTCCCTTGTTCTTCATGCGGATCTGAGAGGCCTGCAGCACAGGAGGGAGAACACACAGCTCCAGATCCAGCTTCTTACGCAGGTCACACACCACCTGATACCTCACAGAGAACCCCGCACCACTCAGCGAGACAAACACATCATCATCATCATCATAAAGCAGATTGTGGTCTGTCATAGGGAAAAATGTTGTGTGGTGGTAAAAAAACTATTTCTGAGGCACTTTCATAGGTGTAGTCTTTGTTTTTGTTATTAGAAAGAAAAGTGCAAGACTACATGTAGTGACAGTGATGCCACTGTGTGTGACCTCTGACCTCTAGGGCATCTAAGGAGGAGATGGAGTGCAGGATGAACTTGACCACCACAGCAGGTCCTCCAGCTGGACAGCAGACAGGGTGGCCATGACAGCCACACGCACCTGACACACAGGACCACAGAGACACCACACATTTAAGTCAAATGAACATTATGGGATGTGAAATATTCTATGTATTGTTGTAATGTATTGATTTTTGGAATATCTTTGAAGTAAAGGAGCAGTTAGTCGATATAAAGCAAATGTACATGTATGTTTAAATAGAGGAACAACCACCTTCAAAGGCCAGAAAGTACTCTAGCTCTAAAGGCAGCTATCAGTCAACAAGCCATTTGATCTCATTTGTTAAGAGCCTCAGAATAACTGTAAATACAGAGGCAATCAGCCAATAGCATAATTGTTACAGGGATTCTGTAACATTCTGTCAGTGTTGTGAGTGAAGTACACCTTTGTGTCAACAAGCCCTGAGCTGTGAACATCCCATTACTTATTGAACAGATCCAACACAGAGTGTAATTCTAGCCTTATTGAATCACCAATGAGAGCTTTAGCCAGAAACAACAATAAATGGACTTCAGACTCTGTGTGTGTGTGTGTGTGTGTGTGTGTGTGTGTGTGTGTGTGTGTGTGTGTGTGTGTGTGTGTGTGTGTGTGTGTGTGTGTGTCTGCTACCTCAGCTATCAGAGTGGAGCTCAGATTCAATCTAGAGAGGGCATAGTCAGCTGAGTGTTTTCCTGGAGTAAGGACCTACAGAGGAGAGGAGAGAGAGAATAGGAGGGAGATATAACTGATAGTCAAAGTGATTTTTCATGAGTCATGACATCACATATCCCCACAAAAAACACTAGACTAACAGGGCTCCACCCACTTGAGCTCGCTGGCGATGTCACTGTGCTGAGAGTCCTCCAGGATCTCTGGCAGACTGTTGATGATGTCACGCTGAATCTCCACTGGCGCCATGGAAACCAGCTGCATCAGCTTACCTGCTAACTCCTTGTCACGCCCTGATCTGTTTCACCTGTCCTTGTGATTGTCTCCACACCCTCCAGGTGTCGCTTATTTTCCCCAGTGTATTTATCCCTGTGTTTCCTGTCTCTCTGTGCCAGTTCGTCTTGTATGTTTCCAAGTCAACCAGCGGTTTTCCCATTCTCCTGCTTTTTGCATTATCCTTTTTCTAGTCCTCCCAGTTTTGACCCCTGCCTGTTTCTGTACTTTGTACCCGCTTGCCTGACCATTCTGCCTGCCTTGACCACGAGCCTGTCTGCCACTCTTTACCTCCTGGACTCTGATTTGGTTTTGACCTTTTTGCCTGTCCACGACCATTCTCTTGCCTACCCCTTTGGATTAATAAACATTGTAAGACTCCAACCATCTGCCTCCTGTGTCTGCATTTGGATCTCGCCTTGTACCTTGATAGTGACACGTTACAGTGAGGTTTGAGGAAAGTCAGTCTAGCCTTGCTACTTAGTGGGAATATACAGATGGAATTAGTGTAGAGTATAGGTTAGATCTGCTGTCATAGTGTTAATGACCAAAGTCTACAACAAAAAGAAAAAAGGAAAGGCTTTACAAAATTGTGGTCATATTTGAATTTCACATCCAGTGGCCGATGACAGATAAAGACCCCAACACTACTTAGACCAATGTGTTTTGCATAGAGAGAGGCTGTCAAACCGGCAACATCTCGATCCCCAGCAGCATGCACAGCAGACTCTCCTAAAATGAGCTGACAGAGCTGTACCACAGACAGGACACAAAGTGATGTTTCCATGTAACAATTTTCTAATTCTCTACTGCCACTGAGCAAACATTTCAGAAAATTTGAGAGAGCCAGGTGCCCTGCTCCCCTTGGGGCTGTGTGATCTGTGGCGTTACCTGCAGGTCCCATCGGCCAGGCGTGGTACACAGAGAGGAGACAGTCCCTGAACCTCTCAGGATCCTCAATGTGAGACGCCAGTCCTTTGATGAACTCCTGGACAATCTGTTAGACATAAAGGTCAGAAGATCAGGCATCACGCTTTATAGAATGTGCAATACCAAAGACAGTTTGGAAACATTATACTCACACCGGGGTATCTGGGACTCTTATTCAGTCGTTGCTGGAGTCTCTTTTGGAAAACCATTTGTTCTACAGCTTACAAAGCAATATAATGATGCATTATCCACCAATTGCCAGTTTAGAATAATAATTAGTCAATATGTTGAATGACTATTGAGGGTGTGTGTCTTTCTTACCAATTTCATTGAATATACTGCCTTTTCTCAAGATGATACCAGCCCGCGCATAGAAATTGACCAAAGACAGAGTCATTATTGGTGTCCTCCTGAGTAGTGGCCTTGGACTGATGCCCAGTGGTCTTACTCTTCTTGGGTTCTGAATGAGATGGGGATGGATCCCTAATGAACTGACTGACACTAGCTAGTTTGTGTATTTCTCATGAGACATACAAAGTCAATAGACACAGTCTGGTTTCCTTGTTTGTTTGAGCGCCTGAAAGACTTAAATTACTTACTTGACACATCTGGTGGAGCAGCACTTTCGCTTTTTTCCACAGAGGGGCGTCTCTTCTTGCGCATCATTTTCTGGAAAATGGAATGAGACAAATGAAGAGGTCATCCACAGGCAGGCCCGGTTCCACAAGGGGGCTAAAAGGGGCTTAGCCCTTCAGTTAAAACTTTATCCCCCACAGTTTTAGTTGTATGTCGTTATATAAAAATAGCAAAAAAGTTTCAATGATTGAGTGACAGGTTGGTGCAAAATCTGTATCTCCGCTGCGCCATGTCAGCGCAATGAAAAGTGTCCGCCGCAGTGTGTGTAGGGGGGCTATAGAAACCCCCTGGGTGGTTAGGTATGACTCCTTTGGGTTTCCATAAAAAGCAGGGGAAAACGCATGTGTTTGTACAACACAGAAGTAAGAGTGGAGGCAATAGGGCTTCTGAAGGCAGTGACGGTCCCCAGCTTTAAGTTTACAGCCACCATGTTCCACAGAATCCTTAGTCTTCACGATCCTCCAAACCAATTACTCCAGGCAAAAGCAATGCATCTTTACACTAGAGTCAAAGTGGTCCGCAGTGCGTTGGAGTTTGTCGAGATGTTAAGATGCGACAGTGAGTTTGAAGTCATTTGGGCACAGTGCAGTGTGAGTGACACTGACGCACCACCAGCTCCAAGCAAACAACAACGTTATGTACGTACACATTTCCAGCAATACGTGGTGGACAGTACAGTAGGCCAGCAGGACAGAGGAGAAGAGACTGAGTGTGACAGACTGTTCTTCAGCACGTTGGATGCTGTCATTGGTGAAATGTCTGAAGGATTCAGTGAATGCGACAGCCAGCTGGTGGAGGCCCTATGTGCTCTTGACCCAGAGAGCCATTACTTTCTAGATATGAAAAAGGTGAAACCACTTCTGGATCTAAGCAAAACAGTTCAAATCAAAACAAATTGTATTTGTCACATGTGCCGAATACAACCTTACAGTGAAATGCTTACTTACAACCCCTTAATCAACAATGCAGTTTTAAGAAAAATAAGTGTTATGTAAAAAATGTAAGCAGCAGTAAAATAACAATAGCAAGGATATAAAACAGGGGGTACCGGTACATCGTCAATGTGCAGGGGCACAGCTTAGTAGAGGTAATTGAGGTAGTATTTACAAATAGGTAGAGTTAAAGTGACTATGCATAGATAATAAACAGAGAGTAGCAGCAGCATAACAGACACACACACACACACACACAATGCAATTAGTCTGGGTAGCCATTTGATTAGCTGTTCAGGAGACTTATTGCTTGGGGGTAGAAGCTGTTAAGAAGCCTTTTGGACCTAGACTTGGCATTCCGGTACCGCTTGCCATGCGGTAGTAGAGAGAACAGTTTATGACTAGGGTGGCTGGAGTCTTTGACAATTTACAGGGCCTTCCTCTGACACCGCCTGGTATAGAGGTCTTGGGTGGCAGGAAGCTTGGCCCCAGCAATGTACTGGGCCATACGCTCTACCCTCTGTAGTGCCTTGAGGTAGGAGGCAGAGCAGTTGCCATATCAGGCAGTGATGCAACCAGTCAGGATGCTCTCGATGGTGCAGCTGTAGAACTTTTTGAGCATCTGAGGACACATGGCAAATCTTTTCAGTCTTCTGAGGGGGAATACGTTTTGTTGTGCCCTCTTCATGACTGTCCTGGTGTGTTTTGGTGGAAGCTGAGTTTAGTGTTGCTAGCCAGTTCTTGCAGACCGAAGTCGCCCGCTCTGGATCCAATGAGGACAAATGGACCCCACTTGATATCCTGCAATGATTTTCTGGGCCTCTCTTCGCTATCCCGATCATGCTTACTGCACTGAAACATGGACTGACTTTTGGGGAGTCCACAGCTAAATGAGAGAACAAATTATCCACTTCGACAAACATTTTCAGTCAGCAGAGAAGAGGCGTAATACACCCAAAGAAAGCTCAACTAACCCAACTGGTATTTGAGGGGGATCTTACAAGAAAATTTAGGGGAAAATGGAATAATCGATTACTCAGGACGTTCCACGGAGAATTTAGAAAGCTGCAACTCTTCTGAAAAGTTATGATTGAAACAATCTAGCTGGTTGGTTTTTATAAAAATCTTGCTTTTGTGTGTAGGCCACTCTCCATGGTCCTGATAGAGTGCAGTGAGATTTCATTCCATTGAACCTGTCACTTCTTGGTCAAAAGCATTTTTTTTAAAGTTTGTTTTTTATTGTGGTATACGCAGAATTGAATATAATTCCAATGCAAAAACCCAAATGACGCCCCTGGGTATAGCTACAGTACATACATTATATATAAATAGATAGGCTACGTTCTATTATGGTCTTCTTGGTAGCCTATTGGTTTTCTTTGCTTTAAATGGAACTGTACGTTTTGGAAACATGTTTATGGTAGGCTGGCATTGCTTAATTGATTACGTGGGTCGAATTTGATTTTTAAAAATGTACCATATCACTGCGTGTTGCTGAACTGTTTGCATGCATGAATAACTAGGCTACTACTTTCAGCATTTAGTTTGCATTATTTTGGTAAGACAGCTGTGTGTACTGCTGCATTCACATAGGTTGTTTGTAATGTGAATTGCCATAACTTGTAGCCTATATTCGTTACCAAAACGGCCTAGCTGTATGGCGCTGTCCATTGTGCTGATACAGCGCAGCAGAGGCTACATATTTCAAAAGCACTCAATGATCTCGGAGTCTCTGCATTTGAACTTTATGTTTATTGTGGTATAGCGTGATTATATAAGCGTAATTCAATATAATTCCACTGCAAGAACCCAAAAAATGTTTGCCACCTTGCCAATTTCAACTGCCCCCTTAGTAACTTTATCCTGGGGCTGGGTCTGCCCACAGGGCAATAGTTTGGTTAGCTGAGAAACGCTCAACTCCATTCTCTTATATCGAGGCTGAACTGAGTTTTGATAGCTGGTCGTGGGATTTGCAAGCAACAACACCTTCAGTCGATTCTTGTAAAAATGTAAATTCTGAAAACGCTTACCTGTAGCTACCTATGTTTTTCCTGTACAACAGCGGTCATTCGCATGATGCTGAAATTCATACTTTTAATAAAACTTTCAGCGAATACAACCACTGACCCTTTCCTAATTTGTGTTGCTAGTACTACTTACACTGTAAACTGAGATTCAATTGGCACATGCACATTCGTGCTGAGTTGAGCAACACAAATGGTGAAAAAGTTGGTGGTTGTATTAGAAAAAAGTTTTTTATTAAAATATGAATTTCAGCACCCCGTGGAAGGACCGCAGTTGTACGGGACAAACATAGGTACAGGTACGCGTTTTCAGAATTGGCACATTTACAAGAATCATCTGATGGTGACTCAATGTTGTTGCAAGCAAATTTCGCGACCAGTTCTCAAAACTCAACTCTGCCTCGATATAAGAGAACGGAGTTGAGCGTTCTTCAAATATGGTTTGGTTTGACTGTAACTTGCTACATGTTCACACAGGCTCAGGCTGAAAGAAACTGGATGCAGTGCTTCATTTGAGCCAGATGTTTTTCGCAACATTGTAACCTATGTTTGAGATCAACGGTGGCCGTGTGGCTCCTGATGAAAAGAGAAGACTAATCTTTCTGCTGTAGGATATACAAATACTTGATAAACTTCCAAACGTTGTTTTACAAAGTAAAACAAGAGAGATATAGGCTTTTGGCACAAACACATCAGCCATAACCGGCGAGTGAGTTGCGCATCATTGGGTGAAGCCTCATTCACATTATGCCCCATACACATTGTGACGTATTTCATTACACCTTATGTCATCTTCACGGAGTCTTGTCCCACTCCTGAACGGACAAGTGTAGCACAGATAAAACAATGAGCCAGATATTTCACCGGATGTATAAATGTGAGGTTGGCTTTTCCACTCACTACCAAATATCACGATGAGAGGAAGCCCAGTGGACGGCTGTGGGAGAAGATGGAGTGAGATGGATTTTAGCCGATATTCTGCAAATTTTCTCATCAATGAATTATTGGATCTCCTTACAGTTATCTGTTTCCAGAACTAGAATCGGTAACAAACAGAGTAGATTGCGTTTTGTAGACTGTACCCTTTGCCAAAGTTTTAAAGAAGTGCGTTGTTTAGGAGTGCAAGGGTGAACTGAATAATTGCACATTGCACTTCACAGAGTAAGCGTTCCCAAATGAAAATATGCAAATCATTTATAGAAAGCGCCAACAGGATCGCATTAGCTCCTTCTTGGCTTTGCCCACATCCTTGCATATTCTGCAATAAAACATGTTTTGTTCAGTTACTTATTCCTCAACTTGTTTCTCTAACCTCATATCAAGTCAAGCTAGTTTGCACTGCAGAGCAGCTAGCAAGCTAAAAGCTAGGCTAGGTTGAAGAAACTAGTAGCGAGAAACTATCATCAAAAACAAACATCATTACCATCACAATAAAATTAAACTGTAGGCAACACTCATATAATTGGCTTAACACGTTGTATTACTTAACATTACTATTAAAATAGTACTCACTTATAGGAATGTGTAATGGTTTACAATTTGATAGCTATCCCTTAAAGACATCAGTGAAAACCACATATTTTCATCTTCTTCTGTGGTTTGATAAATTCATGTTCTTCGATAGACTCTGGCTGGACTGAAGACGATGCAAAGTTTGGAAAATGTAAAAATATGCAGTGTCCGTCTCGCAACAGAGCCTTCAACCGCAAGGGGGTGTTGCGATTCCACTCTGTTGTCGACGTCCCCATTGAAATGCATGACATCTGGCGCAAAATAATGGTGCTTATGGGAAATGTAAACGAGGCTTTAAGTCTCATTTCCACCAGATGCATCAAACTCTTTGCGTTCTGACAGAAGTCATTAATTGTCAATGGAGCAGTCCGCAAAGCTGCGTTGGGGCTCATCTGCGTGCTTGTTGTCCTCACCAGGCTCTTGACCTGACTGCAGTTCAGGGTCATTACCGACTTCAGTGCTCACCTTTGATGGCCACTGGCAGGCTGGAGAAGTGTGCTCTTCACAGATGAATCCTGATTTCAACTGTACAGGGCAGATGGCAGACACTTTACATGTTGCGTTTATATTTTTGTTCAGTATAGATAGCTTAGCTAAGAAATTGCCAGCACCTAGCTTCCACTTTACAGCTAATTATTTCACATTCAACTGAGCAGGTAATCCAATCATTTTGGCATTGTGTCTCCATGCAGCATTTTTAGTATGGAGGTCAAGGTAGAAATTGGTCGAACGTGGCAGGGAACCTAGAGACAGCGAAAATGACCTTCTCCATGTTGCAAACCTTTCTGCAGCCTTACGAATCACATGTGCATCAAGTAGAGAAAATGTTAGTCCAGAAAAAACAACATACTGCAAAACTCATGCCATTTGGTGGACATAAGGCGTTACCCATAAGCACTATGTTAAGTTGCACCGGATGTCATGCATTTCAATGGGGACCTCCACAATGGAATGTAAACGCAACGCACCCTTGCGGTTGAAGGCTCCATTGTGAGATGGACTCCACACACTTGGACATTTTTCTAACTTTGCATCTTGTTCAGTCCAGGACCGAAGAGGATGGAAATTACGGTTATTTTTGATGATAATTATTAGGTGGATGTTGCTAGCTACAACGGGACATTTTTAGGACTATAATTTCCTCCTCATATTGTAGCCTACAATATGTGTTTCCACACACCTTGCCTTTAGATTCTCCGCTATGCAATCTGGTTTCCGAGCTGGTCATGAGTGCACCTCAGCCATGCTCAAGGTCCTAAACGATATCATAACTCCCATCGATAAAAGAAAATACTGTGCAGCTGTATTCATTGACCTGGCCAAGGCTTTCGACTCTGTCAATCACTGCGTTCTTTTTTTTATTTTTTTTATTTTTTATTTTTCTCCCATTTTCTCCCGAATTTTCGTGGCATCCAATCGCTAGTAATTACTACCTTGTCTCATCGCTACAACTCCCGTACGGGCTCGGGAGAGACGAAGGTCGAAAGCCATGCGTCCTCCGAAGCACAACCCAACCAGCCGTACTGCTTCTTAACACAGCGCGCCTCCAACCCGGAAGCCAGCCGCACCAATGTGTCAAAGGAAACACCGTGTACCTGGCCCCCTTGGTTGGCGCGCACTGCGCCCGGCCCGCCACAGGAGTCGCTGGAGCGCGATGAGACAAGGATATCCCTACCGGCCAAACCCTCCCTAACCCGGACGACGCTATGCCAATTGTGCGTCGCCCCACGGACCTCCCGGTCGCGGCCGGCTGCGACAGAGCCTGGGCGCGAACCCAGAGACTCTGGTGGCGCAGTTAGCACTGCGATGCAGTGCCCTAGACCACTGCGCCACCCGGGAGGCAATCACTGCGTTCTTATCGGCAGACTCAACAGCCTTGGTTTCTCGAATGACTGCCTCGTCTGGTTCACCAACTACTTCTCAGATAGAGTTCAGTGTGTCAAATCGGAGGGCCTGTTGTCTAGATGTGCCTCTGGCAGTCTCTATGGGGATGCCACAGGGTTCAATTCTCGGGCAGACTCTTTTCTCTGTATACATCAATGATGTTGCTCTTGCTGCTGGTGATTCTCTGATCCACCTCTATGCAGACGACACCATTCTGTATACTTCTGGCCCTGCTTTGGACACTGTGTTAACTAACCTCCAGACGAGCTTTAATGCCATAAAACTCTCCACAGTGAAACATGGTGGTGGCAGCATCATGCTGTGGAGATGTGTTTCATCGGCAGGTACTGGGAAACTGATAAGAATTGAAGGAATGATGGATGGAGCTAAATACAGGGAAATTCTTGAGGGAAATCTGTTTCAGCAGTCCAGAGATTTGAGACTGAGACGGAGGTTCACCTTCCAGCAGGAAAATGACTTTAAGCATATTGCTAAATCAACACTCGAGTGGTTTAAGGGGAAACATTTAAATGTCTTGAAATGCCCTAGTCAATGCCCAGATCTCAATCCAATTGACAATCTGTGGTATGACTTAAAGATTGCTGTACACTAGCAGGAACCCATCCAACTTGAAGGAGCTGGAGCAGTTTTGCTTTGAAGAATGGGCAAAAATCCCAGTGGCTAGATGTGCCAAGCTTATAGAGACATATCCCAAGAGACTTGCAGCTGTAATTGATGCAAAAGGTGGCTCTACAAAGTATTGACTTTGTGGGGGTGAATAGTTATGCACGCTCAAGTTTTCAGTTTTTTTGTCTTATTTATGGTTTGTTTCACAATGAAAAATATTTTGTATCTTCAAAGTGGTAGGCATGTTGTGTAAATCAAATGATACAAACCCCCCAAAAATCTATTTTAATTCCAGGTTGTAAGGCAACAAAATAGGAAAAATTCCAAGGGGGGTAAATACTTTCGGCAAGGGACTGTACTATGATTAACATATTATGGTTATCATATAATTTCTGCAGCCTTGAAAGGCAGACATCAACATGGCCGAACGAAAGGCTACCAGCGAAGTATAGAAATCGCTTTCTACGGATATAAGCTTTTTTTCTTCGACTACAAATCGCTTTCTACGGATGATAACTTTTTGTATTTTCTTGTCGTCAAATCCCTGCCAAAAGTCAGGTGACCTAAGCGCTTCCAAATATGGAGTTGCAGGTTTGCCATATCTGCCATGTTTGCACATATCTCTCATATGTGCAAATCTTTATGGCAATCATTTAACTTAAGGCCCTTGGAAATGACCTGCATATCTGCAGTTCTTTAAAAAATGCAATATATTAATTTACAAATAGAAATAAAAGGTGTTTGTTTGTGGATAATGAATTGCATTTGTGGATATTGATTTATAATTGTGGAAAGTTATTTACATTTGTGGAAAGTGATTTACATTTGTGGAAAGTGATTTACATTTGTGGAAAGTGATTTACATTTGTGAATTGGTGATTTACATTTGTGGAAAGTGATTTACATTTGTGGAAAGTGATTTACATTTGTGGAAAGTGATTTAAATTTGTGGAAAGGGATTTACATTTGTGGATTGGTGATTTACATTTGTGGAAAGTGATTTACATTTGTGGATTGGTGATTTACATTTGTGGATTGGTGATTTACATTTGTGGATTGGTGATTTACATTTGTGGATTGGTGATTTACATTTGTGGATTGGTACTTATTTGTACAGATCATAATACACAAATGCAAAATGCATGCTGTGTGTTCACAATATATTTGGCATGATATTGATCCTATACCTCTTGCGCTCACTTTTTTGTTTCCGGCACCTTCCCTTTTACAAAAAAGAGAAATGATTGGATGATGATATGATAACGTTCATGGTTAGTTAGCCATTTTATAGTCCGCAATGTTATTGACCCAATTTGTTCTTGTAAGTACATAGACTAATCACATAGAGGTTGAGTAGCCACAAGTATAAGACTAGTCTAGTGTTACTCAATTATTCATTGGCTAACGTTAGCTAACTCTCGAAACTGATAGATTGTAAATTAGACAGATGTTTCACGGAAGCGTGGCCTGCAATAATTTGTTCATTTTACTTACTGAGGAAGGATTATAGAGAATGAAACGTAGTGTAACACCCTGGGTTTATAAGCGCGGAAATCGACTGTGCCGCACGAGCATGCTTTAGCGCGCTGGACTTCGGGCTAGAAGGTCGAGGGTTCGAGACCTGCTCCCTGCTGTTTCATTACAGTACTGTAAGAATTGGTGAGAGCAACTCTTCAAAGTACAGGGCAGATTCCCACCAGTGTTTTGCAATGCAGTGAGGGACCTTGTATAAAGTCAAGACAGTAGCAATATTGTGAAACCAGTGAAACTCTAGCCGTCTACTAGGTCTCTAACACAGAAATAACAATAATACAGATTTTGACTGGATGTGTAAATGCGAAGCATCCGGTTGGCATTTCCACTCACTACCAAATATGGTAGTGAGAGGAAGCCCACTGGGGGCTGTGGGAGAAGATGGAACAGATGGATTTTGTCCGACATTCTGCAAATCTGCTCATCAATTAAACATTTTATCTCAATACAGTTTTCTGTTCGCAAAACTAGAATATGTTATGAACAGAACTGACTAAGTTTTGTAGACTTCACCCTCTGCAAAAGTTTTTTAAAAATCGCGCTGTTTAGGAGTGCAAAGGCGAATGAGTTATTGCACATGCGCACTTCACATCGTAGGCGTTCCCTAACGGAAATATGCAGATATATACTAGAACGCGCCAATAGGATATCGCTTGCGAGTGCTTGGCTCTGCCCACCTCCTTGCTTGTTCTGCCCACTATGACTCATTTGTTCCCATTGGAAACGACAAGCAGTGGTCTATCTTGGTTTAGTTATAAAAATCTTTGTCTCTACTTTAGACGTTCAAGGGGTGTCATTATAATTTCTATCGTATTGTATTCTTCAAGTGTACATAGTTGTTTGTCCTGGATAACGCATACTCGTGCGATTTTAATACAAAATATCCCAATATTTCTAGACCGTCCCTAAAATGTTCATGAAGTCCCTCCCATTTCCGTGTTGATACCTTGTATAAAAAGTCCAACAGAGCATTGTCGCAGACAGAAGCGGGGAGTGACATTTACCAGGTTAATGGCTGTATGTAAGAGGTTCTACGACTTGACAGCAAAGCTCCTTACAGGAGAATTGTTTAATTTCTCGTCTCTTCAGGGTAAAGTGGTGCTGATCGAGAATGTGGCGTCTCTCTGAGGCACGACCACCAGGGATTACACCCAGATGAATGAGCTCCATGAACGGTACGCCGACAAGGGGCTAGTGATTCTGGGGGTGCCCTGCAATCAGTTCGGACATCAGGTAAGAGGGGATGCATTTTCTTATAATTCTAAATATGGGCTAATGTCACTGTATTCTTTCTCATCATAGCCCCCCTATCCAGTTTTAGAAAATGTAAGCTAATTTAGGACTAATCCATTTCTATACAATTTTTTTTTTTTTTTAACTCATGTTTTGAGAACATCAAAAACAAGTAAAAATGACCCAGCCATTATCACTTTGGTTGCTGTAGTAAAGTAATTTCACACTATTCTACTCATTTTGCCATCGGTTGGGAAAAAATACCAAGGTTGGGCTTCAGTGTCCTTATATATAGCTATAGGCCTGATCTTAATTCCTAATGAAGGGGAAAGGGCACTATCAATGAGGAAATTAGATGGTGTCCATCCAATTTATTGAGGGTTCTATCTATGGCTTTTGACAATGGACTCCCCTTGATATTAGGCCACTTTTGAGATCAAACATCTAACACTTTTTTTCTGTACATGTTACATATTCTTCCCATCTACTCCTGCAGGAGAACTGCAAGAACGAAGAGATCCTGATGTCCTTAAAGTATGTCCGTCCGGGAAATGGCTTTGAGCCGAAGTTCCAGCTCCTTGAGAAAGTGGATGTGAATGGGAAGGACGCCCACCCCCTGTTTGTGTACCTCAAGGAGAAGCTGCCATTCCCAAGCGACGAGCCCATGGCCTTAATGAATGACCCCAAGTGCATCATCTGGAGTCCCGTCTGCAGGACTGACATCGCCTGGAACTTTGAGAAGTTCCTCATTGGGTCAGCCGGGGAGCCATTCAAGCGTTATGGCAGGAGATTCCTTACCAGCAGCATTGAGGGTGACATCAAGGGGCTTCTCAATATGGCTAACTAAACCGTCCCAGTGTTAATCACACAGAAGCAATGGTGGAGAGTGGAAATCATGTCAATGCGTTGTAATGGCTTTTCAAATTATAAACTATTGTCACACTTTGGGAAATGTGCTTGGCTATAACTAAAAAATAAACAACTTTCAACAGCTCCCCATTCAACAAATACTTCCTCCTCCTTACAAGATTAGCTTCTGTGTGACAGCAGCACACCCATTATCTTTTCAAATCATGTGCTGTGCTCTCATATGCAAAATGCTGCTGTGTTCTGAACTTTTATTAAATGAAGGCATCCATTGAAACCAAGCCTTTTGTGAGAGGGATGTCTGATGAAATGTAAAAGACTTAACATAACAGTTGCCTTTGGCCCATGTAAAGCACGACTGTGTTTCAAGAAGTGTAAGAAGTTGCCCAAATAAATTATTTTCCCCTTTGTGTTGTCTGTCTTGGTCTTTAATAGGAGTTTCATGTGATTAATGCTCAGGTCAAATGTGAAAGTGTGGCATGAGCAAAAAGTTGCTTTAGTTGCCCTTAGATGCTGATCCTTGGTCAGTTCACATTTCCCCCACTTATGGTTAAGGTAAGGATTGAGGGAGGGGAAGCTGCTGATTCTAGATGTGCACCTGAGCCAAAAAGGCTGAAGGAGAAGGGATTTTTTTCTTCTCAGAATAGCCAGGCGAGGAAGTGCTAGTCATTCTGACAGGCAAAATGTGGCTACTCAGGTTCTCCGGTGAATGACATTCTGAATCATTGAGGCTGACCTATAAGTAGGTCAATGAATCATAGCAGGATTACCTTGCCAGTTCCCATCTGGAACACAACCAAAAAAGGCTACCAGTGTGGCTGTGTGACCAGGCAGATTTTTAATTTGATTTAAAAAAAATTTATAGCACCGTTTGAGTGGGGAGGAAGGGGATTTAAATGATCTGAGGGAGGAAATATCCTGATATATACATTTTTGTCATTTAACAGATGCTCTTACCATGTGCAACTTACAGTTAGCACATTCATCTTAAGATAGCAAGGTTAGACTAGCACAGTAAGGAAACATTTCTGAAAGATGTTTATTTGCTTAGATGCTTTGAATGCCATTTCTTTAGTTCATTCAACGACTCCAGGAAGTTATTCTGTAAAAAAAAACACCAAGGAAATGGATGCAATTTCAGGTTGCATCACATTATTGCCTAAGGATATGGTGAATAACCGTATGTACTTACACAATACACTAATAATTTAAGCAAGAATGTCTGTGATGCAATAGCTCTTTTTTCCAATTCTTACTTTTCTGAAAAGCAACTAGTCCAAACAAGACACTCTTTTAGGCTTCAAGTCTTTATTGTATTTTCATTCCAAATAATTCTCCATTAAAAATGTATATTGCAGATATTGGCAATATGATTAATATTAGAACAGTTATGTACCTATTTTTGAAATAGTGTGATTATTACAGTGGCCACTAGCCAGTACCCTGCCCTGAACCTTAGTAACTGTTACTAGCTGGCTACAACCCGGTACTCTACCCTGCACCTTAGAGACTGCTGCCCTAAGTACATAGTAATTTAAAACTGGTCACTTTAATAATATTTACATACTGTATTATAGTCATGGCCCATTCTATATAACTACTGCTGTACACACCTTTTCTATTCACATACTGTTGATACTGTCTATACACCATTGTATAATATCATAGATTTATATTCCGGACTCTGACATTGCTCGTTATATTTCTTAATTTTACTTTTTGGGATTATGTGTATTTTTTTGCTTGGCATTACTGCACTGTTGGAGCAAGAAACAATCATTTTGCTGCACATTTGTGTATGGGAAGAAACTTTGATTTGATATTTAGATCTATTCAAGATATTTGACAGCAAATTGAAGCTCAAATGCCTAAGTTTCTCATGATTGTAAAGAAAAGAAACTTTAAAATCAAATCTGTTTTGGAAAGCTGTTTAGGATGTCTTTTTCATTTGATATAGAATAATAATTACAGATATATAAAGATGATCTATTCATTGGCATAAATATGGTTATATTAATAATGTAATCATCTTAGGAGGGCATAATCAGAAATGGACTGACCAGCAAGTATGACATCTGCAGTCCCAAAGACATTTACATGCTGTTGTGCCACATGGAAAAAGAACAAGACAAATGCCACAGAGCTAGAATTTATCTTACGGGAAATTGATCCATGAAGTAGTTACTGGCAGAGCCATATACTGTACAGCTCCGGTTACTGGTGTCTTGTACGAACCTTTACAAGACACTTGGCGACGTAGAGAAATATTACGGTAAGGTCAGAGTGTTGAATCTGGGGTAAGTGGTATCAGAGACACTGGTTCCTGCCATCATGTATTGTGTTGCCACCACTAGCCCTCACAAGCTGAACAGCTTTTACTGAAGACTACTACTATTCAATGGGACACATTTAAGTGTCAGTTAAGAATATAGAGCTACGTAGCAACAGTCCAACAACATACAAGCAGACCGATTTGTAGGAGTCCTTGTTCCATCCATTGATGAGCAAGCTGTCATGTCACCAACATATTTTATTTAACAGCTGATTGGTTGTCTGAAAGTCCATTTGTGGGAGAACACAGATGCCTGCAGTCCTAAACACACTGGACGCCTTTAAGTTATTGCTGTCCAAATTCTATTTAACGGATAAGAGCCTTGTGAATAGCAACAATTTCCAGTTCCATAAATTTAGCACCTTTCATACACATCACATTTTGCATCACGCAGTGTGCTTTTCAGAAAAAACAAAAGCAATTTCAATGCAGGACTGTAATACCATACAGGACAGGTAGCCTAAGGATAAGTCATAGCGGGGCAGTCGAGGGGGTCCATTCAGTCAGCAATCAAATTTTCTTCGAAAGTACAGCAATATTATTCAGAAATGTACAAATGGTCAGGGCCTCGCCACGTCGTACATATTTAAAATTCCAGATGTGACTTAAGTACAACTAAAAGTGCCTCCTTTTTAAACAGGTTGCAGGATTAAAAGGCCACTGTTGCTTTTGTGTGACGAGGGAGAGCAGCACACCTTTATCAGGATAAGACTTATCGCAGAGAGAAAGGGGTACACTTCCCACAATATTTATTTGGACAGTGAAGCAAACATTTGTACATTTGGCTCTCTACTCCAGTAAATACTACACTTTTGACTACTTTAACACCCTATTAGTGAATTTGTGCACTTGTGGGAAAAAAACTAGACTCAAGTGCTTCCATTTCTAAATGATAAAACAGATGTACGAAAAATCACTCAAAGTGTCATTCTGTACCGTCGCCTCATGAAACATTTGATTTCAAATCCAAAATAATGGAAAACAGAGCAAATTGACATGTTTTAGCTTCACTGTCCAAATAAATACAGAGGGCAGTGTATGAATGAGAGAGTTAGCATGCTGGGCTTCATAAAGAGCAGGTGCTAAGGTCTGACTGAACTCTATGTCTATGAAAATAAATGGCCTCTGCCACAGCTTAGATCAAGGCCCAGTAAACAGGACCGTTGATCAATTAAAACACTATCTACTGTGGACACAGGCCCTGCAAGCCAACCCAGAGGAAGACTAAAATGAGAGGGCCTGAGTGTGTATGTTTCTGTGAGTGTGTAGAGGGAACACATCCAGTGTGACTTTCTAACTGGATCCATTCACAGGAGGTAGAAGGTCACAGGATCCATCGGTGTCATGTGTTGAATTGTGTGCATATCTCAATGTTAAATACAACTTTGCATAAATTCACCCCTGCACTGGAGGGTTATCACCACAGATACCACTCAGAGACAACTCAAGGACAGGTTTCTCTTTCCCCCAGTCCGTCAGTGAAGTTGGTACAGTTCTTTACGATGTACAATTTGGAACACTTTGGTAAAAACAAGATGCTCATTTGGCTTTTTTTATTTTGTACTTTTCTAGTGGTTAACAGAAAAGTTTGTGTTAATAATACCTATGCATTTTAGGATACATCTAACATTCTGTTTGTCCAGTGAGAGGATTCTTTGCCTTCTATTCCCCTTATTTTTTTCCAAACGAGTAAACTAGGTTTCATACATCAGCAGGCCACCAGCTCCGGGAGGAAGTCTCGCGGGTCACGCATCCAAGGCTTTTGGCTCTTTGTGACGATGTATGAGCAAAATAAAATAAAACACAGGGCTGGGGGGGAGTTAATAATATCGACTGAGAAGTCTTATGTCACTGAAGTAGCTTGGTGTGTGCATCAAAGTATCTCTTTTGTCATTATTTTTGCTTCAGTGCTTGTCCCCGAGCATCAGCGCTGCTCAGTTGGTATCCATGTGATCAGCTGCTTCAGCGGTGGCACCCCCCAGAGAGGCTGAGGGCGGAGGCTTGGCAGGGACGTCGCCCGCGTCTCTGCGTTGGTAAAATAGCACGTAGGCTGCTTTTGTCTGTGGAGGGGAGAGGTGGGGATAGTGTTACACTGCAGCAACACTGACAACACCAAAGGACAGGAAGTCAATGGGAGCTTTCATCACTGCTGACATTATTAATTAATAAACACTGGACACATGGAACAACAGACTGAGTATAACAAACATTAGGAACACATTCCTAATATTGAGATGTGTCAAGTTGGCTGGATGTCCATTGGGTGGTGGGCCATTCTTGATACACACGGGAAACTGTTAACTTCTTATGGCTGGGGGCAGTATTGAGTAGCTTGGATGAATAAGGTGCCCAGAGTAAACTGCCCGCTCCTCAGTCCCAGTTGCTAAAATATGCATATTATGAGTATATTTGGATAGAAAACACTCTGAAGTTTCTAAAACTGTTTGAATGATGTCTTTGAGTATAACATAACTCATATGGCAGGCTAAAACCTGAGAAAAAACCCAACCAGGAAGTGGGAAATCTGAGGTTGGTCGATTTAACTCAGCCCCTATTGCAGATACAGTGGGATATTGGTTATGTTGCACTTCCTAAGGCTTCCACTAGATGTCAATCTTTAGAAACTTGTTTGAGGCTTCTACTGTAAAGGGGGGCTGAATGAGAGGGGATTGAGTCAGAGGTCTGGCAGAGTGCCAGGAGCTGGTCACGCGCATTCACATGAGAGGTAGCTCCCGTACCATTTGATTTTTCTGAAGACAAAGGAATTCTCCGGTTGGAATATTATTGAAGATTTATGTTAAACACATCCTAAAGATTGATTCTATTCATCGTTTGACATGTTTCTACGGACTGTAACGGAACTTTTTGACATTTCATCTGCAACTAGTGACGCGCGTCGTGAGTTTTGATTTGTTTACCAAACATGCTAACAAAAGTAGCTATTTGGACATAAATGATGGACAAATAAAACATTTGTGGAACTGGGATTCCTGGGAGTGCATTCTGATGAAGATCAAAGGTAAGTGAATATTTATTTCTGACTTCTGTTGACTGCACAATATGGCGGATATCTTTTTGTCTTGATTGGGCTCTGAGCGCCGACCTCAGATTATTGCATGGTTTGCTTTTTCCGTATAAAGCTTTTTTGAAATCTGACACAGCGGTTGCATTAACTTCTTATGGCTGAAGGGGCAGTATTGAGTAGCTTGGATGAAAGGTGCACAGAGGTGCCCATATTAAACGACCTGCTCCTCATTCCCAGTTGCTAATATATGCATATTATTATTCATATATTGGATAGAAAACACTCTGAAGTTTCTAAAACTGTTTGAATTATGTCTGTGAGTATAACAGAACTCACATGGCAGGCAAAAACCTGAGAAGTTCTACCTCCTGTTGAAAAAATTTCTGGGGGTGCCAATTTTCAACCAAGCTCTCATTGAAATCACAGACAGATATTGATGAGTTTTCACTTCCTACGGCTTCCACTAGATGTCAACAGTCAATAGAACTTTGTCTGATGAATCTAATGTGAAGGGGGGCCGAAGGAGACAGGAATGAGTAATCACTTCCACGGGCTGATCACGCATTCACCATGCGCCTTCACATGAGGAGGACCTCCGTTCCACCACTATTCTGAAGTCAATTCAATTTTCCGGTTGGAACGTTATTCAAGATGTATGTGAAGGAGAAGTGGATCTAAAATGTTCTGTATAAATAACACTTGTATCTTTGATCAACGTTTATTATGATTATTTCTGTAAATTGATGTGGCTCTGCAAAATCACCGGATGTTTTTGGAACTACTGAACATAACGCGCCAACGTATACTGAGATTTTTTTTATATAAACTTTACCGAACAAAACATACAGTGGGGCAAAAAAGTATTTAGTCAGCCACCAATTGTGCAAGTTCTCCCACTTAAAAAGATGAGAGATGCCTGTAATTTTCATCATAGGTACACTTCAACTATGACAGACAAAATGAGCAAAAAAAATCCAGAAAATCACATTGTAGGATTTTTAATTAATTAATTTGCAAATTATGGTGGAAAATAAGTATTTGGTCACCTACAAACAAGCAAGATTTCTGGCTCTCACAGACCTGTAACTTATTCTTTAAGAGGCTCCTCTGTCCTCCACTCGTTACCTGTATTAATGGCACCTGTTTGAACTTGTTATCAGTATAAAAGACAACTGTCCACAACCTCAAACAGTCACACTCCAAACTCCACTATGGCCAAGACCAAAGAGCTGTCAAAGGACACCAGAAACAAAATTGTAGACCTGCACCAGGCTGGGAAGACTGAATCTGCAATAGGTAAGCAGCTTGGTTTGAATAAATCAACTGTGGGAGCAATTATTAGGAAATGGAAGACATACAAGAACACTGATAATCTCCCTCGATCTGGGGCTCCACGCAAGATCTCACCCCGTGGGGTCAAAATGATCACAAGAACGGTGAGCAAAACTCCCAGAACCACACGGGGGGACCTAGTGAATGACCTGCAGAGAGCTGGGACCAAAGTAACAAAGCCTACCATCAGTAACACACTACGCCGCCAGGGACTCAAATCCTGCAGTGCCAGACGTGTCCCCCTGTTTAAGCCAGTACATGTCCAGGCCCGTCTGAAGTTTGCTAGAGAGCATTTGGATGATCCAGAAGAAGACTGGGAGAATGTCATATGGTCAGATGAAACCAAAATAGAACTTTTTGGTAAAAACTCAACTCGTCGTGTTTGGAGGACAAAGAATGCTGAGTTGCATCCAAAGAACACCATACCTACTGTGAAGCATGGGGGTGGAAACATCATGCTTTGGGGCTGTTTTTCTGCAAAGGGACCAGGACGACTGATCCGTGTAAAGGAAAGAATGAATGGGGCCATGTATCGTGAGATTTGGAGAGAAAACCTCCTTCCATCAGCAAGGGCATTGAAGATGAAACGTGGCTGGGTCTTTCAGCATGGCAATGACCCCAAACACACCGCTCGGGCAACGAAGGAGTGGCTTCGTAAGAAGCATTTCAAGGTCCTGGAGCGGCCTAGCCAGTCTCCAGATCTCAACCCCATAGAAAATCTTTGGAGGGAGTTGAAAGTCCGTGTTGCCCAGCAACAGTCCCAAAACATCACTGCTCTAGAGGAGATCTGCATGGAGGAATGGGCCAAAATACCAGCAACAGTGTGTGAAAACCTTGTGAAGACTTACAGAAAATGTTTGACATCTGTCATTGCCAACAAAGGGTATATAACAAAGTATTGAGATAAACTTTTGTGATTTACCAAATACTTATTATCCACCATAATTTGCAAATAAAATCATAAAAAATCCTACAATGTTTTTTTTTTTTTTCCCCCCCACTGTACATGTATTGTGTAACATGAAGTCCTATGAGTGTCATCTGATGAAGATAATTAAAGGTTAGTGATTCATTTTCTCTCTATTTCTGCTTTTTGTGACTTCTGTCTTTGACTGGAAAAATGTCTGTGTCTTTCTGTGATTTGGCGGTGACCTATCAATCGTGTGGTGCTTTCGCTGTAAAGCCTTTTTTGAAATCGGACACTGTGGTGGGATTAACAACAAGATTACCTTTAAAATGGTATAAGATACTTGTATGTTTGAGGAATTTTAATTATGAGATCTGTTTGAATTTGGCGCCCTGCACTTTCACTGGCTGTTGTCATATCGATCCCGTTAGCCCTAAAATGTTTTAAGCATGAAAAACCCAGCAGAATTGCAGCTCTTGAAAAACCGGTGTGCCAGGCACCTACTACCACACCCTGTTCCTCTTTCGATGGCATTGAGGAGTACACCACATCAGTCATTGGCTTTATCAATAAGTGCATCGAGGACGTCGTCCCCACAGAGACTGTACGTACATACCCCAACCAAAAGCCATGGATTACAGGCAACATTCGCACTGAGCTAAAGGATAGAGCTGCCGCTTTCAAGGTGCGAGACTCTAACCCGGAAGCATATAAGAAATCCTGCTATGCCCTCCGACGAACCATCAAACAGGCAAAGAATCAATACAGGGCTAAGATTGAATCGTACTACACCGGCTCCGACGCTCGTCTTATGTGGCAGGGCTTGCAAACTATTACAGACTACAAAGAGAAGCACAGTCGAGAGTTGCCCAGTGACACGAGCCTACCAGACAAGCTAAATAACTTCTATGCATGCTTCGAGGCAAGTAACACTGAAACATGCATGAGAGCATTAGCTGTTCCGGATGACTGTGTGATCACGCTCTCTGTAGCCGACGTGAGTAAGACCTTTAAACAGGTCAACATACACAAGGCTGCAGGGCCAGACGGATTACCAGGACACGTGCTCCGGGCATGTGCTGACCAACTGGCAGGTGTCTTCACTGACATTTTCAACATGTCCCTGATTGAGTCTGTAATACCAACCTGTTTCAAAGCAGACCACCATAGTCCCTGTGCCCAAGAAGACGAAGGCAACCTGCCTAAATCACTATAGACCTGTAGCACTCACACCCATGAAGTGCTTTGAAAGGCGGGTAATGGCTCACATCAACACTATTAACCCAGAAACCCTAGACCCACTCCAATTTGCATACCGCCCAAACAGATCCACAGATGATGCAATCTCTATTGCACTCCACACTGCCCTTTCCCACCTGGACAAAAGGAACACCTACGTGAGAATGCTATTCATTGACTACAGCTCAGCATTCAACACCATAGTGCCCTCAAAGCTCATCACTAAGCCAAGGATCCTGGGTCTAAACACCTCCCACTGCAACTGGATCCTGGAGTTCCTGACGGGCCGCCCCCAGGTGGTGAGGGTAGGTAGCAACACATCTGCCACGCTGATCCTCAACACTGGAGCTCCTCAGGGGTGCGTGCTCAGTCTGCTCCTGTACTCCCTGTTCACCCACGACTGCATGGCCAGGCACGACTCCAATACCATCATTAAGTTTGCAGACGACAACAGTGGTCACCCACAATGACGAGACCGCCTATAGGGAGGAGGTCAGAGACCTGGCCGGTTGGTGCCAGAATAACAACCTATCCCTCAATGTAATCAAGACAAAGGAGATGATTGTGGACTACAGGTAAAGGAGGACCAAGCACGCCCCCATTCTCATCAACGGGGCTGTAGTGGAGCAGGTTGAGAGCTTCAAGTTCCCTGGTGTCTACATCACCAACAAACTAGAATGGTCCAAACACACCAAGACAGTCGTGAAGAGGGCACGACAAAGCATATTCCCCCGGAGGAAACGTAACATTTTTTTGACATGGGTCCTCAGATCCTCAAAAGATTCTACAGCTGCAACATCAAGAGCATCCTGACTGGTTGTGTCACTGCCTGGTACGGCAACTGCTCGGCCTCCGACAGCAAGGCACTACAGAGGGTAGTGCGTACGGCCGAGTAAAATCACTGGGGCTAAGTTGCCTGCCATCCAGGACCTCTACACCAGGCGGTGTCAGAGGAAGGCCCTAAAAATTGTCAAAGACCCCAGACACCCCAGTCATAGACTGTTCTCTCTACTACCGCATGCAAGTGGTACAGGAGTGCCAAGTCTAGGACAAAAAGGCTTCCGAACAGATTTTACTACCAAGCCATAAGACTCCTGAACAGGTAATCAAATGACTACCCGGACTATTTGCATTGTCTGCCCCCCAACAACCCCTCTTTTATGCTGCTGCTACTCTCTGTTTATCATATATCCATAGTCACTTTAACTATACATTAAACTATCCCAACCAACCAGTGACCCTGCACATTGGCTAACCGGGCTATCTGCATGGTGTACCGCCACCTGCCAAACCCCTCTTTTATGCTACTGCTACTCTCTGGTTATCATATATGCAGTCACTTTAACCATATCTACATGTACATACTACCTCAATTAGCACGACTAACCGGTGCCTGTATATAGCCTTGCTACTGTTATTTTTCACTGTCTTTTTATTTCTTTACATACCTATTGTTCACCTAATACCGTTAATTTTTTTAATTGCACTGTTGGTTGGAGCCTGTAAGTAAGGTCTACACCTGTTGTATTCGGCGCACTTGGCAAATAAACTTTGATTTGATTCAAAGGCACTTAAATATTTTGTCTTACCCATTCGCACTCAATGGCACACTTACACAACCCATGCCTCAAGGCTTAAAAAAAACTTTCTTTAACCTGTCTCCTCCCCTTCATCTACACTGATTAAAGTGGATTTAACAAGTGACATCAAAAAGGGATCATAGCTTTCACCTGTATTTACTTGGGCAGTCTGTCATGGAAAGAGAAGCTGTTCTTTATGTTTTGTATACTCAGTGTATAGCTTTCAAACGGGTAATAACGAGTCCCACATCATAGAAATGTATATACATAATCACATTTTCTAAAAAGCCATATACAGAGTTCGACAGGAAAGTAAGGGTTGAGGTGGCTCACTCACCACAATCTGATCCTCTGAGGCAGCTGAGACACTGCTGTCATCAAAGTAATGCCACTTCCCATCAGCTTTGTTCTTGCCGTAGGCTGTGTCTGCAGGTACAAGATATTGTAGGAACATTATAAAACTATGGTCATGGCGGACTAAAGTTGAGCTAGGATGAATATCTGATGAACTGGTTTCCACTAGCAGGCCTGGTTAGTCACCAAACAAGAGCTTGGCTAAAACAAACGAAAAGGTTTGAGCAAATCGAAATTGACATCAAAGTTGACACTACAAGAGTAAGTGGGAACCAACAGTGTAATTAAATACTGCTGATTATAAGCTCAGTTTCCTTAGAGAAAAGGCATAAGCCTTAACCTTATCTGTTAACATACATTGTGCATAGTTGACCTGCTTTAGGTTACCAGGTACTAAAACAAATACCTATGTTAGCAGATAGTAGTATTCAAATAACAGGAACAGAGTGAATATAAAAAGAACAATGGATTCCGATCACCTGCAGTTAAACCTCCCTTTCAGCAAACTGTTCTCTGTTTTCCCAGCAGTGCTGAGCGATTAACTCAAATTTAGGTTATTTTTGTTTTTAAACAACTAAAAACATTTAATTCATTTTTTTCTTTCTATGAGTTCAATGCACAATTTCTCCAGAGATAAATCAGATCAAGTCCAAACTGTGCGATGTAGTATGGCGCTGCAGTTTCCAACAGGCCAATATTCTACATAGTTTAGCTCAGAAAACATGATAATTAACCACAATGACCATAATCCATTGCGCGCCTACTTGTTCGTCTGTGGACAGACACAGAGGGAGAGAAGAGACAGAACACATGCGATCGAGAGGGGTAGAAAGCAGTTGCTTTGCGAGGCATCTACCTGGAGATACATTATCTAAGTGATCAATAGATGCTATTCATAAAAGTATGCCTTATTTACTTTGAAGAACTAATAAAATGGTGATTTTTCTCAGGCAGCAGCTCTATAGAGATGAGGCGACTTGGAATTAAATAAAGTCATCAAATAAAATAAATGTAAAATACACAACTGAAATAGAATGTGATAAAATTATGGTTAATAAGTGATAAACAGTAATGGGCAGTCACTACCATCATGGGACTTTTATTGGTTGTTTTATTCTGTGTTACAGCACTTAAATGCACTATGCATTATGTGGGTTAATGTTGAACAAAAATTGAAACAGAAATCCGTGATTTTTTAAATAATCGAATCTGAACCGACCTCAAAAAGCACTAACCGCTCAGCACTATTTCCCAGGTTAACAGTGATTTGAAATGTAACAAAGTGAGAGCTGATTGTGTCAATGTGGGTGGGGTAGGGTGTGTGTACTGTGTATCTCATTATCTAGGTCTGCAATAAGGATGGACCTGACCGGGGTGTTGCTAGCAGAGGCAAACATTACTCACAGTGGCCTCCTCCCATTCCTCCATAGTGGTTGGAGACTGCTATGAGGTCATAAACATAGGGGCCGGCCTTGGGGTCGCACACAAACTCAGACATGTTCAGGTCCCTGTGTGGAGAGAGAAGACATGTCATCAGCAAAACCTGCCTTTTATACCCATAGACAATAACTGACAGCTAGAAACATAAGCACAGGGCTGTACAGAAAGCCATTTTTTATTATATCAAATGTGATTCATATTGGACATGTCATCAGCACTGAACCCAGTGTGGGGGGGATGATGGTCAGCCAGTACTACAGCTGATATGATGGTGAGAGGGGTGAGGTACAACAGATGGCTCTGTCGGTCTCAAACCTCCTCAGTAAGCATGAGTCAAGTACTTGGACGCAGCAGTGGCTGTCTATGTCAGCAACATTTAGTTCTACTTCTTGCTGGATAATGTGACTCAGTAGAGGTCAGTGAACACAGGGAGGCTCCCAGGCATTCAGCGAGACAACCTCCACACAGGTTGCTTTTATACCACGGCACGGCATTCCACTGGTTTCATGTCACCACCATGGGAATAACTTGGGTATTCTGCTAATGGAAAATACATTTAAAAAAAAAACTGGTTTAGTTGAAAGGGCTTTTTTGTGATTGTGAAATTTCCTTGTGAGCAGTTATTACCGGATGTAATTATAACCATATATGCTCTTTGTCTGTTGGAGTGTGACGTCAATTTCCCTGACAGTTTAGACACACTTCACAAATATGTGACCATGATTTCCTCAAAATGGACAAAGACCTTTTTTCTGACATATCTAGCAAACCAGTACCCTCTAATGTAAACTGTCAATACCGTGGGTCCATACAAGTTGACTACAAAATCAAAAGGATGCTTTCATAATTTCACCTCTCAAAGTACAAAGAATAAAGAGCATGTCCCATCTTAATGTGAAGAGTGGTTTAAAAATCAACAAATTATCACTGAATCTAAAACAAACAAATGTTTTACTATCTGGTCCAAAGAACAGAAAATACAAGAGAGACTATATAGGTGTCCATTTTGATAATATACCTGTTGATTCAGCCAATACAACACGCATTCTTGGTGTTTTGATTAATGAATTGTCATGGAAACACAAAGACAACCTCCAAGATCAGCAAAAATGCAGGGATACTTGGCAAAATTAGATATCTCATAAACAGAAGCACTTCTCTGTCTCTTCCTTTCATCAGTTACTTAACATTATATGGGCCAGCACACCATACCAAACTACTATCAATCTGTCAACTGCAGAAACACTCTGTAAGAACAATAACATCTGCCGGTTTTAGAGACCATTCGAGGGATGGGCATTTTACCTTTTTTGACTGTTCGAGTACGGGGCAGATTTTTTTATCTGCGTACTTGGAAAAAAACAAAAACACGTATAACAGAATAAAATAGTGCGAAGTGATTCGGATCTCGGGTCTGGAATAGTTTTTCTCAAAGAGTGATCATTTGAAACGGCAAGTTAAAAGACATTTGTCAGGGTTACAAACCAAAATCTGTCTTCTTTTCGATATACAGACATTCAGCAGCATACCACCCTGCATACCACTGCTGGCTTGCTTCTGAAGCTAAGCAGGGTTATTCCAAAACTGATACAATCATAATTCATCCCCATGTTGGAACACATATTTCCCTACTTCAGTCAACCAGTCCATTTTGAATTTGTGATAAAACTGTCATAATTTAGCAAGGAATGTAGCTTGTGTATCCCATCAGTTAGATACATTGTTATAGGCATTTATTTCTGTAAGTGCACACAGCACGCATGTGTAGGCAGCATTCGGAACACGATTGAGTGAGTCGGACATGGAGGGGAAAGTGAATTTAGGGAGCAGAACTTTGTGATGCTTGGCTTACTTTTTGTTGTGTTCCGCAAACACACATGTACAAATGGGACACTAGAGTCAAAGCAAATGAAAGTTGTCTTCAAGACAACATTGACCAAATAGGTTCAGTTTTTTTTTTTTTTTTTATCTGGTAAAAATTGAGTTTTGACTTGGTTCGAATACTCGATTACTTATGCCCCTCCCTAGACCATACTGCACATGACTTAAAAAAAATGATAACTCCTGAATATTTATAAAATTCATTCTTAAAAGTTGCTTTTTTTTATTTATTATTTATTTGATTTATTATTATTTTTTTTTTTTTTACAGCTCTTTAAAATCAGTTTTACCCTCTTTCTTCTAATTCACCACCACATATAAATTCAATAAGTACTCAACAAGAAACAGACAACATCTACGTCACCCACATTCAAGAACAACCAATTCTGAATTACCTACAGAGGCTCTATGATCCGGCACTCACTCCCAACTGATTTTGCCAAGCTATCCCTGTCATTGTTTGAAAAAAACTCTAAAAGAGGCACCTACTGTACATCACAGTTCTACATCCCCAGTAGCTGGACTTTTACTGTTACAAACTCTTTCTATGTGTGCAAATAAACTAAACTAAAAGAGGACACGTATCTGTCAGAACAGTTCCACCTCTTGGCATAGTGCTGTCTGTACCTGACAGGGAAGTCCACCACAGTGTCCAGCTTGTCCCTCCAGCAGCGGTTGTAGGAGAAACGCTTTAGGTGGACCACCAGGATGCGAGGCAACGACCACAAGTCAAACTTCTTTGTGGCTTGTTGGTGCTTCTTGCAGGTGGGGCAATACCTGTTAGGACAAGGTAAGGCATCGTTGATATCAGTGAAACAGACAAAAACACACAAAACAACAAAGTAGTGGTTTCAATGATTTAGTGAGTAGAGTAATGAAGGCCTGTTTCTCTTGCGCCTGGTCTCACCATGGGTCATGCTCTCCCAGTGTCTCCATGGTGGTGAAGAGCTCCATGCATTCCCTCAGAGCCACTGTGGCTTTCTTCTTCTGGGCCTGCAGCATGCTCTCGTGCTTCTCATAGGCCTACAGTACACACAGAGGATAGAGGACTGAGTCACACAGACAGATACAGACTGTATAGACATAGACTGGCATCCAAATTTTGACATTAATAAAAGGGCTTTAGGTCAACCTATTCAAGTCAACTGAAACTGTACTGACCTCTGCTTCCTGATCGTCGTAACACAGTTTCTTTGTGTCCGAGTCCCAGTCAATCGCCACTGTGGAATGTGCTATGGAGGAGATTAGGTTTGGTCAGCCCTCTACACACATCGAAAGCCGGTTTTCTAATGGCAACTCAACCAACATATTTTAACCACCTGACTAACTAAAAACATTGCGAAAAAAGTTTAAAACATTTATTTCAAGACATTTTCTCCTCTTGTAACTGGTCAAAACACTGAAAAGCCAGAGGCGAGACTGAATACTAACTATTGAGTTTGAGGAAGTTTCCGTCACATGGCAGTGGACTGATATTGGCCGTTCCGTAGGAGTTGACCATGCTGAAGGAGAAGAGTTTGGTCGGGGTGCTGGAGCACTGTTTGGTTTTAGGGCCATTCTCCAGGTCTGAGGCTTCCTCTTCCTCCCCCGACTGTCCGTTCTCTGGCTCCGGGCTCACCTGGTGATCCATGGCCTCCTCCTCACCTGGAACCAACACACACACACGTCTGAAATCCCAATATCGAATTCACACAAGCCAAGTCAGCCTGTGGCAATTAAGTATTGCACTTCTACATGAATGCAAAACTAAAATGTGCTTAGTACACAATTTATCATGGGATAATAAAGAAACCAATAGGTGTACGAGATGTAAATAACTGTGCTGCCTTTACTGATGCTGGAGCACTCTAATCCATGTTGTTGCTTACCCTCACACACACCATTCCCGTTGGACCTGTTGGAGGTCCCGGAGTGGTTGCTGCCGTTGCTGGAGCTGCAGGACGCCCCTTCTGACAGGGGGCTACCACTCCCTACAGTGTTGTGATTGGAGGATGTTGCGGAGCACTCAGCTGCCAGGCTGCAGCTGGCCGAGGAGGCAGAGGCGTTCGCCCTCCCCTCACCGGTGGAGCTCTGAGCGCGATTCACATAGCGCCTGGAACGGGAAAACAGTGGGTAAATATCTCAAGTTAACCTTTTGCCATGTGCTATTCCCACATTTAGCACACTAAGTACATGTTCAATATCTCATGTCTATGTGCTGCATACCGTACATATGAGCAGAAGTGGAAACAAAAGCAGGCCCACAGACAGACAGCGTACCCACCCGATCCTCTCCAGCACCTTCTCGTAGAGCATGTCAGCGGCCAGGTTCTGCCGGGGAACAGTGATGAGGAGGGGCTGGCCGAACAGCATGGTACCCGTGGAGCCGCCTGTGTGTTTGGAGTGGCGCTCTCTGAAGTACACAGGCAGGTTCATCCTCTCCCTGTCCTCCTCCGCCACCTCATACCTGGACCACAAACATGGAGAATGATACAGTAGCACACTTAGGGTGTTCCTTTTTTATGATTTTAACACATTTTGTATCTGTGGTGGATACTGTACAGTGCCTCCAGAAAGTATTCATACCTCTAGACTTATTCCACATTTTGTTGTGTTACAGGCTGAATCCAAAATGGATAAAAACACATTTTCCTCACCCATCTACACACCATACCTCAAAATGGCAAAGCACAAATGTTTTGAAAAAATTTGGCAAATTTATTGAAAATGAAATACAGAAATATCTAATTTACTTAAGTATTCACACCTCTGAGTTATTACATGTTAGAATCACATTTGGCAGCGATACCCAGAAAGACTAAAAGCTTTCCACACCTGAATTGTAATAAATATGCACATTATTTTTTTTAGCTCTTCAAGGTCTGTCAAGTTAGTTTTTGCTAGACAGACATTTTAAAGTCTTGCCATAGATTTAAGTTAAAACTGTAACTAGGCCACTCAGGAACATGCAATGTCGTCTTGGTAAACAACTCCAGCATATATTTGGCCTTGTGTTTTAGGTTACCGTCGTGCGGAAAGGTGAATTTTTCTCCCAGTTTTCCTCTAGGATTTTGCCTCTGCTTAGCTCTATTCCGTTTATTTTTATCATAAAGAACTTCCTGACAAGCATACCCATAACATGATGCAGCCACCACCATGCCTGAAAATATAAAAGAGAGTGGTATGCTGTTGTGTATTCAGGCCATCAAGTTAATTTCTTTGCCACATTTTTTACAGTTTTACTTTAGTGCATTATTGAAAACACTTCCTTCTTTTCACACTGTAATTTAGGTTAGTTTTGTGGAGTAATTAAAATGTTGATCCATCCTCAGTTCTCCTAATCATAGCCATTCAACTCTGTAACTGTTTTAATTGGCCTCATGGTGAAATCCTTGAGGGGTTTCCTTCCTCTCCGGCAACGAAGTTAGGAAGGACACCTGTATCTTTGTAGTGACTGGGTGTATTGACACACCATCCAAAGCGTAATTAATAACTTCACCATGCTCAAAGGGATATTCAATGTCTGCTTTTTTGTTTTTTTTTACCCATCTACAAATAGGTGCCCTTCTTTGTGAGGCATTGGAAAACCTCCCTGGTCTTTGTGGTTGAAATTCACTGCTCGACTGAGGGACCTTACAGACAATTGTATGTGTGGGGTACAGAGATGAGGAAGTCATTCAAAAGGCATGTTAAACACTATTATTGCTCACACAATGAGTCCATGCAAATTTTTACTCCTGAACTTATTTTGGCTTGCCATAACAAAGGGGTTGAATAATTATTCACTCAAGACATTTCAGCATTTAATTAATTTGTAAACATATCTAAAAACAAAATTCCACATTGACATTATTGGGTATTATCTGTGTAGCCCTTAGCGACACATCTCAATTTAATCCTTTTTAAATTCAGGCTGTAACAACAAAACGTTAAAAGGTCAAGGGGTGTGAATACTTTAAAGGCACTGTAAGTGGTTATTCTGTAAACTAATTTCCCTGGGACAATAAAGATACTGTTTGACGTCTGCTCATACCCAACCACTGTTCAATATGTTATCTTCCAGTGCAAGATTAGAGACCAGGCTTACACAAATATGTCATCTTTCTCCATGATTTGGTTAAGTCCGTCATCTCGTCTGTAGATCTTGTGGAACCGGTGATTGTAAACATCAGCCACCACCATCTAGGAAGACAGGAGGGTGCATTTATGGTTTCCTCTCAACTGGAGTCTCTTTATCCGACCCGTCAGTGGCACAAAATGTTATCCTCACAATTGAAAAAAAGGCTACAAAGCATTAACTAATTGTAACCTAATCTACACATTTACTGGCCGATAGGGTTGGGTGGTATCCACATTTTCATACCGTTTCTGTTCTATACTGGGGTATACAGTATTACCAGAAGCTATGTTTTTTTTTGTGTGTGAATTTCTTTTGTTTGGGCACCAGTCTTTAGCTAACGTTCCACTCCTTGCCACTCCATGCCATTGCCAAAGAGACTGGCATTTCGGCAATCACAACATTCAATATGCAGCTGGATATACGGCAGAGTTGCTCATTGGTTGTTAGAAATAACATTAATATTTTCCATGGCAACATGTGGAACCTTAAAAATATAATTAGAATTATAACAATGTCAAAAACAAATATTTAGCTGTTAGATAGGCAAGAAGTTGTATTTTGAGGCTTTAAATCAATGCAAATAGGTTTAGTGGTTGGAATTGCAATATGTATTTAGATTGTTCGTAAATTCAATCTGGAGTGCTAGAGTGCGCTCTGGGCGTTTGTAAATTTAAGAGTGTTGTCAGATTGTCCATTCGTAAATCCAGTGTTTCGCTCTCGGAGCGTTCAGAGCGCACACTGGATGCTCTGGCCGAGGAGAAGGGTTGATAGGGTTGATCCGAGAGTTCTGACCCCACAAAGAGTCAAGCACCCAAGCAAACTGGCTAATGTTGGCTAGCTACTTCCAAACACCTCACTCTGCCAATTTTACTTGCCCTAGCAGAGCTGGTTAAGCTGTTTTCATGTTATCCATAGCATTGGGGACTGTAGCTGTGGTGCTGCCAACAATTTCATTACGTTTTTTTGCCAACGTTTACTGACACCGCCCATATTCAACAGGTGTTGAGCGTTCGTAAATTCATCAGTTATTCTGCACTCTGACAACTCAGACGAGAGTGCTCTGAAATCGGAGTAGATAGCCAGAGTGAATTTACGAAAGCACCCTTAGTTTCAGAATTTAGACGTGCTGCGTGGACAAACAAAACACGGTTGCTTAGCAAACCTGATACCTCTGTTCTGTGGAGTAAAAAAAAAAAGTGATATAGTCCAAATATTTGGATAATCATTGTGATTGGAGAATAGCTGAGGGTTATCGAATCAGGATCAACTCCTCTGATCTCCTCGAGCTCATTAATGATAGAAGATATTTGAAGATGGCAGAAAGGCCAGTCTCTGTTCGCTAAAGAGACTGGTACTCAGGCTAGAATGTCTCTGCTGTAACCAAGAAGCTTGATCTTGACACGTGGATGCCCCAAATCCCCCTATTTTTATTTTTTTACTGTATTGAAATTTCAAAATATATGCCAGAGTATCGCCAAGCCTACTGACCGATAGTTTTAATCCTATCAAGTCACAACAAAAATGTCATCATGAGCACACAACCATAAAGGATTTGTGCAAATGCCAGGCAGGGGCTGTAAAAAGAGGGTCTAAAAGTACAATGGCCCTTATTCAGCTAGCAGCACATAAAGGGTAAAGCTCTCACATTCTCAGCAGGTATTCCAGAAAGCCGGGACAAGGCGCTGCACAGGTCTGTCACTAAGCCAAGCTTGGGGACAACCACTCGGTACTGGAGATGAGAAAAAAAAGAGATGCAGAGGAAGAGAAGGATGGAGACAAATATTTTGACTTAGACACATAGATGGTATGACCTCCGTCGGTGAACCGCGGTCCACTCTGAAATCGAAGGCGTCACGGCAGTATGTACAAAGACCACTGTTTCTAGGTCCCCATTAAAAAACTGGTCTGGTTTAGAGAACCACCTCAATGATTCAATGAGTATACGCAAATATCTTATTTATTTTGCAGACCTCATCACGAAAACAGAAACACAATAGGGGCACCTCAGAACATTAACATTACACTAACACTATATTTTAATGAAATTCAACTAGCCCAGGTTTAAACTAATGAATGTTGTCTGAGGCTTGCTTAAGAATATTATTATGAAATGTACACTACTGTTCAAAAGTTTGGGGTCACTTAGAAACTATATTGTTGGAGAGAATATGAAACCCTTTCTTCTAAAAATGAAGGACTTTGCTAGATGGTCAAATATACACATTTCATTATGGGGTAAAATGTATTCTATTAACATGATGCTGGCACCTGTAATATATTATCCTCTACCTCATCTCCCTATATATATCCCAGATTATTACATTGAAGATATTTACAGGCATGTTCTAGATTTTCTTTGGCGTAACTCAGCAGTTTAGGTATAAAACATATTTTTTTATATAAGTCAGTCTTCCACCAAAAAAGGTGGACCTGGTCTCCATAACTTCAGGAAGTACTACCGGGCTATCAATGTCAAACATATCAGTATTTGGTTGCCATGTTGGAAGGGAGGGGCTAAACCAGGCTGGTACCAGATTTTGACCTGGCTTGGAATTTTTGGCAAAGTAAGACCACAACTGAACAATCACCCCACTGTTACAAACACTAGAACCTTGTGGGGTAAGATAAAAAGGGACCTTTATAAATCTCCTCTGTGGCACAAAAAGATTATCCTAATTGGATGTAATACATTTTTGAGGTACAGAATAAATGATCTGTTAGATCTATTTGATGAGCATTCTAAGCAACTCTTCAGCTTCACCCAAATTACAGAGAAATATAAACTGCCACATAATGAATATTGGAGACACCTCCAGCTACGAAGGTAATTGTCAAAATGGTTGGGAAGCACCCTTACCTGTCCCATAGCCAGCCAGATAAAATAAATAATTTATAATCTGCTACAGGAGCAATTGTCTGATCCTTTAAATAAGGCTAAAGTACAAATGGGCAAAATATTTGGCTCTACATATATCCCACGAAGAGTGGAAATCATGCTTGTCTAATTTGAATACTATGTATAAAGAAATGGTAAACACATCTCTTCAAATGGGACTCCACAGAGTTAATTCCAGAAGACCGATGTTGGAGATGTAAAGGTGATGATGCCTCTAATACACATATACTTTGGTCATGTCCAGTGCTAAGAGATTGGTGGAATAATATACAAGTTGATTGAGGTTATTAAGAAAGTTCCTGATCACAGAAACTGTATATGTTAGTCCTCATCTTCAGCTGTTGAGCCTATGTTTTCACTTCCTTTGAAAAGAGATGGCTTATCCTGGCCATCACAACAGCTAAGCGCTTACTCTTAAGGCATTGGAAGAAACAAGATCCCCCTCCCTTTGATGAACGGGCCAGTACCATAGCACAGCTGGATAGCTATGAGAGAGTTTCTTACTCGCTTCTGGATAAACTACTTTGAATATACTTGGGGCCCCTTTCATTGCTTGATCAAATGGACCTTAACAGGTGAACTGTATCTAAAGTCAGTATATAATGGGGTATAGCAGTGGTGCTATTATTTATTATCTATTAGTTCTCTCTTGTTTTTGGTGTGTCTGATATCATTGTCTGGTTTTATATGACTGTCTTGTTTTTTTCGTTGTTGTGAAATTCTTAATAAATAGAAAAAGATTGTTATAATGACAGTGTAACTACATTGAGGGGGAAACGCAGCACCCATCCAGTGTGTGTGTGTGTGTGTGTGTGTGTGTGTGTGTGTGTGTGTGTGTGTGTGTGTGTGTGTGTGTGTGTGTGTGTGTGTGTGTGTGTGTATGTATGTTACCTGCGTGGGTCTGGACTGGGGGTCGATGCGGACCAAGAACACCTCCATAGTGCGGTCCTTCTTCATGGGCAGAGGGAGTGTGAGGTAGCAGAATGGGTCAAAAGTCACAGAGATCTTGGCACACTCTGGACACACCAGAGTGGATTTGAACAGGCCATGGAATATGTCCACGATGACTGAGTCATTGCGCAGGCGATGATTAGTCCATGCTTCCTTAGCTACAATCTGTCATTCAGAAAAAACATTTTTTTAAAGAGATTTGTAGAGAGGTTATCACAAACATAATAGGACTTAATGACAATGCTATGGGAAATCCTCCTTTCTAGCATCACCAAGATTGTGTGTATGTGTACCTCGTCTGGCCGCCCCCCTGCATCTTGCAGGGCCAGGTAAGGCTTCTTTTTAACGCGGTTCAGGTCTTCGTGGAGCCCGTCCATCAGGAAGGCCAGCAACTCCTGAGAGTCCTGCTGCTGGTACCCTGAAAACTGGGGGGCGAAGCGACCCACTTGGGTCTGAGATAGAGGGGGAACACAGGGTGGAGGTTAGCAGACTGTGCAGCTTGTTAATCACACGTGTTAAAGTAATTATGATGCTCATTGCTGTCTGCAATGAGTTGGTAAATTAGTAACTGACTATAGGATAAATCTACTGGTAACTGACTGAATTGGAAAATCTACTGGTCAAAAATAGGATGAGGAAGGTGCACTACATTGCAGTAACCTATAGAAATTCAGTCTCATATATCAATGGTGATGCTCACTTTAAAGGTGCGGGGAGCCACATAGCTGCTGCGGCTAAGCCACATCTGCTTGACCAGGTCTGCGTAGGCCTCTGCGATCTCCCCCCTCATTCCTAATGGATTTTCCCGGTTGATCTCCGCCTCATACTGGTCATCCAGGAAGTACTCAGTGAGAGGGCACGCGTTGCTCAGACACTGCAACAAAACAGTGAGGTGAATAAGGGGGAAATATACAGTTCAAACTTTGTTTGGTGTGTGTGTGTGTGTTTGTGTGTGTGTGTGTGTGTGTTTGTGTGTGTGTGTGTGTGTGTGTGAGTCAAAGAGCACGTCTAAGCCTGAGTCTGTGGCCTGTTCTTCCACACCATCAAATGATTTAGAGAGGTAAGTACAGCTCGGTCTTAGACAAGGGATAATTGGATGTCTTAGACAAGGTAAATATGCTCTATAGCAAGACATATCCTGAAACTTAAATTAATAGCCAGGCGTTAATTTGCTTAAGTCACTGATCCCAACGGGAGCTTATTAGAGACCGGCTTCTATTTGAGCCAGGTGCTCATTTGCATAGTTAACTGAAGAACTGTAATATCCTATGCTTCACGGAGTCGTAGCTGAACGAGGACACGGTTAACATAAATCTAGCTGGTTTTTGTATGCATCGGCAGGACAGAACGGCAGCTTCTCGTAAACTCGAGGGCATGTGTCTCTTTGTTAACAACAGCTGTTGTGCAATCTCTAATAATAAGGAAGTCTTGAAGTTCTGCTTGCCTGCTCACACCAACTCATTCAAGGGTTTGTCTTCACATTTACCATTTTCTACATTGTAGAATAATAGTGAAGACTAACTATAAAATAACACATATGGAATCATGTAGTAACCAAAAAAGTGTTAAACAAATCAAAATATATTTTATGAGATTCTTCAATGTAGCCACCCTTTGCCTTGACAGCTTTGCACACTTGGCATTCTCTCAACCAGCTTCATGAGGTAGTCACCTGGAGTACATTTCAATTAACAGGTGTGCCTTGTTAAAAGATAATTTGTGGAATTTCTTTCCTTCTGAATGCGTTTGAGCCAATCAGTTGTGTTGTGACAAGGTAGAAGTGATATACAGAAGACAGCCCTATTTGGTAAAAGACCAAGTCCATATTATGGCAAGAACAGCTCAAATAAGCAAAGATAGTCACTGTGTACCTGTTTCTCGTGTGACTATTTATATATTTTTTATTAATCTTTAAATCTGCATTGTTGGAAATGAACCTGTAAGTAAGCACTTCACTGTTAGTCTACGAAGCATGTGACATAAAATGCTGGAATTAAACAAATCAAATTGTAATACATTTCTTTCTTTCCTGCATTAAATGTGTTAGCATTTACACACTGTCAGGTTTGGGGGTGGTGTCTTTACTCCCGAAGACGTTTACTGTTTTTGTGCTTGCCAGTTAGCTAGCCGTTCTCAGCTGTCAGCAGTTTCTTACTGAAGATAATAACGGATGATTGCCATAATTGTGTCATTACGGAATTATTTAATGTAACAAAACAAACATTAAACCAAGTAAACAATTCACGGTAAACTCGTGAACAATTCATTTAGACTGGTGTTTATTTATTTGATAAAGGCTTTTATTTGCTGAATTGCGTGCCATTGCCCAGCTATTAAAAAAAGGCACAGGCGGCTATGGACTGAGTTTAATTTAGTTTTACAGTACCCAATATTTGCTGTGGAGTCCATATGAATTCTTTGTGCAGTATATGCTAATGTGAGTTTGCACACAGACCTTGTGTGTGTGTGTGTGTGTGTGTGTGTGTGTGTGTGTGTGTGTGTGTGTGTGTGTGTGTGTGTGTGTGGTACCTGGAGAGCGGAGTTCATGAAACAGGTGTTGCCTAGGTTACTGAGACCACAGAGGCCAGGTTGGGATGGTGACTCTCTGTAGTTGTATGAGGAGCTGTATGAATTATAACCTCCCAATCTGTAGAAACAGTAAGGGTGAGTCCAGTGTTTAACAGGTCAAACATCAATGGATTGTACAAATATTCCAAAACATACACTATCGGTCAAAAGTTTTAGGACACCTACTCATTCAAGGTTTTATTTTTTTACTATTTTTCTACATTGTGGAACAATAGTGAAGACATCAAAACTATGAAATAACACATGGATTCATGTAGTAACCCCCCAAAAAGTGTTAAACAAATCAAAATATATTTTATATTTGAGACTCTTCAAAATAGCCACCCTTTGCCTTGCGGACAGCTTTGCACACTCTTGGCATTCTCTCAACCAGCTTCACCTGGAATGCATTTCAATTTAAAAAAGTTTATTTGTGCAATTTCTTTCCTTCTTAATGCGTTTGACCCAATCAGTTGTGTTGTGACAAGGAAGATAGCCCAATTTGGTAAAAGACCAAGTCCATATTATGGCAAGAACAGCTCAAAAAAGAGAAAAAGAAACAGTCCATCATCACCTTAAGACATGAAGGTCAGTCACTACGGAACATTAAGAACTTTGAAAGTTTCTTCAAGTACAGTCACAAAAACAATCAAGCGCAATGAAACTGGCTTTCATGAGGACCGCCACAGGAATGGAAGACCCAGAGTTACCGCTGCAGGAGAGGATAAGTTCATTACAGTTACGAGCCTCAGAAATTGAAGCCTAAATAAATGCTTCAGAGTGCAGGTAACAGACACATGTCAACATCAAATGTCAGAGAAGACTGCGTGAATTAGGCCTTCATGGTCGAATTGCTGCAAAGAAACCACAACTAAAGGACACCAATAAGAAGAAGAGATTTGCTTGTGCCAAGAAACACAAACAATGGAAATTAGACCGGTGGAAATGTGTCCTTTGGTCTGATGAGTCCAAATTTGCGATTTTTGGTTCCAACCGCTGTGTCTTTGTGAGATGCAGAGTAGGTGAATGGATGATCTCTGCATGTGTAGTTCCCACCGTGAAAAATGGACGAGGTGTGATGGTGCTTTGCTGGTGACACTGTTGGTGATTTATTTAGAATTCAAAGCACACTTAACCAACATGGCTACCACAGCATTCTGCAGCGATACACCATCAAATCTGGTTTGTGCTTAGTGGGACTATCATTTGTTTTTCAACAGGACAATGACCCAAAACACACCTCCAGGCTGTGTAAGGGATATTTGACCTAGAAGGAGAGTCATGGAGTGCTGCATCAGATGACCTGGCCTCCACAATCACCCGACCTCAACCCAACTGAGATGGGTCGGGATGAGTCGGACCGCAGAGTGAAGGAAAAGCAGCCAACAAGTGCTCAGCATATATGTGGGAACTCCAAGACTGTTGGAAAATCCTTCCAGGTGAAGCTGGCTGAGAGAATGCCAAGAGTGTGCAAAGCTGTCATCAAGGCAAAGGGGGGCTATTTGAAGAATCTCAAATATAAAATATGGTTACTACATGATTCCATGTGTTATTTCATACAATGTAGAAAATAGTCAAAATAAAGAAAAACCCTTGAATGAGTAGGTGTTCTAAAACTTTTGACCGGTAGAGTAGAGTAAATGGGACTCCATTGACTTGGTCTGACTGGCTAGTGATATCCCATTGACTGCATATTGTGGCATAGTGATAAAAACACAGTTTGCTTGCCTATTGCCAGAGGAGGTGCTGTTGTTCAGTGTATAGCCAGTGTTGCTGCTGCTGTCCCCATTTGTTACTGTTGAGGAGATGGTTGCCGACGAGTTGGAAGAGAGCTTTGGAGAGGTAGTGAAATTCCTGGATGTAGCCGTACTGGATCTGAATAACATGAACATAAACTTACTGGAAAAGTTTCAGACACATTATTTGATATATACTATTTTCTGCACTCAAAGATTAGGGTTGGCGGTATCCAGATTTTCATATCGTTTTTCTCTCATCCCAGGAATTACGGTATTACCGCCTTAGAACACAAGGGGGCACCTGAAATGCTAAAAAGCCCATTGGATGTCTTTTACCAGAACGCTAACAAAGTTAGCACAAAAGCTCATTTCCATGGAGGCTGCTAGCTAAATATGCTTACAAGAGTAAACTAAAATAAACAAATGGCAAAGACAGGCAATCCAGCTCTGAATGTAATTTTGGACATTTATTTTACACATTTACAAATGTGGACGAGAGAGACTGTGTGTGGGGAGCAGTCAGGCCGAGAACAGAGAAAAAAATCCTACAGAAAACCAAGATGGCAGCACCAGCTGTACAGATAACCCATCCAAAAGGGCGTTGACTTCTGAAACATGGCAGAAAGCTAGCACAATTTGATTCCCCGTCACCTTATTAATTAAGTCACTTACTTTGATAACTAGCAAGTTATACTTAAGGGAATTCTGTTTTTTCCACGAGGGAAAAAATATAAAGTGTATAAGGAATATATTGCTGCATTTTGTAAACATATATCTAAAATGCTTCTAATTGTAATTTCTGCTCACCATAAGACAAATTTTGTGCTTCCGTTACACTTCTCCACTCAGAAGAAAATTCACAAATGGGCATTGTATTAGCAGACAGCGCTCCTCTGACTGATGTGTTGTTTGGTGTAGTCAGCCTACTTTCCTGTCAGCAAAACATTAGGAAATGTAGTCCGCTACATTCTTTCTATGATAAAACATTGGAAATATTTTTATTTATTTATTTTACCGTTATTTTACCAGGTAAGTTGACTGAGAACACGTTCTCATTTGCAGCAACGACCTGGGGAATAGTTACAGGGGAGAGGAGGGGGATGAATGAGCCAATTGTAAACTGGGGATTATTAGGTGACCATGATGGTTTTGAGGGCCAGATTGGGAATTTAGCCAGGACACCGGGGTTAACACCCCTACTCTTACGATAAGTGCCATGGGATCTTTAATGACCTCAGAGAGTCAGGACACCAGTTTAACGTCCCATCCGAAAGACGGCACCCTATACAGGACAGTGTCCCCAATCACTGCCCTGGGGCATTGGGATATTTTTTAGACCAGAGGAAAGAGTGCCTCCTACTGGCCCTCCAACACCACTTCCAGCAGCATCTGGTCTCCCATCCAGGGGCTGACCAGGACCAACCCTGCTTAGCTTCAGAAGCAAGCCAGCAGTGGTATGCAGGGTGGTATGCTGCTGGCTATATGACGGTCAAGCATAGTTTTTGCAAAAAATACCTTGTTTTTTGGGTGGCTGCCAGCCAAATACTGTTGCGCTTCGGTTGTCATCTGATGAAAATGAAGCTACTATCTGCCAAATGTGTTGCCCTAAAGTATTTTCTGCAAAGGAAAACTATAGTTGCACATCCCTGATTAGACTATTGAAGTAAATAAAACACTTTCTATATAAATAGCAACCCCTGTCAATACACAGCTGGACTCACCTGCTCCCACTTTCTCCCATTGTGCTATTTACAAACAAACATGACTGGCTCAACTGTTCTGGGGAACTATGGCAAGCTTGATGTAAATGTAAAATAATGTGACAGGTAAAATAAAGAACGTGATCTGCTTTATCTCCTAACATATTGCACAAGTTGACTACAGGTATTTACTTCAAAAGGTAGCTACAAATATTAACACTTCAAAGAAGGTTTTTCAATACCGTTGAAACTATCTTGTGGCTATTACCAAATACCCTGGTATACAGTATACCGCCCAAGCCTAACAGACAGAGAAAATAGTAAATGTGACAATTTAAGCCATTTTAGTCAACAAGTAGGGTTGCAAAGCTACCGGTAATTTACTAAAGTTAAGGGAATCTTCTGTAATTTTTGTAATAAACAGAAAATCTATGACAATCTATCGTAATTTATACTTGGATTTTTTTTATTTTTATGTATTCATATATAGTATTCATTTTTTTTGTCTGATCTGTTCCGTCTATTTTCCATGAGTTTCTAGTAGATGGTTCAAGACGGTATCTAGTATGGTTCAAGAGAAAATAGCCTAATAATTAAATTATCAACAATGGCATTATTTTCAATAAACTCTGCAACTATTCCAACTATTTACTTTTCACACCTGTCACCAGTTTGAGGCCAAAACATTGAAAACAAATACATAGACATTGTAAAAACAATGTGTGTAAAAAAAAAGAAGCAAGGACATTTCATGCTGAAACCCCCATATTAAAACACCAATGAGTTTCACTATGTTGATGGTTTATATTTAGGATAATGTTTACAGCTTGGTCATTCTATTCTTTTTTATATAAAAATCTTAATTATTTCTTAAATTTTACATGTATTAAGGCTAAAGATAATATTAGACCCCTGTGATAATCTGAAGTACCCAAAACGGCCACTAGACATCTTGTGCTAGATAACAAAAAATCCTTGAAATATAACAAAATTCTAGTAGTTTACTGATGAACTTCGAAAGATCCAGTAATATAGTGTCGCTTTGCAACATTAGTCAAAGTCCTAGAATAGAGGATGGGTAACCATATAACGATAGACTTACTTTGGATGGGAGGCTTGTCTGGGCCACGTGCCGTCCTCGTTCTTGCATTCAATCACGAGCACCTGTGTGGGCATCACACCAGTGAGAGCTGTGCTGAACCCAGCTGATATCAACAACTGTGTCATAATATACTCAAATATCAGAGTTAATCGCTGCTGGATAATGTAACAGAGAGCAAAACAACCTCTTGGTGCAATTTCAACTGTTGGGAGGAAAAACTGATGCAGTGTTCGTACACAGTGGCAAGTCAAATTTAAGGATTTAAGTACTTTTTCAACTAATATTAATTTCAAAGACCATCAATTTGTAATAGTTTCTATTATGCAATTGTTTCTAGTCGCCACCAGATGTCAGTATGTCACCACAAACTCATGAAAAATTATAACAACTTACTATTAATCACTACCTTACAAGTTCTACTCAATAATACGTGTTTCACTACATACATGAGTGTTAAGTCAGTACTGATGATGTTGTAATTTGAGTAGTGACGAGCAGAGTTTTGGGACATGCCTACGGGTGAACACATTTCCTATTCCTACACAATTCCAGCTTAATGACCATTGTATTTTCATTGGGAATTTGGAAAAATACTACACAAACGCTATGAAAAACCATCTTGCTTCAGACTGGTAGCTTTAATGTAGCTGGTCAGGAGAGGGCGGGTGGGCTGTATGAGGAAAATGGCATGTGATCGGCCACCAGAACAGCAGGAGCACGGCTGCTGCTTGATAAAGCAGAATGTCGCGGGCGCCCTTTGAATGAGGCAAAAAAGCTCTGTCGAGAAAAAGTACAATGTCACAATGTAGAACTGGTGCCTACGCAAGATGCAGCGCTGTGTCATTCCACCTTCAGGGCCGATTCACCTGTGCTCGCAAAGTCTGACGCATTTTTTGCACCTTACACGGTGTGGGTTGGTTGGGTCCAGTGACATAGTGGTAAAAAAAAGGTGTAAACTATCCTGAACTAAAGTATAAAAAGCAACATGTAAAGTGTTTGTTCCATGTTTCATAAACTGAAAAAAAAATATCCCAGAAATTTCCCATAGGCGCAAAAGGCAGAATTGAATGTACATTTGACCGGCATTTTAGCTATGATGTGACGTTTGGGGGCACATAGTCAGGCAGGCAAATAACTGACTGACTGAGTGGCAGAGGAATGAGCCTGGCAAGCAGTGTGAAAAACACCTGAGGAAATCAAATTTGGCAGTCTGCCTGGAAATGTATTCGTAAAACCAATACATTTTCCTAATATTTTTCAGATTAGATGATTTTCTGTTCTCCTCTCATTTTAATTGAAGTACTTTTAAAGTGTCAAGGTATTCCAGTATTTTAATTTCAAAGTGCCAAATTCAAGTACTTTAAGCTCCTCAAGCGAACCCTGCTCATGAGATTATAAGTGACGACACATTGGAGCTTCCCCTCAAAAAATATTCACTTGTGCGGTGTGTCTAATGAAGAAAGTGCCAGTGGGCAAAGGGTCTAGTTCTAGCTGTGTGTGGCCTAGTAGTGAGTGAGCGGATTTGGGTGTTGGGGTGGAGACAGTACTCTACCTGGCCCTGGAAGAGACCAGCATCCTGTACGGTGCTGTCTGGCTTGTTCAGCTGCTCGTACGTGTTGCTCATGTACTTGTTCCACAGTCGAGTCTCCTTCCCCGTTGGGATCTCAAATAGTGACCGCATCTCCTTCTCTATGGTGTCTGGACAGGGCACACACAATATTTAGTTAATTAAAAGTCAGAAGTGGCTGAAGATGATATATCTAGTTAGTTCACACGTCAGTTTGCTCTCTGGCTCACAGTACAGTACTGTTCTCTCTCACCTATAGTGTCAGCTTTGCTGAAATGACGTGTGACCACATTGTCCATGTTGTCATTCTCACACAAGTTGAGCTCCAACAGATAGACCTCCACTTTACAGTGCTTGACAAACATGCCGTGTTCAACCACCTAGAGAGAAAGAGCAAGGTTAAAGAGAGAGACTAACGCAAAAGGGTGAAAATATAAATTTTTAAATGGCATCACCTTTCTGACGATGGGACGCTGGCCCTCAAGGCAACCATACCAGCTGACAAACTTGTTCCACGCCTCAGTGGGCACAAGGACATAGTCCAGCTCATCTATAAGGTGCTCCTTCAGGATCTGAGTTTCATGGTCTAAGGAGAAAGAGAGAGAGTGTCAAGGTAAGTTTATGACATCAAGTATTTAGAGTGCTCGGTTATAACTAGTTTTGCACTTATTAGAATCATGTTCAGAGCAGAGACAAAAGAAAACACACAGGCCTACACACAGATTAAAATACAATGTGACATTTTGTGGAAGTGAATATGATGCCTGCATTACCTGAGAACAGACCAGAGTTGTCAACAGAGCCGGGATAGAGACTGTGCTCTCCAACATTGTACATATCCCAACTGTCAAATCCCACATATTTCTTCCACTGCTTGAACCACCGACTATCAATCAGAAACCTGCAAAAAGAAGTGCTACTGTATTGGGTGGAATGATAACTTGCAGGTTAAAATGTATATCACACAACGGTAAAACAAATGTTTTATATAAACTTGCCTTGCATGCAGACAACCTGTGCCACTAGTTTCTAAATTATGTTTAACAATTGCTAGGTTTCAATCGGCGACAGATTATCAAGTGAATATTCCAAAATCTGCATAATAACAATATGCGCATTTTAAAACCAGAGATATTTCCATCAAATTGACATCTTGCAGATAAGTCTGTGAATGATGACGTAGTGCATATTAAAAATAAATTTTGCGATTAAATTCCCATGTACTAAATTAAAAAATATTACAGAAAAAAATAAAAACATTTTAACACAACATCCAACAATTTCAAAGATTTTACTGAGTTAAAGTTCATATGAAGAAATCAGTCAATTGAAATAAATGTATTAGGCCCTAAGCCTATTTCGCATGACTGGGAATATAGATACACTGCATTCGGAAAGTATTCAGACCCCTTCACTTTTACTACATTGTTACGCTACAGCCTTATTCTAAAATGGATAAATAATTAGTTTTCCCTCAATCTACACACAATACCCCATAACGACAAAACGAAAACAGATTTACTTGTTTTTTTTAAACAGAAACACCGTATTTCCATAATTATTCAGACCCTTTGCTAGGAGACTCGAAATTGAGCTCCGGTGTGTCCTGTTTCCATTGATCATCTGAGAAGAAGTTTCTACAACTTGATTGGCGTCCACCTGCGGTCAATTCAATTAATTGGTCATGTTTTGGAGAAGCTCACACCAGTCTATTTAAGGTCCCACGGTTGACAGTGCATGACAGAGCAAAAACCAAGCCACGAGGCCGAAGGAATTGTCCGCGTTGCTCCAAGAATCGATTGTGTTGAGGCACAGATCTGGGGAAGGGTACAAAAAAAAAAAAATGTCTGCAGCATTGAAGGTCCCCAAACCACAGTGGCCTCCATCATTCTTAAATGGAAGAAGTTAGGAACCTAGACTCTTCCTATAGTTTGCCGCCCGGCCAAACTGAGCAATCGTGGGAGAAGGGCTTGGTCAGGGTGGTGACCAAGAACCTGATGGTCACTGACAAAGCTCCAGAGTTCCTCTGTGGAGATAGAACCTTCCAGAAGGACAACCATCTCAGCAGCACTCCACCAAATCAGGCCTTTATGGTAGAGTTGCCAGACGGAAGCCACTCCTCAGTAAAGGCACATGACAGCCCGCTTGGAGTTTGCCAAAAGGCACCTAAAGGACTCTGACCATGAAAAACAAGATTCTCTGGTCTGATGAAACCAAGATTGAACTCCTTGGCCTGAATGCCAAGCGTCACGTCTGGAGGAAACCAGGCACCGCTCATCACCTGGCAAATACCATCTCCCAAGTACAGAGATCCTTGACGAAAACCTGCTACAGAGCACTCAGGACCTCAGGCTGGGGCAAAGGTTCACCTTCCAAAAGAACGTTGACCCTAAGCATACAGCCAAGACAACGCAGGAGTGGCTTCGGGATAAGTCTCTGAATGTCCTTGAGTGGCCCAGCAAGAGCCTGGACTTGAACCAGATCGAACATCTCTGGAGAGACCTGAAAGGTAGGAAACAAGACCTCCACTACGATGATCCTCAACACTGGGGCTCCTGTACTCCCAGTTCACCAATGACTGCGTGGCCAAGCACGCCACCAACTCAATCATCAAGTTCGCAGACTACACAATAGTAGCAGGCTTGATGACCAACAATGACAGCCTACAGGAAGGTGGTGAGGGCTCAGAGTGTGGCGCCAGGAAAATAACCTCTCACTCAATGTCAACAAATCAAAGGAAATGATCGTGGAACTTCAGGAAATAGCAGAGAGAGCACCCCTATATCCACATCAATGGGATTGCAGTGGAGTAGGTGGAAAGCTTCAAGTTCCTCGGCGTACACAACACTGACAAATTGAAACGGTCCACCCACACAGACAGTGTGGTGAAGGCGCAACAGAGCCTTTTCAACCTCAGGAGGCTGAAAAAAAATTGGTTTGGCACCTAAAACCCTCACCAACTTTTACAGACACACAAAGGGTGGTGTGGTATGCCCAACGCATCACCGGGGGCAAACTATCTGCCCTCCAGGACACCTACAGCACCCGATATCACAGGAAGGCCAAAAAGATCATCATGGATAACAACCACCCGATCCACTGCCTGTTCATCCCATTGTCATCCAGAAGGTGAGGTCAGTACAGGTGCATCAAAGCTGGGACCGAGAGACTGAAAAACAGCTTCTAACTCAAGGTCATTAGACTGTTAAAATAGCCATCACTAGCACAGAGGCTGCAGCCTATATACATAGACTTGATATCACTGGCCACTAATAAATGGAACATTAGTCACTTTAATGTTTAATATTATGCATTACTCATCTCGTATGTATTTACTGTATTCTATTCTACTGTGTCTATGCCGCTCTGATATTGCTCATCCATATATTTGATACATTCTTAATTCCATTCCTTTGCTAAACTTGTGTATGTGACCAATAAAATTTGATTTGAAAATAGCTGTGCAGTGAAGCTCCTCATCCAACCTGACAGAGCTTGAGAGGATCTGCAGAGAATGGGAGAAACTCCCCAAATACAGGTGTGCCAAGCTTGTAGCGTCATACCCAAGAAGACTTGAGGCTGTATTCGCTGCCAAAGGTGCTTCAATAAAGTACTGAGTAAATGGTCTGAATACTTTTGTAAATGAGATTTCAGTTTATTTAATAAATTCACCAACATTTCTAAAAACCTGTTTTGCTTTGTCATTATTAGTAGTGTGTGTAGATAGATTAAATCGTTTTTTTCTTTATTTTAGAATAAGGCTGTAATGTAACAAAATGTGTTAAAGGTGAAGGGTTCTGAATATTTCCCGAATGCACTGTATGCATCAGTTGGTCAGATACCGTCAAGGTATTTCTGTGCATTCAAATTGCCATTGATAAAATGCAATTGTGTTTTTGTCCGTAGCGTATGCCTGCCCATACCATAACTCCACTGCCACCATGGGGCACTCTGTTCACAACGTTGACATCAGCAAACCGCTCGCCCACATGAAGCCATACATGTGGTCTGCGGTTGAGGCCGGTTGGACATACTGTCAATTTTTTTTAGGCGGCTTATGGTAGAGAAATTACATTCAATCCCGACAACAGCTCTGGTGGACATCCCTGCAGTCAACATGCCAATTGCACACTCCCTCAAAACTTGTCACATCTGTGGCATTGTGTTATTGTCCACAGCACAAGGGGCAAGGGGTGTAATGATCATGTTGTTTAATCAGCTTCTTGATATGCCACACCTGTCAGGTGGATGGATTATCTTGGCAAATGAGAGATGCTCACTAACAGGGACGTAAACAAATTTGTGCACAACATGTGAGAAGCTTTTTTCTGCTTATAGAACATTTCTTGGATCTTTCATTTCAGCTCATGAAACCAAATATGTTGCGTTTATATTTTTGTTCAGTGTAGTTAAAATGGGTTGAGCGCATTTTCAACTCCGATGGTTCTCAGAAAAAATATTGCTTTATATAGCGAGTGTGCCCACTCTGGTATTGGCACATGCGCTCTAGCCAACAGCTCTTTGTGCGTGCCAATGGATAAAACTCACATAAAGCCTACATGACTTTTATTGACAAAAGAGCAAGATGTTTTTTTCTTCAAACGGCAGCCAAGCATTATGTCACCAGAATAAGACCCTCGATATTTATTGGAAAAGAGCATCAAGCTCTACACGTTGCACTTTCACCACCCTGAAGTTGATCATAACTTATTTCATCTGTAGCCTAATAAACTGCATGCTTCCACGAAGAGTCGTAGTGGGGGGACCACAAGTCATTGTGTGACTCAGTTTACTTCGATATGAATGTTAAATCAATATTTGTGCATTAAAAAAAACTTTACACCAACATTTCTTGCATCATTGATTTTACTGACACAAAAGGATGACACCATGTCTAGCGTATTTAGTTTTTTCGGCATTTGGAAAGTTTACCGAAAAACATTATTTTTCCAGCAGGCCCGTCATGACATTTATCCAACATGTACTTTACTTGCATAAAAAGGTTGAATGGAAACCTGTTTAGTGTTAGTATTCATCTGTCAACATATTATGCAACTCCAAAACAAACTGTCTTGCGCTCTACGTCACATTCACATATAGTAGCATGTCTTTAATCTCATCTCAAGCAGGATTACACATGGTCCAAAGTCCAGGCAAGGGAAACTTTATTTCTAAATAACCCTTATTAGAATTGAGAACTTAGTGACTAAATTAGCTAGGTGTACTTTAAATGAGACACATGGTAATGCAACTAAAGCAATTACAATGCCCATCTCAGCTCTGTTTAAAATGAGGTCAGGAGTCAGCATACTAGGCTCTGTTTACACAGCCAGGGCAATTTTGATCTTTCGCGCAATTATTGACAACATTACTGTTTTCTCCTATCATAACCATTAAACTAACTGTTATAAAGTCACCATTGGCCTCATGGTGAAATCCCTGAGTAGTTTCCTTCCTCTCTGGCAACTGAGTTAGGAAGGACTCGGGTAGCTTTGTAGTGACTGGGTGTATTGATACACCATCCAAAGTGAAATTAATAACTTCACCATGCTCAAAGGGATATTCAGCATCTACTTTTTTTATTTTGTTTATAACCCTTCTTTGCGAGGCATTGAAGAAAAAAACTCCCTGCTCTTTGTGGTTGAATCTGTGCTTTTAATTCCCTACTCGATTGAGGGACCTTACAGATAATTGTTTGTGTGGAGTACAGAGATGGATTAGTTAATCGAAAATCATGTTAACCACTATTAATCAACACAGAATGAGTCCATGCAACATATGCAATTTGGTAATAACAATTTTACCATAACAAAGGGGTAGAATACTTTATTCACTCAAGACATTTCAGCTTTTCATTTTGTATTATTATTAATTCTACAAACAACATTTCACTGACATGAATGGGTGTTGTGTAGATCAATGAGACAAAATCTAAATTGAATCAATTTTAAACTCAGGCTGTAACAACAAAATGTGTGAAAAGTAAAGGGGTGTGAATACTTTCTGAAGGCACCGTACACCTGCGTTGCTGAAAACACCTACCCAGCTGACATTACTCTGTTTAGAAAGACTCAGAGGCCAAAACAATCGAAGTTGTCTGTAGCCTTGCCCCAAAAGCATATCAAACTTGCCATCGATCCCAACTAAAACGATTGCTTACTTAATTCACAACATGTTTATTTAGCTTTTGCTACATTTATTTAGATATATGTACCATAACAAACACAACGTTATGACCCGGCAGCTTGCTTGTCTCAAGACAACGTGTTCAGGGATTCAGTGTTTAATAGTCGCATGTACTGGTAGTGCCTGTCTGGTTAGCCTAGCTCTACTGAGCCCACATTGGTTGTTTCCCGTCCCTTGTTGTTCAGTATGGATATGGCTAGTTAAAGTTAAAACCTTGCGAAGATCTCAACTGGAAACCTGTGGCCTTGGCAATTGAATATCTGAGATGGCCAGTCGGTGGGTGTTATCCAGTTTCAATGACAAAGCATTAGCTAGCTTGTAAAATAGCTAACGTTAGCTAGATAACATTACTTCGCAGTCACTCGTTATCACATTGAACAGGGGCCTTTTGACTACACCTCGTCATGTCGTAACAAGTTAGCCGGCTAGCAAGCTTATGTGAGTAGACAGAGTTAACTTGCGCAATGCCTTCGCTTGGATAGCTTGCCGGTTGGCTAACCTTAGTTATTAACTAAGTACAACTAGCTAGCTAACTAGCTTGCACTCGCTACAGTAACTATCGGGTGAGAAGAAACGTTAATTTGTTAATGTTAGTCACATGTCTACTCTGGCCCAACTAACTCCACAAAACAAACGATTTCCCGTTCAATGCAATAGGAACCGGTTTACCCGTCTCTGACAGGCCTATGCTACTCGCTAGCTAGCTGGCTAACGTTAGTTCCCATGAACTGAAAAGTAGCTAGCCTAGCTAACATTACCGTAGCTATTGTCTAGCTGCTAAAATTACATTCAAAACACTTCCTTACCACTCGTCGCTCTTTCGTAGAGTTGTTTTGAGAAGTGTTCCAATACTCTGTTTTTGACTCTCGGTTGAAGGTGTCGGTATTTGAGCGGCTACAGACTCGGGGTCGGGGTCTGCCGCGCTACCCAACTCGGGTCCGCCTCCCTCGGCCATCATGCAGTGAGTGAGCCGGATTCGTGAACGCGCAGTAGAAGAATCGCGGATGCACGAGCACCACAATGTTGGTGAGACTTGCTGTTTCCGTGATCTGTGGGGGGGGGGGGGGGGGTATCACTAGTTACCACAGCCACAAAGTCATTAACCCTCCTATTTTTTTACATTACATTTCTTAAAATTCATATTTAAACCTAACCCTAACCAATTTTGACTTTGTGGCTGTGATATCTAGTAGAAGCCGCACAAAGTTGCTGGAGCTCGACGGTAGAGGGCTCCACTAAAGTAAAGTAGCAGCAACTTCTTAATGTATTGTAACTATATGTAATTACTAACATCAACTTGGTAGGCAAATACTTTGCTTCCAATTGTCTTAGATTAAAAGTTCATGGCAGTCAGATAGCTAAATGATGCCTTCAGTGTTTGCTGTCTTCAGAAAGGTGCCAAGCCATTGCCATGACAACTGGGTTCCTTGTGTCTCTTTGCAATTAAGAGGGAATAAAACTCCACTGCGATTTAGTCAAAACAGTCTTTATACAAAAACACAAGGGAAATGTTAAAAAATAAATTGGAGAAATAAATATGAAAAATAACACATTGCATAAAACTATCACAAACAGTAGTTTTCCAGCACCTAATGTCTAGATTTGCCTCATGTCAGCCATGACAGGATGCTGCACACAAACTCAAAGAGGAATGATAAAAGATTGTTAACTGGAATTTAATCATCAGCAATGACCATGTTTAATTGTTGTTGTTTTTACTTCAACACCTAGTTGTCTTATGTTGCCAAGAGCCAACTCTTACAAATGGGTTGAGCTACTAATAATATTAAAACCTTTTTTTTTTTTCTGACAAACTCACAAATAACCAACAAGTATGACCAAACAAATGGCAGGTAGGTGGAATCAGACTACATGGTCATACATGATTCAAAGTGGTGATACAACACATTTTCATTCACCTTTTAAATGTTTTGTTTTTGACAGTACATTGTTTCTAAGTTTTTCCATTACTATTATCCTTTTTTGTAATGAGTTTTACATAGCTGACACTGAATCTTCCAAATAGTTAAAAGTATTAATTGAACTTGGTACTATAATGTTTTCTGTTAATTAATCTCCAATTAAAGTTAAATGGACAATGATGGCACTGAAATTAATGTAGACATCATTCTCTATGTCATTTCCTTGAAAAACTCAAAGTCAGCCACTTTAAGTAAAACTAAAATGTTGTCCAGTGGCAGGTTCCCTGCAGTAATGAACTGGCAATCAGAAGATACCCGTTGGTAACTCCTTACTGAACATTCCATCCAGATCCAGTTCCCTGCTCATCAGCTCCTCCTCAATATTCTCCAGTGCCCACTGGTGGTCAGTTAGCTCAAGTGCTTCCCATTCTGCCTAAAAAGGGGAAATAAACATCTGTCTGTCAGATGATTCTGCTGGGACCTGTAGGAATTTAATTCACCATGGAAAGTAAGTCAATGTTATCAAGAATAGACAAATCTACCTTGAAGGCTTTGTTGGTGTCTGCAGGCATGGCCATGGCAGCACCACTCATCTGCTCCTGCATGATCCTGGACTGGTCTGCACCTGCATGTGTCACATTACACCAGCATCAACACTTGTTATTTCATATCGCGTTAGAGTGACAAAACCAGGACTGTGAAGAATTGGAGGCCTGCCACTTCAACATAGTTGACATTATAGAATCATGTTCCATTTATAACCAGCCTTGCTGCTGACATGACACTGAATGGTTGCAGACATGCCTATTATCAAATCAAGGCAAGACAGCTTGCCTACTAGAAGTCTCATTTCTCCAAATGATTTGTTGTTGCCTCAAATCAGGTCAATGACCTTCTGTCTATTGCTTTTGATAACAAATACTGCTGTAAGTTGGTTACAAACTATGATTCAATATGTCACATCTAGTTTACAGAAACACATGCATCAATAACCTTTGCAGGAAAAACTAAACTGAATTATGAAGTTGGATGAAAATTACCATTATCTTGTCCTAGAATTAAGGAGTACATGCTTCGCAGCCCAAACACATTCAGGAAATACCACGATGCTGAGCTCACCCTTAAAACATAAATGAGGGTGAGGTTATAATTCATCAATGCTTACACTAGCAAAAGGACTCAGAGGCAATATTACCATATTAACTTCACGGAACTCAGATAATTTAACAAGTATGTATTTCCTCAACTAACCAGGATGCATCAAGTGAGAGTAGCTCGATTCCTTGTTGCAACATGGGTTTGAAGCGCAGGGTGAGAGGAAAAGGAACCTTGGCTGTGAGGAACAAGAAAATAGTTAGAGAACATTGTAAGTTTGGCAATTTACATAAAACCTGTTTGTGCAAATGTTGAACAAACTGCTTATAGCAAAGAAACTAACTGAATTATATACTACTGTTATTCATAGGTTATTTCTATGTAATAACAATTTTACCATGCAATTTCTTAGTAAATACCTGGTAATTTCTGTACCATAAAATAAAGTTGATATTGAAGCTCTCTAGTGACAATCATCATCCAAACAACCCAGTCTCAGTGCAGTGAGCGAGGAGGATGTCACTTACTTGTGACAAACCCTGAGAAGGTCCAGTTAATCCAGCCTCCGATGAGGATCATGGGAAGAACATTGGTCACGTTGCCTTTCATCATGTCTGTCAGCATGCTGGGGTCTGGACAAAAAAACAGTTAGTGTAGCTTTACAGAGTACAATCGCAAACAAACTGAGTTGTAATTGGTGCGCTATTAGAAATAATATGCTCCATATCATGTGTCAGGGTTTAATAGAGATCCACGGCCCAATACCTGCCTATCATGGTATGAGAATAGGATTATATGAGAAGGAATGATGTGATTCTCTTATGCTCACCTGTCATTGGGGAGGGAGGAACGACCTTTCTTTTGGTATTTTTGAAGAATCCATCTTCTTGATTATTGAAGTAAAACTTCCTCATCAAAAATGACTGAAGTAAAAGAGAGAATTCTCAAAGTCTGAGTGCAACTAGCCTACACTTTAAAAAAAACTTGAAGAGTCAAACAGTGCAAATCAGTGTTTTATGGTCAATCCAACATTGATCTCACCTGTTTTGGAATGTACTTCCCATTCTCTCTGAGGATTCTGCTCCTGATGAGAACCTGGCTGAATATTGGAGAGGACTATGTCAAAAACAAACTTACATAAGACATTTCTACTTTAACCCTACATGTTCCAAAAGCCTTTTTATAAACGGTCAATGCACAGACCATCTAGCCAGGGCTACATGCTTACAATACCCTTACCTGTCTGATACCTGCTCTAATGTCAGCTTCTTGTCACTCTGAAGCAAAATGGAGACATAATGTCGAATCACCCCAACAAGAAAAGTGATGAAGACAATGGGCAAGACCACCCAAAGCCTGATATTGGAATCCAGCAGAAGCTCCGGCTCAACCATCTCTATCAAGGTGATAAGACAGAGAACATGTGTAAGAGCAGGTTTCATAGGAATAACTTCTGATATGACAAAATCTTGAAAATGGAATTAAGTTAATATCAGCACTATGCTTCGAGAGAACTGGGCCCGGTTTCCCAACGACGAACTTAGCCTTAACTTAAGATACTTTTGGGAAACCGGGCTCTGGTGAATGCATTGCACAAGCATTTTGGCGTCTAACAAACTGGACAGTGCAGCAATATACTCCTGTTACCCAAAGTTGCTAACGTTAGCTAGCTAGCGAACAATGAATCGCATATTTTAGCTTACTGACTGATTCACTGGCACCACCATGTTAGCTAGCTACTACGAACCAACATTAGCTAGTTACAGTAGCTAGATCAAATACCTGTCAGTACGTTACTGTCAATTTGGTCGTATAGCAAGCTACTTGTGAATGCAGAACTAGTCAGCTAACTATATAACGTATACTGTTAACATGTACCATCTTGGCATTCTTGCCAATTTCCAAAAACAGAGAATAACAGTACTTTAGCTAGCTAGAAGAGCTGCTGGAGAGAGCTGGCTGGCTAGCTAGCTATCTAGCTACTACTGACTGTTAGCTAGCCGAGAGAGAATGAGTAGGTTGAAGGATGCTACAGCTAGCTAATAATACACGATTCAACCGGTTAGGAAACAAAACGCCGCCGTGTTTGATGTTTATCTTACCGAATGTAGCTATTTCGTTTGGCAAAGACTTGTGTCGTGGTTACATATCTCGGGCGTTGCTATGCTAATTAAAGTACTGTCTATAGTCCGACACAGTGGACGCGTCATAATACCCAGAAAACCTAGCGGTAAAACCCGAAAATGGTTCCAATCGTTTTCCACCATTAATTTTCCTGTAGGGGATTTTAGAACTACCTCATGCAAGGTCTGTGTTTCGTGTAGGCTTACCCAGGCGTGACGTTTTGATAACCGTGCAAATCTCTATGGGACAAGGTAACTTTTATCAATATATTCCCCTGTAATTAACCCTAAAAAATGTACCGCTAATTAACCGCCAATGTGACTTTCATACAGAACTCTCGGTGAATGTGGGAGGAATGTGGAGGTTAAGTCTTGTTATTGTGAGGGGGAACATAGTGCAACATTTTGTGGATGCCAGGTGCAGAGAGAGGCTCAGAGATACATCATGACTGATTCTATATCGTATGCAAGGGCTGTAAAACAGATTGGTGGAGCTTGCTAGGATTTGTGTTTATTGCACTATAACCCAATGCTATATCACATGTGATTGAATATTAGCAACTGTTGGCCTGGGTGTCTGTGTGTTGGAAGTAACAGTTAGTCCCAGATAAGTGTGCTGGGAAGCTGTGGTTAGCCTTGAGTGAGAACAGTGTGCTTTGTATGCAGGTGCAAATAGCTCAGACAATGTTGCAGAGCTGTCTGACCTCAGTCTCTGGGGTGTGGGAGCGTAATCTACACAGCAACAGCGCCGGACACCAAGGAGCGCCAAGAGGCTGGGACTAGCCTGAGCGCCGGCGATAGGCTGAGCAAAGTTTAAACCACGCTCAGCCTCTACTGTGATAGGCCGACAGACGGGTTGGAACTACGTCTGTCACCGTATAAGAACAACTGTTTACTTACATCCTGCCAGTTCCCTGTTCTACCCTGCGGGGTGGTAAAGTGAACCCTTATATACGAAAATTGCATTTACCATTTATTGCTTGAGTTTAATAAGAAATACTTAAAGTATATTCGGGGACTCTGAATCACATTTTGTCCTGATACCAGATTTGAATTGACGCAAATCCCTTATATGGTGACCCCGACGTGATCTGGTGAAGGATTTTGCTGGACATTGGCGTGCCTGCCAATTGACCATTGCTGTCGTCAGACGGGTGTGTCTCACAACTCCAGACCGGTCAACTAAAAAGGTAAGCAGAAACCTATTGTGAAAAACTAAATTTCTGCACATTGGCATTATCCAAATTTAGTTTTGTGAGACACCTGTTTGACGTAAGTGACCAAATTAAATGATTGATAAAATTTGAAATATAAATAACAATAGCTGTTGAATGTAAGAAGCGTATGTTGTGGTGAATGCAATTTTGATTGGCCAAGTAAACGTAGGTATAACAGCGAATGTACTGTACTAGATACTGGGTATCAAGTTTGATTGTAGTTAATAAGTCGGGGACTATTAACAAGTGTGTGTGTGTAAGCGTAGGTGTAACAGCGAATGTAATGTACTGGATACTGGGTATCAAGTTTGATTGTAGTTAATAAGTCAGGGACTATTAACAAGGGTGAGTGAAGTCCTGGAACTACTGTTGTCAGAACGTATGAGTGATGTACATAAGGTATTAGTCGGCGTACTAATACTGGTTTGAATTATCTGCGGATAACGGTACAGGCGAGGACCTGTGTTATACTGAGATTGGCTTACTGAGTGACTGGCGTACAGTAGGTATTAGTCGGCGTACTAATACTGGTTTGAATGATCTGCGGATAACGGTACAGGAGGGGACCTGTGTTATACTGAGAATGGTTTACTGATTAAAGTTCATTGGGTATTAAGTCAGAGTGCTACTGCAAAGTTTGAATGACCTGTGGGTATTTTTGAAGTTATAACATTTAGCTATTAAGGGTGGTAATAACGCTGATATAGATTAAAGATTTGTTCTAAATGTATACTAGTTATACATTTCCCCATTGCACGTTACTGTGACTGAGTTGATTGCAAACCGTAGTTCGGTATAAGTAGAGAATAACTATCGAGTTTGGCCCTGAATTTATACATACCCCATTGTGTGTGAATGCGACTAACTTAAATGTGTATTTGCTAAATAACCCTGTTTTTCAGTTAGTTTTCATACCCTTCCAGTTAAACCTGTATTCTGATACAAGTAGTGAGTGATTATATCTGGGGGAAATGTGTATTAAGATAAAATTATAGAAAAGTGACAGTGTAATTAATAGAGGGCGAACAAATTTATTCCCTAATTTATGAACGTATATCCCTATTTGAACGCAAACTAGAGACGCGATTTTACATGGTGATTGAACCCGCTGTTTATTAGAACATTTGATGTAAGTTACCAAATTCATATGAATACTATATCTAACAATAACATTGAATTTAACATTGAGTATTGTGGTGGATGCAATTTTGAACTTGATCGATCACTCTTATGATATAACTATGAATGTAATGCACTAAATGGATCGGTTGGTGTAACGCGTATCCCAGTTTGTATGAGGATGGTTCGGCGAACCTGCCAGTGTGAGTGTGGGTAGGATCGCAGTGTAACAGTGAATGTGATGTACCTTTAGTTTGTATGTGGTAAAGTTGGCGAACTTACTGGTGTGAATGAAGATTTGAAAGACTCGAATCGTGTGAATGAGGTATATCTGATATTAGTCGGCGTACTGAATATCGTTTTGAATGATCTACGGATAAAATAACAGGCCAATAGATTTAAGGGACCTGTGTTACATTGGATGGTTACCGAGTGAATGTAGTGTATTGGATATCAGGTTGGTGTAACGCTGATACCAGGTTTGTCTGATAGGATTAAAGATCCGGGTTATATGGTTAAGAGTTGGGAAAGGACTATAGAGATATATTATTACATTAAAAAAACTAAGCCCAAATGTATAATATTATTGAATCCGATTTATACTACAATTGATCAAACTTACCGGTGAAATGGCTAATCAGGAGGTTGAAAACATTGAAGTCAACATTAAAACTAATAGAGGAGAATTTTTTTTTTTTTGAGAATGGACTGAGGAGGGCAGCATTGCCTCACATAGCGGGCTCCCAGTCGACGGGGAGCCCGGAAGAATACTGGAGACTCTGAAAACACCAGTGAAATTTAACAGAAAGTTAAGGTATACTAACATGCCGGTGGAGCTGATTTAATGTTAAGGGGACAGTTATAATTACTAGGTTTTGTTTGTAGTAAACGTTTGGGTTAGAGGGGATTTCCATGTTTTCCAGTGAAAAACTATCTTAAAGTTTTGTTTTCTGAGTTTTCATAAATATGTTCATTTTTTGGATAAAGGGTTCTTCATTTTGTCTAATATAGTAAGGAACACTTCTTTGAAGTGGTGGAATGACTTTCCAATTGTGGTCTGATCAGCCACATTGGAAAGCCATTTGAATGGAGAATCTAAGGTCATTGGCGTCTGAGTTTAACCTTTCTGAACCACCAATCCCGGATCTGGGATATTTGTCATCAGAAACACTGACTAGCATAGCGTAGCCTAGCGCGAACGGTATATAATAAAATATAATTTCATGAAATCACAAGTGCAATATTGCAAAACACAGCTTAGCCTTTTGTTAATCCATCTGTCATCTCTGTTTTTGAAATTATGCTTTACAGCGCAAGCAATACTTGCATTTGTGTAAATATATCGATCGCTCGACAAAACAATAAGAACACTTAGCGTCAGGTAACTTGGTCACGAAAATCAGAAAAGCAATCAAATTAATCGTTTACCTTTGATGATCTTCGGATGGTTTCACTCACGAGACTCCTAGTTAAACAGCAAATGTTCCTTTTGTTCCATAAAGATATTTTTTATATCCAAATACCTCCGTTTGTTTGCTGCGTTATGCCCAGGAATCCACCGGGAAAAGCGTTCGCGACAACGCCGGAAAAAATTCCAAATTATATCCATAATGTCCACAGAAACATGTCAAACATTGTTTATGATCCAACTTCAGGGTGTTTTTCAAATATCTAGTCGATAATATATCAACCGGGACAGTTGGCTCTTCACTAGGACCGAGAGAAACAATGGCTGCCTTTTACTTTTGCGCAAAAATCACTCGGAGAGCCCCCACCTATCCACTTACGCAATGTGCCCTTTCACGCTCATTCTTCAAAATAAAAGCCTGAAACTATGTCTAAAGGCTGTTGACACCTTAGGGAAGACATAGAAAAATAAGTCTTATTGATATCCCTTTATATGGGCAATAGGAATGCATGGGAACAGAGAGGTCTCAAAAACAGGGCCACTTCCTGGTTGGATTTTCCTCAGGTTTTCGCCTGCAATATCAGTTCTGTTTAACTCACAGACAAAAAATGTACAGTTTTGGAAACTTCAGAGTGTTTTCTATCCTAATCGGACTATTATATGCATATTCTAGTTTCGGGGGCTGAGAAATAGGCAGTTTCAAATGCGTATGCCTTTTTAGCCAAGAGCGAAAACTGCGCCCCCTAGTTCTAAGAGGTTTAAGGTAATTTGATACAAAATTAATATTGTGGATATTGGTGGAGGATGAAAAGTCACTTGAGGGCGCCATTGGTCAACTTATGGAGGTTCATGTTATTGTTAGATAATACAGTGGACTCCTGAAGGAGATATTTCATTAGTACAGAAAGCATATGATATGGTTAGCATTCTTTTTGGCCTCATTTGATCATAGTATAAAGTGGACGGGGCTATATGACATCTGTGGTGATTCAGGATTATTGATAGGATTGATAGGATTGAAAAATATATGCCTTATAGAAATAGGACATGTTAATCACAAAACATAGCATGACTGCAGAAAAGCTGTTGTTAATCTACGGTGTCGACTGTGCTAACCGGAAGGTTGAGACAAGATGGAAAAATGCTGAATAACAAGAAAACAGGAACTGAGCAGTGTAGCCACCGGCAACTTAGCTCAAACTTCACAACAAACACTTCCGGATATCTGGATCCTGTGTGCTGTGTGGCTGGGACCAGCTTGGGCACCACCGATAGGCTAGCAAGTTTAAACCACCCTAAGCCTCTACTGTGACAGGCCAACTCTAAAGTTGGAACTACATCTGTCACAGTATAAAAGAAGATGTCTGTACTATTTCAGTCAGTTCTCTGCTTTACCCTGCGTGGTGATACAGTGAACCCGTATATACGAAAATTGCATTTACCATTTCTGAGCTTATGTTAAATAAAAATACTTAAAGTATATTCGGTGACTCTGAATCACATTTTATCCTGATACCAGATTCGATTGACGCAAACTTTTAAACATTTTATTATCTTAGTAGTGCAGAATTAGGAAGACTGGTATTAATCGCACACTCCAGCACAGTAGGGGGAGGCATGCACCTTAAACTTTGTTTGCAGACCTCCATGATATAACAGAAGAAGAAAAAATCACTTAAGGTGCAGGGTGAGGAAAAACCTCAATTTCTCCATGCAAACTCATCGACAAGTAGCAAGTAACATAGCAAGTAGATATTATAGCCTTTTAAATTTTTCTCATGTAAATAATTGATAGTGTATTTCTTGTGTGTATTCTTGTTTGGCATTTTTCAAAGTACCTAGCTAGCCACCGTTGCAATTTTAAATTGCCCTGGATTTGTAGCTAACCTCGGGTATCTCCGTTGATTAGTAGCAAGGAGGGTTCTGTGCTATGTAGCATGCATTTTTTGTTTTCCGAACTCTGTAAGCAAGGAGCGTGGCTGGAGCTTTGTGGTAAGGTAAGCCCTGTTTGCTAGCTGCTCACAAGCTATTTTGTTTAGGTCAAAGAGCTGTGGTTTGGTAGATGTTTTAGAAAATTTGCTAGATTGACACTGACTGTAGTTACAGTTGAAGTCAGGAGTTTACATACACCTTAGCCAAATACATTTTAAACTCAATTCCTGACATTTAATCCTAGTAAAAAATTCCATGTCTTAGGTCAGTTAGGATCACCACTTTATTTTAAGAATGTGGAATGTCAGAATAAAAGTACAGAATTTATTTCAGCTTTTATTTCTTTCATAACATTCCCAGTGGATCAGAAGTTTACATACACTCAATTAGTATTTGGTAGCGTTGCCTTTAAATTGTTTAACTTGGGTCAAATGTTTCAGCAAACTTAATGATGGTGTTGGAGTCGTGTTTGGTAACGCAGTCGTGGGTGAACAGAGAGTACAGGAGGGGACTAAGTACACACCCCTGAGGGTCCCCAGTGTTGAGGATCAGCGTGGCAGATGTGTATTTTGCCTACCCTTATCACCTGGGGGTGGCCCGTCAGGAAGTCCAGGATCCAGTTGCAGAAGGAGGTGTTTAGTCCCAGGGTCCTTAGCTTAGTAATTAGCTTCGTGGGCGCTATAGTTTTGAATGCTGAGCTGTAGTCAATAAGCAGCATTCTCACATAGGTGTTCCTTTTGTCCAGGTGGGAAAGGGCAGTGTGGAGTGCGATTGTATCATCTGTTGGGGCGAATTGGAGTGGGTCTAGGGTATCTGGGAGGATGCTGTTGATGTGAGCCATGACCAGCCTTTCAAAGCATTTCATGGCTACTGACGTGAGTGCTACGGGGTGGTAATCATTTAGGCAGGTTACCTTCACTTCCTTGGGCACAGGGACTATGGTGGTACTACAGGTACCTCTCAGGGAGAGGTTGAAAATGTCAGAGAAAACACTTGCCAGTTGGTCGGCGCATGCTTTGAGTACACGTACTGATAATCTATCTGGCCCTGCGGCTTTGTGAATGTTGACCTGTTTAAAGGTCTTGCTCACATCAGTTACAGAGAGCGTTATCACACAGTCATCCAGATCAGCTGGTGCTCTTGTGCTTGCTACAGTGTTGCTTGCCTCAAAGCGAGCATAAAAAGTATTTAGCTCATCTGGTATGCTGACGTCACTGGGCAGCTTGCGTCTGGGTTTCCCTTTGTAGCCCGTAATAGTTTTCAAGCCCTGCCACATCTGAGCGTCAGAGCCGGTGTAGTAGGATTCAATCTTATTCCTGTAATGACGCTTTACTTGTTTGATGGTTCGTCTGAGGGCATAGCAGAATTTCTTATAAGCGTCCAGATTAGTCTCCCGCTCCTTGAAAGCGGCAGCTCTAGCCTTTAGCTCGATGTTGCCTGTAATCCATGGCTTCTGGTTGGGATATGTACGTACGGTCACTGTGGGGGCAACGTTGTTGAAGCACTTATTGATGAAGCCATTGACTGAGGTGGTATACTCCTCAATGCCATTGCATGAAACCCGGAACATATTCCAGCCTGTGCCAGCAAAACAGTTCTGTAGCGAAGCATCCGCATCATCTGACCACTTCCATATTGAGTTAGTCACTGGTTCTTCCTGCTTTTAGTTTTTTCTTGTAAGCAGGAATCAGGAAAATAAAATAATGGTTGGATTTGTCAAATGGAGGGTGGGGGAGAGCTTTGTATGCATCTGAGTGTAGACCACCTTTACTCCAGAGTTTGTTTGTTTTTTCCTCTGGTTCCACATGTGACATGCCTGATTATGTTAGGTCAGTACCTAGTCACAGAAAAACACAGCCATTTTTCCAGCCAAAGAGAGGAGTCACAAAAAGCTGAAATATAGATCAAATTAATCACTAACCTTTGATCTTCATCAGATGACACTCATAGGACTTCATGTGACACAATACATGTATGTTTTGTTCGATAAAGTTCATATTTATATCCAAAAATCTCAGTTTACATTGGCGCGTTATGTTCAGTAATGTTTTGCTTCCAAAACATCCAGTGATTTTTGCAGAGAGCCACATCAATTTACAGAAATACTCATAATAGACATTGATAAAAGATACAAGTGTTATGCATGGAACTTTAGATAAACTTCTCCTTAATGCAACCGCTGTCAGATTTCAAAAAAGCTCTACCGAAAAAGCACACCATGCTATAATCTGAGTACAGCGCTCAGAGACCAAAACAAGCCATACAGATATCCGCCATGTTGTGGAGATGTCAGAAATAGCATTATAAATATTCACTTACCTTTGATGATCTTCACCAGAATGCACTCCCAGGAATCCCAGTTCCACAATAAATGTGTGTTTTGTTCGATAAAGTCCATAATTCATGTCCAAATACCTCCTTTTTGTTCGTGCATTTAGTTCACAAATCCAAAATCACGACGCGCATGCCAGGCGAAAAGTAAAAAAATTCCATTACAGTTTGTAGAAACATGTCAAACAATGTATAGAATCAATCTTTAGGATGTTTTTAACATAAATCTTCAATAATGTTTCAACCGGAGAATTCCTTTGTCTTTAGAAAGGACTGAGCTCATGGCATTCTGCCAGACCTCTTACTCAATCAGCTCTTATTCTCTTTTTCACAGTAGAAGCCTGAAACAAGGTTCTAAAGACGGTTGACATTTAGTGGAAGCCTTAGGAAGTGTAATATGATCCCATAGACACTGTATATTGGATAGGCAAAGACTTGAAAACCTACAAACCTCAGATTTCCCACTTCCTGGTTGGATTTCTTTCTCAGGTTTTTACCTGCCATATGAGTTCTGTTATACTCAGACATCATTCAAACAGTTTTAGAAACTTCAGAGTGTTTTCTATCCAAATGCATATTATTAGTAGATATCTTAGCTTCTGGGCCTGAGTAGCAGGCAGTTTACTCTGGGCACCTTATTCATCCAAGCTACTCAATACTGCCCCAGCCACTGGAAGCGCCGCTCCTGGATGAGCATTTTCTTGTTTGCTTATGGCCTTATAGAGTTGGTTGAGTGCGGTCTTAGTGCCAGCATCAGTCTGTGGTGTAAAATAGATGGCTACGAATAATATAGACGAGAACTCTCTTGGTAGATAGTGTGGTCTACAGCTTATCATAAGGTACTCTACCTCAGGCGAGCAATACCTCAAGACTTCTTTAATATTAGACATTACGCACCAGCTGTTATTGACAAAAGGACACACCTCCACCCCTCGTCTTACCAGACGTAGCATCTCTGTTCTGCCGGTGCATGGAAAATCCAGCCAGCTCTATATTATCCGTGTCGTCGTTCAGCAACGACTCGGTGAAACATAAGATATTATAGTCCTTAATGTCCCGTTGGTAGGGTAATCGTAGGTCATCAATTTTATTTTCCAATGATTGCATGTTAGCAAGTAGAACGGAAGGCAGTGGGAGTTCACACGCTCGTCTACGGATTCTCAGAAGGCAGCCCGAACTGCATCCTCTTTTCCGCCATCTTTTCTTCACGCAAATGACAGGGATTTGGGCCTGTTCCCGGGAGAGCAGTATATCCTTCTCGTCGGACTCATTAAAGGAAAAATCTTTCCCAGTTTGTGGTGAGTTATCGCTGTTCTGATGTCCAGAAGCTCTTTTTAGGCATAAGAGATGGTAGCAGAAACATTATGTACAAAAGAAGTAAAAAAAATATGTTTAAAAAAAAAATGGACAAAATACCACAATTGGTTTGGCGCCATCTTAACAATGAATTTGAAGATATATCTGCGCAGTATGTTTCTCATGACTTAAGATTGGGTGTTGAGGGACCACATGTCTCATTGTTCAAGGTGGGTTTTTGTAATGATGCCATGCAACTCTCCTTCTGTGGCCTCCAATTGCACTTAAATAGAAATTAAACTAAATGCATGCTCTTCAACCGATCGCTGCCTGCACCTGCCCGCCCGTCCAACATCACTACTCTGGACGGTTCTGACTTAGAATATGTGGACAACTACAAATACCTAGGTGTCTGGTTAGACTGTAAACTCTCATTCCAGACTCACATCAAACATCTCCAATCCAAAGTTAAATCTAGAATTGGCTTCCTATTTCGCAACAAAGCATCCTTCACTCATGCTGCCAAACATACCCTTGTAAAACTGACCATCCTACCGATCCTCGACTTCGGCGATGTCATTTACAAAATAGCCTCCAATACCCTACTCAATAAATTGGATGCAGTCTATCACAGTGCCATCCATTTTGTCACCAAAGCCCCATATACTACCCATCACTGCGACCTGTACGCTCTCGTTGGCTGGCCCTTGCTTCATACTCGTCGCCAAACCCACTGGCTACAGGTCATCTACAAGACCCTGCTAGGTAAAGTCCCCGCTTATCTCAGCTCGCTGGTCACCATAGCAGCACCCACCTGTAGCACGCGCTCCAGCAGGTATATCTCTCTGGTCACCCCCAAAACCAATTCTTCCTTTGGCCGCCTCCTTCCAGTTCTCTGCTGCCAATGACTGGAACGAACTACAAAAATCTCTGAAACTGGAAACACTTATCTCCCTCACTAGCTTTAAGCACCAGCTGTCAGAGCAGCTCACAGATTACTGCACCTGTACATAGCCCATCTATAATTTAGCCCAAACAACTACCTCTCCCCCTACTGTATTTATTTATTTTGCTCCTTTGCACCCCATTATTTCTGTCTTTACTTTGCACATTCTTCCACTGCAAATCTACCATTCCAGTGTTTTACTTGCTATATTGTATTTACTTCGACACCATGGCCGTGTTTTTGCCTTTACCTCCCTTATCTCACCTCATTTGCTCACATTGTATATACTTATTTTTTCTACTGTATTATTGACTGTATGTTTGTTTTACTCCATGTGTAACTCTGTGTTGTATGTGTCGAACTGCTTTGCTTTATCTTGGCCAGGTCGCAATTGTATATGAGAACTTGTTCTCAACTTGCCTACCTGGTTAAATAAAGGTGGTGGGGGGGAAATGGATAAATAATGTTTTCTGTAAAGATATCCTGTGGACATCCTGTGCCAGTGTGATGCGGTTGTGGAGACTACAGCACATCGAGCCTGTGGACGAACAGGTCAGTAACTCATCAAATATGATACAATATTGTGTAAAACATTGAATTTGTAGATGCATCGGAATTGACTTTACATCCCCTTTTCCCCGATTTGGGCATGAGGCATGACATGCGGAACATCAGGCTCACCCCCGAGAAGCAGTGCATGATCAACGCCACCCTCTGCAATGAGATCTGCTGGAAGTGATGTCTCTCACATCCTTAGATGTACTCGCGCGCTCTCTCGTTCTCATTAAGCAGTCCAGATTATTTTCTTAGGGTGTGTCCTATCTAACTCTACTACTTATTTGGAGTTCAATGGTAACATTGAAGTTCCAGGCACGAGGGATGATGCCAGATGCCGGGATAGCAGGTAGCCCTTTGCTTTGATGTTGACAGTTAATTTTAAATATAGTCAGTTACATTTAAATATTGTCAGTTAATCATTCCACTTAAAATTGCTGACTAGTTAGCTAGCAAACAAGCATACTGTGCAGATATATCTACAAATTCACCTGGCTAATTGATAGTTTGAGGAGGAGGGACATGAGGGTCCTCAGATCATAGTTGTTGTGCTGTTACATTTGTAAATGACCTGGTATAAAAGCAAAATTAGCTAAATGGAAACATCTGCTTACTACTTTCATTGCGTTATTGTAAATGTTCAGGCGGTTGCCATTTTCTGTCGGGAAAGAAAAATGGCCCTGCATTTACCAGAAAAGGAAGTTCCACACAACGAAGTGGGTAAGAAATCATTTAAACATCACAGTTATACATTTAAACTGTGCCCATGATAAAATGTAATGTGTTGTACTATTGAATAAAACTGTGAGAAGATGCCCTCAGACCAGCCTTTGACTCAATTTATGTTAACTACTGTGAGCGGACCAAGTAATTGGGCGCCACTCTAAAGCGGGAAGGTGGAACAAACGAGTCAGGAGTAGGTTTTCTTGATTGAACACAGTTCTCTATTGAGGGCATTTGGTCATCACAAACACTCCAACATAATCAATGAAAATCTCCCAAGGAAAAAACAGACATCTTCTTCTCCAGATCAAACAGGAACACAATACGATTATCTTTAAACTACAACAAAAGTCACGGGCTTGTCACCGTCTTAGTGGTTCTTCATGGATAGCTCCTCTGTCTCGGTGGCCATCTTCCAGAGATAGTATTTTCCCCCTCTCTGCTGGTTCCATACTCTCTCTTATAGGGGAAGGAGAATATCTCATTAGTACCATCAGCTGTGTTTATATGCCTCTGGTTACCTTGTCTCCCATGCCTTGTTGCGCTACTATCCGTGAGCCCAGCCTGCCCTCTGGTGGTCCTTCCACACTACATTACTTGTAAGTAATATAATCTATTCTGGGAGCCTAGTGTGGGTGTATGAACTATGTGGAATATTTTTGGACCATTGGCTTCCCTGAAAACGGGTACTAACAGGAGGTGGGACGAGAATGCCCATCCAGTGACCCCCCCCCCCCCCCCAAAAAAAAAACAACTGATTGGATTAAAATCTCAAGGTAAGAAATACAACTATTTACAGATGTTCACTGTTGCAGTGCTAACTTTGGGAGCATGTGGTCCTTGAAAACCTCCCGTATTCCAGCAATACGAGTCTGCCAGAGGTTGTCACACTGGTGGTGAATGGTGATGGAGGCTTTGGTGGCCCACCCAACAAAGAAGCAAGTGTCCCTTCCAGTGATGTGGAGCTGACCTTGGACCTGGTGCCAGTAAGGATGGTCTTCAGAGGTGGTATGACCCTCCCTCCTCCTGGATATAGCAGTCCTTCGACTTCACTGCCTCTAAAAAAAATACTTGACTTCGACCACTGCTGTGGTGCCCAACAGACCATCTGGTGAGGATCCCAGACCCCGTGACCCAAAGCCCTGACTCCTGCACATTCATCCTTGTAGCCATTGTGAATGCCTTGATGCCCTCCTCTTCGTTATCGGTGCCCCACTTTACAGACAACACCCCATCCAACAACTATGATCTGAGGACCCTTTTTAGAAGCGACAGCGTAAAGCTCTTGGCCCTAACCACTGCTCCAAAATTGCTGGCCGTCAATCTCCCTTGCCTCATGGTGTGCCAGTTAGGGTTGATGCACTGTCCAACTGTTGCCTGCCGTATAGCCTCCTGCTGCTCCACCGATAGTGCCATGCCAGCCAGGATGCCTGCATTCCCCCAGTGCCCTTGTTTTTTTTCTGGGTCCGGTTCAAGGAGCCATGCCATTCCACTGAACCTGCCCCTGAACCTGCTCCTTAGCCACTGAAGATCCTCCTCTGTGGGCTCTCGGGACAAAGGGTTGTAGTCTTCGGCTGGGTATAGGTCCTCCACTGACTGCACCTGGTTGGGCACGGCTGGCTTCCTCCACTTGCATTCCACATCCGTACAGCCAATATTGTGAACTGCAAAAATAGCCAATGCAGCCGCATGGCTACACTTATGAGCTCCACACCTATAGAGACGTGCCAAGACGGATGTTAAGTGCCACATGCCTTTCAATTCATGACTTTGAACACCTTGAAATGCATTTGTTGTAAGAAATGTGCTATATAAAATTTGATTGACATTACAGCTGTAGAATATTTAGTAAACCATAATTTTCACATGAGGACGTGCAGTTTTTCCATAAACTTTTGATTGATTACTTGGGATTTTATGAATTAATGTACCACTCTGAATAAATCAATTGTGCCTTTGAAGATTTGTCTCTGGTAATTCCATTAAAATACAGACTGAATGTCTAAACAAAGTAAATTCTGAATGTCAATAGATTTTTTAAATTTTATTATTCATTTGCATCAATGACAACATTCTAGAACTGAGTTGTCACTCATTGAAGTCTGGTATCTGGAGTAATCTGGTTAGTGATTATGTAATTGATTAAGTGACTCTTTACTTGTATAATGTTGTCAGCTGTATAGAATACATTTTACGGTTAAGATGCTCAAACTTAACTTAATAGCTACACCCGGACACAGGATAAACTTTGTCCCTTAGCTGCAGTTCTCCACATGGCCAGACTTAATGGTGTTCTCCTTTTTAATGCTCTTGTGCACATCCTTGAAAAATTCCATAAGATCTGGAAAAGACAAGCCGACACTGTACAAACAATTAGTAATACAAAATTATTTTTGATCTACTGCTCTGCTGGCTGGCTAAGGTGTAGTCGGTGGCTAGCTAAGCTAGAGAAGGAGGACAGAAGAAGTTCAACACTTTATTAAATTAATTTCAATACAGCACTTGGCTTCATCATGGATTGGGCACGGGTCTCTGATTGCACTGGTGAACGGTAGCTGACTGTCGGCTAGAGATGACTTGCAGGAGCGTCCTGCAGGAATTTGTCTTGCTGAGGTTTTCTCTTGCTAATTAGCATTTCACATTTTTCATAGTAAATGGAGGTGAATATATTGTTGAAACTCAACTTCTCTGAGAGATTTACATGGTTATCAAAACGTCACACCAAGGTAAGCCTACACCAAAAGTGTTTGTAAAATTCACTGTAAAAAATGAATGGTGAAGAAACTATTGGAACCATTTCTGTGTTTAACTGCTAGGTTTTATGGGTCTTATGTGCACTGTGCCGGACAAGAAAAGCGATAGCAAAAGATGCATGTTAAGCATCGACAGAGCAAATAACATGGACAATGCAACATTGACAGGAAAATATAGTGCCACTTTAATATTTACCTTTTATATATTTAATTTAACCTTTATTTAACTAGGCAGGTCAGTTAAGAACAAATTCTTATTTACAATGACGGCCTACCAAAAGGCCTCCATCGGGGACGGGATTAAAAATACAAATAAATTAAATAAAATATAGGGCAAAATACACATCGCGACAAGAGAGACAACACTACATAAAGCGTGGTGGTGGTAGATTGGTCAACATGCCCTTGAGCAGGGCATTGACCCTTGATGCTTCTGTCTGTCGCTCTGAATGGGAATCTGTTGGATGCCTGGTATGATGTAGTTGTTGAGCAGCTTCACTGCAAGTATATTGTATGTTTCGAATATTCGATAAATAAAAAAAGACCAAAGACGACAACAGCAACACATGACAACAACATGGTAGCAACACATGGCAGCAGCACAAAACATTAACAAACATTATTGAGCACAGACAACAGCACAAAGGGCAAGATGGTAGAGACAACAATACATCATGAAAAGCAGCCACAACTGTCGGTAAGAGTATCCATGATTGAGTCTTCGAATGAAGAGATTGAGATAAAACTGTCCAGTTTGAGTGTTTGTTGCAGCTCGTTCCAGTCGCTAGCTGCAGCGCACCGAAAAGACGAGCTACCCAGGGGGTTGTGTACTTTGGAGACCTTTAACAAAATGTGGCTGGCAGAACAGGTGTTGTAGGGCTGCAGTAGGTATGTCAGATAGGCCTCACTCCCCCCTAAATGTTTAATAAATAAGCATCAACCAGTGGGTCTTGCGACAGGTATACAGAGATCACCAGTTTACAGAGGAGTATAGAATGGTGTTGTGTCCAATAAGGAGCATTGGTGGCAAATCTGAAGGCCGAATGGTGAAGAACATCTAGCCGCCCTTACATGCCGATCTATAAATTATGTCTGCGTCATCTAGCATGGGAAGGATGGTCATCTCAATCAGGGTTAGTTTGGCAGCTGGGGTGAATGAGGAGTGATTACGATAGAGGAAACAAAGTCTAGATTTAACTTCAGCCTGCAGATTTGATTTTGCTGAGAGAAGGACAGTGTACTGTCTAGCCATACTCCCAAGTACTTGTATGAGGTGACTACCTCAAGCTCTAAACCCTCAAAGATAGTAATCACACCTGAGGGGAGAGGGGCATTCATCTTACCAAACAACATGACCTTTGATTTGGTGGTGTTCAGAAAAAGGTTAAGGGTAGAGAAAGCTTGTTGGACACTAAGAAAGCTTTGTTGTGGAGCGTTTAACATAATCCGGGGACAGTCTTATACTCAGCTGGCCTATCATCTGCATATACATGGATGTGAGATGTATATGCAGATGTATATGCTTCCTACTGCCTGAGCTATGTTGTTGATGTAAATTGAGAAGAGTGTGGAGCCTAGGATCGAGCCTTGGGGTACACCCTTGGTGACAGCCAGTGGTAGATGTACTGACTTTATACACTGCACTCTTTGAAAGAGGTAGTTAGCAAACCAGGCCAAAGACCCCTCAGAGACACCAATACTCCTTAGCCGGCCAACAAGAATGGAAAGCTTTGGCCAAGTCAATAAAAGTAGCAGCACAACATTCCTTAGAATCAAGGGCAATGGTGACATCATTGAGGACCTTTTTAGGGTTTTAGTGACACATCCATAATCTGAGAGGAAACAAGATTGCATACCCGAGAGAATACTATAGACATCAAGAAAGGCTGTCAGTTGATTATTGACAAGTTTTTCCAACACTTTTGATAAACAGGGCAAAATAGAATGGTGAAGCCCCAAAATTGCCCTCGCTAGAAGCCTGTGTTTCAGACATAAGGAAGTGGATGGCTGAAAACTTTCTACTTTTAAACTCGGACAAAACAGAGATGCTTGTTCTAGGTCCCAAGAAACAAAGAGATCTTCTGTTAAATCTGACAATTCATCTTGATGGTTGTAAAGTCGTCTCAAATAAAACTGTGAAGGACCTCGGTGTTACTCTTGACCCTGATCTCTCTTTTGACGAACATATCAAGACTGTTTCAAGGACAGCTTTTTTCCATCTACGTAACATTGCAAAAATCAGAAATTTTCTGTCCAAAAATGATGCAGAAAAATTAATCCATGCATTTGTTACTTCTAGGTTAGACTACTGCAATGCTCTACTTTCCGGCTACCCGGATAAAGCACTAAATAAACTTCAGTTAGTGCTAAATACGGCTGCTAGAATCCTGACTAGAACCAAGAAATTTGATCATATTACTCCAGTGCTAGCTTCCCTACACTGGCTTCCCGTTAAGGCAAGGGCTGATTTCAAGGTTTTACTCTTAACCTTTAAAGCGTTACATGGGCTTGCTCCTACCTATCTTTCCGAGTTGGTCCTGCCGTACATACCTACACGTACGCTACGGTCACAAGACGCAGGCCTCCTAATTGTCCCTAAAATTTCTAAGCAAACAGCTGGAGGCAGGGCTTTCTCCTATAGATCTCCATTTTTATGGAACAGTCTGCCTACCCATGTGAGAGACGCAGACTCAGTCTCAACCTTTAAGTCTTTACTGAAGACTTATCTCTTCAGTAGGTCATATGATTGAGTGTAGTCTGGCCCAGGAGTGTGAAGGTGAACGGAAAGGCTCTGGAGCAACGAACCGCCCTTGCTGTCTCTCCAGGGCCGGTTCCCCTCTCTCCACTGGGATTCTCTGCCTCTAACCCTGTTACTGGGGCTGAGTCACTGGCTTGCTGGTGCTCTTTCATGCCGTCCCTAGGAGGGGTGCGTCACTTGAGTGGGTTGAGTTACTGACGTGAACTTCCTGTCTGGGTTGGCGCCCCCCCTTGGTTGTGCTGTGGTGGAGACCTTTGTGGGCTATACTCGGCCTTGTCTCAGGATTGTAAGTTGGTGGTTGAGGATATCCCTCTAGTGGTGTGGGGGCTGTGCTTTGGCAGAGTGGGTGGGGTTATATCCTTCCTGTTTGGCCCTGTCCGGGGGTTTCTTCGGATGGGGCCACAGTGTCTCCTGACCGCTCCTGTCTCAGCCTCCAGTATTTATGCTGCAGTAGTTTATGTGTCGGGGGGCTAGGGTCAGTTGGTTATACCTGGAATACTTCTCCTGTCTTATCCAGTGTCCTGTGTGAATTTAAGTATGCTCTCTCTAATTCTCTCGTTCTCTCTTTCTCTCTGAGAACCTGAGCCCTAGGACCATACGTCAGGACTACCGGGCATGCTGACACCTTGCTGTCCCCAGTCCGCCCGGCCTTGCTGCTATTCCAGTTTCAACTGTTTCTGCCTGCGGTTACGAAACCCCTACCTGTCCCAGACCTGCTGTTTTCAACTCTTAATGATCGGCTATGAAAAGCCAACTGAGATTTATTCCTGATTATTATTTGACCATGCTTGTCATTTATGAACATTTTGAAAATCTTGGCTCTCTCTAATTTTCTCCTTCTCTCTTTCTCTCGGAGGACCTGAGCCCTAGGACCATACGTCGGGACTACCGGCCGTGGTGACTCCTTGCTGCCCCCAGTCCGCCTGGCCTTGCTGCTATTCCAGTTTCAACTCTTCTGCCTGTGGTTATGGAACCCCTACCTGTCCCAGACCTGCTGTTTTCAACTCTTAATGATCGGCTATGAAAAGCCAACTGAGATTTATTCCTGATTATTATTTGACCATGCTTGTCATTTATGAACATTTTGAAAATCTTGGCTCTCTCTAATTTTCTCCTTCTCTCTTTCTTTCTCTCGGAGGACCTGGGCCCTAGGACCATGCGTCGGGACTGCCGCCCGTGGTGACTCCTTGCTGTCCCCAGTCCGCCTGGCCTTGCTGCTATTCCAGTTTCAGCTGTTCTGCCTGCGGTTATGGAACCGCCACCTGTCCCAGACCTGTTGTTTTTCAACTCTTAATGATCAGCTATGAAAAGCCAACTGAAAATTATTCATGATTATTATTTGACCATGCTTGTCACTTATGAACATTTTTGAACATCTTGGCATAGTTCTGTTATAATCTCCACCCGGCACAGCCAGAAGAGGACTGGCCACCCCTCATAGCCTGGTTCCTCTCTAGGTTTCTTCCTAGGTTTTGGCCTTTCTAGGGAGTTTTTCCTAGCCACCGTGCTTCTACACCTGCATTCTAGCTGTTTGGGGTTTTAGGCTGGGTTTCTGTACAGCACTTCGAGATATTATCTGATGTACGAAGGGCTATATAAAATAAAATTGATTGATTGATTGATTGAATAGAAATAGCCCTATAACAGTTAGGATCAGCTTGATCTCCCCCTTTAAATAAAGGACGAACCGTGGCTGCCTTCCAAGCAATGGGAACCTTTGCAGAAAGGAGAGACAGGTTAAACAGGTCAGAGATAGGGTTGGCGATGGTAGGGGCAGCAACCTTAAAGAAGAAAGGGTCTAAACCATCTAACCCAGATGTTTTTTGGGGGTCAATTTTAAGGAGCTCCTTTAACACCTTGGACTCAGTGACTGCCTGCAGGGAGAAACTTTGTAGCGGGTCAGTGGAAAAAGAGGGAGAAGCATCGGAGGTAGTCGCATTAGAAGGGGTGGGAGATGAGGAAATGTTGGACGGGCAAGGAGGCATGGCTGAGCCAAATGGGAATCCTGACTTAATGAAGTGGTGATTAAAAAGCTCAGCCATGTGCTTCTTACCAGTAACAACCACATCATCAACATTAAGGGACATGGGCAGCTGTGAGGAGGGTTTATTCTCCAGGTCTTTAACCGTTTTCCAGAACTTCTTGGGGTTAGACCCACAGAGCGAGAACTGCTCCTTAAGGTTACTAACTTTGGCCTTCCGGATAGCCTGAGTGCACTTATTTATCATTTGCCTGAACGAGGGCCATTCAGCCTGAGTATGCGTGTGCCGAGCCTTTCGCTAAATGCAAATCTTGAGGTGGAGTAACTCTGCAAGATCACGGTCGAACCAGGGGCTGAACCTGTTTTTAATTATCATATTCTTTATGGGGGCGTGTTTATTAAAATATCAAAAAAGAAGGTCCAAGCGTCTTCGACAGAGGGGATCAAGCTGATTCTATACCATTTTACAGAGGCCAGTTCATGATGGAAGGCTTGCTCATTAAAGTGTCTGACAAATCAGGACAGGTCGTTTCACTGAGCAGCCATTACAAACACAGGCTGTAAAACAGTGAACACTAAGGTCATTACAGAAAACACCAGACTGATACCGATCAAGATTATTTGTGAGGATAACGTCGAGGAGAGTAACTTTTTCTAGGTGTTTGGAGTCATACCTTGTCGGATTGGTAATAATCTGAGAAAGATTTAGGGAGTCTCATTGCTTTAGGACTTGGTCAGGTGGTTTAAGCATGTCCCAGTTTAGGTCACCTAGCAGAGCAAATTCAGACTTAGTGTAAGGTGCCAGGAGAGAGCTTAGGGCAGGTAGGGTTTGGGTTGGTGCTGATGGAGGACGATAGGTGGTTAGGATGGGAGGCCAAAAGTCTGTGTAACCAATAGAGAGTCAAGAGTCCCGAGTGTGGGAGCAAACAGTCTGTCCCACAGTTGGGTAAACAAGAAAGTTAATAGTCAACAAAGCATGCAGGAGTCATGAGGCAAATAGCAAAATACACAATTTTTTTTTATATATAACGACTTGGGTCTAGCCATTGTAAGTTCAGAGTCACTCGCCCCAACAGTGCCTGTGTGCTGGATGCGGGTACCTGTACCAGACAGGGGGAGACAACCAGGGCAGATGATGAACAGATCGCCAGGTGAAATCCAAGCAACAGTGCAGCAGACAACTAGGTGTCACACCCACTTGGGAGAACCTTTTATTTCTGAAGGCAGATTTCTTGTGGAAAATGCCAGTGGATGGTCTCTGAACAGCAGGAGGGGGTTTCAAGGCCTCTGGATTTGGGTGGGGTAGCCTGCCATTTGTTGGCTTCAAAGACTTTGACACCTCTCACTTCACAGACACAATTGAAGTGTCTGGTCTGGCTCAGTTCCAGGTTGGATGGTGTCCTTGGTAGTATTAATCCTTCCAGGTAATTTTGTCCAAAATTAGTTCGTAGGTTTGGAACCTGGCAGTGATGGCTGAAATATCAGTCAATGAGTAATCAGTAAATACACTTTGTCCACTTAGAATAAAATCTTGATTCACCCAATAAATCAATGCACCTAGCTGAACAGATGATTTCTGTTGATAGCTGTGTGTTAGGGACATAATTATGAATCATGCTTGCACTGCGGACCTCTCTGCCCATTCCATCACAGATAGAACAGTAGCTATGAAGGTGAGAAAAAAACAACAACATTCAATTCTAATACAATTTCTGTTGGCACTGCATTCACTCCATAGCAACTATGGAGTGAATTCATTGCCAACAGAAATTGTATTAGAATTGTATGTTGTTGTTTTTTTTGTATTTTATTTTTCTCACCTTTATTTAACTAGGCATTAGGATATTGAATTTGAATTGTATGTTTCATACACAATCATTGAGCTTTTATTTCATTATTTGAAATGGAATTGAATGAATTTTGCGTTCAGTTTTAAAATATAATTGCAATTTAATTGAATATTCAAATTCAATATTTTTATTTTCAGTTTCACTGTGGTAGATATTGCATTCATTGTTTGTATCAAGTTAACAAAACATAATTTCAAGTTAATTAAAGTTTCATATATTCAACTTCTCAGATGCATTCAGATTCAATTTTCAAATTCAGTTCTCTAATTTCAGATTCAAAACCAGAGGCAACATCCTCTAAAGCATCTTCTGAGGCAACATCTAATACTTTGCCAGCCAGGAAAGGTAGAGGAGAACAGATAGAATCAAATGCTCTCTGTGATAAGGAGACGCTTTTGGTGGTTTCTGAAGCCAATGTGGCATGTTGAATTTATTTTCTTCCTATGAATTTGGCTCTAGCGTTTCAACTGCTTTGGCTATATGCTAAAAATCTAAATCACATCAAATTCTATTGGTCACATACACATGGTTAGCAGATGTTAATGCGAGTGTAGCGAAATGCTTGTGCTTCTAGTTCCGACAGTGCAGTAATATCTAACAATTCCCCAACAACTACCTAATACACACAAATCTAAAGTGATGGAATAAGAATATGTACATATAAATATATGGATGAGCGATGGCCGAGCGGCATAGGCAAGGCAATAGATGGTATAAGGTACAGTTTATACATATGAGATGAGTAATGTAAGATATGTTAACATTATTAAAGTGGCATTATTTAAAGTGACTAGTGATTCCATGCCTGAAAGTTAAGACTCTGGAGCATGGATGTGCTTTCTGTTCCCCTTTATGATGATCACAGGCCACGTTAGAAAAAGGAGTGCTGAGAAAACTGCAATTTGGCCCTCATAAGAATATAGTTGAATAGCCCTGTCATTGCCCTTCTAAGGAAAGCCTTTCCACTCCCTTTTTAATCTTGCTCTTGTGACTGACTGACGGACAGTTTGAACCAGGTCTCCTGCATATCACACGACTGTGTTAGCACACAGGGTTTAGTTCAGGAAGCTAAACACAAGTCTTCAAGTCCCCAACAAGGTTCATTGAACCACCTGGTATATTTCACCCCCCTTTGACCTCATACTCAGAGATTATGGCACCAAAATACCTGACTGGGTTCGATATCAGGCCTACTGAACAGCAACACTTTTTGTGGCAAACAGAAGCAGAATGATCTGTGCACCCCATTTAATGAGTGGAAGAGTGTAGAGGTGGTTTGGTAATCCATGTGATGAGTCGCCTCATAATTACCAGACTGATTATCGTGTGTAGCGAACCTCATGTAAGCTCACGGGATCAGGCAGCTAATTAGGTTGTGTGATGAGCAAGATTGGCTGAGACATGAAGACATGTTAGTTTTACTGATCAGATTCTAACCCAGGTCTCCTGTGCGCCGGACAATTCAACTTTTCAGGTCTCAGACAAGTTACTCATCACACGAGCGTGGACACCGAACCACCTGTGTTACACTTTACCCCCCTTTGACTTCCTTGAAGAAACCCAGCCACGTCACAGGACCAATGCCTAGGCTTCAGCTCAACAGGCTAACAGTCTTAACCCAGTCAAGTCAGTTGTTAACCTTATAATGACTACTACCATTGGAGACTTGAAACCATAGGCGGACTGGGACCAAAAATCATCCCTGGCATTTATAACACAGCGGACCATTATTTTCTTTGACACACCCATACCGGCCCATTCTCTTCCTCCAGGCCCCCACACTGGTCCATTATTTTCCTTGAGGCCCCCCATTATTATGCAGATAATTATCATTTTGTGCAAAATAACCCAAGTTACACAGGCCCACTGGGCTAAAAATGGACCAGCCCATCTGGCATTTGCCTGAAATGCCAGATGGCCAGTCTGCCCCTGCTTGAAACTAGACTGCCTAATACATCAAACCAACACATCTTCAGGTCACAGGAAAGGTTCTCGTCACAGAAGAATGGATCACCAAACCACGCGAGTTATCTTGCTTGATCTTAAAGACTTGTATTAGTGTAGCGGATGAAGGTCTGCAAAACTCACTCCTCAGCCTGAAGTGTCGACCCTTACCATGCGCAATTGAAAAATGCCTTTTTTAATAGCATGATGGGTTGGAATGTTTCAGGATGGTGGTCACGTGTTTGAGACAGAAGTTCTGAGCGAGTCTCCATATGAGCTGAATAAAGGGGAAGCAGTACTCGCTAAGCAGGCAGCATGAATCCTGTGGATTGAGTTAAGGGGGTGAATGTAGCAGATGGGAATCTGTGAAACTTTCTCATCATCCTGAAGTGTCACTCCTTGCACAATTTAAGAAGGCCTTTTTTCGCTTCAGGGGGGCGAGGCAGCAGGCAACAGCTACTCCAAGGCAGCAGCTACTCTTCCTGGGGTCCAAACATATTAAAGCACCTACATTACATATAAAACCAAAGTTAAAACAATACATCCTATAACGTTATTACACCACTACATAGCTACAAAGCTAAATGTCACAATGTGTGAGTATTCATGTGTCTGTAACTTTGTGTGACTTCACAGTCCCTGTTGTTCCATAAGAGGTATTTCTACAAGTTTTTAAAAATCTGATTCCACCTCTTGCATCAGTTACCTGATGTGGAATAGAGTTCCATGTAGTCATGGCTCTATGTAGTACTGTGTACTCCCGAGTATGAGCTGAATCAGGGGAAGCGGTACAGCGTGTCGTCCTTTACATTAACTTCCTGCACTTATCCCTACAGTCTTAACCCAGTCAGTCACCCGCAGCTCATATAAGTTATCCTGCATGTTACAAGTATCCCTATAGGATAAGTGGGGTAGCACAGTCTTGTAACATGCAGGATAACTGGTTCAAACCCAGTCAGCAAGAGCAAGATTATTTATGGTTATCCTTAGAAGGGCTATGACAGGGCATTTCAACACATTTTGTGACACCCTTCTAATGCAGCCTGTGATTATAGCCAAAACGGTTCAAATGCTAGAACCAAACTCATAGGAAGAAAATAAATTCAACATGCCACATTGGCTTCAGTAATCGGCAGAAGTTTCTGTTTACCACAGTGAGCATTTGTTCTCCTCTACCTTCACTGGCTGGCAAAGTACCAGGATGTGTCTCTGTTTTGAATCTGAATTTAGAGAACTGAATCAGAATGCATCTGAGAAGTTTGACAAACTTAAAATGATAGTTTGTAAACTTGATACGCATACAATGAATGCAATATCTACCAAACTGAAAATAAATATATATTGAACTTATATTGAATTTATATTGAATTTTAAAACTGAATGCATTATCCATTCAGTTTCTAATCATGAAATACAAGTTGCATTTATGAAATGAATGATTCAATTTGTGCATGACAAATTCAAAAATCTAAAATAAAAATTCCATATCCTAATTGTGCCACACGTCTTGCTCTTCATTGTAATCAGAGGGCTAATATTAATACTATGCATGCCAGTCTCTCTTGGGTTAGAGTTGAGGAAAGACTGACCTTGTCACTTCTTGTTTTTATAAGAAACATTCATATGGAGATTCCAAATTGTTTACATAGTCAATAGTCAATTTACACACAGCATTGACACACACACTTACCCAACCAGACATGCCACCTGGGGTCTTTTCACAGTCCCCAGGTCCAGAACAAATTCAAGGAAATGTACAATATTATACAGAGACATGAGTGCATGGAACTCCCTTGCATATTTATATAGCGCTAGCGAACAGCAAACCTGTTTTTGTTTTTTTAAATGAAGCAACACCTAAACACCTAATAAAATAAAATACCTGCTCGTTGTGTGTATGTACTGACATGAACAGTACCAGTCAAAGTTTGGACACACCTACTCATTCAAGGGTTTGTCTTTATTTTTACTATTTTCCACAATGTAGAATAATAGTGAAGACATCAAAACTATGAAATAACACATATGGAGTCATGTAGTACCTCAAAAAAGTTAAACAAATCAAAATATATTTTAGATTCTTCAAAGTAGCCACCCTTTGCCTTGACAGCTTTGCACACTCATGGCATTCCTCAACCAGCTTTATGAGGAATGCTTTTCCAACAGTCTTGAAGGAGTTCCCACATATGCTGAGCACTTGTTGTATGCTTTTCCTTCACTCCAGGTGATTGTGATTGTAGAGGCCAGGTCATCTAATACAGCACTTCATCACTCTCCTTGCTCAAATACCCCTTACACAGCCTGGAGGTGTGCTTTGGGTCATTGTCCTGTTGAAAAACAAATGATTGTCCCACTAGGTGCAAATCAGGTGGGATGGTGTATCGCTGCGGAATGCTGTGGTAGCCATGCTGGTTAAGTGTTTCTCAATTCTAAATAAATCACTGACAGTGTCACCAGCAAAACACCATCACTCCTCCTCCTCCATGCATCACAGTGGGAACCACACATGCGGAGATCTTCCGTTCACATACTCTGTGTCTCACAAACACAGCGGTTGGAACCAAAAATCTCAAATTTGGACACATCAGACCAAAGGACATATTTCTACCGGTCTAATGTCCATTGCTTGTATTTCTTGGCCCAAGCAAGTCTCTTCTTATTATTGGTGTCCTTTAGTAGTGGTTTCATTGCAGCAATTCAAGCATAAAGGCCTGATTCACGCAGTCTCCTCTGAACAGTTGATGTTAGATGTATCTGTTACTTGTACTCTGTGAAGTATTTTTTTTAGCTGCAATCTGAGGTGCAGTTAACTCTTAACTTATCCTCTGAAGTAGAGCTAACTCTGGGTCTTCCTGTGGCTGTCCTCATAAGAGCCAGTTTCATCCTAACGCCTCATGGTTTTTGCGACTGCACTTGAAGAAACTTTCAAAGTTCTTGAAATATTCCTTATTGACTGACCTTCATATCGTAAAGTAATGATGGACTGTCGTTTCTCTTTGCTTATATGAGCTGTTCTTGCCATAATATGGACTTGGTCTTTCACCAAATAGGGCTATCTTCTGTATACCACCCCTACCTTGTCACAACACAACTGATTGGCTCAAATGTATTAAGAATGAAAGAAATTCCATAAATTAACTTTTAACAAAGCACACCTGGCAATTGAAATGCATTCCTGGTGACTACCTCATGAAGCTGATTGAGAATGCCAAGAGTGTGCAAAGCTGTCATCAAGGCAATGGGTGGTTACTATGAAGAATCCCAAATATAAAATATATTTTGATTTGTTTAACACTTATTTGTTTACTACATGATTCTGTATGTGTTATTTCATAGTTTTTTTATTTCATAGTTTTGATGTCTTCACACATATTCCAAGATGGCGTAGCAGTAAGACGTCTTTGTCCTGTCGTGTCCCGTGTCCCTTGTATATATCTTTTTACATATTTTTCTTCGCATATCTTTTTAAAAATATTTTCTTAAACCTCAACTTCTAAATACTCTCCTGCAACCCGCCTCACCCAATGTGGCGTGGATCTGCTTTTTTCTAAAGTATTTCTATTTACTTCTAATCTGGAATCCATCAACTGAAGATAGCCAGCTAACTACCTACCAGCTATCAGGTAGCAAACCATTGCTAGCGGTCATCAGCTAACCTTTAGCTCGGAAAGCTCTCGCTAGTTCGAACAACGTGACTAAAACCAGAGCATAACGGACCTATTTCTCTCCATATCCCCGGATTCCTACCGCAAACTCTGAACATGTTCATCTGGATCTTCGCAACTAGCTAACCACAATCCCGGGTGACCACTCCTGGCTAGCGATTCCATCCCGGAGCAAGCACCAATTAGCCTGAAGCTAGCCCGGCCAGGGCTCCTGTGCTACCACTGAAGCCCAGTCCTGGGCTACAATATCCGGACCCCTTTACTGCCGGTACGGAGCACGGAACCCCGCCGATCCTCTACGACTGGAATACCGACATAATCTGCCCGAGGACTCCAACAGGCCCCTCAGGCGTGACGCCCGCAAAAACAGACTTCCCCCCATCGCGACGTCCCCCAAAGGCTAACTTGCTAGCCCCGGTCTGCTAACTGCTAGCTTGCCTGCCCCGGTCTGCTAACTGCTAGCTTATCTGCCCTGGTTTGCTAACTGCCAGCTTGCCTTCCCCGGTCTGCTAACTGCTAGCTTGTTTTGCCCCGGCCTACTAACTGTTAGCTTGTTAGCATCGGCCTGCTAACTGTCTGAATCGCCGTGTCCCCAGTCAGCCCAACTACTCACTGGACCCATATGTTCACTTGGCTACGCATGCCTCTCTCTAATATCAATATGCCTCGTCCATTACTGTCCTGAACCCCCAGTAGCTAACCAGCTAATCAGCTACAAGCTAATTTAGCCTTTTTTTGCCGCTGCTAGCAGCTTACCTTCTGCACAGACACCAGCCCTGTTATTAGCCTGGATATTACTCACCAATTTACCAGCATCGGACTGCCTCTCGACAACAACGCCGGATTCCTGCCGTAATCCCTGAGCCACGACTTCTGATCCTCACAGCTAGCTTGCAGCTAGCGCAGCTAGCGCAGCTAGCGCCACTGCCACGAAGCTAGCACCAGTTAGCAAACACAATTCTACAATTCACAACCTCTCTTTCGCCATCGCCATCCGGCTTGGATTCTCTGTCGACACAACCACGTCTGGTCTGCAGACGAATACCCCATCCACTGTGCCCTCAACCGGCCTCCGTCTAAGCAGACCCCCTCCGTCTGAGCAGACCACCCCCCGGGATACTAACTTTATACGCCGCGTGCTAGCTTAGTGGAGGCCTCACTGCTCCATCTACGGCTGCCCCCTGGACACTATGATCACTTGGCTACATAGCTGATGCCTGCTTGACTGTCCATTAATTCACGGTACTCCATTCTGTTTATTTGTGTCTTATCTGTCGGCTCTGTGCTTTAACTCAGGATCTGTGTGTAGTTAATCCGACCCTCTCTGCCTAGTCGTCGCCATTTTTACCTTCTGTTGCTGTGTTAGCTGACTAGCTGCTGTTATCTCACCTGTTGTTTTAGCTAGCTCTCCCAATCAAGACCTGCAATCACTTTATGCCTTATTGTATGTCTCTCTCAAATATCAATATGCCTTGCATACTGTTGCTCAGGCTAGTTATCATTGTTTTGGTTTTCAATGCACCCCGTTTTTCCACTCTCCGTACCTCTGATACCCTCTTTGTCCCACCCCCCACACATGCGGTGACCTCACCCATTGAGACCAGCATGTCCAGAGATACAACCTCTCTTATCATCACCCAGTGCCTGGGCTTGCCTCCGCTGTACCCGTGCCCCACCATACCCTGGTCTGCACATTATGCCCAGAATCTATTCTACCACGCCCATAAATCTGCTCCTTTTATTCCTTGTCCCCAACGCTCTAGGCGACCAGTTTTGATATCCTTTAGCCGCACCCTCATCCTACTACTCCTCTGTTCCTCGGGTGATGTGGAGGTAAACCCAGGCCCTGCATGTCCCCAGTCACCCTCATTTGTTGACTTCTGTGATCGAAAAAGCCTTGGCCTCATGCATGTCAACATCAGAAGCCTCCTCCCTAAATTTGCCTTACTCAACGCTTTAGCACACTCTGCCAACCCTGATGTCCTTGCCGTGTCCGAATCCTGGCTTAGGAAGGCCACCAAAAACTCTGAGATTTCCATACCCAACTATAACACTTTCCGTCAAGATAGAACTGCCAAAGGGGGAGGAGTTGCAATCTACTGCAGAGATAGCCTGCAAAGTTCTGTCATACTTTCCAGGTCTATGCCCAAACAGTTCGAACTTCTAATTTTAAAAATTAATCTCTCCAGAAATAAGTCTCTCACTGTTGCCGCCTGCTACCGACCCCCCTCAGCTCCCAGCTGTGCCCTGGACACCATCTGTGAATTGATCGCTCCCCATCTAACTTCAGAGTTTGTTCTGTTAGGTGACCTAAACTGGGATATGCTTAACACCGGCAGTCCTACAATCTAAGCTTGATGCCCTCAATCTCACACAAATCATCAAGGAACCCACCAGGTACAACCCTAAATCCGTAAACATGGGCATCCTAACAGACATTATCCTGACCAACTTGCCCTCCAAATACACCTCTGCTGTCTTCAATCAAGATCTCAGCGATCACTGCCTCATTGCCTGTATCCGCCACGGGTCCGCGGTCAAACGACCACCCCTCATCACTGTCAAACACTCCCTAAAACACTTCTGCGAGCAGGCCTTTCTAATCGACCTGGCCCGGGTACCCTGGAAGGATATTGACCTCATCCCGTCAGTTGAGGATGCCTGGTCATTCTTTAAAAGTTACTTCCTCACCCTATTAGACAAGCATGCTCCGTTCAAAAAATGCAGAACCAAGAACAGATATAGACCTTGGTTCACTCCAGACCTGACTGCCCTCGACCAGCACAAAAACATCCTGTGGCGAACTGCAATAGCATCGAAGAGCCCCCGCGATATGCAACTGTTCAGGGAAGTCAGGAACCAATACACGCAGTCAGTCAGGAAAGGAAAGGCCAGCTTTTTCAAGCAGAAATTTGCATCCTGTAGCTCTAACTCTAAAAAGTTCTGGGATACTGTAAAGTCCATGGAAAACAAGATCACCTCCTCCCAGCTGCCCACTGCACTGAGGCTAGGTAACACGGTCACCACTGATAAGTCCGTGATAATCGAAAACTTCAACAAACATTTCTCAATGGCTGGCCATGCCTTCCTCCTGGCGACTCCAACCTTGGCCAACAGCCCCGCCCCCCCCGCTGCTACTCGCCCAAGCCTCCCCAGCTTCTCCTTTACCCATATCCAGATAGCAGATGTTCTGAAAGAGCTGGAAAACCTGGACCCATACAAATCAGCTGGGCTTGACAATCTGGACCCCCTATTTCTGAAACTGTCCGCCGCCATTGTCGCACACCCTATTACCAGCCTGTTCAATCTCTCCTTCGTATCATCTGAGATCCCCAAGGATTGGAAAGCTGCCGCGGTCATCCCCCTCTTCAAAGGGGGAGACACCCTGGACCCAAACTGTTACAGACCTATATCCATCCTGCCCTGCCTATCTAAGGTCTTCGAAAGCCAAGTCAACAAACAGATCACTGACCATCTCGAATCCCACCGTACCTTCTCCGCTGTGCAATCCGGTTTCCGAGCCGGTCACGGGTGCACCTCAGCCACGCTCAAGGTACTAAACGATATCATAACCGCCATCAATAAAAGACATTACTGTGCAGCCCCACCTCGTTAAGGAATACCTAGGATAGGATAAAGCAATCCTTCTGACCCCCCCCCCCCCCCCCCCCTTAAAAGATCTTGATGCACTATTGTAAAGTGGCTGTTCCACTGGATGTCATAAGGTGAATGCACCAATTTGTAAGTCGCTCTGGATAAGAGCGTCTGCTAAATGACTTAAATGTAAATGTAATGTTAAATGTAAATGCAGCCGTCTTCATCGACCTGGCCAAGGCTTTCGACTCTGTCAATCACCATATTCTTATCGGCAGACTCAATAGCCTCGGTTTTTCTAATGACTGCCTTGCCTGGTTCACCAACTACTTTGCAGACAGAGTTCAGTGTGTCAAATCGGAGGGCATGTTGTCCGGTCCTCTGGCAGTCTCTATGGGGGTACCACAGGGTTCAATTCTCGGGCCGACTCTTTTCTCTGTATACATCAATGATGTTGCTCTTGCTGCGGGCGATTCCCTGATCCACTTCTACGCAGACGACACCATTCTGTATACTTCCGGCCCTTCCCTGGACACTGTGCTATCTAACCTCCAAACGAGCTTCAATGCCATACAACACTCCTTCCGTGGCCTCCAACTGCTCTTAAACGCTAGTAAAACCAAATGCATGCTTTTCAACCGTTCGCTGCCTGCACCCGCACGCCCGACTAGCATCACCACCCTGGACGGTTCCGACCTAGAATATGTGGACATCTATAAGTACCTAGGTGTCTGGCTAGACTGCAAACTCTCCTTCCAGACTCATATCAAACATCTCCAATCCAAAATCAAATCTAGAGTCGGCTTTCTGTTCCGCAACAAAGCCTCCTTCACTCACGCCGCCAAACTTACCCTAGTAAAACTGACTATCCTACCGATCCTCGACTTCGGCGATGTCATCTACAAAATAGCTTCCAATACTCTACTCAGCAAACTGGATGCAGTTTATCCCCATGCCATCCGTTTTGTTACTAAAGCACCTTATACGACCCACCACTGCGACCTGTATGCCCTAGTCGGCTGGCCCTCGCTACATGTTCGTCGTCAGACCCACTGGCTCCAGGTCATCTACAAGGCTATGCTAGGTAAAGTGCCGCCTTATCTCAGTTCACTGGTCACGATGGCTACACCCACCCGTAGCACGCGCTCCAGCAGGTGTATCTCACTGATCATCCCTAAAGCCAAAACCTCATTTGGACGCCTTTCCTTCCAGTTCTCTGCTGCCTGCGACTGGAACGAATTGCAAAAATCTCTGAAGTTGGAGACTTTTATCTCCCTCAACAACTTTAAAAATCTGCTATCCGAGCAGCTAACCGATCGCTGCAGCTGTACATAGTCCATCTGTAAACTACCCACCCAATTTACCTACCTCACCCCCATACTGCTTTTATTTTTTTACTTTTCTGCTCTTTTGCACACCAGTATCTCTTCTTGCACATGATCATCTGATGATTTATCACTCCAGTGTTAATCTGCTAAATTGTAATTATTCGATTTATTGCCTACCTCATGCCTTTTGCACACATTGTATATAGATTCTCTTTTTTCTACCATGTTATTGACTTGTTTATTGTTTACTCCATGTGTAACTCTGTGTTGTTGTCTGTTCACACTGCTATGCTTTATCTTGGCCAGGTCGCAGTTGCAAATGAGAACTTGTTCTCAACTAGCCTACCTGGTTAAATAAAGGTGAAATAAAATAAAAATAAAATAAAAATTCTACAATATAGAATAATAGTACAAATAAAGAAAAACCCTTGAATGAGTAAGTGTCCAAGCTTTTGACTAGTACTGTTTGTGTAACATGCATGTGTAACACTACATGTTAATGTTTTTACATGTATGTAAACTGTGAAGTCTTTTGTCTGTAATTAATTTTTTGGTACAGTATGTGTCAGACCCCAGTAAGACTAGCTGTCGATAATGGGGATCCTAATAAATCAAATCAAAATTCATACAAACGCAAAATTTTGGAATTCAAATACAATTTCTGTTTGCACTGAAATCCCTCCATAGTTTGCATCCAATTGGCGACAGATATTCATGCGAATATTCAAAAATCTGAATGTAAAAAAATATGCACATTTTCCCACCAGTGGTGTTTCTCCACCAAATGGAATTGTTGTGGATAAAAATCAGGTGTGATGAGAGTGCACTTTTTTGCTAAAATTCTAATGGTTCACCTAATTTCAGTTTGTGACAAAACAACCAGTAGAGTGCAGAGAATAATTGTACCAGCTAAGACAATTTCAGCTGTAATTTCAGCTGTTTGAAGCTGGTGTACAAAACTGAAAGTAAAATATGCAAAAACAAAAGCATAGAAATGGCGAACATAGAAAAAAATCCATTGCTTCTTAGACTTGCTTTCAACGAGTGACCGATCTACACACATTTCTATGTGGATTTGGTTGGGTCACCCAAAAAGTTACATATTTCAGCTTTAAGTTTTCATGTACCGGTACTGAATAAAAATTGACTGTTCAATCTGTTGCATTAGTTCTGAGTGATTAACCAAATGTTATTTTTTAATGGTGTCATGCGGGACTAGGTGGGTGAAGGAATCAGACGCAGAGACTTCCACTGGGGAAAAGTGCTTTTTACTTATGCACACAAGAATGATAAGCCCAAACATACAGGGCGCAGACAGCAACGTGACAACCCAAAAACACAGGGTGCCAAGTAAAATAGAAAAAATAAATCCACCTCTACCTAAAACGCACACACGTAACATAAAGACAATCCCGCACAAAACAAGGGCGGTTCCAAATACTAAAAATAGGGAAGCTCATTAAACCAAACAACAGAAACACAGGTGAAACTAATTAGACAAAACAAACTGACAAACAAAAAAGGGATCGGTGGCGGCTAGTAGGACGGTGACGACAACCACCAAGCACCGCCCGAACAGGCAGGGGAGCCAACTTCGGCGGAAGTCGTGACAAACGGCTATTAAACAACTAATTGATCGACGTTGGTTCAATTCCATTTAGTTCTGTTTTTTTTGGTGAGCCTCTAGAGAGAAATCAAATCATTCACAAGAGAAATAAAGTCAAGAACTATGCCTCATAAGCAAGCATTTTATGGTAAAGTCTACACTAATTGTATTCGGTGCAGGAAGTGAGTTTGTGTTCATACAGGACCTCCCACCCTCACCTACCATCAACCAATTATGTAAATACAGAGCTATACGGAGCTCTCCGCATTGTTACAAAATTGAGAGGCTTACAGCGATGTGGTAAGGAGCTCAATTTGGCCTCTGCATGCCGCAATTGATTCACACCATTCGACCACATTTTCGGATCAAGCATAAATTTGCTTTTACCCTAACCCTTTTCCTAACCTTAACCTCATTCTCCTAACCTGCCACATTAATTATCCTAACATGCCACGTTATTTATCCTAACCTGGTAAGTTAATTATCCTAACCTGCTATGTAAATATTAAGCTGACCCATGGTGCACCTGGCTATGGCCGGTCTTACCAATAATGGAGAGCTGATGTTACACCCATTGCTGCTGATCCACCCACTTCTTTTGCAACGCCCACTTTCAGACACAATCCAAGTATGCATTTACCCATACTTGGAGTCAGGCAAGATGGATTTTAGCAAATTGTCTCATTGATGAAACATTTGATCTCGATACAGTTTAATCTTCTCAAAACTAAAATCTGTTACGAATAGAGTGGACTACATTTAGTAGACTTTACCCTTTGCCAAAGTTTTAAAAAATGTTATTGTTTAGAAGTGCAAGGGTGAATTGAGTTATTGCAAAGACACACTTCCAGGTAAGCGTACACTAAGGGAAATATAAATACATGTTAGCTCGTACTTGGCTCTGCCCCCCTCCTTGCTTGTTCTGCCCACTATGACTCATTTGCTTCCATTGGAGAGAAAAAAAAGTATGTGGTCTATCTTGGGAAGGGTTAGTTATAAACATCTTTGGTTCCATGGTTCACTGTTCAGCCTCAATCACACCGACAGCATCATTGCATTTTTGTATACCAGAAGTACATTCATTTCCAATGGAGAGCTGCATTTGCCTTGCGTTGCAAAAGCAGTTGTAGTATGTTCTTTGTGGTGTATATGTTGGATTTATCGAACATATGCATCAAATTGTACGCATAGATGACTTGACAGAAATGGTAGCAGGTGACTGTTGAACTTTTGTTGCACACATATCCAGATGATGCTGCTTACAATTTTTGCACAATAACTTTGCCTGTGTGATCGAGGCGTTCAAGGAGTTGATGGCGGAAAATTGCTCGGCTAGCAAGTTAACCAGTATTCATTGTGGATAACTGTAGCTAACTAACTGTTAGGACCGTTTGGATGATGGCAGGATAGGTCGAGCTTGGTGTGCTGCTTAGTGCTTGCGCTTTTGCTACGTATCTGTCTTTCGGATTGAAAGGGAATAAGCAAACAATCAAACTTTACTTGGTGTGGCGATGGTTCGGCACAGCTGTGTTGTCACTGGGTCAGAGATGGTAGGCGATAGTGATGCAAAAGAAAGTGAAGCAAGTATGGAGCATAGCGGTACAAATAAAGGGGGAAGTAGAAAACAGAAAAAGAAAGTGGAAGACAAAGGGAGTAGGGGTTTGAAGGGGAGCGAGAGATCTATAGAGGCAGAGATGAAGAAGAAAAGGAAGTTTGAGGAAAGCACCAGTTTCCAACACGAGTGGCAGTTTGGAGGTAGAGAGTGCCGAGGAAGGACATGATAAGTCGCGATGGCTGCATGGAGGTGATTCTGAAGTTTTGGGTGGAAGGGGGAGTTAAGTCCGATAAGGTTGATGGCTTGGGGGGGGTTGAGGTTTTGAACAGGAATATGTGGTGGTGGTGTGGTTGAGAGGAGGGGTGCTAGTGAACTACTATAATCCTTGTCAGATATTGGTAGTGGAGAGGGTGGAGGGCCGGGATAGAAGTAAAGTCATGTGGTGTGCTGATTTTAATGCCCACAACACGCTCTGGGGGGACGGATGGATAGAAATGGCTGTGTGATGATAGAAAAAATCTGAAAGATCTGGTGTGCCTCAATGATGGCCAAAGGACCAGGATTGATGTAGCCACAGGGAAAGAGTCTGCCTTGGACCTCACTCTAATCTAATGGGATGGTAGGAATCTGTGAGTGGTAGGTATGGGAGGAATCGACAGTTGGGAGAGATCATTACACTAGTATGTACAGTAGGCCCGGAGGAAGTGTCAGTAGAAGGAGTAGGCAGGTGGTTATTTGAAGGGCAAAGTGGGATCAGTTTCAGGAGCTGAGTGAGCAGGTGATGGCTTGGGTGTATATGAGAGGATGTGGATAGAATGAATAACTGGGTGAGAACAGCGTTAGTTGGGGCAGCTACTGAGGCTTTACCTAAGAGTTCAAGGAGGAGGAGGAGGAAAGCAGTCTCATGGTGGACTGAGGAGTGTGGGGCAACGGTGAGGAGTAGGAACAGGGCAATTAGAGTACTGAAAATGGCACATGACTTCCAACATCTGATTCACTATCAGCAAACACAGTCCCTGGTGAGGAGAACAATCCATTAGGCAAAGAGGTTATGTTGGCGTCGCTTCTGTAACACCATTGGAAGGGTGACACCTGTGGGAGAAGTGTGGGGGATGATTAATCCGTGTGTTGTTTTAAGAATCAAAAATGACCCGCTACTATGATTAACAGTAGAGAAACCCCCCTAAATGATATCTTTTCAACTTGAAATTTGATGACTTTTCCTAGTGACACCAAAATTAGAAAAAGTGAAACATCACCTTTGTTCATACTTCCATGAAAGCTGTACACCACCAGGGTGCAAAGATTGTCTTAGGGTCATTTTTGACCTGGCAGTTATAAAATCATTTACACACCACAAAAAACACAAATACACACACACACACAAATTAGAAATTGAGATTATGTGTGCTACTGATTGAACTCAGCCAGCAGCTCCTGAAGAGGAAGATCACCATGGTTGGCACAGTTAGAAAGAACAAGCCTGGGCTCCCCACTACGATCCGCACTACAATCCTGAGGACCACTACAAGGGGGAGAGAGGCCTTCATCAAAGTTTGCCTTCACCCCCACCACCACTCTATTTTCTTACCTCCCAAAGAGGAACAAGAATGTGGTCCTCCAAAGCACACTGCACAAAACGGCTGAGATCAGTGATTGTGAGGACAGGAAGCCAGCCCTCATCCTGCATTACAACCACAACAAAGGAGGCGTGAACAACCTGGACAAGGTGAAAGTAACTTACAGCTGCAGGAGGATGACTGCCCGTTGGCCCCTGGTCATCTTCCATAACATCATTGATGTGTCCTCATACAATGATATGGAACAAGATCAATCATACCTGAATGCCTGATAAGCGGAACAACAGGAGGGTGTTCCTGGAGCAGCTGGGAAAGGCACTTGTAACCCCACACATTCAAAGAAGGGCGTGCCCCCATCGCACAGCAGCCTCTGCAGCACTTGTGAAAGCTGTTCAGGGGGCTGAATCTTGTCCTGATCCACCTGAGACTGCAGCTGGTGCAGGCAAGAGGAGGAGATGCCAATTCTGCCACCCAAAGAAGGACTGTAAAACAAATACTATGTGTTGCACATGTGAGAAATATATCTGCAAAGTCCATGCACACACACTTGCATACTTTTTTACATGTGCTAATTAGAGTTGATCGATTTATGTTTTTCACGTTTTTGTTTTGTATCTGTTATCTTATTTTATTCATATTTATTGTTGTTGATTATACACCTTGTGGGTGGGGGCAATGTTTAAAAAAATGGGAGAAGACGAGTATTTTGTAGTTGAATTCCTCATTGTACAGTATATAAGAATATATCACTATGTTGCCAAAAATGTCAAGACTGTTATTGTTTCCCTTCAATAAAATGTATTCAAAACTACTTTCTGCACATTTCTGCTACTTTCTTAGGCTATACAAGTGCTGTCTCTTACTAAAGAAAACATGTTTACACCTATGCAGTACCTTTAAGCAATAATAATAATAATAAACCTCTACTTTAGTAAAGATAACAATTATGACAGGTGTGTTGTAATAAAAACGAGTGATTAATTAAAAACACAAATTTCACCTTCATTTAACTAGGCAGGTCAGTTAAGAACAAATTCTTAATTTGGGTTAACTTAAAGTGGGTTAACTGCCTTGTCCAGGGGAGGAACAACTGATTTTTACCTTGTCAGCTTGGGGATTCGATCTTGCAACCTTTCGGTTACTAGTCCAACGCTCTAACCACTAGGCTACCTGCCACCCCATAAATACAGTCTTTCTGCATTGTGAAGAGGGAAAACCTAAATATTCACAAAGTTTGTGATGAATGACAGGTTGTTTCTTCATGCAAAATAGATTTGGGGTTTAAAATTCAATTAAGCTGCTTTATTTGAGGGGTTAGTGAAGGTGGATAATTTTTTACCCTTAGGACAAGGGGAGTATACAGAATGTTAAGACTACACAAGAGTTAAGAGGATGAGTGGGGTCAGAAGGGAGTGGGATTATCCAGCATTGACGAGTGTGAGGATATGGCAGTAACAGACGAGGAGAAGACAGAGATGATGGCCAAAGCGTTTGTCCAAGTGCATAGCTCAGCAAATTTGTCAGAGGAGCGGCAGAGGGACGAAGAGGAGGGAACAAGAGAGGAGCACCCTGGTGTGCTGGATAGGATGGAGGATGCTCTGGACTTGAGATGGCGCCAGAGCAGAAGGCAGACGTTTTACATGCCCCCAAACGATTGTGTTTTTTTTGTTTGTTTGTCTGCGTTGTTTTTAACTTATTTTGTTATTCATTTTGTACATAATGTTGCCGCTTCCATCTCTTATGACCGAAAATAATTTCTAGATATATGGACTGCGATTACTCACCACAGACTAGCAGAATCCTTTTTCTTCTTTCATGACTCTGACGAGCCTGAGGCGGAGGATATACGGCTCCCTGGGGAACAGACCCCGACTCCCATAATCTGTGTGAAGAAGAGGAGGAGAAAGAGGCCGGAGAGTGGACTGCCTTCTGAGAAATCGGAGGCGATCGAATAAATCCCCAATTCCCTCAATTCGGCTAGCAAACAAATAAAATCAACGAGTTACAGGGAAGATTAAACTACCAACGGGACATTAAAAACGGTAACATCTTATGCTTCACAGAGTTGTGGCTGAACGATGACAATATCAACATACAGCTGGCTGGTTATACGATGTACCGGCAGGATAGAACAGCGGCGTCTGGTAAGACAAGGGGCGGCGGACTATGTATTTTTGTAAATAAGAGCTGGTGCACGATATCTAAGGAAGTCTCTAGCTATTGCTCGCCTGAGGTAGAATATATCATGATAAGATGTAGACCACACTACCTACTGAGAGAGTTCTCATCTGTATTTTTTTGTAGCTGTTTACATACCACCTTAGTCAGAGGTTGGCACTACGATAGCATTGAATGAGCTGTATTCCGCCATAAGCAAACAAGAAAACGTTCACCCAGAGGTGGCGCTCCTAGTAGCCGGGGACTTTAATGCAGGGAAACTTTAATCCGTTTTACCAAATTTCTATCAGCATGTTAAATGTGCAACCAGAGGGAAAATAACCCCATGGACCACACACACTCCACACACAGAGACGCGTACAAGCTCTCCCTCGCCCTCCATTTGGCATATCTGATCATAATTCCATCCTCCTAATTCCTGTTTACTAGCAAAAATTAAAGCAGGAAGCACCAGTGACTAGATCAATAAAAAAGTGGTCAGATGAAGCAGATGCTAGGCTACAGGACTGTTTTGCTAGCACAGACTGGAATATGTTCCGGGATTCCTCCAATGGCATTGAGGAGAACACCACATCTGTCATTGGCTTCATCAATAAGTGCATCAAGGACGTCGTCCCCACAGTGACCGTACATACAGTTGAAGTCGGAAGTTTACATTCACTTACGTTGGAGTCATTAAAACTAATTTTCAACCACTCGGCAAATGTCTTGTAAACGAACTATAGTTTTGGCAAGTCAGTTCGGACATCTACTTTGTGCATGACACAAGTAATTTTTCCAACAATTGATTACAGACAGATTATTTAACTTATAATTCACTGTATCACAATTCCAGTGGGTCAGAAGTTTACATACACTAAGTTGACTGTGCCTTTAAACAGCTTGGACAATTCCAGAAAATGATGTCATGGCTTTAGAAGCTTCTGATAGGCTAATTGACATAATTTGAGTCAATTGGAGGTGTACCTGTGGATGTATTTCAAGGCCTACCTTCAAACTCAGTGCCTCTGCTTGACATCATGGGAAAATCAAAAGAAATCAGCTAAGACCTTAGAAAAAAAATCGTAGACCTCCACAAGTCTGGTTCATCCTTGGGAGCAATTTCCAAATGCCTGAAGGTACCATGTTCATCTGTACAAACAATAGTACGCAAGTATAAACACCATGGGACCACGCAGCCGAGCAAAACGAGTCCTATATCGACATAACCTGAAAGGCCGCTCAGCAAGGAAGAAGCCACTGCTCCAAAACCACCATAAAAAAGCCAGACTACGGTTTGCAACTGCACATGGGTACAAAGATCGTACTTTTTGGAGAAATGTCCTCTGGTATGATGAAACAAAAATAGAACTGTTTGGCCATAATAGCCATCGTTATGTTTGGAGGAAAAAGGGGGAGGCTTGCAAGCCGAAGAACCCCTTCCCAACCGTGACGAGGATGGCAGCATCATGTCGTGTGGGTGCTTTGCTGCAGGAGGGACTGGTGCACTTCACAAAATAGATAGCATCAAGAGGAAAATTATGTGGATATATTGAAGCAACATCTCGAGACACCAGTCAGGAAGTTAAAGCTTGGTCGCAAATGGGTCTTCCAAATAGACAATGACCCAAAGCATACTTACAAAGTTGTGGCAAAATGGCTTAAGGACAACAAAATCAAGGTATTGGAGTGGCCATCACAAAGCCCTGACCTCAATCCTATACAAACTTTGTTGGCAGAACTGATTTTTTTTTACTAGAATTAAATGTCAGGAATTGTGGAAAACTGAGTTGAAATGTATTTGGCTAAGGTGTATGTAAACTTCCGACTTCAACTGTACATACCCAAACCAGAAGCCATGGATACAGGAAGCATCCGCACTGAGCTAAAGGCTAGAGTTGCCGCTTTCAAGGAGTGGGACTCTAACCTGGAAGCTTATAAGAAATTCCGCTATGCCCTCCGACGAACCATCAAACAGGCAAAGCATCAATACAGGACGAAGATCGAGTTGTACTACACTGGTTTAGATGCTCATCGGATGTGGCAGGGCTTGCAAACCATTACAGACTACAAAGGGAAGCACAGCCGAAAGCTGCCCAGTGACAAGAGCCTACCAGACGAGCTAAACTACTTCTATGCTCGCTACGAGGCAAATAACAATGAAACATGCATGAGAGCGCCAGTTATACATGGAAGACTCTGTACAGACATTGTATGAGATAACTAACTGGTTCCCCATTAATAACGCCTGCCCTTCACATGGTTTAGGAATAGTTACATACCCATCAGTACATCACTGGGGCCAAGCTTACTGCCATCCAGGACCTCTGTACTAGGTGGTGTTAGAGGAAGGCCCTAAAAATTGTCAAAGACTCCAGCCACCCTAGTCATAGACTGTTCTCTCTGCTACCGCACGGCAAGCAGTACCGGAGCGCCAAGTCTAGGTCCAAGAGGCTCCTAAACAGCTTCTACCCCCAAGCCATAAGACTCCTGAACATCTAGTCAAATGGATACCCAGACTATTTGCATTGCCCCCCCCCCCCCCCTCCCCTCACCACTGCCACTCTCTGTTGTCATCTATGCATGGTCACTTTGATGACTCTACCTACATGTACATACTACCTCAACTGGCCGGTGACCCCGCACATCGACTCTGTACCGGCACCCCCCTTTTATAAATTGTTATTTTTTTTTGCTGTTGCTCTTTAATTACTTTTATCTCTTATTTTATCCATATTTTTGGATACTGCACTGTTTGTTAGAGGCTCGTAAGTTAGCATTTCACTGTATTCGGCGCATGTGACTAATACAATTTGATTTAAGTGATTTAAATGATGCGTTCAATGCACCATTTACCAAGGCACAGATGAAAAGGGCAATAGGTAAGGCTGGGTTAACTTCGCCTGGGAAAGATGTGTGCTATGTTATGTTGGCCCATCTTAATGATGAGGCACAGGATAAGGTATTGGTGTTGTACAACAGAGTGTGGGAGAAGGGGAAACTACCAGGCAGCTGGAAGGAGGCAGGAGTGGTACCAATCCGGAAGCCAGGGAAGGACCCAATGAGGCAAACAAGCTATCGGCCAATAGCTTTAACATTACATGTATGTAAGGTTATGGAAAGTATGATTACGGAAAAGCTAACTTACTTCCTGGAGAGGTGGGGGCTAGTATCGCCACATCAGAGTGGGTTCAGGAAGGGGAGGGGAACTACGGACCCAGTGCTCTGATTAGAAGCAGAGGTCAGGAAGGCTCAGTGAATAAGGAGACTGTTGTAGCTGTCTTTTTTGATGTGGAGAAGGCATATGATATGATGTGGAAGGAGGGGTTGCTAACCAAGCTTGATATTATGGCAGTAGCAGGAAGAACGTACAACTGGATAAAGGATTTCCTGTTTGGAAGGTCTGTCCAGGTGAGATTGGGGAAGTCTCTATCAGGCAGCTACCTGGTGGATAAAGCTACACCGCAGGGGAGCGCGATTAGTCCTTTGTTGTTGTCAATCATGATCAATGATGTTTACAGTTAGGTATGCACAGATGTTAGGAGGTTGTTATTTTCAGAAGATGGGGCCTTATGAAAGAGGGGAAGAAATGTGCCATACATAGTCAGGAAGGTACAGGAAGTAATTGATGAGGTAGAGCAGTGGGCATTGATGTGGAGATTCAGGTTCTCTGTAGCGAAAACTCAGACAGTGTTCTTTACCAGGAGGAAGCATACCTCAAGGTATGCTTGAGGTTATATGGGAGAAACTTGGAGAGGGTGGGGGCCTTCAAGTTCCTTCGGGTGTACTTTGATACTAGGCTGACCTGGGCAGAACACACAGAGTGGTGTGAAAGTGTAAGAAGGTGCTAAATGTGATGCACTGTCTGATGGGCGTTACCTATTAAGGACCATGTATGTTGTATTGATCCGATCTGTAATAGACTATGGTAGTATAGAGTATGGTTCGGCAGCCCGGACCTCATTGGAAAGGTTAGGTGTCATACAGGGGCAAGGACTCAGAATATGTAGTGTGGCGTTTCGGACCTCCCCAGTGTCTACACTACAGGTGGAAATGAGGGATATGCCACTGCAGATTAGGGATTAGGAGAGAGCAGTTGGCAATGAATCATTTAACTAGGCAAGTCCGTTAAGAAAAGATTCTTATTTATAATGACAGCCTACCCTGGGCCAATTGTCCCTATGGGACTCCCAATCACGGGCAGTTGTGATACAGCCTGGATTTGAACCAGGGACTGTAATGACACCTTTTGCACTGAGATGCAGTGCCTTAGACCGCTGCACCACTCAGGAGCACAAGACATGGGGTGTCTCATCCTGTGAAAGGGATTTTACAGGCATGCTGGGAACATGAGCGAGGACAGAACACAAGCTTCGGGAGGGTGTATAATATCCAGGCGAAGGAGATGGAACTTTATGGAAGGGAGTTTAGTCCAACAGTAGCTATTCCTGTAAACCCACCATGGCTACTCATGCCTCCAGTATTTGATCTAGAAGTGTTGGAGAGATTACGGGAAAGATATGGAGTTGATCCATCTGATTTGTTTAATAGACTTCTGGATACTATATCAGGATTTTGTGGCAATTTACAAAGATGTTTCAAAAGATCCAAGTACAGGACATACTGGATCAACATTTGTAGTGCAGGAATGTGGGATGGTGGTCAGGAAACATTACCTATATATACAGCAGAGCTGATGGCCATACTATTGGCCTTGCAGTGGTTGGGGGAGTCAAGCCAGACAGAGTAGTTATTTGCTCTGATTCATGTGCATTGTTGATCATTCTGCAGTACTTTAGCTCAAATAGCAGACAAGACCTGCTTTATGATGTACTACAAATCCATGGCAGGATTAGACAGATGGGTATACAGATAGGATTTACTTGGGTCCTAGCCCATGTGGGGGTGGAGGGGAATGAGGCAGTTGATGTACTGGCTAAACAAGCACTTAGTAGTGGGGATGTTGATGTTGTAGCTTCAATTAGCAAGGCAGAGGCAAAAAGTCTGATATGGACAGTCATGGTGCAGAGATGGAAGGAGCAGCAGAATAGAGATACTAAGGGCAGGCATTTATTTCAAGTACAGAGGAAAGACAGGAAGGATTGCAGGAAGGGACAGAAGAGAGGAGGCTATTTTTACAAGATTAAGGGTGGGACACAAACGGTTAAATAATACTTTAAATGTGATAAGAAAGCATCCAATAGGAAAGTGTTATTATTACCAGGAAACAGACAGTGGAGCATGTATTGATAGTGTGGGCAGTAATAGGGAAATAGAGGCATAGATCTAATATGAAGGGGATACATGATATTCGTTTAAAGAGTATATTGAGTAGAACGTCATTAGATACATTCTCAAATAGTTTGTTATATTTTAAGAGAAACGGGGCAGGCAGGTAGGATTTAGTTTCTCCCCGTCTCTGGCCCAACCTCCAATACAGTAGGCAGCGGTAGTGCACCATAAAGTTGGATGCCGATAAATCCCACCAAAGAAGTAGTTCACTTTCCAGGGAACTGTCGCTACCTGCTGGTAGCTAGCGCTAACACAGCTTCCTCAAAACAGAGAAAATGGCCGGTCAAGAAGATCCTGTGCAGAGGGAGATCCACCAAGACTGGGCAAATCGAGAATATATTGAGGTTATCACGAGCAGTATCAAGAAAATAGCAGATTTTCTAAATTCCTTCGGTAAGTACTCAGTAGCTAGATGACTTGGCAACAGCAACAAAAAGGCTGTCAATGTGAAGGCCTTACCTACTTCCAGCCCTGCTGGTCTTCTTGGCTAACGTAGTACGTTAGTTGGTTTCCATCCAAGACAGCAATAATATAATATACCTGCAGTACGACTCTCTTACTATTATGTATAACACGGGTTAAGAATTATACTTGCAATGTTATGGCTACAACGTTTAATTTATCGAGCAGTCGATGAAACAGGTTCACTGCGCTTGCTAGCTAATTGCGATGAGATTTGACTGGACTCGATACACGTATGTTTATTTTTAAATACATGTTGTAGTGGAAACTTAACATAAGATGAAGTGAGCCAACACTGATTTTGTATCTGTGTGTTCAAAAATGGATAGCTAGCACCAGCTTGCAACGAGTGTGAACTTGCATTATTAAGGAGGGGTGTATCTGTGCGATGTCGACGATGAGTATATGACATGTCTCGTCTACGCCCAGGTAGCTCCGCAAGCGTTAACGTCAAAATACTTTCCTTACTCACCAAATGAGTATCACTTAGCGACTATCTCCATTTACTCCCGTTAAGGCCGGTATGTACTTTCAAACGTACATGTACATGCACCCGCACAGCTCGGAAGACTACAACAGCTCTTGACATTGGCGGTGCATAATAGTTTGTACCGACAGATGTAATGTATTGAGTAAACCTATCATTATAGAACAGGGCTCTTCAACCCTGTTCCTGGAGATCTACCCTCCAGTAGGTTTTTACTCCATCCCCAGTTGTAACTAACCTGATGCATTTTATAAACCAGCTAATTATTAGAATCATGTGAGCTAGATTAGGGTTGGAATGAAAACCTGCAGGATGGTAGCTCTCCAGGAATTACTGTTTTGTGAGCAAATTAGCACAGTTGGTGTTAACTATTAGCTTTTCTTGTATTTTGTTTCAATCAAATCATATATCCTGCTTAGTGGGGTGCTCTGTTGTGTTCTGGCATATGAGAAAATGTGACTATTCAGCTTCATCTGACCATTAGGGCTCCCAAGTGGCGCAGTGGTCTAAGACACTGCATCTCAGTGCAATAGGCGTCACTACAGTCCCTGGTTCGAATCCAGGCAAAACCACCCGTGATTGGGTGCACAATTGGCCCAGCGTTGTCCGGGGTAGGCCGTCATTGTAAATAACAATTTGTTCTTAATGGACTTGCCCAGTTAAATAAAAATCATAAAATCTCACTAGAAATGTGTTATTTTTTGGGGAGTAATGTTATTGGAGTAACGCTATTGCACACTATGCTGTCATATTCGGTTATGTTAAATATGAAATAATCATTATGTAATCTTGCGAGACACTGCTTCAGCTTTGATCTAACACAATTGTGAGAAGTAATACTATTTTATTTGTAATAATAAGTGATGAGTAGGACTATTAGGCATAGGCAACATATTTTGAGTGTTATTTTAAACTATTGGATCGCCCTTTGTGGTTCTGAAAGGACAGTGCCAGGATCGAGCAATGATGTTAGAGAAGTTGAACCAACTTGTGGTGCTGAAGGATAGCTGAATCATAGCTCTGCCATTCGGCCAGTTCATGATTATTTTGTTGTTGTTGCATTATAGCCTAATAGGCTTACGACTTATTTTTGGAAGTTGGCGCCGGAGGAGTTGGTTGCCGCCTTATCGGCTCTTAACCAACCATGCATTTTTTTTATTATTTTTGAGTTGTTCGTAACTTGTTTTGTACATAATGTTGCTGCTACCGTCTCTTATGACGGAAAAGAGCTTCTGAACATCAGAACTACCATTAGTCACCTCAGATTAGACAAAGAGTTTTTCAACAACGAGTCGGACGGGAGGGATATACACAGACACCCGACCAGGCCCAGATCCCCGTCATTCGCTGGAGAAGGAAACAGAGATTTTGTGGAAAATTATCAGGCGACGAGTGGCTTATCTGCCTTTGCCTTCCGTCCTGCTAGCTAATGTTCAGTCTCTGGAAAATAAATGGGACAAACTGAAAGCAGGTATATCCTATCAACGCGACATTAAAAATGGTAATATCTTATGTTTCACTGAGTCGTGGATGAACGACTCTCTAGGTTTTGCTCGCCTGAGGTAGTGTATCTCATGATAAGCTGTAGACCACACTATCTGCTGAGAGTTTATCTGTATTTTTCGTAGCTGTCTACATGCCACCACAGACCGATGCTGGCACTAAAACCGCACTCAATGAGCTGTATACCGCCATACACTCATCCAGAGGCGGTGCTCCTAGTGGCCGGGGACTTTAATGCAGGGAAACTTAAATCAGTTTTACCTAATTTTTATCAGCATGCTAAATGTGCAATCAGAGGGAAAAAATTCTAGACCACCTTTACTTCACACACAGAGATGCGTACAAAGCTCTCCCTCGCCCTCCATTTGGCATATCTGACCACAATTCTATCCTCCTGATTCCTGCTTACAAGCACAAATTAAAGCAGGAAGTACCAGTGACTAGATCAATAAAAAAGTGGTTAGATGAAGCAGATGCTAAGCTACAGGACTGTTTTGCTAGCACAGACTGGAATATGTTCCGGGATTCTTCCGATGGCATTGAGGAGAACACCACATCAGTCACTGGCTTTATCAAGAAGTGCATCGAGGACGTCGTCCCCACGGTGACTGTATGTACATACCCCAACCAGAAGCCATGGATTACAGGCAACATTCGCACTGAGCTAAAGGGTAGAGCTGCCGCTTTCAAGGAGCGGAACTCTAATCCGGAAGCTTATACGAATATGCCCTCCGACGAACAATCAAACAAGCAAAGCATCAATACAGGACTAAGATCGAATCGTACTACACCGGCTCTGATGCTCATCGGATGTGGCACGGCTTGCAAACTATTACAGACTACAAAGGAACGCACAGCCGAGAGCTTCCCAGTGACACAAGCCTACCAGACGAGCTAAACTACTTCTATGCTCACTTCGAGGCAAGTAACACTGAAACATGCTTGAGAGCATCAGCTGTTCTGGACGACTGTGTGATCACGCTCTCCGCATCCGATGTAAGGCAATTTAAACAGGTCAACATTCACAAGGCCGCAGGGCCAGACAGATTACCAGGACGTGTACTGCGAGCATGTGCTGACCAACTGGCAAGTGTCTTTACTAACATTTTCAACCTCTCCCTGTCCGAGTCTGTAATATCAACATGTTTCAAGCAGACCACCATAGTCCCTGTGCCCATGAACACTAAGGTAACCTGCCTAAATGACTACTGACCCGTAGCACTCACGTCTGTAGCCATGAAGTGCTTTGAAATGCTGGTCATGGCTCACATCAACAACATTATCCCAGAAACCCTAGACCCACTCCAATTTGCATACCGCCCCAACAGATCCACAGATGATGCGATCTCTATTGCACTCCACACTGCCCTTTCCCACCTGGACAAAAGGAACACATATGTGAGAATGCTATTAATTTACTACAACTCAGCGTTCAACACCATAGTGCCCTAAAAGCTCATCACTAAGCTAAGGACCCTGGGACTAAACACCTCCCTCTGCAACTGGATGCTGGACTTCCTGATGGGCTGATGGGTGGTAAGGGTAGGTAACAACACATCCGCCACGCTGATCCTCAACACGGGGGCCTCTCAGGTGTGCGTGCTCAGCCCCCTCCTGTACTCCCTGTTCACTCATGACTGCACTGCCAGGCACAACTCCAACACCACCATTACGTTGGCTGATGACTCAACAGTGGTAGGCCTGATCACCGACAACGATGAGACCGCCTATAGGGAGGAGGTCAGAGACCTGACCATGTGGTGCAAGGACAACAACCACTCCTTCAACGTGATCAAGTGGGTAGTATATGGGGCTTTGGTGACAAAACGGATGGCACTGTGATCGACTACATCCAATTTGCTGAGTAGTGTTGGAGGCTATTTTATAAATGACATCGCCAAAGTCAAGGATCGATAGGATAGTCAGTTTTACGAGGGTATGTTTGGCAGCATGAGTGAAGGATGCTTTGTTGCGAAATTGGAAGCCGATTCTAGATTTCATTTTGGATTGGAGATGCTTAATGTGAGTCTGGAAGGAGAGTTTACAGTCTAACCAGACACCTAGGTATTTGTAGTTGTCCACATGTTCTAAGTCAGAACCGTCCAGAGTAGTGATGCTGGACGGGCGGGCAGGTGTGGGCAGCGATCGGTTAGAGCATGCATTTAGTTTTACTTGCATTTATACCAGGTGGTGTCAGAGGAAGGCCCTAAAAATTGTTAAAGTCTCCAGCCACCCTAATCGTAGACTGTTCTCTCTGCTACCGCACAGCAAGCGGTACCGGAGCGACAAGTCTAGGTCCAAGAGGCTTCTAAACAGCTTCCACCCCCAAGCCATAAGACTCCTGAACAGCTAATCAAATGGCTACCCAGACTATTTGCATTGCCCCCCCCCCCCTCCCCTCTTCTACAATGCTACTATTCTCTGTTATTATCTGTGCATAGTCACTTTAATAACTCTACCTTCATGTACATATTACCTCAATTACCTCGACACCGGTGCCCCCGTGCATTGACTCTGTACCGGTACCCCCTGTATATAGATCTGCTATTGTTATTTACTGCTGCTCTTTAATTGTGTTATTCTTCTTACTTTTAGCTTTTTATTAGGTATTTTCTTAACGGAATTGTTGGTTACGGGCTTGTAAGTAAGCATTTCACTGTAAGGTCCTACACCTGTTGTATTCGGCACATGTGACAAATACAATTTGATTTGACTACGTGGTATAGTTATTTGTAGTCTATAGCCTAATGTAAATACAAGTAGCATTGCACTGTTTGAGGAGAGTGCTTTAATTGCAAGTAGGCATTTCATTGTATTGTGCAGTTTACACTTCTGTATCATAAATAAACTTTGATTTGATTAGCTTGAACACGTTTACAATATACAGAGGTGAACTATCAATTCATAATTTATTTGCATACATTAAATCATCAAATCTATTGACCAATTTGTGAACATAAACCATTAATACTTGGAAGAAAAAACTGCCATAAAAATCAAGCTTTTGGTGTATTGTATTCATGCATCTCAATAAACTATAACCTAATTGCATTATTATCTCCAACATGGCCCAATTCACATTAACCCACCCTGACATACCAAGCTAGAATGGGCCCTGCGTCTCAATCAATAGGCTAAATATCCCAAGCAGGGCTACAGCAACTTCCAGGGAGGGTCAGGCTCCTTGGGCTTTGTGGTGGCCACTCTGGTTTGGGTGTCCTCGGCAGAACGGTGTCACCCTAGCCAAATGGTCACATATCATTCTGGGTTCCACTGCGCAAGAGGGGTTCCGTGGAGTTTTATGATCCTTTTTTATGGCTAAAGTGATCAAGCCTCCGTCGGGCCTCCGCAGTGCACAGACGTAGCCTACAGAGCTTCATCATTGTCGCCACCGCCGGAGAGAAGACAGAGAAGAAACCACCATTTACCTACCTCTAGTTTGCTATACATACATTTGGTTGTCAATTTATCGTGTTGTGTAATTTGTGGTAATTAAATATAATTTATTTAGCATTTATCAGAATACATTTTCCAGAAATAGTTCTAACAGCTCTGTGTATTCTCAAATTGAAAAAGCTGAAGGAGCGCCGCTCCTCTGTGCTCTGGCAGCATTACACCCTTGATTATAACACTTGCAGAGCTGTCTAATGGGAGTTTAATGCTTCCTGGGCGTTAGAGAGGAGACACGTCATACGCATCAACATATCTAACGCACAGATACTGGGACAGGGCGTAGCTAGCCTCTATGTACTTTGGTACCTACCTGTCCCATGCATACTGTCAATTGAGACATTGATTGCATTATTGAACTACAGTGCAATAGTTAGCCTACAGTTGGGAGATTATGAACATGTGCATTATCTTCATACCCTATGATATTGATGCAATTTTATTCAAAGTCAATTAACCATATTTTCTTATGAGTAACATTGATGTGATCAGAAATGAAAATATGTGGAACATATATTTCCTTTGCTTTAGATATGTCCTGCCGGTCTCGTTTGGCCACCCTGAACGAAAAGCTGACAGCGTTAGAGCGGAGAATTGAGTACATTGAAGCAAGGGTAAGTGTCAGAATTAAAGTGGCAATTCTATATTGTAATTACATTAAATGTTTCCAGTTTGTTTTGCCTGTACAGTACTGGATGTCATCATAATGTGTTCTCTAACCCTCTTTTTCTGTTTAGGTCACAAAAGGAGAGACATTGACCTAAACCAAGATGTTATGCTGGACTGGGTGTTGTAGTTTGGCAGAGGATTGACAACTACATTTGTGACCATTTCCATGTTTGTCCTTTTTTTAAAACTAGCTATGTATTTTTACAATTTTGTATTTGGTCTGTGGGACCACAAAAGACACGTCACACTGTGTGTATTTGGCTGCTGGATGGTGACTATAATACCACAGCATCTCCCACAATGTTACAATGGATTGACTCTTTAATGCTATCTTAAACTTTGCACACTAGCTCTGCATCGTATTTATTTGATCACGGGCTAACATAATGTATTTGTGCAAATCAAAACTAGTTAAGAACATCCTAATAGGGGAAAGTTTATTTTATAAGGTTAATTCAAAATGATTATGTGAAGGAGTGTACCCACCTCTATGGAGATTTTAAAGAATATGCATTGCAGAAATATCCTTCCTCTTTGGCTGAACCAGGATAATTTGAGCCACAGGAAGAGGGAGTGTCAAAATGAATAGTCAGCTCTTTAACGATGGTCATTCTACTTATCTGTCTTTCACTTGTTGTAATTGTGTTTTCCCTCATTGTTCAAATGAAATGTAATAAACTGTTTAAAAGTAAGTTGTCCATCTTTTTGACATAGTGGCTTGAAAGAGTGTTTGGCTCAAGGGTAGCATTCATAGATGCCTGGTTGAAGGTGTTACTGGAATACAGTATAGGCTGTGTAGTATCAAGACCAACTCTATTTGCTCATAGTTAGTCCATACACATAACATCTGCCAATATAGCCTCTGGTTGTTGCCCTCAGCCATAAATTTGTGTTCTGTTCTCCATGCCACAGGGACTGATTAACATCTATTTTGGTCAAAATGATTTTGAGGGTCAAAAAGTGTCCCAGTCAATTCACCAAATATCATTGGACTACACAACCCCAGAAGGATAGCAATATTTGACACAGCATTAGGTGCATGTTGCAGTCTAAGATGCACATTTTGTGTTGATTGTCTCAAAAACATCAGGAAAATGGCAATGCTGGCTAGTGATTTCTGGAGCTAGGTTTCCATCCAATTGGTGACAGTTTTATGTGAATATACACTGCTCAAAAAAATAAAGGGAACACTTAAATAACACAATGTAACTCCAAGTCAATCACACTTCTGTGAAATCAAACTGTCCACTTAGGAAGCAACACTGATTGACAATAAATTTCACATGCTGTTGTGTAAATGGGATAGACAAAAGGTTGAAATGATAGGCAATTAGCAAGACACCCCCAATAAAGGAGTGGTTCTGCAGGTGGTGACCACAGACCACTTCTCAGTTCCTATGCTTCCTGGCTGATGTTTTGGTCACTTTTGAATGCTGGCGGTGCTTTCACTCTAGTGGTAGCATGAGACGGAGTCTACAACCCACACAAGTGGCTCAGGTAGTGCAACCCACATAAAGAAAACATTTATTGGGAATCACAATATGGCTAACGACTGTAGCTGTATGCCGGCCCAAAACTAAAGAAGGAAGCAGAGGGAAATATTCTAAGATATTTTAATTGTTACTGTTATAAAGCAAGCTACGGAAGCGAGGCCGTTAGCAATACTTTTTAACTGGTAAGTCCGGGGTTCTCAAACTTTATTGGCCTGTGACCCCATTTTGATAAAAAAAAGTTGTGAACCCACTATGTAAAAATGTTAATGTAATCCAAGGCCAATGTTTACTTTTTTAATTGGGACTGTGACAGTCTATTACAAATCAGCCTGATAGTACTGTTGATAGTATTTCAATCTGAAGGAAACATGGTTTGAAGTGACTGAAATGCACAGGAGGTTGGTGGCAACTTAATTAGGGAGAACGGGATTGTGCTAATGACTAGAGCAGATTTTGTGGAGTGGTATCAAATACATCAAGCACAAGCTCCATTCTGGCCATTATTGTGAGCCGTTCTCCCCTCACCAGCCTCCTGTGCTGAAATGCATCAGAAAGGTATTCATCAGGCAATAATTTTTAATTATATTCTGTGTAGAAAAAAATAATAATTAGGTTTCTATCCAATTGGCGACAGATTTTCACCTGAAATATTCTGAAATCCATATATATTTTTTTAAATCTCACCAGAGATTTCCATCAAATTGACTCGTTGAGGATAAAAGGCTGTGCGTAATGATGTTGTGCACATGAAAAATTACTTTTGCTGTTACATTCCCAAGTACTGAATAAAAAATACAAGTTAAATGGGTTTTCAGCACATTTTCAACTCGATTTATAGTTTCGTCATAAAATGTTGCGTTGTATAGCGAATGTGCCCACTCTGGTATTGGACATATGTGCTCGCAACCAGGTTGGCGCTCTAGGCAACAGCTCAGCCAAGTATCGATCATCATGTGACCAGAAATAAGCCCCTCGATATTTATTGGAAAGGAGCATCAAGCTAATGGAGTGCAATTTCACGACCCTGTGAATTTCAACTGTAGCCTAAAAAATGGCATGCTTTCCCGAGTCGTAGTGGGAGGTCCACTTAATATCGCGTGGCTCCAAATTGACTTGGATATTATGGTTATTATATCAATATTTGCACATAAAAGCGTTTCCACCGCTATTTCCTCGCATAATTAACTCTACACATACAAAAAGATCCCACCTTGTCTAGCATGTTTTTGTACATTTGGAAAGTTTATTGACACATTTGCTGTTGCTATCCGGCCTGTCCTGACATTTTTTTTATCCAACTTGGATACACCTGAAAGGTTGGTTTCCATACAATTTTTTTATGGGAGTAAAGTCCATGAAAATTATTAAAATGAATTATGTGAAAAAATGTAGGTGGAAAATATTTTATGCATATAACGTAAACTCACTCACTTTTGTACATTGCCTTGGTCCGAATAATTGACCTTATTTTAGAGCCAAAAAAACGTAATACTTCCATGTCAACTGTAATATGAAAACCACTGTAAAGCACAATTTCTTCCCTTTCCAACAAAATCAAATAGGAGACCTCTTTTTTAATATATATTTTTTAACAAATCAATACAGAAAGTACATAAGGGAACACATGTATATATAGATTATATACAATGGACAATCGAGCTAGGGGGTACAATATCACATTACAATTACACAAGGACCTTAAGGGACATACATACACTTACAATTCTAACAGCTTTTTTGTTAGTAGAGTATTTAACTGTCTTAAAATACAGTTCAATTTCTTTTTGTAGGGTAAGAAAATGTGTTTTTTTTGTTTGTAAATTTACATTTGTGTATATGAAATTTGTCCAAAAGAATAATTAAATTAATTACATAAAAATGTTTCAGCTTATTTCTATCGTATGTAAAGAATCCAAGCAGTTCATCTCTCCACAATAGTGTAAAATCTTCATAAATGTATTCAATTATAAAGAGGAGACCTCCACGCTGCCTGTTTCTGCATGATTTACATAAGTGATGGAGCTTCGCCGGGCCTTATTAAAAATGGCTGGTGGGGAGCGAAGGCTACGAAGTGATGGTGAAAGGGGGAAATATGTTGTGTGAGGAAACAGGTTTTTTCACTCGATTTGTCCAACGAATCAACTTTAAAATGTAAATACTACAACATAAAGAGTTTATGTAATGTCTCATCACATACCTGTTTGAAGGTTTGTGTCGAATTTGAAGCAATTCATTATTGATTGATTAATTGTTTGTGTTATTGATAATCACATTGCAATTGGCACCCATGTCCGGAAATATTAGTTTAATATTAGCAATAATTTATATTAATTTAGACAAAAATCATGAATAATGAAGTTTTCTTACAAGTGAATATGGTTAAGCATGATTTTAATCTGCGAGAGAAGGGCTACCCCTGGTGGAAAGAGGCTGCACGGCACAAAATGAGTTGCAAATGCGCGCTGTACGTTACGTAGTGACACGTCACGATGTAACATACAGTGTCAGAGGGGTCAGTTTTTTCATCTTTTCTCCAATACTGTTAGACATTACCATGTCAATCAACGCTGAATCAAAACGTCGTTCACACCCCGGATTTTGATGCCAACACAGTCACTACAGTCCCATTCGTTTTCATTGCAGCCTCGTTTGAATGCCGCGGTTGCGCACATTTGTACTGAATGGGGTGAGTTTACTTTAGATATAATAACCATCTTATCGAAGTAAACTTGGAGTTACATCATGACATGTTGTGTGGTCTTCCTCCCACTACAACTCGTAGGTAAAAGCATGCAGTTAATTAGGCTACAGATTTTTTAAATTATGAACTTTACAGCGTGGTGAAAGTGCAAGGTGATCTTTATGCTCCTTTCCAATAAATGTCGAGTGTCTTATTTTGTTGGCATGATACTCGATGCTTGACTGCCGTTTTCACAAATAAAAAATTATGTTGCTCTTATCCATAATAATAAATAATAAATAAATAATGTAATGGAATTACATTACGAATCCAAGATGGCGTAGCAGTCAGATGTCCTTTGTCCTCGTCTTGCCTCGTGTATATATATTTTATATATTTTTCTTCGCATATCTTTTTATATATATTTTTTTTTTCTTCTTAAAAACTCAACTTCAAAACACTCCTGCAACCCACCTCACCAAATGTGATGCGGATCTGTTTTTTTTTTTCCTCAAAAGTATTATTCACCTCGTATCCGAAATCTACAACAGAAGCTAGCCAGAAGTTAGCCAGCTCACAAGCTAACGTTAGTAGTTCAGCTAACCACAGCTAGCGCTTATCAGCTATCCTTTAGCTGCTATCCGAGTGACTATCGGCTAACATCAATTCCGGAGCAAACACCAATTATCCCGGAGCTAGCCAGCTGAAGAGTTCCATCAGCCACTCCTGGGCTACAATCACCTATCCGGACCCGTTTTACTGCCGATGCGGAGCCCCAACGGGCCTTCACGACTGGGATACCGACGTTATCTGCCCGAGAGAGTATTTCAACTGGCCCCTCCATCGCGACGTAACCTGAACGTCCATATGCTAACTGCGGCCCGCTAATCGTTAGCTGTCTTGAGCATATCGGCTGCTATCTGAACAGGTCTATCGAACAATCTTCTTAGGCCACTATAACTATTTTGACAATTGGATTGGTCCCCTCTACCACACGGAACCCCACTAATCTACCGACGGAATTGCACGGCGTGGCTAAAAACAGACCTCCATCTTCTGCTAGCTTGCTACCCATGACTAGCTGTCTGAATCACGAAGCTAGCACTAGTTAGCATACACAATTCTACAATTCACAACCTCTCTTTCGCCACCGCCATCCGGCTTGGATTCTCTGTCGACACGACCACGTCTGGTCTGCAGACGAACACCCCATCCGCTGTGCCCTCAACCGGCCTCCGTCTGAGCAGACCCCCTCCGTCTGAGCAGACCACCCCCCCGGTCTACTAACTTTAAACGCCGCGGGCTAGCTTAGTGGAGGCCTCACTGCTCCATCTACGGCAGCCCCCTGGACACTATGATCACTCGGCTACATAGCTGATGCCTGCTTGACTGTCCATTAATTCACGGTACTCCATTCCGTTTATTTGTGTTTTATCTGTCGGCTCTGTGCTTTAACTCAGGATCTGTGTGTAGTTAATCCGACCCTCTCTGCCTGGTCGTCGCCATTTTTACCTGCTGTTGCTGTGTTAGCTGACTAGCTGCTGTTATCTCACCTGTTGTTTTAGCTAGCTGTCCCAATCAAGACCTGCAATCACTTTATGCCTTATTGTATGTCTCTCTCAAATATCAATATGCCTTGCATACTGTTGTTCAGGCTAGTCATCATTGTTTTGGTTTGCAATGGACCCCGTAGTTCCACTCTCCGTACCTCTGATACCTCCTTTGTCCCACCCCCCACACATGCGGTCACCTCACCCATTGAGACCAGCATGTCCAGAGATACAACCTCTCTTATCATCACCCAGTGCCTGGGCTTGCCTCCGCTGTACCCGTGCCCCACCATACCCTGGTCTGCATATTATGCCCAGAATCTATTCTACCACGCCCATAAATCTGCTCCTTTTATTCCTTGTCCCCAACGCTCTAGGCGACCAGTTTTGATAGCCTTTAGCCGCACCCTCATCCTACTACTCCTCTGTTCCTCGGGTGATGTGGAGGTAAACCCAGGCCCTGCATGTCCCCAGTCACCCTCATTTGTTGACTTCTGTGATCGAAAAAGCCTTGGCCTTATGCATGTCAACATCAGAAGCCTCCTCCCTAAGTTTGCCTTACTCACCGCTTTAGCACACTCTGCCAACCCTGATGTCCTCGCCGTTTCCGAATCCTGGCTTAGGAAGGCCACCAAAAATTCTGAGATTTCCATACCCAACTATAACACTTTCCGTCAAGATAGAACTGCCAAAGGGGGAGGAGTTGCAATCTACTGCAGAGATAGCCTGCAAAGTTCTGTCATACTTTCCAGGTCTATGCCCAAACAGTTCGAACTTCTAATTTTAAAAATTAATCTCTCCAGAAATAAGTCTCTCACTGTTGCCGCCTGCTACCGACCCCCCTCAGCTCCCAGCTGTGCCCTGGACACCATCTGTGAACTGATCGCTCCCCATCTAGCTTCAGAGTTTGTTCTGTTAGGTGACCTAAACTGGGATATGCTTAACACCCCGGCAGTCCTACAATCTAAGCTTGATGCCCTCAATCTCACTCAAATCATCAAGGAACCCACCAGGTACAACCCTAAATCCGTAAACATGGGCACCCTAATAGACATTATCCTGACCAACTTGCCCTCCAAATACACCTCTGCTGTCTTCAATCAAGATCTCAGCGATCACTGCCTCATTGCCTGTATCCGCCACGGGTCCGCGGCCAAACGACCACCCCTCATCACTGTCAAACGCTCCCTAAAACACTTCTGCGAGCAGGCCTTTCTAATCGACCTGGCCCGGGTACCCTGGAAGGATATTGACCTCATCCTGTCAGTTGAGGATGCCTGGTCATTCTTTAAAAGTTACTTCCTCACCATATTAGACAAGCATGCTCCGTTCAAAAAATGCAGAACCAAGAACAGATATAGCCCTTGGTTCACTCCAGACCTGACTGCCCTCGACCAGCACAAAAACATCCTGTGGCGAACTGCAATAGCATCGAAGAGCCCCCGCGATATGCAACTGTTCAGGGAAGTCAGGAACCAATACACGCAGTCAGTCAGGAAAGCAAAGGCCAGCTTTTTCAAGCAGAAATTTGCATCCTGTAGCTCTAACTCCAAAAAGTTCTGGGATACTGTAAAGTCCATGGAAAACAAGAGCACCTCCTCCCAGCTGCCCACTTCACTGAGGCTAGGTAACACGGTCACCACTGATAAGTCCGTGATAATCGAAAACTTCAACAAACATTTCTCAATGGCTGGCCATGCCTTCCTCCTGGCGACTCCAACCCTGGCAAACAGCCCCGCCCCCCCCGCTGCTACTCGCCCAAGCCTCCCCAGCTTCTCCTTTACCCATATCCAGATAGCAGATGTTCTGAAAGAGCTGGAAAACCTGGACCCATACAAATCAGCTGGGCTTGACAATCTGGACCCCCTATTTCTGAAACTGTCCGCCGCCATTGTCGCACACCCTATTACCAGCCTGTTCAACCTCTCCTTCGTATCATCTGAGATCCCCAAGGATTGGAAAGCTGCCGCGGTCATCCCCCTCTTCAAAGGGGGAGACACCCTGGACCCAAACTGTTACAGACCTATATCCATCCTGCCCTGCCTATCTAAGGTCTTCGAAAGCCAAGTCAACAAACAGATCACTGACCATCTCGAATCCCACCGTACCTTCTCCGCTGTGCAATCCGGTTTCCGAGCCGGTCACGGGTGCACCTCAGCCACGCTCAAGGTACTAAACGATTTCATAACCGCCATCGATAAAAGACATTACTGTGCAGCCGTCTTCATCGACCTGGCCAAGGCTTTCGACTCTGTCAATCACCATATTCTTATCGGCAGACTCAGTAGCCTCGGTTTTTCTAATGACTGCCTTGCCTGGTTCACCAACTACTTTGCAGACAGAGTTCAGTGTGTCAAATCGGAGGGCATGTTGTCCGGTCCTCTGGCAGTCTCTATGGGGGTACCACAGGGTTCAATTCTCGGGCCGACTCTTTTCTCTGTATACATCAATGATGTTGCTCTTGCTGCGGGCGATTCCCTGATCCACCTCTATGCAGACGACACCATTCTGTATACTTCCGGCCCTTCCTTGGACACTGTGCTATCTAACCTCCAAACGAGCTTCAATGCCATACAACACTCCTTCCGTGGCCTCCAACTGCTCTTAAACGCTAGTAAAACCAAATGCATGCTTTTCAACCGTTCGCTGCCTGCACCCGCACGCCCGACTAGCATCACCACCCTGGACGGTTCCGACCTAGAATATGTGGACATCTATAAGTACCTAGGTGTCTGGCTAGACTGCAAACTCTCCTTCCAGACTCATATCAAACATCTCCAATCCAAAATCAAATCTAGAGTCGGCTTTCTATTCCGCAACAAAGCCTCCTTCACTCACGCCGCCAAACTTACCCTAGTAAAACTGACTATCCTACCGATTCTCGACTTCGGCGATGTCATCTACAAAATAGCTTCCAATACTCTACTCAGCAAACTGGATGCAGTTTATCACAGTGCCATCCGTTTTGTTACTAAAGCACCTTATACGACCCACCACTGCGACCTGTATGCCCTAGTCGGCTGGCCCTCGCTACATGTTCGTCGTCAGACCCACTGGCTCCAGGTCATCTACAAGGCTATGCTAGGTAAAGTGCCGCCTTATCTCAGTTCACTGGTCACGATGGCTACACCCACCCGTAGCACGCGCTCCAGCAGGTGTATCTCACTGATCATCCCTAAAGCCAAAACCTCATTTGGGCGCCTTTCCTTCCAGTTCTCTGCTGCCTGCGACTGGAACGAATTGCAAAAATCTCTGAAGTTGGAGACTTTTATCTCCCTCAACAACTTTAAAAATCTGCTATCCGAGTAGCTAACCGATCGCTGCAGCTGTACATAGTCCATCTGTAAACTACCCACACAATTTACCTACCTCACCCCCCATACTGCTTTTATTTATTTACTTTTCTGCTCTTTTGCACACCAGTATCTATTCTTGCACATGATCATCTGATGATTTATCACTCCAGTGTTAATCTGCTAAATTATAATTACTCTATTTTTATTGCCTACCTCATGCCTTTTGCACACATTGTATATAGATTCTCTTTTTTTTTCTACCATGTTATTGACTTGTTTATTGTTTACTCCATGTGTAACTCTGTGTTGTTGTCTGTTCACACTGCTATGCTTTATCTTGGCCAGGTCGCAGTTGCAAATGAGAACTTGTTCTCAACTAGCCTACCTGGTTAAATAAAGGTGAAAAAAAAAAAAATAATAAAAAAAAAATAATAATCTCATCATGTAGACTAGACAGCCTGCACAGCCTACCTGGACTGTATCTGCAAGCTTTTGGCAAGAGTTCATGTGCAAAGACCAGAGTAGTCACATTTTCTATTTAACTCAACAGTTTGTGTGACAAGAGTTGAAAATGCGATGGAATCACATTGGCCGTCAGATTTTTATTTGGTACATGAATATTTAAGCAAAAAAGCACATTTTGTGTGCATATGTCATCACACACTGATTGTCTGCATCAAGTCAGTTTAGTGGAATTTTATTTCACTTTAACGTTTATTTAACTAAGCAAGTCAGTTAAGAACAAATTATTATTTACAACGTCGGCCTAACAAAAGGCAAAAGGCCTCCTGCGGAGACGGGGGATTTAAAAAAAAAGTATAAATATAGGACAAAACACATATCATGACAAGAGACCTAAGAAAAGAACATAGCAAGGCAGCAATACATGACAACACAGCATGGTAGCAACACAACATGACAACAACATGGTAGCAACACAACATAGTAGTAGCACAAAACATGGTACAAACGTTATTGGGCACACACAACAGCACAAAGGGAAAGAAGGTATAGACAATAATACATCACACAAAGCAGCCACAACTGTCAGTAAGAGTGTCCATGATTGAGTCTTTGAACAAAGAGATTGAGATTGAGGGGGGAGTGAGGCCTAAGAGGGTTTTATAAATAAGCATCAACCAGTGGGTCTTGCGACGGGTATACAGAGATGACCAGTTTACAGAGGAGTATAGAGTGCAGTGATGTGTCCTATAAGGAGCATTGGTGGCAAATCTGATGGCCGAATGGTAAAGAACATATAGCGGCTTGAGAGCACCCTTACATGCCGATCTATAAATTATGTCTCCGGAATCTAGCATGTGGAGGATGGTCATCTGAATCAGGGTTAGTTTGGCAGCTGGGGTGAAAGAGAAGCGATTACAATAGAGGAAACCAAGTCTAGATTTAACTTCAGCCTGCAGCTTTGATTTTATTTATTTATTTATTTATTTTACCGTTATTTTACCAGGTAAGTTGACTGAGAACACGTTCTCATTTGCAGCAACGACCTGGGGAATAGTTACAGGGGAGAGGAGGGGGATGAATGAGCCAATTGTAAACTGGGGATTATTAGGTGACCATGATGGTGTGAGGGCCAGATTGGGAATTTAGCCAGGACACCGGGGTTAACACCCCTACTCTTACGATAAGTGCCATGGGATCTTTAATGACCTCAGAGAGTCAGGACACCCGTTTAACGTCCCATCCGAAAGACGGCACCCTACACAGGGCAGTGTCCCCAATCACTGCCCTGGGGCATTGGGATATTTTTTTTAGACCAGAGGAAAGAGTGCCTCCTACTGGCCCTCCAACACCACTTCCAGCAGCATCTGGTCTCCCATCCAGGGCCTGACCAGGACCAACCCTGCTTAGCTTCAGAAGCAAGCCAGTAGTGATATGCAGGGTGGTATGCTGCTGGCAATTTTGCTGAGAGAAGGACAGTGTACCGTCTAGCCACACTCCCAAGTACTTGTATGAGGTGACTACCTCAACCACTAAACCCTCAGAGGTAGTAATTAACACCTGTGGGGAGAGGGGCATTATTCTTACCTAACAACATGACCTTTGTTTTGAAGGTGTTCAGAACAAGGTTAAGGGTAGAGAAAGCTTGTTGGACACTAAGAAAGCTTTGTTATAGAGCATTTAACACAAAATCTGGGGAGGGGCCAGCTGAGTATAAGACTGTATCATCTGCATATAAATAGATGAGAGAGCTTCCTACTGCCTGAGCTATGTTGTTGATGTAAATTGAGAAGAGCTTGATGAAGCCTTGGGGTACTCCGTTGGTGACAGGAACTGGCTGAGACAGCAGATTTTTTGACTTTATGCACTGCACACATTGAGAGAGGTAGTTAGCAAACCAGGCCAAAGACCCCTTAGAGACACCAATATTCCTTAGCCGGCCCACAAGAATGGAATGGTCTACCGTATAAAAAGCTTTGGCCAAGTCTGTTATGTTCTGTTAATTACTGATGTCCCCTTTAAGAATGGAGCATCCTTGGTCATGCCAGTGTTGTTCTATGTTATTCTGGTACTAACTGATTCCAGTCAAATGTGAAGCTCCAGTACCATTCTTGTATTCAGAGTCTTTCTTATTATATAAATAAGTAATAAGAGCTAAGACACTACAATGAGGATGATTACCTGCAGTGTGCATCACGAATGCTCGTAGGAAGAGAGGAAGATTTTGACCCTGTAGCACAACAGCTAGCAAGCAGTGACGACGAGGGGAGAGCTAACGAGAACGAGGCGGCAGATCAAAGACCCGTGGAGCCGGAGGTAAAGAAAATGGCATCGGGAAAATAGATGTGTTTGATGACACGCAAGAAAACTGGGCAACTTACATTGAACGACTGGAACAGTACTTCATTGCAAACGACATTGCTGATAACAAGAGAGTACCAGCGTTGTTGAGTTTAATTGGCCCAAAAACGTACAGTTTGCTAAGAGATCTGACTGCCCCTCTGAAGCCCTCAAATAAAACATTCACAGAGATTGTGGAGATATTGAAAAATCACCTATCACCTAAACCACTCCTCATCGCGGAACGTTTTCGTTTCCACACGAGAGATCAGAATGAGGGTGAGGGTGTTAGTACATATGTAGCAGAGTTGAAGAAACTGTCTGAACATTGCCAGTTTGGAGAGAACCTAAATGACACATTAAGGGATAGATTTGGTGGTCTAGGGTACTGCATCGCAGTGCTAGCTGCGCCACCAGAGTCTCTGGGTTCGCGCCCAGGCTCTGTCGCAGCCGGCCGCAACCGGGTGGTCCGTGGGGCGACGCACAATTGGCATAGCGTCGTCCGGGTTCAGGGAGGGTTTGGCCGGTAGGGATATCCTTGTCTCAGTATGTAAAATTTAATAAAATGTATGCACTCTACTGTAAGTCGCTCTGGATAAGAGCGTCTGCTAAATGACTAAAATGTAAAATGTAAATTTGTTTGTGGACTGAAACATGAACACATTCAAAAACGTTTGCTCACAGAATCATATCTCACGTTTGCAAAGGCTGTTGAAATTGCTGTGACTATGGAAATCGCGACAAAAGATGCATTTGATTTGCAAAGTAAAAGAAATACTGACCTATCACAAACTTCCCTGCACAAGTTTTCGCGCAGCCGACAGCGCCCCCGTGTGGCCGAAAAATGCAACAGGTGTGACAGAGATGGTCACAGAGCAGAGGACTGCCGTTTCAAAGACGAAATTTGTCACAAATGCAGTAGAAGGGGGCACATTCAAAGAGCATGCAGAGCAAAATTCAGTCACAACAGGAAAACTGAAAAAATTAAAGGGTCTGTGAATGCACTAGCAGAGAACAGTGGCAGTGATTCAGATGAACGATTAATTGGTACAATGGAGTTAAACACAGTGACTTCTCCCAGCAGTAGCATAATATGGGTGACACCAGATATCGAAGGCAAACCCCTCAAAATGGAGCTGGACACAGGATCTGCAGTGTCTATAATTTCCACTACTGTCTACAATGAGCACTTCAAAGCTATCAAGCTGAAGAACACAAATGTGTTGCTGAAGACCTACTCAGGAGAGAGATTGAGCCCAATGGGGGCGTTGCATGTCAGAGTGAGCTATGGGGGGCAAACACAGCAGTTACAGCTGTATGTGGTGCCTGGAACTGGCCCCCCATTATTTGGCAGGGAATGGCTTTCAAAAATAAAGCTGAACTGGTGTGATTTGAAAATGCTCCACACGCTCCAGTCCAAAGAGAAAGACACAGACCAAACACTGGAGCACTTGCGGAAGAAATACAACATAGTTTTCAGTGATCAGATGGGAACAGTAAAAGGCTTCACAGCAAAACTTGTACTGAGAGATGACGCAACCCCAAAATTCTGCAAATTCAGATCGGTTCCATACTCCCTGAGACCAAAGGTGGAAGCGGAAATCGATCGCTTGCAGGATACAGGGATCCTGACGAAAGTGGACAGAAGCGAATGGGCCACACCCATAGTTCCTATTGTGAAGAAAGACGGGTCTGTTAGAATGTGTGGGGACGTCAAGGTAACTGTGAATTCAATGTTGCATGTGGACCAATACCGCTTGCCACGTCTGGAGGACATCTTTGCTGCACTAGCTGGTGGGAAACACTTCAGTAAAATCGATCTGAAACAGGCTTACCTGCAGCTACCGGTTGAAGAGAGCTCCAAACAGTACCTGACAATAAACACACACAAAGGTCTATACAGGTATAACCGCCTGGTTTTTGGCATCGCATCGGCCCCAGCCATTTGGCAACGAACTATTGACCAGATTTTGCAAGGAATCCCAGGAACCCAGTGTATCCTGGATGACATGATCATAACAGGACGCACCGACAAAGAACACCTGGCTAACCTTGAAGAGGTCCTGAAAAGACTGAAAGAGTATGGTCTACAGGCAAACTTACAGAAGTGTGAGTTCTTCAAAGACAAGATTGTCTTCTGTGGACATGAAATTGACCGCAATGGATTGCACAAAACACAGGACAAAATCGAGGCAGTGGTACAGGCACCACGACCACAAAATATCACAGAAGTGCGATCTTTTGCGGCTGATCAATTACTACAGAAGATTCCTCCCAAACCTTTCAGCAGTACTCCAGCCTCTAAATCAGCTCCTGGAAAAGAATAGGACATGGCGGTGGACAGAACAGTGTGAAAATGCATTTCTGGAGGCAAAACGGCTCATCACATCTGAACAGGTCCTGATGCATTACGACCCTGAAATGCCAGTGAAATTGGCTTGTGATGCGTCCCCTTATGGCTTAGGGGCCGTCTTTTCACACACACTGAAAGATGGGTCAGAGAGGCCAGTTGTATTCGCTTCACGAACATTGAACGATGCAGAGAAAAACTACTCACAAATCGACAAAGAAGCACTGGCGCTAGTGTGGGGCGTCAAGAAATTCCACGCATACCTATATGGAAAGCGTTTCACACTGGTTACGGATCACCAGCCGTTGCTTTCCATTTTCAGTCCAAAGAAAGGCATTCCGGCAATGACAGCAGCCAGGTTACAGCGATACGCCTTATTCCTTGCCAGTCATATGTATGACATTGAGTTTAAGCCGTCGTCCCTCCACACAAATGCAGATGGATTATCCAGACTGCCGTGTACAAGAGAAAGACAAAGGAGTGTGGATGCAGTGGACATTTTCCATACCGCTCAGCTCGAGGCACTACCGGTCACAAGCACAGTTACCAAACAGGAGACAAGGAAAGATGTGACCTTGTCAAAAGTGTACACCTTCACCATGTCAGGGTGGCCAGCTACTGGCAGAAAGGAGCTGACTCCGTATTTCCAGCGGAGAAATGAAATTACAACGTACCAAGGATGTTTGATGTGGGGAATGAGAGTCATGATACCCCAGAAATGCCAACATCAGGTTTTGCAGCAACTACATGAAGGTCATGTTGGAATTGTCAAAATGAAGCTGCTCGCAAGGAGCCACTTCTGGTGGCCAGGTCTGGATCAACAGATAGAAAACATGGCAAAGAACTGTAGCGGATGTTTGGAAACCCTTCACATGCCTGCTCCTGTCCCAGTCCACCCTGGGGAATGGCCCACAGAGCCATGGCAGAGAATTCATGTGGACTACGCTGGTCCCTTTGAAAAGCACATGTTTCTGGTTATAGTTGATGCCCATTCCAAATGGCCAGAGGTGTTTTGCACTGACTCCTCCACCTCAGCTCAGACGATAGTGTCTCAGAACAACTTTTGCACGCTTCGGATTGCCGCTGCAGCTAGTAAGTGACAACGTGCAAGCTTTTGTAAGTGACGAGTTTACAAGATTCATGTCAGTAAATGGAATCAAACACTCAACCTCAGCTCCGTACCACCCTGCCACCAATGGGCTGGCAGAACGCTTTGTACAAACCCTAAAGCAAGGACTCCGTGCAGCAAAACGAGATGAAGGGACTTTGCAAACAAAACTGGCCAAGTTCCTGGTCTCCTACCGAAACACCCCACATGCCACGACAAATGAAAGCCCAGCCGCACTGATGTTCGGGAAGCCTCTCCGCACACGGCTGGACATCATGAAGCCTAACAGGCGTAATGAAGTGCTGAACAAACAAGCCAAGATGCTCTCCGGTGGCCGGGAGCGCCATCTCCAAACAGGACAGGAAGTGATGGTGCGAGACTACAGAGGAGGAGGGAAATGGACAAGAGGGACCGTACATACACAAACAGGACCCAGAACTTACCAGGTTCAAGTGAGCCCAGACATAATGTGGCAGCGTCACATTAACCAAATGCATTCCACAGAAAACAGCACAACAATCAAGAGAGAACAGGCACAGAGAGCTCCTGAGAGTGACACACAGGGAACTGTAGTGGAACAGTAAAGAGACCCCAGGCTGAAAGAAGGGAACGTGTTGATGAAGGTGCTGCTATAGCAGAACCTATAAGGGAGCAAGCACACACTGAGGATGTTCAGGAACCTCCAGACAATCCTAGGCGCTACCCAGAACGAAGGCACCGTCCACCAGACAGACTGGACTTATAAACAGACAAACACAAACTAACTGTTCAAGTTCAAATTAAAAGATGCAAAATAACTACAACAAGTTCTGGGAAGTGTTTCAGTTGTGGTTTGGTAAAAGTAACTCTGAGTGTATAAGAGAGGGAATGTTATGTTCTGTTAATTACTGATGTCCCCTTTAAGAATGGAGCATCCTTGGTCATGCGCAGTGTTGTTCTATGTTATTCTGGTACTAACTGATTCCAGTAAAATGTGAAGCTCCAGTACCATTCTTGTATTCAGTCTTTCTTATTATATAAATAAGTAATAAGAGCTAAGACACTACAAAGTCAATAAAAATAGCAGCACAACATTGCTTAGAATCAAGGGCAATGGTGACATCATTGAGGACATTTAAGTTTGTAGTGACACATCCATAACCTGAGCGGAAACCAGATTGCATACCCAAGAGAATACTATAGACATCAAGAAAGGCAGTCAGTTGATTACTGACAAGTTTTTCCAACACTTTTGATAAACAGGGCAAAATAGAAATAGCCCTATAACAGTTAGGATCAGCTTAATCTCCTCCTTTAAATAAAGGACGAACCGTGGCTGCCTTCCAAGCAATGGGAACCTTAGCACCTCGGACTCAGTGACTGCCAGCAGGGAGAAACTTTGTAGCGGGGCAGTGGAAAAAGAGGGAGAAGTATCGGGGATAGTCGCATTAGAAGGGGTGGGAGATGACGAAATGTTGGATGGGCAAGGAGGCATGGCTGAGTCAAATAGGAATCCTAACTTAATGAAGTGGTGATTAAAAAGCTCAGCCATGTGCTTCTTGCCAGTAACAACCGCATCATCAACATTAAGGGTCATGGAGGAGGGTTTATTCTCCAGGTCTTTAACTGTTTTACAGAACTTCTTGGGGTTAGACCCAGAGAGCAAGAACTGGTCCTTAAAGTTACTAACTTTGGTCTTCCGGATAGCCTGAGTGCACTAATTTCTAATTTGCCTGAACGAGAGCCAGTCAGCCTGAGTATGCATATGCCGAGCCTTTCGCCAAATACAATTCTTGAGGTGAAGTAACTCTGCAAGATCACGGTCGAACCAGGGGCTGAACCTGTTTTTAATTATCATATTCTTTATGGGGGCGTGTTTATTAACAATGTCCCAGAAAATATCAAAAAAGAAGGTCCAAGCATCTTCGACAGAGGGGATCAAGCTGATTCAATACCAATTTACAGAGGCCAGTTCATGAAGGAAGGCTTGCACATTAAAGTTTTTTAGCAAGCGTCTGACAAATCAGGACAGGTGGTTTTACTGAGCAGCCATTACAAACACAGGCTCTAAAACAGTGACCACTAAGGTCATTACAGAAAACACCAGACTGATACCTATCAGGATTATTTGTTAGGATAACGTCAAAGAGAGTAGCCTTTTCTGGGTGTTTGGAGTCATACCTGGTGGGATTGGTAATAATCTGAGAAAGATTTAGAGAGTCTCATTGCTTAAGGACTTGTTCGGGTGGTTTAAGCATGTTTAGGTCACCTTGCAGGACAAATTCAGACTTAGTGTAAGGGGCCAGGAGAGAACTTAGGGCAGGTAGTGTTCGGGCTGGTCGATAGGACGATAGCACCCAGCAACAGTCAACAAAGAGCTATTTGAAAGTTTAATGCTTAAAACCAGAAAATCAAATTGTTTGGGGACAAACTTGGTGGAGACAACCGAGCACTGAAGGTGATCCTTGGTAAAGATTGCCACTCCCCCACCTTTGGAAGACCGGTCTTGCCATAAAAGGTTATAACCAGAAAGGTTAACATCAGTATTCAAAACACTCTTCCTTAGCCATGTCTCAGTAATAACCAACACATCTGGATTGGAGCTGTGAACCCACACTTTCAATTGATCCATTTTAGGTAATACGCTTCTAGTGTTAACGTGCAGAAAACCCAGGCTTTTACGAGAGCAGAAATCAGTGAAGCAGATATCAGAGCACAAGTCAGAATTGGGGCTAGCAACAGTAGATGGGCCAGGGTGTACATGCACATTTCCAGATATCATCAACAGTAATACAATCGAGGCACGCCATAAGACAGGAAGAGCTCTGCAATGCTGATTTATGACATCTGAATGTGCATCAGATGGCAACAAGATCATATTGTACAGCAATTTCATCAGGTAACATGAATACAAAGTCGGCAAGAGGTGGTTAGAATAGGACAGGAGGCCAAAAGTCTGTGTAACCAATAGAGAGTCAGAGTCCCGAGTGTGGGAACAACCAGTCTGTCACACGGTTGGGTAAACAAGAAAGTTCATAGTCAACAAAGCATCCAGGAGTCATGAGGCAAATAGCAAAATAGCAAAATGCACAATCATTTTTGGAAATATATAACGACTTGGGGCTAGCCATTGTAAGTTCAGAGTCACTCGCCCCAACAGTGCGTGTGTGCTGGAGGCGAGCGAAAGCTTGGGAGAGAGGGGGGAAGTGTGGTGGGGTTACCTGTACCAGACAGGGGGAGACAGGCCAGGGCAGACGGTGAACAGATCACCAGGTGGAATCCAAGCAGCAGTGCAGCAGGCAATGGGAGTAGGTGTCACACCCACTTGGGAGAAGCTTTTATTTTTGGAGGCAGATTTCTTGTAAAAAATGCCAATGGATGGTCTTTGAACTGAAGGAGGGGGCTTCAAAGGGTGCTTCAAAGACTCCTGTCACTTGTTGGGCCCAAAGGCCTCAACGCTTTTTACTTCACACCTCAGTGCTAATTGAAGTTGTATCTGGTCTGTCTTTCCAAGCGTGGCAGCCCTAACTCAGTATTCATTCGCCATAATGTAAAATATATCATTGTAATGTACTTTATTTTTATTTCTCGCTTTCAAAATAGCATCAGACAAAGCACTACTCACTCAGTTCCAGGTTGGATGGTGTCCTCAGATCTCTGCTGTTTGTTTGCTAGAGCACCCTCCATATAAACTCAGCAAAAAAAGAAACGTCCTCTCACTGTCAACTGCGTTTATTTTCAGCAAACTTAACATGTGTAAATATTTGTATGAACATAACAAGATTCAACAACTGAGACATAAACTGAACAAGTTCCACAGACATGTGACTAACAGAAATGGAAATGTGTGGGGGTCAAAATCAAAAGTAACAGCCAGTATCTGGTGTGGTCACCATCTGTATTAAGTACTGCAGTGCATCTCCTCCTCATAGACTGTGCCAGATTTGCCAGTTCTTGCTGTTAGATGTTACCCCACTCTTCCACCAAGGCACCTGCAAGTTCCCGGACATTTCTTGGGGGATTGACCCTAGCCCTCACCCTCCGATCCAACAGGTCCCAGACGTACTCAATGGGATTGAGATCCGGTCTCTTCACTAGCCATGACAGAACACTGACATTCCTGTCTTGCAGGAAATCACGCACAGAACGGTGGCATTGTCATGCTGGAGGGTCATGTCAGGATGAGCCTGCAGGAAGGGTACCACATGAGGGAGGAGGATGTCTTCCCTGTAACGCACAGCGTTGAGATTGCCTGCAATGACAACAAGCTCAGTACGATGGTGCTGTGACACACCGCCCCAGACCATGACGGACCCTCCACCTCCAAATCGATCCCGCTCCAGAGTACAGGCCTCGGTGTAACGCTCATTCCTTCGACGATAAACACAAATCCGACCATCACCCCTGGTGAGACAAAACCGTGACTTGTCAGTGAAGAGCACTTTTTGCCAGTCCTGTCTGGTCCAGCGGCGGTGGGTTTCTGCCCATAAGCGACGTTGTTGCCGGTGATGTCTGATGAGGATCTGCCTTACAACAGGCCTTCAAGACCTCAGTCCAGCCTCTCTCAGCTTATTGCGGACAGTCTGAGCACTGATGGAGGGATTGTGCGTTCCTGGTGTAACTCGGGCAGTTGTTGTTGCCATCCTGTACCTGTCCCGCAGGTGTGATGTTCGGACCGATCTTGTGCAGGTGTTGTTACACGTGGTCTGCCACTGCGAGGACGATCAGCTGTCTGTCCTGTCTCCCTGTAGCACTGTCTTAGGCGTCTCACAGTACGGACATTGCAATTTATTGCCCTGGCCACATCTGTAGTCCTCATGCCTCCTTGCAGCATGCCAAAGGCACGTTCACGCAGATGAGCAGGGACCCTGGGTATCTTTCTTTTGGTGTTTTTCAGAGTCAGTAGAAAGGCCTCTTTAGTGTCCTAAGTTTTCATAACTGTGACCTTAATTGCCTACCGTCTGTAAGCTGTTAGTGTCTTAACAACCGTTCCACAGGTGCATGCTCATTAATTGTTTATGGTTCATTGAACAAGCATGGGAAATTGTGTTTTAACCCTTTACAATGAAAATCTGTGAAGTTATTTGGGATTATCTTTGAAAGACAGGGTCCTGAAAAAGGGACGTTTCTTTTTTTGCTATTGGATGGAACCCTAGCTATAGTCATGGCATGCTTTGTGTAAGAGCTATTGAAGTTTGAATTCCAAAATCTTAAAAAAATATATATAAATACAAATGTGTGGATTGTTCTCCATCCACCCCTGATTCCAAATATACCATCTTCATAGTCATGGCATGCTTGGATTAATAGCTATTGACAAGAAACCGAAAATCCAATTTATAACAAATTTTACCTCGATCTAGCAAATCCGGCTAGCTAATTTCATAGCGCTATGGTAGAGTGTTAAACTTTGGTTTTGGTTTTGTACTTTGTATGTTATAAGGACGTTTCTCAGGAACAAAGAGTTGTCAAAAAAGGCCGATTATCTTGGGCAGGGATTTTTTTGTGGACATTAGAAAGTTGGCATAGAAAATAGATGCAATAATTTACTTCTTCTTCTGTGAGGTTTAACAGCGGTTGGCATCCAATTTATGTTACATTACCGCCACCATCTAGACTGGGGTATAAATCCATTATACTTTGATCCACAAAATGGTGTAGAGTTGATAACCACATGAACGCTAAGAATCTAACCTTACTGAAGCATACAGTATATCACTTGTTGACCTATCCCTCTGTGACGGCACAGATCTACTACTCACGGAGATCCTCTCAGGATCCCTCAGCCTTGACCCATCCTCCTCTACTTTCTTCACTGCATCAGCATATGACACCTTCTATACTACTCTAACCCTGGTCACCTTAACCTGCCTTTCTCACACCCAACATTTTCCGATCCCCACCAACCCCTAGAGTTGACACACACACACACACACAACTTTTTCCACCAGAACTACACATTCCTCTGTCCCTTGCCTTCCTGCACACTTCCCACATCTAGAAATGTCCCTCCTACACACTGCTGCAACATGACCATACATGTGGCACTTGAAACACCGCAGTCACAAAAGCTCTAACAGGATAACTGATATGTCCTAACATGACTTTGTCAGGTAAAGACTCTGACTCAAAACGACAAACAGTGACTCCTCTACTTCCTCATGCTCACCACCAGGCCTGCGTCGCACCAAACAGCAGGTGTCACAAACACTAGAAATCTTCACCTTCAATTGCTCCACCTCCGCACTTAACCCTACCCCAGAAATCACTCCTTTCAATGGCGCCCTGTTCCTAAGAGAAAAGCAAGAAACCGATCTTGCCTGAGTTGCGTGACACAGAGCGAGCGCCTGCTCCCTCTGGGCGGAAGAAACACACACAAATATCACAAGTCCACTACAGTTTACCTTTACTGACTCAACTGCACCAAACTCCTTTCCCACCCACCCTGAAACCACAATGGATCCGACAAAAGGCAAGGATCCACTTTCTCCGAAAATGTCACTCCTACTGAACCAGATTCTTCTTTATCATGTCCATCGATGCATGACTCAGGCTCCGAGCTCTTCATCACACCTTCCACTTCACTCGCCCTCATTAGCCATCATTCACTTCCATTTCACCTCAAGAATTTGACCTGGTGTACTGCTCACTCTATTTGTACTTGCCACCAGTCATCTTCGCTCCCTCCCATCTAACCTTTCTATCGCCATCTTCATCAAATTCAACCTCAACCTCTGCTTTCCTCATTCTCTTGAATGCCTTCTTCATCTCTCTTCTCTTCCATTCCTCACAGCAGGAACATAAGATTGTCTCCTTCAACTTAGTTAGAGGCAGTAAGTTCCCACACTCATAAAATAAGTTCCTACTTGTCTCTGTAGCTTCTTTCCACTCGACCGTCCCCACGAAATATATGATCGTACCTCAATTCACTCCCCTGTTTTCTCAAGAAAAGTAGCTAGCCTCCACTTTTTCGAGTCCTCCCCCATTTTCGAGTCCTGTCCCGGTGACAATTTCCTGCTAGGGTGCGTTTCCATTTATTAACCATCTTGTGTCGATCAAAACAGCTGGACAAAATGACGTCACACCTAAAAAATATATATAATTCAGTGTCGAATAAACATTTTGTGGTTGAAGTGGTTTCATTTAAGCAAATTATGCATTAATAAATTGGCGACAGCCTGTATGCCCTCCCACCTTCAGAAAGTATTCATACCCCTTGACTTGTCCCACATTTTGTTGTGTTACAGCCTGAATTTAAAATTGATTAAATGTAGATTTTTTGTCATTGGACTACACGCAATACCCCATAATATCAAAGTGGAATCATGTTTTTAGACTTTTTTTACAAATTAATTAAAAAGGAAATATTGAAATATCTCGAGTCAATAAGTATTCAAACCATTTGTTATGGAAAATTAGTTCAGGAGTAAAAATGTGCTGAACAAGTCACATAATAAGTTGCATGGACTCACTCGTCACGTTACGTCTGAATCATTATGATTCACACCAGGACACCGTTACCTTAATAATTTCCTCCCCTTTATATGTCACTCTCCCATGTTTACTCACCAGTTGGTATTGTTCTTGTGTATCGGCGTACTGCCTTATGTTAGTGTCGTGTTCTTGGTTTTGTTGTTTTATTAAAACATTTCACCTGCTTCCGACTCACCACCCCATCACTACACTCATCATATTTTCAAGCATGGTGGTGTTTGCATCATCTTATGTATATGCTTGTCATCGGTAAGGACTAGGGAGTTTTTTTAGGATAAAAAAAAAGGAAAAGAGCTAAGCACAGGTGAAATTCTAGATAAAAACCTGGTTCAGTCTGTTTTCCAACATACACTGGGAGACAAATTCTCCTTTTAGCAGGACAATAACCTAAAACACAGGGCCAAATATACACTGTAGTTGCTTACCAAGATGACATTGAATGTTCCTGAGTGGCCTAGTTACAGTTTTGACTTAAATCTATGGCAAGACTGGAAAATGTCTGTCTAGCAATGATCAACAACCAACTTGACAGAGCTTGAAGAATTTAAAAAATAATAATGTGCAAATGTGTATCTATACTTGTCTGTTGTATATGTTGGGCTCATTTGTAAAATTTACTCTAGTCTCAATATGACTTCCTGATGAAATAAAGGTAAATAAATAAGTGTTTAACATAATTTTTGAATGACTACCTCGTCTCTGTACCCCACACATACAATTATCTGTAAGGTCCCTCAGTTGAGCAGTAAATTTCAAAAACTGATTCAACTACAAAGACTAGGGAGGTTTTCCAATGCATCACAAAAAAGGCACCTATTGGTATATGGGTAAAAATACAAATAAAAAGTTATTAATTGCACTTTGGATGGTGTATCAATACACTTAGTCACTACAAAGATACAGGAGTCCTTCTTAACTCAGTTGCCGGAAGGAAGGAAACTGCTCAGGGATTTCACCATGAGGCCAATGGTGACTTTAAAAGCCATGCGTCCTCCAAAACACGACCTAACCAAGCCACACTGCTTCTTCACACAATGCCCGCTTAACCCGGAAGCCAGCCACACCAATGTGTTGGAGGAAACACCGTACACCTGGCGACCGTGTCAGCGTGCATGTGCCCGGCCCGCCACAGGAGTCGCTAGAGGACAAGGACATTCCTGCCAGCCAAACCCTCCCCTAACCCGGACGACGCTGGGCCAATTGTGAGCCTCCCCATGGGTCTCCCGGTCGCGGCCGGCTGTGACCGAGCCTGGACTCGAACAAGAATCCCTAGTGACACAGCTAGCAACAGCGATGCAGTGCCTAAGACAACTTTGCCACTCGGGTGGCCGACTTTAAAACAGTTACAGAGTTTAATGGCTGTGATAGGAGAAAGCTGAGGATGGATCAACAACATTGTAGTTACTCCACAGTACTAACCTACATGACAGAGTGAAAAGAAGGAAACCTGTACAAAATAAAAAATATTCCAAAACATACATCCTGTTTGCAATAAGGCACTAAAGTAAAACTGCAAAAATGTGGCGAAGAAATTAACTGGTCCTGAATACAACGTGTTATGTTTGGGGAAAATCCAACACAATGACACATTACTGAGTACCAGTCTTCATATTTTCAAGCTTGGTGGTGTCTGCATCATGTTGTGGGTATGCTTGTCATCGACAAGAACTAGGGTGTTTTTCTTAGGATAAAATGAACGGAATAGAGCTAAGTACAGGCAAAATCCTAGAGGATAACCTGGTTCAGTCTGCTTTGTGCTTTCCAATACACACTGGGAGACAAATTCACCTTTCAGCAGGACAATAACCTAAAACACAAGGCCAAATATACACTGGAGTTGCTTAACAAGATGACATTGAATGTTGCTGAGAGGCCTAGCTACAGTTTTGACTTAAATCGTCTTGAAAATCTATGGCAAGATTTGAAAATGTCTGTCTAGCAATGATCAACAACCATCTTCACAGAGCTTGAAGAATTGTAGAAAGAATAATGTGCAAATATTGCACAACCCAGGTGTGCAATGCTCTTAGAGACTTACTCAGAAAGAATCACAGCTGTAATTGCTGCCAAAGATGATTCTAACATGTATTGACCCAGGGGTGTGAATACTTATGTAAATGTGATATTTCTGTATTTCATTTTCAATATATGAGCAAACACTTCTGAAAACATGTGTGTAGATGGATGAGAGAAAATAATATATGGAATCGATTTTGAATTCAGGCTGTCACAAAATGTGGAATAAATCAAGGGCTGTGAATACTTTCTGAAGGCACTGTATCTGTTTCATGTCTCAGGTAGCCCGTGAAAGCCTGCATGGATAGAATACAATAATTGACTAATATTTGACCTATTATAATAATTCTCATGTGTGGCAAAATATCGCCATGGTCCGTGCCATGGAAAGTCAAGACAATCCTTGTCCTGAAAGAAACAATTGTTATAGTTGAAAATTATTTTGCAAGCAGAGTAGGCATTTAGAATTAAATGTGGAGTGGCGCTTTATGGTTACGCGATGACATCACGTGCCCCGCGTACCTTCAAAATGATTCGGCAATTATAATTTCTTTAAAAAAAATACAGGTTACATCATAATTTGTCGCAATAAAGAAAGTTTAACAAAAGTCAAATCCACCCCTGCCATTTCCATTACACATGTAGCAATTAATATATATTTTTTCACATTGGTTTTGTCGAATAAAACTGGGTCAATGGAAACCTGCTTATGTCGCAGGTTTAGAACTACTGAATTTATTTAAGCACCATAGAACAAAGCGGTACGAAAACCAAATACTGTTGTGCTCAAAATATATCATCATCAACAAAAATGCACAGAGCGAACCCAAAGTGCAAAATATAAAGTACTCAGGAAATAGTAGGAGAGATTCCTCTCAGGAAAACAAGTAACATTTACAATGACCGACAATGACAACTGGCAGAGGGAGTATATATACCATGATAGATTGGGGATTGGAACCAGGTGTGTGTAATGATGACGAGACAAGTCCAGGGTTGATGAGTGAAGGGCGTTTGCCAGCAGTAGGTTCAGCAGCAGCATGTTTGGCGACGTCGAACGCCTGAGCTGGACAGCAGGGGGAGCCAAAGCGAAGGCTGGTGTGACAACCTACTCTTAATCCCTTGGCAATAATGGTACCAAATCCCCTGTCTGGATTCTTAAATTCAACATGTTTTGTCCAATATCTCAAGATAGGATGGTCATATTGTTATGACGTTTTCAGGGCTGATGTAGAACACATAGATGATTCAAATAAAATAAGAAATATTCAATTAAAATGCTACATTATGCAATCAAAATTAAGCACTTTAAATGCAAATTAGGCAGTAAGGAATACATATTTCAGTAATATAAGCCCAATAATTTAGGATAGGGTGGTCATATTAACACATTTTCATGCTTTATGCAAAACTGAGAGTTTTAAACAATGAGTGAAATTTGAATACAACTTTGTGCAAATTATATACTTAATACACTCCCGCCAACACACACAGCCTAACACAAACACACTTTTCAGCATCCCCACACACTCACACAGCATCCCCACCACATCACACATAGTGTAACACTGACCCACACTTCTCGCTAAGTCGGAACTGTAACACAGAAGGCTACTAGTCTAATAACATTGCTTACTTATAAGGTAGGCCTACACCTGAGTTGGGTTACATTGTAATGTTGTTTTTGATGTTGATGAGTTACTCTGGTAATGGGAGGATAAACTGCAGCAAATAATTTTCACCTAGGCACAGAAGAGACAGATAGGGCACATTTTCAATTCATGTTGTATTTGGCTATGTTTTTATCGATTGTAGGGCTGTAGCCACTGTATTCTGGTAGTTTTTACTTGAAAGAATAAAACAATCACTCAAGAAACTCACGCTGGCAATACAGCCAATGCCACGCAGCGCTGCTTCTCACCCGATTCGTTCCCTCTGCAAACTGCTTCAGACAGTAGCTGTGTCCAAATGCCATACTAACATACTGTATATTACATGAGTATATACTACATACTATTAGTTCATTTTAGTATACTGTAAATGAACGGTATACTTTCAGTTGAGCGTACTAGCGTTTTGCCTGTCTACCGGAAGTTGATGCTGTTGCTATGCAATCTCTTGCTAGCATAACAAATTACTAGCTAGACATCTTACGGAAATCTTACATAAATTCAGTGTTGTCAGATTGTCAGTTCGTAAATGCAGAGCGTTTCGCTATCGGAGCGTTCTGAGTGCACACTGGATGCTTCGGCTCTGGCCGAAGAGTAGGGTCGATCCCTTACCTATGTGATAACTACCTCTGAGGGTTTAGAGCTTGAGGTAGTCACCTCATACAAGTACTTGGGAGTATGGCTAGCTGGTACACTGTCCTTCTCTCAGCACATATCAAAGCTGCAGGCTAAGGTTAAATCTAGACCTGGTTTCCTTTATCGTAATCACTCCTCTTTCCCCCCAGCTGCCAAACTAACCCTGATTCAGATGACCATCTGTGGCGGAAGAATCAGAATTAGTTGTGTAACATAGATAATTAAGATGTCTTATCTGCATAATAACTCTCTTAGGCCTCACTTCCCCATATCCCACATACCTACTGCAGCCCTCATCCTCCACATACAACACCCGTTCTGCCAGTCACATTTTGTTAAAGGTCCCCAAAGCACACACATCCCTGGGTCGCTCCTCTTTTCAGTTCGCTGCAGCTAGTGACTGGAACAAACTGGACAGTTTTATCTCAATCTCTTCGTTCAAGACTCAATCATAGACACTCTTACTGACAGTTGTGGCTGCTTCACGTGATGTATTGTTGTCTCTACCTTCTTGCCCTTTGTGCTGTTGTCTGTGCCCAATAACATTTGTACCATGTTTTGTGCTGCTACCATGTTGTGCTGCTGCCATGCTGTGTTGTTACCATGTTGTTGTCATGTTGTGTTGCTACCATGCTGTGTTGTCATTAGGGTTGGGTTGGTTACTTTCTAAATGTAATCCATTACAGTTACTAGTTACCTGTCCAAAATTGTCATCAGCAACGCAACTTTTTGATTAACCAAACTCAGTAATGTAATCTGATTCCTTTCAGTTGCTTTTTCGATTACTTTCCACTTAAGAGGCATTAGAAGAATACCAAAATGTATGTTACCAATTGAACATCTATTGCAGGATAAACCAATGTTAAAGTTTACATAGCTGGCCAAATATGGATGTTAAATTGTACTTTATGGGTTGGTTATGTAGGCTTCTTCTAACCCATCACTTTCTACTACATATAATAATATGATTACATTATATCTTTACATTAATATATATAATTTATAAATCCCAAAATGGATGTAGCAACTACAGATTGCCCCTTTAAGTCTATCAAAAGCCCCACTTTTATTCCATAGGCTGGGATCCGCACTATGCAGATGTTGCAAGAGTGCATTTTTTTTTTAGAACCATTTACAGTAAAATAACAATTTGTTTCTATGTCATATAGACCCATTATTCCATATAAAACATATACTGTATGAAGTGAAAAGTTGTGTTTATACAGCAAAGCCCAGCACATTAAAGTCTGTTTGTGAAAAGCCACCAATTTCACAGGAAGTTTATTCACAATATATGGACATTGTAGTAAAAAATGAAGCCCTCCAAACTTATGAATAACCAAATTAGGTATAATATTACAGAAACGATGAGGATTTTTTAAGTACCTTTTATCCCAGTTTATCTTATGTGGCTTGTTTTTCCATATGAAGTTGTACAATGGCCTATCTAAGGTACAGCAAGTGGATTTGGGAATGTCAATAGATGAAAAAAGATAGCCTCTCAGCTTTGGATAAAATCACCCTTCCTTGAAGACATATATCCCTCCCTAACCATGAGGATACTTCTTTTGATAGATTCAGTTACAGGATTCAAATTAAGATCATTCACAGCCTTAAGATTTTTGGTGATCTTTACACCGAGGTAGGTTACAGTATCTTTTTCAGAAATGTTACCATCTGCTGGATTGACAGCTCCCTTTAGAACAAACATCTCACATTTGGAAGGATTTAATACCAAACCTGAGATTTTGGAGAACTGCTTCACAATATCCAATGCTAATCTAGCTTGTGACACATTTTTCAAGGTGTCATCCGCCAGTTGGGATATCTTGATCTCTCTGGCCTGGAATGTAATGCCTTCAAATTTCAGCAGTTCCCAATATTTCCCATATTCTACATTAGAGGTAGCTACATTCCAGTAAACAGAAATTAGATTTTTTGTCATTTAATTTATTTTGTCATTTAATTTAATTTATTTATAATAATATATATTTTTTTACACCTTTTTACCCCCTTTTTCGTGGTATCCAATTGGTAGTTACAGTCTTGTCTCATCGCTGCAACTCCCGGTTGAGAGCCGTACGAAACACAACCCAACCAAGCCACACTGCTTCCCGCTTAACCCCGGAAGCCAGCCACACCAATGTGTCGGAGGAAACACCGTACACCTGGCGATCGTGTCAGCATGCACTGTGCCCGGCCCGCCACAGGAGTCGCTAGTGTGCGAAGGAACAAGGACATCCCTGCCGGTCAAACCCTCCCTAACCCGGATGACCCTGGCCCAATTGTGCGCCGCCCCACGGGTCTCCCGGTCACGGCCGGCTGCAACAGCGCCTGGACTCGAACCCAGAATCTCTAGTGGCACAGTGATGCAGTGCCTTAGGCCAGTGGTTCTCAAACCTGGTCCTGGGGACCCAAAGGGGTGCACATTTTTATTTTTGCTCTCGCACTACACACCTGATTCAAATCATCAAAGCCTCATGATGAGTTGATCATTTGAATCAGTTGTGTAGTTGTAGGGCAAAAACAAAAATGTGCACCCCTTTGGGTCCCCAGGACCAGGATTGAGAACCAGTGCCTTAGACCACTGCACCACTCGGGAGGCCAGAAAATAGATTTTTATTCAATTATTTAAAATCATCATGCAATAACAATTCGTTTTTTAATTTCCAATAACCACCAGAGTATTTCTCATCATCATTACTGCACATTCTTACAGTCAGCCATATGACTTTATGATGCGTCAGAACTGCAGGCAGTATTTTTACCTCTACTGTGTTGGGCTCAAGACTAGAGGATATCATCCACAAGTCAATTCTTGATTGTAGTGAACGATCTCTTTAACTCCATGTGTACTGTTTATCTCTAGGATTTTGAACTCTTCACGTGTCAATTAAGTCCAGGCTTTGGCAGAAATTCACCAATTTGTTCACACCAATGTTAGGCCTTTTGAACATCTAATCAAATGGCTATCCAGACTATTTGCATTCCCCCCTCTTTTACACTGCTGCTACTTTCTGTTATTAATAACTCTACCTACATATACTTATTACCTCAATTACCTGACTAACCGGTGCCCCCGCACATTCACTAACCGGTACCCCCTGCATATAGCCTCGCTATTGTTATTTTACTGCTGCTCTTTAATTATTTGTTACTTTTATTTCTTATTCTTATTTTATTTTAAGGATTTTTAAAAACATACACTGCTCAAAAAAATAAAGGGAACACTAAAATAACACATCATAGATCTGAATGAATGAACTATTCTAATTAAATACTTTTTTCTTTACATAGTTGAATGTGCTGACAACAAAATCACACAAAAATGATCAATGGAAATCAAATTTATCAACCCATGGAGGTCTGGATTTGGAGTCACACTCAAAATTAAAGTGGAAAACCACACTACAGGCTGATCCAACTTTGATGTAATGTCCTTAAAACAAGTCAAAATGAGGCTCAGTAGTGTGTGTGGCCTCCACGTGCCTGTATGACCTCCCTACAACGCCTGGGCATGCTCCTGATGAGGTGGCGGATGGTCTCCTGAGGGATCTCCTCCCAGACCTGGACTAAAGCATCCGCCAACTCCTGGACAGTCTGTGGTGCAACGTGGCGTTGGTGGATGGAGCGAGACATGATGTCCCAGATGTGCTCAATTGGATTCAGGTCTGGGGAACGGGCGGGCCAGTCCATAGCATCAATGCCTTCCTCTTGCAGGAACTGCTGACACACTCCAGCCACATGAGGTCTAGCATTGTCTTGCATTAGGAGGAACCCAGGGCCAACGCACCAGCATATGGTCTCATAAGGGGTCTGAGGATCTCATCTCGGTACCTAATGGCAGTCAGGCTACCTCTGGCGAGCCCATGGAGGGCTGTGCGGCCCCCCAAAGAAATGCCACCCCACACCATGACTGACCCACCGCCAAACCGGTCATGCTGGAGGATGTTGCAGGCAGCAGAACGTTCTCCACGGCGTCTCCAGACTGTCACGTCTGTCACATGTGCTCAGTGTGAACCTGCTTTCATCTGTGAAGAGCATAGGGCGCCAGTGGCGAATTTGCCAATCTTGGTGTTTTCTGGCAAATGCCAAACGTCCTGCACGGTGTTGGGCTGTAAGCACAACCCCCACCTGTGGACGTCGGGCCCTCATACTACCCTCACGGAGTCTGTTTCTGACCGTTTGAGCAGACACATGCACATTTGTGGCCTGCTGGAGGTCATTTTGCAGGGCTCTGGCAGTGCTCCTCCTGCTCCTTCTTGCACAAAGGCGGAGGTACCGGTCCTGCTGCTGGGTTGTTGCCCTCCTACGGCCTCCTCCACATCTCCTGATGTACTGGCCTGTGTCCTGGTAGCGCCTCCATGCTCTGGACACTACGCTGACAGACACAGCAAACCTTCTTGCCACAGCTCGCATTGATGTGCCATCCTGGATGAGCTGCACTACTTGAGCCACTTGTGTGGGTTGTAGACTCCGTCTCATGCTACCACTAGAGTGAAAGCACCGCCAGCGTTCAAAAGTGACCAAAACATCAGCCAGGAAGCATAGGAACTGAGAAGTGGTCTGTGGTCACCACCTGCAGAACCACTCCTTTATTGTTACATTGTGTTGTTTAAGTGTTCCCTTTATTTTTTTGAGCAGTGTATATTTCTTCAACTGCATTGTTGGTTAGGGCCTGTAAGTAAGCATTTCACTGTAATGCCTGTTGTATTCGGCGTATGTGACAAATAACATTTGATTTAATTTAATTTGATTTTATGGGGTAATCTATCAGTCTCATTATAATAAACCATATTAAAATCCCAACCAACTACAACCTGACTGGATGGATATTTTCTCAGAAAACTTTTAAGAATTTCCTCAATTTCCACCAGAAGTAAGTCATTTGAAGGACTAGAACAGTATTCTTACACATTACACAACACAAATAATCTGTCCAGGTATTTGTGTCACGATCGTGTGGCGGATTGACGGACCAAAAAGCAGCAGTTGGAAAATAAGCCATCTTCTTTTATTTTTAACACGAAGATGAACACGACACAAAACACTTTACAAACTAACAAAACGACCGTGAAGCTACAAACGTTGTGCACATACATACAGGCTACAAACGTTTTGACATAGACAATTACCCACACCAATGAGAGCCTATGGCTACCCTAAATAAGGCTCCCAATCAGAGACAACCGAAATCAGCTGTCTCTAATTGGGAACTCATTCAGGTAACCATAGACTCTTCTAGATCACTCACCAACATAGACAACGCTAGACATCTACACTCAACACAAAACCATATATTACACCCCATAACCCCTTTACCAAATAAACACCCAAAACCAACAAAACATAAACATTACCCATGTCACACCCTGACCTAACTAAAATAATAAAGAAAACAAAGAATAATAAGGCCAGGGCGTGACATAACCCCCCCCTTGAGGCGCGAACTCCGGGCGCACCATACACAGTCTAGGGGAGGGTCTGGGTGGGCTTCCATCCACGGTGGCGGCTCCGGCTCTGGTCGCGGTCCCCACGTCACCACAGTACCTAAACACCTCCTAGGCTTCCTCCAAACGACCCCCCTCCACCTTAACCCCATTGCATTCAGGGGCAGTTCCGGACTAAGGGGCAGTACCAGGGTAAGAGGCAGTACCAGGGTCAGGGGCAGTACTAGGGTCAGGGGCAGTACCAGGGTCAGGGGCAGCACCAGGGTAAGGGGCAGCACCAGGGTAAGGGGCAGCACCAGGGTAAGGGGCAGCTCCGGACTGAGGAATGGCAGCTCCGGACTGAGGGACTGCAGCTCCGGACTGAGGGACTGCAGCTCCGGACTGAGGGACTGCAGCTCCGGACTGAGGGACGGCCCATGGCTGGCTGACAGATCTGGCTGCTCATGGCTGGCTGACGGATCTGGCTGCTCATGGCTGGCTGACGGATCTGGCTGCTCATGGCTGGCTGACGGATCTGGCTGCTCATGGCTGGCTGACGGATCTGGCTGCTCATGGCTGGCTGACGGATCTGGCTGCTCATGGCTGGCTGACGGATCTGGCTGCTCATGGCTAGCTGACGGATCTGGCTGCTCATGGCTAGCTGACGGATCTGGCTGCTCATGGCTAGCTGACGGATCTGGCTGCTCATGGCTAGCTGACGGATCTGGCTGCTCATGGCTAGCTGACGGATCTGGCTGCTCATGGCTAGCTGACGGATCTGGCTGCTCATGGCTAGCTGACGGATCTGGCTGCTCATGGCTAGCTGACGGATCTGACTGCTCATGGCTAGCTGACGGATCTGGCTGCTCATGGCTAGCTGACGGATCTGGCTGCTCATGGCTAGCTGACGGATCTGGCTGCTCATGGCTAGCTGACGGATCTGGCTGCTCATGGCTAGCTGACGGATCTGGCTGCTCATGGCTAACTGACGGATCTGGCTGCTCATGGCTAGCTGACGGATCTGGCTGCTCATGGCTAGCTGACGGATCTGGCTGCTCATGGCTGGCTGACTGATCTGGCTGCTCCTGTCTGGTTGGCGGCTCTGGCAGATCCTGTCTGGTTGGCGGCTCTGGCAGATCCTGTCTGACGGACGGCTCTAGCGGCTCCTGTCTGGCTGGCGGCTCTAGCGGCTCCTGTCTGGCTGGCGGCTCAGTGGGCTCATGGCAGACGGGCGGCTTTGCAGGCTCATGGCAGACGGGCGGCTTTGCAGGCTCATGGCAGACGGATGGCTCAGATGGCGCTGGGGAGACGGATGGCTCAGATGGCGCTGGGGAGACGGGCAGTTCAGTCAACGCTGTGCAGACGGCAGACTCCTGCCGGCTGAGGCGCACTGTAGGCCTGGTGCGTGGTGCCGGGACTGGTGGCACCGGGCTGGGGACACGCATCTCAGGGCTAGTGCGGGGAGCAGGAACAGGGCATACTGGACCCTGGGAGCGCACATTAGGCCTAGTGCGTGGTGCCGGAACTGGTGGTACCGGGCTGGGGACACGCATCTCAGGATGAGTGCACAAAGTAGAAACAGGACACACCGGGTTGTGAAGGTGTACTGGAGACCTGGTGTGTATAGCCGGCATCAAATCTTCCGGAACTTTAACACGAGTTTCAGGCTGAGTACGAGGAACTGACACAGGTGGCATCGGACAGCTAATACGCTCCTCAGGAAGAATGCATTGCATACTCTGCCAAACCAACAGCTCTCTCTCTTCACTCTCCTCCAATTTCGTCAACAACTCTTCGAATGTCTCATAATCTCCCCTTCGTTCACTCTCCTCCAATCTGTCCAATAATTCCTCGACACACTCAGACTCACCCCTCAACTTCGCCGACTGCTCCAAGTGCCCCCCTCCAAAAAATGTTTTGTGCTGTCTCTTGGGCTTCCTCCCGTGTCGCCTTGCTGCCTCTATCCCTGCCTTGGGGCAGTGATATTCCCCTGGCTGTGACCAGGGTCCTCTCCCGTCTAGAATTTCCTCCCAACTCCAGAAATCCTTTGGTGGTAGGTCCTGTTGCCGCCTTCCATGCCGCTTGGTCCTATGGTGGGTAATTCTGTCACGATCGTGTGGCGGATTGACGGACCAAAAAGCAGCAGTTGGAAAATAAGCCATCTTCTTTTATTTTTAACACGAAGATGAACACGACACAAAAGACTTTACAAACTAACAAAACAACAAAACGACCGTGAAGCTACAAACGTTGTGCACATACATACAGGCTACAAACGTTTTGACATAGACAATTACCCACACCAATGAGAGCCTATGGCTACCCTAAATAAGGCTCCCAATCAGAGACAACCGAAATCAGCTGTCTCTAATTGGGAACTCATTCAGGTAACCATAGACTCTTCTAGATCACTCACCAACATAGACAACGCTAGACATCTACACTCAACACAAAACCATATATTACACCCCATAACCCCTTTACCAAATAAACACCCAAAACCAACAAAACATAAACATTACCCATGTCACACCCTGACCTAACTAAAATAATAAAGAAAACAAAGAATAATAAGGCCAGGGCGTGACAATTTGATGAATGCTACTAGCCAGTGTCCATTGGAGTCCATTTGAGTAAACAAAAACTTCCCTTTGAAATTGTGTGCTAAAATTGCAACCCCAGCTGAATGATTAGTCCCGTGGGCCAAGAAAATGTCAGTGCCCCACTGACTTTTCCCAAATTTATAGTTCTCTTTTCATGAATGTGTTTCTTGAACGAATACAAGATCTATGTTGCAGTCCTTACAAAATAAAACAAAAAGCTTTCCTCTTCAACAGATTTCGTATCCCCCTGGCATTGATTGACATAAACTTCAAGTCCATATATACAATATAGAAAGGAAAATCCTATGCAATATCAACTCTACCCTGTCAATAAAAAGTTGCTTCATAAATTTGGGGTGGCTGGTAGCCTAGTGGTTAGAGCATTGGGCCAGTACCCAGAAGGTTGTTCTGCCCCTGACGGCGGTCATTGTAAATAAGAATTCGATCTTACCTTAATTGCCTAGTTAAATAAATAAAAATATTTGCCTGTCAAAAGACATCTGATGATGTACTTCTTGGCAATACAATCTCACATTACTCTGATAGGTTTAGGAATACCCATCACAAAGAGTATATGTGAACACACTGATTTCGGGGGTTTCACATTAAGGCCTTTCCCACAGATTTGAACTTTCTTAGCAGGGCACTTGCTTTACATTTGGGCTCATATTGCGTAAATATCATAAGGTACAGTATTGGGATTTTTAGACATGGGTAACAATTGCCACATTACTATTTTCAAATTATTTATTAGGTATTTTGACAAAAAAAGTATTGATAATTAATGAAAACGGATTTGTTTACTGCATTTGTGGGGGGATTCTCGCATAGCTTCCGTTATTTATCACGTCACCTAACATCCTAGTAGTAGCTATGTGGCTAACGCTAATGTTAGCTAGCTGTAGGAGTTAAGGTTAGGGTTAAGATTAGGAGTTAGGTTAAAGGGTTAAGGTTAGGTGAAGGGTTAGCTAAAAGGGTTGAGGTTTGGCCTAGTGGAAAAGTTAGCTAAAAGGGTTAAGGTTAGCTTTAGGGGAAGGGTTAGCTAACAATCTAAGTAGTTGCAAAGTTGCTAATGAGTTAAAATGCTTAAGTTGTCCCTGATGAGATTCAAACATGCAACCTTTGGGCTGTTAAACATTTCCATTATACGTCCATGCTATTTCGAGTGTCCCGGATTTACATTTACTATGTTACGTCTAGTTATTGAGACCAGTCTGTGTTCCTGCTCCTGGAGACTGAATATTAGGAGGTAAGAATCCATTTAGACCCATGTCTACTACACAGTCCATCTTAACACTACAACTAGTGACTCAGACTGTCTGATCGATATGGTGGACTTAACATGGTGTGTGTGTTTTAATGGCAGCTACACCAGGAGTGAAGGCCCTGAAGCAGGTGTGGTTAAGTCCCAGACCGCACAGGTCTAAAAGCATGACCTCATCCAGCCTGCCATACAAATAGGGCTTAATGGCTCACATCAACATTCATGCTGCTTGTTATGAACATGCTGCTCAGTCTATATGATGTACATGAAATACTGTGTGTTGTCACAATAATTATGAGTGCAGCAAGTTGAACGTTTGGTGTTGGTGTTTTCCCACCAACAAATGCACCAAATAGTTAGGCAGATTGACGTAGCAGCACAGGCTGCCAGTTCCGGCGTTGATACCTCTTCACTTAAAACAGCAGTCACCTTGGCAGCCCCCACTGGAGTTGCCTCTTTCACTTCACTGATAGCACCTCTGGTAAGATGGGAATCCATATTGGATTTCCATTCCCTATTATGTTTGAACGTCATTTACAATACATTGAATACCCAGAGATTCAATACACATTTTTTGTTGTTGTTTTAAACTAGTTGTTCCTGACACCTCCGCTTACCAATACAATGAGTCATCTGGGTACTACTTCAATCCACAGACAGTTCTGTACTATGACCCTAACATATTTCTGCTTTATCAGAAAATGGATAATGAATAATATATCATATATTATGTATATCTTTCTCCCTGTAGTACTACTACAACTCCCAGACCCAACATGACCTATTCTGGAACAGTGAGACACAGACTTACATCCCTGCAGCAGCAGAAACCACACAACAGCTGCAGACTCCATCTGAGAACAGGCCTCTTCAGAAACCTCATCAAGCAAATAATTAAAGGAGAAAAACGACAAGCCCAAGAGAAAGTCTGCCCAGCAGGTAACAGGCAGGCAGGCGGGCGGACGGACGGACGGACGGACGGACGGACGGACGGACGGACGGACGGACGGACGGACGGACGGACGGACGGACAGACAGACAGACAGACAGACAGACAGACAGACAGACAGACAGACACCCCCTACAGACAGACACCCCCTACAGACAGGGGGAAGTCCCATACTGAAGCACTAGTGCCTATAGTGAGCTACAGTAATAATAAGTGTTCTCTACCATCTCAGATAGCTAAAGACATTGAGCGCTGGGCCAATAGACTGAACAAGCAGAAGGAGAGCTTCAAGAGCAGCTTCCAGGGCCTGGGGCAGGACAGGGATGAGGACAGGAGAGAGGCTGCCGCTGCCAATACAGGCTTCTCCACCTTCTTTGAGAAAAAGTTACTTATGATTATAACCCTTATGTCAAGGTGCAGCAGTTCCTGGATCAGTGAAGGATGATGACCTGTTTGATACGATGCTGAGTGTGTCAGTGATGTCAATGAGCTGTTGTGTGTTTTGCTCCTCTAGCATGGTGGAGGGTTTGAGACCCACCTTGTTAAGAACGAGCTGGTGAAGAAGGGAGAGCCAGAGACCCCAGCCAAGGTAAGCAAGAGGCTTAAGGCATCAGCATGACTCCCTAAAAGACCTTCACTTGAAAAATGAGAAAAAAGTTGCAATAGTACTGTTCATCCGTTTTGAAACACCGTAGCCAGTATACACTTCCTCAAAATAGTCAGAATTAATTTAAGATAACTCAAGAAATCTTTCATCATTTTTTACGTTTTTGCAGAGGAGATCTCAGTTTTACATCTAACTAAGATGTTTGGTGCAGTATTTCTCAATAAAAAAATGTGCATGAAAACGAGTCGTCTCTCGTTGAATGACAACAATAACTTTATTGAAGAATCGCTACTGTTGACCAATCACTGACGAAAGGGGCGTAGAATGCGGCTTAGAACTTCGACTTGCCTTCAGAACATTTTTTTTTTTTTTTTTTTACCATTATTTTACCAGGTAAGTTGACTGAGAACACGTTCTCATTTGCAGCAACGACCTGGGGAATAGTTACAGGGGAGAGGAGGGGGATGAATGAGCCAATTGTAAACTGGGGATTATTAGGTGACCATGATGGTTTGAGGGCCAGATTGGGAATTTAGCCAGGACACCGGGGTTAACACCCCTACTCTTACGATAAGTGCCATGGGATCTTTAATGACCTCAGAGAGTCAGGACACCTGTTTAACATCCCATCCGAAAGACTGCACCCTACACAGGGCAGTGTCAATCACTGCCCTGGGGCATTGGGATATTTTTTTTAGACCAGAGGAAAGAGTGCCTCCTACTGGCCCTCCAAAACCACTTCCAGCAGCATCTGGTCTCCCATCCAGGGACTGACCAGCACCAACCCTGCTTAGCTTCAGAAGCAAGCCAGCAGTGGTATGCAGGGTGGTATGCTGCTGGCGTGTCCGAACAGCCCAAAAATCCCTCACCGAAGTCCAAAAACGTCACAAAATGTCATCATAATATATGTCCAAACTCTTCTGAGCTGTTTCGGCTGGGAAGCATGCGGACGCCTTTAGATGACAATGAAGCGTTTTAGGATACAAACAAATATATTTGCAGCTTGGATTAGGAGTGTTTTTAGCTCCTTGGAGGCCATCTTGTGGTGAGATTTTTTGTCACTGTGTATCTAGCCCTATTGGAAAGCCCGGCCCTCGATTCTCCAGTGGCTTGTGTACTGTAGCATGGTTCTCACTTAGTAGTAAAACGTTTGTGTGTGTATTGCAGAGTAGCCTGGTGGCAGTTTACAGTGGGGACAGTGACCCAGAGGAGGCAGCAGACCCAGATCAGGGAGTTGGAGGTGATGAGCGGTCAGACAGACTGGAGGAAGTTGGCCTGTCTGCTCTGTCTCAGGCAGTTCCCTAGCGAAGACGCACTGCTGCGGCACCAAAGCTTCAGACCTGCAGGATGGTAAGCAGCAGGATGACACTTTAATCTCTATGAGTCTGGGTGGAAATATTTTGGGTTATTTTTAGCCCTGCCATCTGCTCAGGGTGTGCAGTTGTCCTTTAGCATATACAAGGTGAGAACATACGTTCTGTTGCTCTTTTATGCCAAGACTAGTCGTACCTTTTAAATGTGTGAATTACATAGTTCCCGGGGGGTATTAACCTTTTTATTCTGTTAATCGTTTTAGCAAAACTTGGAAATTCACAGACGATCCAAACTATTGGAAGCCGAGCTGGAGGAGTTGGAGAGAAAAGATATAGAGGTAGGCTATACTCTTTGAAGATTTCTACCATTCACAGGGAGACTTTTAGAAAGTCGAGATATTCAATGACACCTCTGAGTTGTATCATGTTGATATTATTCTGTGATTCTCTGTGTTGCTGAAATATAGAGACAGAGCAGCTGAAAGAAGGGATAGGTATGGTGTTCCTGAACCACCAGCGCCCAAGAAGAAGAAATTCTATCAGCCTCCTGTCCCCCCCTATCTCAAAAGCAGGGGGTCTCATATTCCCTTAACATATGTTATTGTCCAACTATAGCCTTGATCAATTCAAGTAAACAGAACTAACAAATGAATTACATTTGATTAATAAAATGTGATTAATTCCCATCTCTTCTCAACCACCTGACACACAGGAACTACGAGCAGCCCACCAAAGACGGTCTGACTAATGACAATATTGGGAACAAGATGCTGCAGGCAATGGGCTGGCAAGAGGGCAAGGGCCAGGGCCGCAACCAGCCGTGCATTACTGCACCCATCACTGTCAGACAAAACTAGAAACTAAAGAGGCGTTTCACCTGCAAAGATGGCTTGTAGTTCCATGTCCCTGGGCTGTTTCCTGGCAGATGGGGTTGGTGTGTGAAGGTGTGTTGAGTTTGTATATGTGTGGCCAATTAGCAGGTGTACCTGAGGGGTGCCTGATCCCAATCTGTCTGTTTTAATAAGCGTCTTCTTGCCCTCTCCCCACAGGCATCATTACGGACCAAGGGCACACGCCTGGGCATCAGGGGAAGCAACTACGAACTCTACGTATCGTACACTTACAAGGACACCGTGCTCAAGGCCATCTTTGCACACTTCATAGAGCTTGCATGAACAGGGACTACAGCCGTCCCCTCCTTCCTCAGCCCTACACCCTTGTTACCTGCCCATTATCCCCACCACTGTGAAAATGATAAGAACAAGAGGAGCATGTACATTTGTTATTTAAGTGTTTTGTTTGGTTTATTTATTTGTTCTTCCTTTCTGTGGTCAACAGCTATAAATAATTAAGATATCAGGCATTCTATTAACCACAGGCAAAGCTAGTTCTTGTCCATTTAATGTGTTTTTTCCCCTTCCATATATACTGAACAAAAATATAAATGCAACACATATTGTTGGTCCCATATTTCATGAGCTGAAATAAATGATCCCAGAAATGTTCCACATGCATTTCTCTGAAATGTGGTGCACAAATTCGTTTACATCCCTGTTAGTGAGCATTTCTCCTTTGCCAAGATAACCTGACAAGTGTGGCATATCAAGAAGCTGATTAAACAGCACCATCATTACACAGGTGCACCATTGTGAGGCCCATTTTTTAAAGGTATCTGTAACCAACAGATGCATATCTGTATTTCCAGTCATGTGAAATCCATAGATTAGGAATATGAACTGAAACTCAGTAAAATCTTTGGAATTGTTGCGTGCTGCTCTTATATTTTTGTTCAGTATAAAATGCTGTTTTTAGCATTCTGTGCAGTTTGTATAGTTAATACGTTTGTACAAAATACAGATGTGGCTGTGCTGAGCTTCTCTCTAGTTGTTTATCTGAAAGGGATCAGAATTAAACCTGACGTGTACTCGCGTGCTTCCATCTAAAACTGCACTTTTTGTTTTCTGGTCTTTAAATGTTAGAGCACGTTGTTCATTACAAGGATAGGGATGAATCCTATGCCTTTCACAGAATCAAATCAGACGCATGAAGAGATGCTGCAAGTTACAGTATGCCGATGAGCACTATAGTCAATCCTTTGCATTATGTCCCGAGAGCTTTAAATTGTTCCTTCAGTGTAGCGACTAAATAGGCACTATGATTTAATATGGCAGTTTGAGTTCTTAGGAGGTGTACTGTGATGTGAGCTGCCCCTCCACAGAACCTGTCTGACTCACTGGACATTACTGAGCTGTTCCTCCTGGGACAGTGTGCTGGATCCCTGACCACAACGTTACTCCTCACTACTACTGATCTCTCACCTCACCTGGCTTTTGAGTGTACCCACCAGAACAGGTGTGATTCCTCTATTGGGGGTTGACAAATTGTGCTTAATGGAAATGTTTTGACTAATGGAAAACTCTTGTTCTCTATTAGTGGTTGATATTACTGTAACCTGTTTCTTCTGGTGTTGGACTACTAGACATAGAGGTTCCCTTGAATGTATACAGGTGTGGAATGCACATGATTAAGTCTATGGAGAGCAGTGGAACAGCAACATTGGTGCTTAAGCATACAATCAAGCCCTATTTCCAGCAGGCTCCTGATGCCGGAGACAATGATGTTTTATACATATATGTGATATCACCTGGCTTCCTCTTGATAGACTAGGAGTATTATATCCAAAATCAATTCATCAAAGTCAAAAGCATGTGTGTGTCTGTGTTTTGCACCAGGTTAATATTGGATTTAACAGTCACAGTGTAACACAGATCAGTGTAATAACTCATTAGATGATGCAGGAATAGCCAAGGTGGCAGGAATGTCTCAACTTGGGCCAAGTCATGAGCACTGAATACTGACAGCTAACATAGTTAAGACTAGACCTGGTTTGTGATTGGCGCCGGAGAAGAAGGCAGACCTTTTACGTGTCCCCAACCGATTGTGTTTTCTTGTTTGTTTATTTGTGTTGTTTTTAACTTATTTTGTTACTTATTTTGTACATAATATTGCCGCTACCGTCTCTTATGACCGAAAATAACTTCTGGACATCAGGACTGCGATTACTCACCACGGACTGGTAGAATTATTTTTTTCCTTTCACAACTCTGACGAGCCGACGCAAACGATATACTGCTTTCTCGGGAACAGGCCCAGATCCCCATGATTTGCGTGACAGGGAGGTGGAGAAAAAGGGGCCAGACGGCGGGCTGCCTTCTGAGAATTCATAGGCGATCGAATAAACTCCCACTTCCTTCCATTCTGCTAGCAAACGTACAGTCTTTGGAGAATAAAATTGATGACCTATGCGGAAGATTAAACTACCAATGGGACATTCAAAACTGTAATATCTTATGCTTCACGGAGTCATGGCTGAACGATGACACTATCAACAAACAGCTGGCTGGTTATACGCTGTACCGGCAGCATAGAACAGCAGCATTTGGTAAGACAAGGGGCGGCGGGCTATGTATTTTTGTAAATGACAGCTCGATATCCAAGGAAGTCTCAAGCTATTACTCGCCTGAGGTAGAGTATCTCATGATAATGTCACGACTCCCCTGCCTGTTCGGCGGTGCTCGGCGGTCGTTGTCACCGGCCTACTAGCCGCCACCGATCCCTTTTTACGTTTTCTGTTTGTTTTGTCTTATTAGTTCACCTGTGTCTATTTGTGTTTGCCTGATGGGCTTCCTTATTTAAAGCTAGTTTACTCGCCCTTGTTTTGTGCGCGATTATTCTTGTGTTACGTGTTTGTGTTGTTGGGTGTGTTCGTGCTCCGGACCAGGTACCCTGTGTTTTGGGTTGGTCCATATTTTTCGCGCCCTGTGTTTTGGGCATTGCTTTTGGTGCCATATTAAAGTGCACTTCTCCCTATGGAACTCTCTGCTCTCTGCGCCTGATTCTTCCCTCACACACCTAGTATTCCGTGACAGATAATCTGTAGACCACACTACCTACCTAGAGAGTTTTCATCTATATTCTTCGTAGCTGTTCACATACCACCACAGTCAGAGGTTGGCACTATGATGGCATTGAATGAGCTATATTCCGCCATGGGCAAACAAGAAAACACTCACCCAGAGGCGGCGCTCCTAGTGGCCGGGGACTTTAATGCAGGGAAACTTTAATCCGTTTTACCAAATTTCTATCAGCATGTTAAATGTGCAACCAGAGGGAAAAAACTCTGGACCACCTTTACTCCACACACAGAGATGCATACAAAGATATCCCTCACCCTCCATTTGGCAAATCTGAAATCTGACCATAATTCCATCATCCTGATTCCTGCTTACTAGCAAAAATTAAAGCAGGAAGCACTAGTGACTAGATCAGTAAAAAAGTGGTCAGATGAAGCAGATGCTAAGCTACAGGACTGTTTTGCTAGCACAGACTGGAATATGTTCCGGGATTCCTCCAATCGCATTGAGGAGTACACCACATCAGTCATTGACTTCGATGGCATCGATGACATCGTCTCCACAGTGACCGTACATACATACCTCAACGAGAAGCCATGGATTACAGGCAACATCCGCACTGAGCTAAAGGCTAGAGCTTCCGCTTTCAAGGAGCTGGTCTCTAACCCAGAAGCTTATAAGAAATCCCGCTATACCCTCCGACGACCCATCAATACAGGACTAAGATCGTATCATACTACACCGGTTCTGATGCTCGTCTGATGTGGCAGGGCTTGCAAATCATTAAACACTACAAAAGGAAGCATAGCCGAGAGCTGCCCAGTGGCAGAAGCCTACCAGACGAGCTAAACTACTTCTATGCTCACTTCAAGGCAAGTAACACTGAAACATGCATGAGAGCACCAGCTGTTCTGGAAGACTGTGTGATCATGCTCTCCGCAGCCGATGTGAGTAAGACCTTTAAACAGGTCAAAATTCACAAGACCGCAGGGCCAGACAAATTACCAGGACGTGTACTGCGAGCATGCGCTGACTAACTGGCAAGTGTATTCACTAACATTTTCAACCTCTCCCTGCCTTAGTCTGTATTACCAACATGTTTTAAGCAGACCACCATAGTGCCTGTGCCCAAGATTCGAAGGTAACCTGTCTAAATGACTACCGACCCGTAGTACTCACGTCTGTAGCATTGAAGTGCTTTTAAAGGCTGGTCATGGCTGACATCAACACCATTATCCGAGAAACCCTAGACCCACTCCAATTTGTATACCGCCCCAACAGATCCACAGATGATGCAATCTCTATTGCACTCCACACTGCCCTTTCCCACCTGAACAAAAGGAACACCTACGTGAGAATGCTATTTATTGAGTACAGCTCAGCGTTCAACACCGTAGTGCCCTAAAAGCTCAACAATAAGCTAAGGACCCTTGGACTAAACACCTCCCTCTGCAGCTGGATCCTGGACTTCCTGACGGGCCACCCCCAGATGGTAAGGGTAGGTAGCAACACATCCGACACACTGATCCTCAACACAGGGGCCCCTCAGGGGTGCGTGCTCAGTCCCCTCTTGTACTCCCTGTCCACTCATGACTGCACGGCAAGGTATGACTCCAACACATCATTAAGTTTGCAGATGACACAACAGTGGTAGGCCTGATCATCGACAACGACGAGACAGCCTATAGGGAGGAGGTCAGGAACCTGGCCGTGTGGTGCCAGGACAACAACATCTCCCTCAACGTGATCAAGACAAAGGAGATGATTGTGGACTACAGGATAAAGAGTACCGAGCACGCCACCATTCTCATCGATGGGGCTGCAGTGGAGCCGATCACCAACAAACTAACATGGTCCAAGCACACCAAGACAGTCGTGAAGAGGGCACGACAAAACCTATTTCCCCTCAGGAGACTGAAAAGATTTGGCATGGGTCCTCAGATCATCAAAAGGTTCTAGAGCTGCACCATCGAGAGCATCCTGACTGGTTGCATCAATGCCTGGTATGGCAACTGCTCGGCCTCCAACCGCAAGGCACTACAGAGGGTAATGCGAACGGCCCAGTACATCCCTGGGGCCAAGCTTCCTGCCATCCAGGACCTCTATACCTGGCGGTGTCAGAGAAGGCCCTAAAAATTGTCAAAGACTCCAGCCACCCTAGTCATAGACTGTTCTCTCTGCTACTGCATGGCAAGTGGTACCGGAGCGCCAAGTCTAGGTCCAAGAGGCTTCTAAACAGCTTCTACCCCCAAGCCGTAAGACTCCTGAACACCTGATCAAATGGCTACCCAAACTCTGCATTGCCCCTCCCCCCCCCTTTTACACCGCTGCTACTCTCTGTTGTTATCATCTATGCATAGTCATTTTAATAACTCTACCTACATGTACATATTACTTCAACTAACCGGTGCCCCCGCACATTGACTCTGTACCGGTACCCCCCTGTATATAGTCTCACTATTGTTATTTTACTGCTGCTCTTTAATTTCTTGTTACTTTATTTATTATTCTTATCCATATTTTTTAAAACTGCATTGTTGGATAGGGACTCGTAAGTAAGCATTTCACTTTACTGTCTACACCTGTTGTATTCAGCGCATGTGACTAATCAAATTTGATTTGATTTGATTCGTATCTGTTTTGCATCAAACCACTCCTTGGCTTGTTTCAGTTGATGATTTAAGGGACCTTTGATTCTCTTTCTGCATAGGTTGTCCTGTTATTACTTTGATCCATATGGGTTTGAGCTGGACACGATGCTGGAAGGAGGAGATCAAGGAGGAGCTTACCTGACCAAACTCTGCCTTTCGCTCTCTAGACCTGAGCTCCTGCTGCAGCCACAGGTTTGTATGGACAGACAGACAGAAAGATGTCAGTCATACTGATCTACTCAGTCTAATTTTCACTGACACAGCACCACCACATAATGCTCCTCTGTGAGTAGGCTAGGGTCTTCGACCTTGTCCAAGGGCAACAGGTGTAGTCTTTGTGTTTCAAATGAAACTACTTACTCTCTGTCCTCTAGTCCCTTTCTCTCCACAGTGGGGCGTAGCCCCTTGGGTCTGGCTCCTGTATAGGGTGTTCATGTTGCTTTACACCCTGGTTTGGTGTATGTACTCTGGCCTGCCGTTTTCCAATCCCAAGTGGCTCATATTCTTCAGCCACCTGACCTACTGCCTGATGGTGGTCTACCACCTAGTGGTTTCCTGTAACCTGTCCTGTGCCACACTCCTGGTCAGGTGCCACTTCAGGTACCATAGAAAGACCTGTCCTGGAGGTAATATGGCTGCCAACGCTGCATTTGAATTCACTGGTCGAAACAATGAACTGACTGATGTTTGCTCTTCATTCTTAGGGGACCAAGCTAGAGAGCGTGGAAATGGAGCTGAGCCCTTAGGTCCTTTCCCCCTCCCCTTTCTCCTCTCCATCTCCCTGAGACTGCAGTGGTTCTTCCACAGCCTGATGTCAGCCTTCTGCCTCACTATGTCCTTCCTCTACTGGAGTCTCGACTCCCCCATGGAGCACCACCCTCTGTCCCCCTTCAACCTCAACATGCACATCGGCAAGTCTGCCCAGGCCCTTCTGGACCTCCTCTTATCAGCTGTGCCCGTCCACCTGGCCCACCATCTCTACCAGCTCCTCATTAGCTGCCTCTACATCCTGTTTGCTGTGGCCTACTGGCTGGCTGACTACACCAACCTCATTGGAAAGCCTTACATCTACAAGGTTCTGCACTTTGGAGGGTATCCCATAGTGGCCTCTGTGTGTGCTGGGCTTTGCACTGGTCTGTCTGCCCCTCTGTCCCTTCCTGGTGTGTAATGTGCACCTGCTGAGGAGGCAGCTGGCAGGCAGGGTGAGGGGAGGTAGGCTGGGTCTGTGCAGGGAGGCCTGGTGATGGAGGGTGGGGGTGTGGGCAGGTGGCGGTCTCCCTCATGGACCCGTCCTCCTCAGTGTTCAGTCCCAGGAGGAGGGGAGAGGTCCTGGGCGATGAGGCCACTCAGTCCCTGCTCTCATCCACCACCAGTACTCATAGTCTGAATTTACATAGAGCACCTAATCACTGGTGACCTGGTTGTAGCCCACTCAGTCTTCCTCCTGGATTGAGTGGATTAGTGTAAATCGGTGGCAGGTCGTGACATCACAGGTTCTTTATTGTAACTCGGCTTTTCAGGGGCAGCACAAATAGTGGTTTATTTGAGGTCGGTTTAATTTATTTGTTGAAGAAGAGGAAAAAGCTCAGGCAAATCCCTACGTTTTTCATTGAATCACATCAGGTGGAGTGTGACCTGATTGGCCTATGGCCCAAGCCAGCCCCAAGTGACCGAGTGACAGCCAGGCCTCGGCAGATTAACTGACATTAAGGCACTTCATTGACCGCCAGCTTTTATCTCCATGTGTAACTCTGTGTTGTATGTGTCGAACTGCTTTGCTTTATCTTGGCCAGGTCGCAGTTGCTTGGCCAGGTCGCAGTAGCCTACCTGGTTAAATAAAGGTGAAATAAAATAAAATAAAATGAAAATCTCCTTGTTGATTAATGCCACAGCTACAAAATTAGATGTGTCTATTCCCTCTGCAGAAGGTAAAATGGAACACTTTGGCAGTTGTGTCATCTTGGTACAACTGAGTAGGGACTTACTGGTTTTCATCATGTCAGTTTACAAGGCGTTTTATATAACACAATAGCCATTGATGCAGTCATGGTTGTAGATTTGAAGTCTGGAGAAAGGGTGTGGTGCTCTCTTTAGTGACATTTTGCCTTGGTATATTTTCTCAGATCTCCAGAGCATGATCTGTGATCTCTCCAGACATTAGAGGATTTTGATCATACACAATGAGGTCTATATGGTTATGCCGCCAGACTGGAGAAACAGGATCATCCACACAACTGTCACCTCCTGTCACGGTCCAGTCACACTCCAGAAGCTCAAGCGCCAGTCATCCCAGCTGTCCCACTGAATCCCATGCTGTGTACTAGGTGAGTCGTGACTTGCATCTGGTAGTGGGCCAGGGTATGATTATGAATGGATATATCTGTCACACTGTTGTATTTCCATAACAACCACTACAAGAAGGCAGAGGGTTATTGATACAAATGTCCTATTTCCATTTTTCTAAAACCAAATGACTGATTGTGTAGCAGATTTGTATGGTAGTGGAGGCTAAGTCAAGGCAGATAGAAAGCACTGGCACTATGTCTCTCAGCAAAGCACTCCTTGACTAAGATACAGTATGTATTTATACAGTTTAGATCCCAAACACGACCCAATTCGCTTGAATACAACTCGTTTTCATTCATTAAAATTTACAGTCAAAGTTCTGCATACAAATATGTATATTTATTCAGTAGGCTATTCTTAGATCTGTAATGGTAATGTGGGGATGTGAACTAGAAGAGTGAAAGCGTGAATTTGTTTTGGGCATGAGAGTCTGCATGAAAATCACACCAGTGGTGTGGTTTAAATTAAGGTTTGAACAAAGAATGTCACCTTGTGACACTAAATCAACCATCCAGACTACCCACAACTCCATTCCCACAACATGAGCATGTAAGAAAGCATATTTGACACAGTTCACCCGCAATAGACTGTCCTGTCCTATCACCTAAATAACCCTTACTAATTGCAGGGACTTTGCTTGATTTGTTGTGATGATGAGAATCTTGACAAACCAGACAGGAGTTATCCCTGTGTCCTCTGGCGACCCTGCTGTGACCCCTGAGTATTCTGGTGTGACTCCTCTAAGTTCATTGGCCCTGGTTCCACAGGAACAACATGAGACCCAGCTCAGTGGAGGCTTTTGAGGGGAGGACGACTCATAATAATGTCCGGAACGGAGCAAATGGAATGGCATCAAACACATGGAAACCATGTGTTTGATCTATTTGATACCATTCCACCAGGTTCCGATCCAGCCATTACCACGAGCCGGTTCTCACGAATTAAGGTGCCACCAACCACCTGTGGTCCAGCTATGGAGAGGCTCTGGGTTATCTGGCCCTGGTTCCACTGGGACAACATGAGGCCCAGCTATGGAGAGGCTCTGGGTTATCTGGCCCTGGTTCCACTGGGACAACATGAGGCCCAGCTATGGAGAGGCTCTGGGTTATCTGGCACTGGTTCCACTGGGACAACATGAGGCCCAGCTATGGAGAGGCTCTGGGTTATCTGGCACTGGTTCCACTGGGACAACATGAGGCCCAGCTATGGAGAGGCTCTGGGTTATCTGGCACTGGTTCCACTGGGACAACATGAGGCCCAGCTATGGAGAGGCTCTGGGTTATCTGGCACTGGTTCCACTGGGACAACATGAGGCCCAGCTATGGAGAGGCTCTGGGTTCTCTGGCACTGGTTCCACTGGGACAACATGAGGCCCAGCTATGGAGAGGCTCTGGGTTCTCTGGCCCTGGTTCCACTGGGACAACATGAGGCCCAGCTATGGAGAGGCTCTGGGTTCTCTGGCACTGGTTCCACTGGGACAACATGAGGCCCAGCTATGGAGAGGCTCTGGGTTATCTGGCCCTGGTTCCACTGGGACAACATGAGAGCCAGCTATGGAGAGGCTCTGGGTTCTCTGGCACTGGTATGGTTCCACTGGGACAACATGGCTGCGTTTACACAGGCAACCCAATTCGGAACTTTTTTTCACTAATCGGTCTTTTGACCAATCAGATCAGCTCTGAAAAAGAGCTGATGTGAAAAGATCTGATGTGATTGGTCAAAATACCAATTATTGGAACAATATCATAATTGAGCTGCCTGTGTAAATGCAGCCCATGAGGCTCAGCTATGAAAAGGCTCTGAGTTCTCTGACCCTGATTCCACTAGGACGATACGAGGCCCAGCTATGGAGAGGCTATGGGTTTTGTGGTACAGGGCAGGGAGCCACTGCTGGTCAGCTGAACTTTCCTATCCACTACATAACCAAAAGTATGTGGACACCTGCTCGTCGAACATCTCATTCCAAAATCATGGGCATTAATATGGAGTTTGCTGCTATAACAGCCTTCACTCTTCTGGGAAGGCTGGTCTTCTGTGAACGCTTTACCATTTCAATATTTCTGATGTAAGGTAAGTAAAATAACAGCATGAACAGTATGGCCTTTCTCCGATTGTGGTAAAGTTCACTCTTCAATGTATACTGTAGTTCTTGCCCTGATTTTCCTGGACATTTTGAAACATATTTTCCTCAGTGACCTAGAGGTAAATTACAACCAAGGCAATTCTCAGAAGAAATAAATTACAACCAAAAAAACACACACTGGTAATACAAGTGCTTCATGCAGCCAGGCAAGCACCTTTTTAATAGTCTAGCCATCTGTACAAACACAAGACATCTGAAGTCAATAACTGGAGAGTAGTGAACATATGATGGCCACATCAATTTATATAGGGATTAGATATTTTATGAGTTTCAGCATTCATATTAGGCAGAGGAATGCTTTTCATTCTTCTTATTCCTCCCAACAAAAAACCATGACATATTCTTTCACCATCATATCTGAGAGATTACTTTGATGATCTCTAAGACAACTAAGACCACATTTCATTTAGATTTATAGTTGACTCCTGTGAGGTGCTCATTGGATAAGTGCAAAGTACATTTAAAAAACAATTGACATGATAGTAGATTACTGCTTCCCACAGTATATCACTTTATTACTGAAATACCCATACATGATTCAGGAGGTGAGCCTTTAATAGGTAGATTTGGGAGATACTGCGAGGCATATTTTTATTACACTCTAATAATTATTATGTAATTATACCCTGTTATGTAACATCTTAAAAGCGGTCTGTTTGTGATTGAAAGAGAATGCCACGGGTTATTCTACTGCAGAATGTGAAATACTCATTGTCTTGTGTTGACTGTAACTGTCTTCATAGCCGCTATTGTTCCTTTTAACATCAGAGCACCATTTCCACTATTGTCTCTGACTGTTTACGAACAACAACCCCATTAACTGTGGATGACCACACCCAACTAAATCAAAGACTCTCTTTGTACAGTGCCAGATCCATTTCCTAGCTGTTACAGTATGTTGACTGAATGACCAGGTTTACTGTAAAACAGCACTTTGGTGTAGTTGGAGACTTCAGCTTGTGTGTCTATCATCCACGGCCGACCCCAGGACTGTATTGTGTCCCTTAGTTTCCCAGCAGTCCTGCTCCTGCCCCTGTCTGATGTTGTTGGCAGGGATGAGACAAGCATGCAGTCTGCAAAAATTACACTCGTACAGCCCACTGTGCTCCAACCCCTTCATAAGGAGAATGTGAGGAACTCATTGAGAGAAGCTCCAGCATAGTGGGGTCAGTGAGCCATACCATAGTGGGGTCAGTGAGCCATACCATAGGGAGGTCAGTGAGCCATACCATAGTGGGGTCAGTGAGTGCTGCGGTCCCTTTGTATAGGGACAGATCCCTGCATGTACTAGTACAATATACTTCAGAAGACTTCTACTGCATCAACACACACACACACACACACACACACACACACACACACACACACACACACACACTTCAGATGTGTATCCTGAACAGGATATAAGGTTCTTCACATCGTAGTGAAGCCTGATCTAATAGAAATACTGTATTCTAAGGATTTGTGAGATTCTGTTATGTCTTTGAGCCTTGATCTCTGTACAATCATCCCTTTCAATTCCACCCCCACCTTCCTCTCTCTTGGGGCCTCGTCCCTCTGTGTCTGGGCTCTCCTGG